>NC_136272.1:10308516-10951016 GCF_964187855.1 Myxine glutinosa | reverse complement strand
CTTGAGTTTGAGCCCATGTCGTCGGGCTCTGACCCATGACCCCCACAAGGTGACCAATGGCGGTACACTAGATCCCTGCCTGAGTGACCCTTATTGTAGCGACTGCTCTAATACTCATGTACCCAACATCCAATTGCATCCGTGAATCCCCAGGAAGTAATGATTTGCTCTATGTGGCGCCCTCTACCGATAACATCTCCATCCTGAAAACATTACTCATCCCCAGACTATGAGAGCTCGTTTGGGGGATTGTTCTCAAACTCCCGCAAAGTACTTTGAGGGATTTCTGAGTGCTTCACGTGTGGTATATATAATGTAGGGTACGTGCAGCGTACCTGCGGTGATTCTGCAAGGTGTCCGGATAAGGCGTTGGGCCGCTCCAGAAGACGCACGTGCCTTGCGTTGTCAAGGTGCCAACCCCCATTATGGGAGACATCCGAGTTCGGTGGACGGACTTGATCAGGTAACTTTGGCGGAATGCTGGGAGAATGTGAAATGCATGATGGGAGAGAAGGAAAGGATCTGCTCTTTAAGGGTGTGCGTGCCCTTGATTCAGGGCGCACCTGTTGATGTGCGACACCTGTGGTTTTTATACAAGTTGCTCCCAGCATTGGATTACTCTCCTCTTAGCCTGTCTGGGAAAGTCGTTCTGAATCTTAATTTTGAAAACAAAATCACACTTTAAATGTCTAGGTTAACATCTGGGAAAACACTTGCCTTTTTGCTCTTCCCATTTCAGCACATAGCTCATACTTCTGTGCAATCGGAATGAAATAACACCTGCAGTGTTGCTCATTTACTGATCGCCTCCTAACGTGCTTATCTTGAGTAGACCTGACTCCACGTGCCTGTTACAAGCTACAGGTTGAAGGTCTCCCTCGACATGTCCCTGTCCACTGAAATTGTGTCCGTTATACTCCGGTGGAGGATTTTTCAATTTCCAATCTCTATATAATCTTCCGGTCTCCCTCTGTTTCTGCCAGGTCTTTTTTTTAGGTTTCCACTTTGTAAATCTTGTCGGCCGTCGATTCTCTGCTGTCGTTAACGAGGAACTTCAACACTTGAGGAGGCGACTAGGCCCATCAAGCCTGTGCAATGTTCTCCCAGACTTCCAGACCTGTGCAATGGTCTCCCAGACTCCCAGACCTGTGCATGGTCTCGCAGACCCATGCAATGGTCTCCCAGACTTCCAGACCTGTGCAATGGTCTCCCAGACTCCCAGACCTGAGCAATGGTCTCCCAGACTCCTAGACCTGTGCAATGGTCTCCCAGACTCCCAGACCTGAGCAATGGTCTCCCAGACTCCTAGACCTGTGCAATGGTCTCCCAGAATCCCAGACCTGTGCAATGGTCTCACAGAGTCCTAGACCTGTGCAATGGTCTCCCAGAATCCCAGACCTGTGCAATGGTCTCACAGAGTCCTAGACCTGTGCAATGGTCTCCCAGACCCGAGCAATGGTCTCCCAGACGCCCAGACCTGAGCAATGGTCTCCCAGGCTCCTAGACCTGTGCAATGGTCTCCCAGAATCCCAGACCTGTGCAATGGTCTCCCAGACTTCCAGACCTGTGCAATGGCCTCCCAGACTCACAGACCTGTGCAATGGTCTCCCAGACTTCCGATCTCCCAGACTCGGAGCAGACGCTCCAATCGTTACACCACCGGGGCTGGTTCCAAATCGGGTCTTTCCGTGTGTCCAGTCCGGTTCTGGTCATGCCCCGGTGTAATAGTTCTGTATTTGATATCCGCAAGCTCCTCCATGAGGCTTTGCCAAGATAGGAATAAAAGAGCACAAATGTGGATTACTGCACATCTTTTGTATGTCGGATGAAAGGAGAGCATGACGGGGAAAAAATAAATTGGGATCTTAGCAATGGTAACTAGGCTGGACAAAAATCTGCTTTGAAGCGGATTTCAGAGCTGCCTTTGTGAGCCAGCAGTGCATAGTTATGTTTGGAATAGTCGCAGATCGGTGGCCTGTGGAAAATGCACATCCCTAATTTGGAGTCTCCAATGGCACGGATCTCCAAGCGCGCGTTGGAGCCAAGCATGTCCACCTAGCTCACCCTCCTCCGTCCTCCTTTCGTCCCCCCCAACGCAGCCCCTCAAACGACCCTCCTCCACACACATGACTGGAGGGTCTTGCCCAACTCCCTGGGAAGTCGGCGCACTCCCAGGCTCTAGTTTTCCTTATCCCAGTCTGCCTATGCAGACCTTGTTTGGCGTTATGGACATTCCGGTTGCTTTCGTGTAGCTCGTTTCCCGGTGCTGTTCCACGTGGGAGTCTGGGACGAGGCTTTGTTAAAGGAGCAAAGCGCGGTGGCTCGATGCCTTCCAGATGGTGCCGAGTTTGGCCCGAGTAGGCGAATCGAGCATCCCAGGGCAAAAGAGATTTCGTCCCCGACTTGTCCGTGGGAAAGACAACAAACGTTTATCCTGTTTGTTCTTCTTTGATCCCTCCTGCTGTTTCGTTTTTTTTATATAAACTCGACTAGAAAAGGGACAGTATTAGGATTAAGCGTCAGTGATATACAACACTTTACACGAGAACAGTTTTGGACAAACTTACAAATTCTGTATACATGACGACAGTCTGCATACTCGTCTTCAGCACACAGCCAGAAATTATTCATACTTGGTATTTGGAAGACCATCCCGCATATGAGCAAAGATATCTTAATTCTACATACATGCACGCAAACACACATATGCACACATATGCACACACACACACACACACACATGCACACAAACACACATACATACACACAAACACACATACATACACACACATTCACACAAACACACACACACAAACATACACACATGCACACTAACACACATATGCACACACACACACGCACACACACACACACACACACACACACACACACACACACACACACACACACACACACACACACTGTTACGGACTCGGCCTGAATGATTGTGGTAATGAGTATTGTTGCTGGTTCGAAGTATTCTAGATATTATGCTTATTGTGACTTAAGGGAAAGGGTTGTTGTCAGTAAAAGATTTAAAAGCACTCTTGGTAAAATGTGGCCGGAAATCCGGATCGAGACCGGAAGAGGTGGAGCGAAGAAAAGGAGGTGGGAGGAGATCGAAAAGAGAGGTGGTGGTTGAAGCTCCGGGCCGAGCGTTCGACGTACAGTGCAAGGGAACCTTGCGTCCTTGAAAGGAAGTTCGGTCGATAAGAAATATCGCCGGAGTGCGGGGAGCCTGTGTCGCCGGGTATTCTCAGTGAGGTCCCGGAGGATCCAGGCCTTGAGAACCCGGGTTGGAGCGAATGCCGTCCGCCATTTTGGCCACGCGAGCACCCTGCAGGGAACAGGCTTTCGTCGTGTCGGCTGGGCATTATTCCCTGGTGGATTGCCGGGAACGGCTGTGCCAGAAAGGGACACGTGAGAATTATATGGAGGCTCGCGGGTTGAACCGCAACGTGTACATCGGAGCGCACCTTTGTGAGGTTCCTCGCCACCGCTGTGAAATTGGGGGCTCATCCAATTGATATTCGTGGACTCGCAATTGGGTCTGCATCCGGGATCTAAAAAAATTCCTAAATTTCGTCTGGGAAGGAATTCCCAAGTTTGGAACTTTTTCCAACATTCCCAGATTTTTTCCAAAAACAAACAACAACAACAACAACAACAACAACAACAAAAAATAATAATACTTTTGTTTTTGTTTGTTAAAAATTTCTTGTGTGAAGGTTAACAGGTGTTACCAGTAGTCACTATGGCATTTGACGCAGAGAAGTTTACGGTGACCCCGAGTGAAGCACAGTTCAGAGCGTTAGTAAAATCGGACCTCTGGAAATTGGCCAAACATTTTAGCTTGGAGGTCCGAACTAATATGAAGAAGGCAGAGTTGCAGACAGTGGTGATACAATCTATGGTGGGATCAAAAGCATGGGAAGAGGTAGCCTGGGATTGGTTACCAGAAGAACAAGAAAATGTGGAGCTCCGGAAACTGGAGATGCAATTACGGAGCCAGGAAAGGGAAAAAGCACTGGAAAGAGAACTCCAGGAAAGGTTAGAAGACAAAAAAACGGAGGAAAGGAGAGTGGAAAGAGAACTCCAGGAAAGGTTAGAAGACAAAAAGACAGAGGAAAGGAGAGTGGAAAGGGAGGAAAGGAGAGTGGAAAGAGACCTCGAAGCAGAGGAGAGAAGAGCCGAAAGGGAGTTAAAGGACCGTGAATTGGCGCGTCAGCAGGAAATTAAAGTCACGGAGCTGGAGTTAATGAGAGAACGGGGAGAGGTACCATCCCTGCTGACTGGTTCGACACCTAGTCAGAACACCTGGGATGTTGGCAGACATGTAAGGCTGGTCCCACCCTTCAATGAGAAGGAGGTAGCCAAGTTTTTTTTCCACACTTTGAGAAAGTGGCTCGACAGTTAAACTGGCCTGAGGAGTACTGGTCCATACTAGTGCAAAGTGTTCTGGTGGGTAAAGCTCAAGATATTTATTCGGCTTTACCGATTGACCAATGTGCAGATTACGAGGTATTGAAGAAACACATTCTCAAAGCCTATGAATTGGTCCCGGAAGCTTACCGGCAAAAATTCCGGAATGCCAGGAGGAGGGAGAGTGAGACCCACGTGGAGTTTGCCAGATTGAAAGAAACCATGTTTGATAGGTGGTGCGATTCAAAAGGAGTTGGGAAAGACTTCGAACTATTGCGACAATTGATCCTGGTGGAGGAATTCCAACAGTGTGTCCACAAGGACATTAAAATACACCTGGAGGAAAGGAAAGTACCAAAGTTGTATGAGGCAGCGTACCATGGCAGATGACTATGCCTTAACCCACAGGATGGGGTTCCACAACCCTAACTTCTCGCCTTGACCTAGCCAGGGGAGCTATGGTACGGCAGGGGCGGAGAACGAAAATTCATGGGGGCGGCCTCGAGAGGAGGACCACTCTGATATCACGACTTCTAGAGGTCAGAAGTCAACGGTTTCAAGGCAGACGTATCCTCCGTGGGCCTCGAGGCAGACCACGAGGTTCTCCTCCGGGCCTACTGGCGCTTTTTGCCATAAACCAGGACACTTGATGTCCCACTGTCATGCTTTGGGAAAGGAAAATCAGGAGCGGAGTCCGACTAGTACAACTCCGAATGCGATGGCAAACGTGAGAAATCGCCCGCAGAAGAGTTACCAACCATTTATTTGAGGGGTTTGTCTCACTGGAGGGAGACTCGACTAACCCAAGACCTGTTAGGGTATTGAGGGACACAGGAGCACATCAATCCTTAATGCTTGAAGGCATTTTGCCATTGTCGGAGAGTACAGAAACTGGTGATAGTGTTCGGTTACAGGGGATCGGTGGCTGGGTTAGAGCTCCCCTTCATGTCATCAATCTAGAGTCTGATTTGGTGTCAGGACCGGTCACCGTGGGGTTGCAAGCCACTCTTCCTGTAGAGGGAGTATCAGTTGTGGTTGGGAATGATTTGGCCGGGGGTCAAGTTTCTAGTAACCTGATGGTTGTGAAAAAGTCCGATATGGGAAATAACACCACACCAGTCAGGGATGAAGGCAAAGTTGGCAAGCTTTTTGTCGGTGGACTGAACTTCAAAACAAAGGAAGAGGTTCTGGAGTCTACCTTCAACAAATATGGACCGCTTTTGGAAGTGCTGCTGATAAAAGACAAGGAGAGCCAAAAGTCAAGAGGGTTTGGCTTTGTCACATTTGAAAACTTAAAGGACGCCAGAAATGCAGAAAAGGATCTGAATAACCAGGAGTTGGAGGGTCGGACCATAACAGTAGGGAAGGCATTTCGTCGGCGTCGAGGGGGCTACAGAAGAGGACAACTTGGCGGTAGTGTTGGTGGTGGCCGCAGCCGATATTGCTATGGAGGCTCCCAGAGTTACGGCAGCTCTTGAAAGGACGACTATCAGGGTAGCGGCCGAGAAGGAGACCGTTATTCACGTGACTACAGTGACAGGTGGTCCAACCATGAATCTTAGGGAAGTTAGAAAGAGGTGAAGCACTGAATGCTGCGGAGCAGCCGAGCCAAAATTCCTACACGGATCAACCGTGAACGTCACGTTCCTAAAGGCGTCCAGGTAGTGAACTTTCCTACATGGATTAACCGTGAACGCCACGTTCCTAAAGGCGTCCATGTAGTAAACGTTCCTGCATGGACTAACCGTGAACTTCACGTTCCTAAAGGCGTCCATGTAGGGAATACTCAGCTCGGCCTCCCAGGGGAAAAGTGCTATCAGGAGGCAATAGGTGGTTTGTTGACAAGTTGGCCTGCAAAGAAAGTTTTCGCTGTGGTCAAACTTTCTTTCCTGAAGGGGGGAAGTGTTACGGACTCGGCCTTAATGATTGTGGTTATGAGTATTGTTGCTGGTTCGAAGTATTCTAGATATTATGCTCATTGTGACTTAAGGGAAAGGGTTGTTGTGAGTAAAAGATTTAAAAGCGCTCTTGGTAAAATGTGGCCGGAAATCCGGACCGAGACCGGAAGAGGTGGAGCGAAGAAAAGGAGGTGGGAGGAGATCGAAAAGGAGGTGGGAGGAGATCGAAAAGAGAGGTGGTGGTTGAAGCTCCGGGCCGAGCGTTCGACATACAGTGCGAGGGAACCTTGCGTCCTTGAAAGGAAGTTCGGTCGTTAAGAAATATCGCCGGAGTGCGGGGAGTTTGTGTCGCCGGGTATTCTCAGTGAGGTCCCGGAGGATCCAGGCCTTGAGAACCCGGGTTGGAGCGAAAGCCGTCCGCCATTTTGGCCACGCGAGCACCCTGCAGAGAACAGGCTTTCGTCGTGTCGGCTGGGCATTATTCCCTGGTGGATTGCCGGGAACGGCTGTGCCAGAAAGGGACACGTGAGAATTATATGGAGGCTCGCGGGTTGAACCGCAACATATACATCGGAGCGCAGCTTTGTGAGGTTCCTCGCCACCGCTGTGCTGCTGGGAGATGAGCCCGTGACCTCGGGGTCGTCTCGCTCGTCCACGCCTCAATTGACCACCGGGCCTCGACTCCCCGATCGCGGGAGCGCACAGAGACACTGGGACTTCGCCTTGGAGGGGAGCAGAGACATTGGGGGAGGTGCCGTGAGTGGGGTTAAGGGGCTTGACAAGGATATTATCGTAAGATTTGAAAGTAGGGGTGATTGCCGCATTGCTGTATGGCTCTTTGTGTGTGATTTTAAATATAGTATGGGTTGTTTATAACTTGGTGTGGTTGCATCCTTGGTTCGGCTGTTTCATTTGCTGGTTCCATTGAGGGACGTTATTTGCTGGGTTTCAACCAGGGATAACGCATCTTTCTGCCGGGGACCCTCTCGGGGTTCGGAGATCCACCGAGACCAGAGGAAAGGGGGGGGGGGGGGGACCCCGTAACAACACACACACACACACATGTACACGCACACATGCACACAAACACGCGTACATACACACACATTCACACACACACACACATACATACACACACATTCACACAAACACACACACACACACACACACACACACACACATGCACACAAACACACTTACGCACACACACATACACATACACACACACGCACACACATGCACATAAACACACACACACAAGCACACACACAAACGCACGCACACACACACACAAGCACACACACAAACGCACGCACACACACGCGTGCGCACACACACACACACACACACACACAAACACACACACACACACACACACACACACACACACATGCACACAAACACACTTACGCACACACACATACACATACACACACACACACACACACACACACACACATGCACACAAACACACACACCCAAACACACCCAAACATAGCCAAACACACCCAAACACACACACATCCAAACACACCCAACACACACACACACACACACACATCGAAACACACGCAAACACACACTATTAACAACCACCAAACATATAGGAATATGTATATAGGAATAATACACATATAGGAATAAAGGATTACATTGAGTGATGCTTTTGGCCTTATGGGCATGAAGCCAGATATGAGTTCACAATGGGAGATATTCATAAATAATGTTGTTTGACCCACGTACATATTTTTGTTCCATATTTTATTTGTTTTACGATAATTTCTCCGCACACTCGCAACTCATTTGTCACAAACAATAACCACCGCTAAAAGGTTGCTATGGGAGCAATATACACATTGCATACACACACAACATAGTATAATTGTTATCCTCGTTATTCCTCTTCATTATGTCGATAACTACAAGAGATATTTGTGTCGCAATTTTTTCCGAGATGGCCAAATGGATTTTCGTCAAACTTTGAGGGATTCATCAGTCAATGTGAGTGTTTTACAACAACAAAAATAAATATATATAGAATCTTTTTTTATTTTGAAAAAAGTTGGATAAAATATTTTTAAATCGCTCTCTGGTGCCTCATTCATTGCAGCTATGTGAAAGGTAATATTAAATGATACCCGACCCCATTCCTAAGTGGGTATGGGGGATGTTTAGGCCCCCACAAATTTCTTTTTGATTTCTTCGAAATGGCCTAGCTGGATTGTGATGTTGGAGCCCATCTGTGGATCGGTCCCATCGGCCGATGGGTCTGCGCCATCTGCGGATGTGTTGTTCACCTTGAAGGAATGTGTATGCATCAATGGTGGATGAGTATGTTTATTTGAACCTAAAAATAAGCAATTGATGTCATAAATGTTTATAAAGCAGTCCGTGACATGTGGTTTGTCCATAACCGTTTGTCGATAAGATAAAAATAAGATAATGTCGCTCCACATGTAATTCCAATGACTGTGTACCTGATTGAAGAGCACCATTCTGTCAACACATTCCTTCAAGGTGAACAACACATCTGCAGATGGCGCAGACCCATCGGCATTGTCATTTCTCGTGCATCCACAGATGGGTCAGACCCATCGGCCGATGGGACCGATCCACAGATGGGTTCCAACAGTGACACACCGGGGAAGCCAGGTACCCCTCCCACTCGTCGCTCATAACCTATTACTTCACTATTCTCGCACCAAACCCATTCCCACACTCCTGTATCTTCCCTATCATCCACCCCTTCCCTTCTTGCATTTACGATGGCGGTCTGGATTTCTAAGAACGAGATACTCACCAAGATGGATACTCCAAGAAACACCACCATGAATTTATTCATTTATTTATTTATTTATTTATTTTTCAGATATAATTCAGATTACATAATTACTAAGAATACAATATTTTCTTACTCACTCATACATTGTTGACTCATACTCATACTCATACTCACTCATACATCATACACTCATACTCACTCATACATTGAAATTAAAATGCTTATATATTAACACAAATAGTATATGCAATATATAACTAAAGTGTTTATTATTTGTACAATAAATAAATTAAAAAAACCACCGTTTAGAGGCCATTTTTCCCCGCAAAGCGGGGGTTGGCCTTTTCGGGGACCGTGGTAGTTGTTGTTTTTCGGTCCCCTTTTTGAAGCAATGTTTTATGGCCGGATGCCCTTCCTGACGCCAACCCTTTTTGCCGCCTTCAACGACAAACAGGGAATTACCAGTGAACTGGTACTCAATTAGCCGACCTCGGAAGGATGACAGGCTGAGTCAACCCCCCTGGCGTTAATTCAGCGATCGACTGGGATTCGAACCCAGGATCCTAGGATCCTAAGCCGGCACCCTAGCCGCTAGCCCAACACCAGGGTTTGAAAAAATGAAAAATAAAAAATTTATAAAAATTTAAAAAAATTTATAAAAATTTTATAAAAAATATAATAAAAAAAAAAAAAAAAATTTTTTTGTTTGAAACAATAAATAATGATTGAAAACTGTATACATTGAAGCAGAAAATAATTGAACGAAACAAAAAATGATTATTGCAGCGAAGCAGCTTAACCGATTCGGCGATCGCATCAACACCACTGAGATGCGCCAAGTAATTCCTTCCCTTTGAAGCATATCCGGATTCCGATTCTCGAGTTAATCTCATTTTGCCGCAGCCTGTTGCTTCACGTGTACATGATACGAGTCACTTGCACGGATTTACCACGTTTTGGCAAAAAAAAAAGCCCCGCATGGCGAGGGATGCCAAGTACGAGTCCACAGATGAGGTTCCATGCTTCTCTTGGCTCCTTCTCCATTGTGCACATACCTCTGTGCTCAATGAGGCCACTGCTTCCCCAACCCAAACGGTGAGCCACAAAAAACCGTTTAGTAAACTGGAGCGGGAGACGGACGGAGCGATGGAAAGCCGTTGCCATGATGGAAAGAACCAACATCCACAAAAACTAGGCAAATGATGGTAACCTTTGACTGGATAAGGATTACGGCTAACAATTCCAGAATTCCCAACTGGAGGATATTTTGTGCGAATATTTTTGCTGAAAAATGCACAGTCTGGTGGGATGATACGATTATAGGTGGCCATCATATTCTAGATGGATGATACGATTATAGGTGGCCATCATATTCTAGATGGATGATACGATTATAGGTGGCCATCATATTCTAGATGGATGATACGATTATAGGTGGCCATCATATTCTAGATGGATGATACCATTCTAGGTGACCATCATATTCTAGATGGATGATACGATTCTAGGTGGCCATCATATTCTAGATGGATGATACGATTATAGGTGGCCATCATATTCTAGATGGATGATACGATTATAGGTGGCCATCATATTCTAGATGGATGATACCATTCTAGGTGACCATCATATTCTAGATGGATGATACGATTCTAGGTGGCCATCGTATTCTAGATGGATGATACGATTATAGGTGGCCATCATATTCTAGATGGATGATACGATTATAGGTGGCCATCGTATTCTAGATGGATGATACGATTATAGGTGGCCATCATATTCTAGATGGATGATACGATTATAGGTGGCCATCGTATTCTAGATGGATGATACGATTATAGGTGGCCATCATATTCTAGATGGATGATACGATTATAGGTGGCCATCGTATTCTAGATGGATGATACGATTATAGGTGGCCATCGTATTCTAGATGGATGATACGATTATAGGTGGCCATCATATTCTAGATGGATGATACGATTATAGGTGGCCATCGTATTCTAGATGGATGATACGATTATAGGTGGCCATCGTATTCTAGATGGATGATACGATTATAGGTGGCCATCGTATTCTAGATGGATGATACGATTATAGGTGGCCATCGTATTCTAGATGGATGATACGATTATAGGTGGCCATCGTATTCTAGATGGATGATACGATTATAGGTGGCCATCGTATTCTAGATGGATGATACGATTCTAGGTGGCCATCATATTCTAGATGGATGATACGATTCTAGGTGGCCATCATATTATAGATGGATGATACGATTGTAGGTGACCATCATATTCTAGATGGATGATACGATTCTAGGTGGCCATCATATTCCAGATGGATGATACGATTATAGGTGGCCATCATATTCTAGATGGATGATACGATTATAGGTGACCATCATATTCTAGATGGATGATACGATTGTAGGTGGCCATCATATTCTAGATGGATGATACGATTATAGGTGACCATCATATTCTAGATGGATGATACCATTCTATGTGGCCATCATATTCTAGATGGATGATACGATTGTAGGTGACCATCATATTCTAGATGGATGATACCATTCTAGGTGACCATCATATTCTAGATGGATGATACGATTCTAGGTGGCCATCATATTCTAGATGGATGATACCATTCTAGGTGACCATCATATTCTAGATGGATGATACGATTCTAGGTGGCCATCGTATTCTAGATGGATGATACGATTATAGGTGGCCATCATATTCTAGATGGATGATACGATTATAGGTGGCCATCGTATTCTAGATGGATGATACGATTATAGGTGGCCATCATATTCTAGATGGATGATACGATTATAGGTGGCCATCGTATTCTAGATGGATGATACGATTATAGGTGGCCATCGTATTCTCGATGGATGATACGATTATAGGTGGCCATCGTATTCTAGATGGATGATACGATTATAGGTGGCCATCGTATTCTCGATGGATGATACGATTATAGGTGGCCATCGTATTCTAGATGGATGATACGATTATAGGTGGCCATCATATTCTAGATGGATGATACGATTATAGGTGGCCATCGTATTCTAGATGGATGATACGATTATAGGTGGCCATCGTATTCTAGATGGATGATACGATTATAGGTGGCCATCGTATTCTAGATGGATGATACGATTATAGGTGGCCATCGTATTCTAGATGGATGATACGATTATAGGTGGCCATCGTATTCTAGATGGATGATACGATTATAGGTGGCCATCGTATTCTAGATGGATGATACGATTCTAGGTGGCCATCATATTCTAGATGGATGATACGATTCTAGGTGGCCATCATATTATAGATGGATGATACGATTGTAGGTGACCATCATATTCTAGATGGATGATACGATTCTAGGTGGCCATCATATTCCAGATGGATGATACGATTATAGGTGGCCATCATATTCTAGATGGATGATACGATTATAGGTGACCATCATATTCTAGATGGATGATACGATTGTAGGTGGCCATCATATTCTAGATGGATGATACGATTATAGGTGACCATCATATTCTAGATGGATGATACCATTCTATGTGGCCATCATATTCTAGATGGATGATACGATTGTAGGTGACCATCATATTCTAGATGGATGATACGATTATAGGTGGCCATCATATTCTAGATGGATGATACGATTATAGGTGGCCATCATATTCTAGATGGATGATACGATTATAGGTGGCCATCATATTCTAGATGGATGATACGATTATAGGTGGCCATCATATTCTAGATGGATGATACGATTATAGGTGACCATCATATTCTTGATGGATGATACGATTGTAGGTGGCCATCATATTCTAGATGGATGATACGATTATAGGTGACCATCATATTCTAGATGGATGATACGATTGTAGGTGGCCATCATATTCTAGATGGATGATACCATTCTAGGTGGCCATCATATTCTAGATGGATGATACGATTGTAGGTGACCATCATATTCTAGATGGATGATACGATTCTAGGTGGCCATTGTATTCTAGATGGATGATACGATTGTAGGTGGCCATCATATTCTAGATGGATGATACGATTCTAGGTGGCCATTGTATTCAAGATGGATGAAACGATTCTAGGTGGCCATCATATTCTAGATGGATGATACGATTCTCGGTGGCCATCATATTCTAGATGGATGATACCATTGTAGGTGGCCATTGTATTCTAGATGGATGATACGATTGTAGGTGACCATCATATTCTAGATGGATGATACGATTCTAGGTGGCCATTGTATTCTAGATGGATGATACGATTGTAGGTGGCCATCGTATTCTAGATGGATGATACGATTCTACGTGGCCATCGTATTCTCGATGGATGATATGATTCTAGGTGGCCATCATATTCTAGATGGATGATACGATTCTAGGTGGCCATCATATTCTAGATGGATGATACGATTCTAGGTGGCCATTGTATTCAAGATGGATGAAACGATTCTAGGTGGCCATCATTCTAGATGGATGATACGATTCTAGGTGGCCATCATATTCTAGATGGATGATACGATTGTAGGTGGCCATTGTATTCTAGATGGATGAAACGATTGTAGGTGGCCATCATATTCTAGATGCATGATACGATTGTAGGTGGCCATCGTATTCTCGATGGATTATATGATTCTAGGTGGCCATCATATTCGAGATGGATGATACGATTCTAGGTGGCCAACGTATTCTAGATGGATGATACGATTATAGGTGGCCATCGTATTCTAGATGGATGATACGATTATAGGTGGCCATCGTATTCTAGATGGATGATACGATTATAGGTGGCCATCGTATTCTAGATGGATGATACGATTATAGGTGGCCATCGTATTCTAGATGGATGATACGATTCTAGGTGGCCATCATATTCTAGATGGATGATACGATTCTAGGTGGCCATCATATTATAGATGGATGATACGATTGTAGGTGACCATCATATTCTAGATGGATGATACGATTCTAGGTGGCCATCATATTCCAGATGGATGATACGATTATAGGTGGCCATCATATTCTAGATGGATGATACGATTATAGGTGACCATCATATTCTAGATGGATGATACGATTGTAGGTGGCCATCATATTCTAGATGGATGATACGATTATAGGTGACCATCATATTCTAGATGGATGATACCATTCTATGTGGCCATCATATTCTAGATGGATGATACGATTGTAGGTGACCATCATATTCTAGATGGATGATACGATTATAGGTGGCCATCATATTCTAGATGGATGATACGATTATAGGTGGCCATCATATTCTAGATGGATGATACGATTATAGGTGGCCATCATATTCTAGATGGATGATACGATTATAGGTGGCCATCATATTCTAGATGGATGATACGATTATAGGTGACCATCATATTCTTGATGGATGATACGATTGTAGGTGGCCATCATATTCTAGATGGATGATACGATTATAGGTGACCATCATATTCTAGATGGATGATACGATTGTAGGTGGCCATCATATTCTAGATGGATGATACCATTCTAGGTGGCCATCATATTCTAGATGGATGATACGATTGTAGGTGACCATCATATTCTAGATGGATGATACGATTCTAGGTGGCCATTGTATTCTAGATGGATGATACGATTGTAGGTGGCCATCATATTCTAGATGGATGATACGATTCTAGGTGGCCATTGTATTCAAGATGGATGAAACGATTCTAGGTGGCCATCATATTCTAGATGGATGATACGATTCTAGGTGGCCATCATATTCTAGATGGATGATACCATTGTAGGTGGCCATTGTATTCTAGATGGATGATACGATTGTAGGTGACCATCATATTCTAGATGGATGATACGATTCTAGGTGGCCATTGTATTCTAGATGGATGATACGATTGTAGGTGGCCATCGTATTCTAGATGGATGATACGATTCTACGTGGCCATCGTATTCTCGATGGATGATATGATTCTAGGTGGCCATCATATTCTAGATGGATGATACGATTCTAGGTGGCCATCATATTCTAGATGGATGATACGATTCTAGGTGGCCATTGTATTCAAGATGGATGAAACGATTCTAGGTGGCCATCATTCTAGATGGATGATACGATTGTAGGTGGCCATTGTATTCTAGATGGATGAAACGATTGTAGGTGGCCATCATATTCTAGATGCATGATACGATTGTAGGTGGCCATCGTATTCTCGATGGATTATATGATTCTAGGTGGCCATCATATTCGAGATGGATGATACGATTCTAGGTGGCCAACGTATTCTAGATGGATGATACGATTCTAGGTGGCCATTGTATTCTAGATGAATGATACGATTCTAGGTGGCCATTGTATTCTAGATGGATGGTACGATTCTAGGTGGCCATTGTATTCTAGATGGATGATACGATTCTAGGTGGCCATCGTATTCTAGATGGATGATACGATTCTAGGTGGCCATCATATTCCAGATGGATTATACGATTCTATGTGGCCATTGTATTCCAGATGGATGATACGCTTCGAGGTGGCCATCGTATTCTAGATGGATGATACGATTCTAGGTGGCCATCATATTCCAGATGGATGATACGATTATAGGTGGCCATCGTATTCTAGATGGATAGTACGATTCTAGGTGGCCATTGTATTCTAGATGGATGATACGATTCTAGGTGGCCATCGTATTCTAGATGGATGGTACGATTCTAGGTGGCCATCATATTCCAGATGAATGATACGATTCTAGGTGGCCATCGTACTCTAGATGGATGATACGATTCTAGGTGGCCATCATATTCTAGATGGATGATACGATTCTAGGTGGCCATCATATTCTAGATGGATGATACGATTATAGGTGGCCATCGTATTCTAGATGGATGATACGATTATAGGTGGCCATCGTATTCTAGATGGATGATACGATTATAGGTGGCCATCATATTCCAGATGGATGATATGATTCTAGGTGGCCATCATATTCTAGATGGATGATACGATTCTAGGTGGCCATCATATTCTAGATGGATGATACGATTATAGGTGGCCATCGTATTCTAGATGGATGATACGATTATAGGTGGCCATCGTATTCTAGATGGATGATACGATTATAGGTGGCCATCGTATTCCAGATGGATGATATGATTCTAGGTGGCCATTGTATTCGAGATCGATGGTTAGACCCAAGGTAGCCATCGTATATTAGATTGATAATAGGATTCTAGGTGGCTGTCATATTCTAGATGGATGATAGGATGATAGGATGATAGGATGGATGATTTAACTTAAAAAATTAAATAATTCTCATATCCGAATCCATATTCAGATCTTCACCAAAATCGAATCCATTCTTCCTTGTCACACACACAACCTGTCCACCAAAATTCGTCCAAAGCCATTAATAACTTTTTGAGATATCCCGCAATGTATAGTTTTTGGCCCTATCTCCCAATGGTGAAGAATCCCTGAAAAAATTAAATAATTCTCATATCCGAATCCATATTCAGATCTTCACCAAAATCGAATATATTTGTCCTTGTCAGACACCCAACCTGTCCACCAAATTTAGTCCAAATCCATCCACAACTTGAGGTGAGGTAAGTAAATAAATGTGAGGTAAGAACTGAAATTTCTAAATGAGGGACCGTCCACTCAGACTCGTATACAAACAAGGAGAAAACGAAAGAAAAAGAAAACAAACAATGCTTTGGTAATCGTCCGGCACTCAGCTTTGCGCCCCCAAATGGCTGGTAAGGCTTGTCGGTCGCTCATCGCCTCCAACCACCGCATGGGAAACGCAAAAAATGGCGCAGAGTGGCGATCTTCGACGTCCAGAGGAAACACGACGCGGACCCAGTCCACCGCCGACGTCGATCCTGTGCCTTGTTGTTCCGACTGTCCCGAACCGCTGTTTCTCGCCAGCCCTTTCCCAAAAGCGCACACGAACCAAAGACCACACGCCTGTGAAGAAGCCGGAACAAGGAGGAAAATGCGACTACCTCCAACCAGCGCCAGGACAGAGAGAGAACAAGATGGCGCGACAGCTTCTCTTTTCCCCTTCACTCTCGAATGTTCCATGATCAAGTCACACTCTCTGTCCAATCACCGAGCGCTACTCAATCACGACGGCCGGGGCGTGGCCTCCCTGTTACGAGGGGGCGGAGTCTAATCTCCGTTCAGGAATGTTCGGATGGCGTCGTTTGTCGTTAGTCGTGAGGCGGGGCTTGTGTGCCGATCGGCAAATGTGCTGGGTGTTGGTTAGCCCTGGCGGAGTTGTGAGCAAATGAGTCAATTTACAGTGCGATCGTTGTAGTTATTGTGGCGGTCCTTTGTGATGCAATAACAACAAAGGGAAAAATCACAGGGCAATTACACACTGGGGTTTATCCTTAAGCCCTACCTAATTAGCATAGCTCCACCCCTCGTATGGAGACACATATACGATCTTACCAGGACAGTCGGCCTAACTTAATTTACATTGAGGTGGGTTCTTCTTCTTTGTGACACTCGGACCATTCTAAACCTACACGATTCTATCTCGACTAAGGTGTTTCATCCCTACCCCAAAAACATAACAATACTTTGAGTCTGAAATGCGATACCAGTAGGGACACATGTGTATCTCAAAGTTCAAGTATCTTACATGTGCAGGTTTCTTCGACACTCCAGTGATGGCACCATCTGGTGACTGCTGGGTGATCTATCTCACCAGATAATGAGTCTGTTATGTGAAGGCGAACATTATCGAGCGATAAGGCTGGAATTTTGCAACAAAAATAAAGGGCAAAGGGGTACAGAGAGCCCTGGTTGGAGTGTTGTTTTCGCAAGTTTGTGTCCGTTAACATTCAGACCGAGTGTTGTTGTCACAGGATTTGAATTGAAAATTTCAAATTGTCCAACATGCCACTTGTTTTGGCGAATGATTCGATCTGTTAGAGGAATGAAACCATAGGAACCGATTTTTGTATCAGAATGGGAGCGAACCACAGGCTTGCGGAGCATGAAACCGCGGCCAGCATGTCCGTCAATGCGCAGGGCAAGTGAAGAGGGATGGGCTGGTTGTTTTTTCGTGCACGACCGCTTGTTAATCCCAGAGGCATCCTCTGCATTCCTCTGTCACTCTTCCCGACGCGATGTGCAGCGCAATGACGTCATGGAGGCACGTTCCCACACAGCTCGGGCACCTTAATTGAGTCCAGGCTCAAACTCGTCTTGTCACTTTCAAGAATGTCCATTTTGTTTTTTCAACTTTACCAAAGGTCGTGTGTTTGCAATCAACGCGTGAGTAAACTGCGTTTAAAATGCTTGCAGCAACTTTGGTGAGATGGGTGACGGATTTTCCATTGATGGATGTAACGGAAACCTGGAATTTGCATCCAAGCATGTTTTGTATCAACCGATGAAGCTTTAACTTGATGAAACTACGAGGAGCGTCCGAAAACTGCACAAACAAAATGAGATACTCACAATTGTCCAAGACACACAATATGTGTAATGGTGTGGGTGTGTGTGTGTGTGTGTGTAATGTGTGTGTGTGTGTTTTGTGTGTGTGTGTGTGTAATGGTGTGTGTGTGTGTGTGTAATGGGGTGTGTGTGTAATGGTGTGTGTCTTTGTGTGTGTGTGTAATGTGTGTGTGTGTGTGTGTAATGTGTGTGTGTGTGTGTGTGTACTGGTGTGTGTGTGTAATGTGTGTGTGTGTGTGTTTGCGTGTGCTTGTGTGTGTAATGTGTGTGTGTGTGTGTGTGTGTGTAATGTGTGTGTGTGTGTGTGTGTGTAATGGTGTGTGTGTAATGGTGTGTGTGTGTGTAATGGTGTGTGTGTGTGTAATGGTGTGTGTGTGTGTGTGTGTGTAATGGTGTGTGTGTAATGGTGTGTGTGTTTGTGTGTGTGTGTAATGTGTGTGTGTGTTTAATGGGGTGTGTGTAATGGTGTCTGTGTAATGGTGTGTGTGTGTAATGGTGTGTGTGTGTGTGTGTACTGGTGTGTGTGTGTGTGTTTGTGTGTGTAATGTGTGTGTGTGTGTGTGTGTGTGTGTGTGTGTGTGTGTGTGTGTGTGTGTGTAATGGTGTGTATATGTAATGGTGTGTGTGTAATGGAGTGTGTATGTAATGGTGTGTGTGTAATGGTGTGTGTGTGTGTGTGCTTGTGTGTAATGTGTGTGTGTAATGGTGTGTGTGTGTAATGGTGTGTGTGTGTATATATATATATATATAAAGAAATACATAAATATATACATGTATAAAACAAAATTAAAAAAATTATATGTATATATAAATACATGTGCATAAATATATATATAATGGAAAACCAAATAGGGCATTGGAGTCATCAGAAGGAACCAGAAGAAGCACAGAGGAAATATATAATTTTAAAATTTATTTTTCACAGATAGACGTGCAATTAATTAGTGAAGTACAACATGCTGTCTTTTGTTTAAATCTGTCAGCGAAGTGACAGTTGTTGGCACGGCTAGTCGTACATAAAACCAAGCAAGGGAGTCGTGCGCAAGATGCTCCCCCACTCGTTGAGCTGAGTTGTGTCCTCCGTGCGTTGAAAATGGCGGGAATGATAAGACGGTGTCCGATAGTGATGACTCCATTGAGTTCATGCCATGTGGTATGCTTAGGTATGTGAATTTGATAAATGACTTCATTGTGTGAAGAAAAACGAAAATTTGCTGAAGATGTTAAAAAAATATATAAAACCACCACACATACAGGAGGTTCCCTCTAATAAACGCCCCCCCCCCCCCCCCCCTTAGGAGGGATGCCCAGGGCGTTTATTGGAGGGCTTGTGGTTATCAGAAAGACGTGGCCTCAATATTGTGCAAACCCTTATGAGCAATGATCACCAGACTGAGCAGAAATTCATGTATTCATTGAAAAAAAACACCTCGACGCTGTCTTGTTTAGCAGACGTTTCCTAATTATTCACTGCTCCTTCCTCCTTATTACCTCATTGGCCGCCATCTTTGATTTTCAGCAGGTGCACATTGAAAGCAGGGAAACGCATGGTTCTGGGTAATTACCGCCATGCTATAAAACTCCCTCAACAATTATTAGTCAAAATACATTACTCGATCATTTATAAATAAAAATTAACCACCTTCATATAACACAGTAAGTACCGTACTAATGGTGGTGGTTGAGAGCTGGCACAACCCGACTACTTAAATATTCTGGGTTATTGTGCTTTTTATTTCCTCTCCTGCCCGCACTGTGCGGTAAAAGTCTGTGCCAGGGCAGGTAAGTACTCAACAGGTCGAGCGAAGAGTAGATTCCAATCGTTACTGAAGCATATTTGGCCTCTACAATGGATGGAGCGACCAGGAATGCAACAACACCACTGGTGACCTGAGATGACCTCCTAACAAATTGCTTGCGGTTGACTTTTTGCCCTGGACATACATTAACCGCTAATCTGTGCTCGGTGTGTGTTCCTGCCGCGGAGCCCCCCTGATGCCTTCCCATTCCCAGTGTGCCTCCCACTATCCCGATGAAGAAAGATCCATTTTCCGGATGGAACACAAACGGTCATTGTGAAAGGAAGAGGTGTGCGCGGACAAAATAACCATACGTTTGTTTGAGAGATGACGCAGGTATTTGTTACTTCGCGCCACCTGTTTTTTGTGATACGTTAATGAGCATCTTTAAGATCGAAAAGCACAAAGGAAGTTGGAATGGATTCATATCGCGATGAAATAGAGTGTCGACGGAAACAGTTAAAAACGAGAAGGGCACTCAGTAGAGAGCATACCTCCGCCTGGTTGGCCATATCACTCAATGGTGAAGAATCACTTCAAAATTATACTAGCTGGATCCGGATCTTCACCAAAATCGAATCGAATCGTCCTTGTCAAACACACAGCCTCTCCAACAAGTTTCGTCCAAATCCATCCATAACTTGTTGAGATATCCTGCTATGTATAGTTTTTGGCCCAATCTCCCAATGGCGAAGAATCACTTAAAAAATTAAATAATTCTCATATCCGAATCCATATTCAGATCTTCACCAAAATCGAATCGAATCGTCCTTGTCAAACACACAGCCTCTCCAACAAGTTTCGTCCAAATCTGTCCACAACGTTTTGAGATATCCCGCAATGTATAGTTTTTGGCCTTATCTCCCAATGGCGAAGAATCACTTTTTCTTCCTCCCAACATCCTCTTGTGTAAACGTTTGGCTTATCCAACTGGATGTATCATTTCCGGCCGGTCCGACTGTTTTGCTCCATTGAAGCATCATGGCTGAACGTTCATATTATCGCGAAACGAGGGTGCAAGGAGGTTCACCACTCGATGGAGGTTCACCACTAGATGGAGGTGCACCACTAGATGGACATTCACCACTATATGGAGGTTCACCACTATATGGAGGTTCATCACTAGATGGAGGTTCACCACTAGATGGAGGTTCACCACTAGATGGAGGTTCACCACTAGATGGAGGTTCACTACGAGATGGAGGTTCTCCACTAGATGGAGGTTCTCCACTAGATGGAGGTTCTCCACTAGATCGAGGTTCACCACTGGATGGAGGTTCACCACTGGATGGAGGTCTACCACGAGATGGAGGTTCACCACTAGATGGAGGTTCTCCACTAGATGGAGGTTCATCACTGGATGGAGGTCCACCACCAGATGGAGGTTCACCACTCGATGGAGGTTCACTACGAGATGGAGGTTCACCACTAGATGGAGGTTCTCCACTACATGGAGGTTCACCACTAGATGGAGGTTCACCACTAGATAGGGATTCACCCACAAGATGGAGGTCCACCACTAGATGGAGGTCCACCACTAGATGGAGGTCCACCACTAGATGGAGGTTCACCACTAGATGGAGGTTCACCACTAGATGGAGATTCACTACTAGATGGAGGTTCTCCCACGACATGGAGGTTCACCACTACATGGAGGTTCACCACTACATGGAGGTTCACCACTAGATGGAGATTCCCCACTGGATAGGGATTCACCATGAGATGGAGGTTCTCCACTAGATGGAGGTTCACCACTAGATGGAGGTCCACCACTAGATGGAGGTTCACCACTAGATGGAGGTTCACCACTGGAACGCGATAGGAATGAACTCCACAGTTACTTAAGGCACAAGTTTACATTTACCCCAGAATGCAAAGCGAAAAGTGGAGTTAAGCAATTGGGTCATTCCTGTCTGTCTGTCCACAAATGTCAGTTTATGATATAATATTCCATGTAAATGAAATTGTTCTTCTATTTTGAAAATGAATCGGAACACTAATTAGAAAACTAATCTGTAGTTTAACGTACCTTGGTTCTTCATTTGGCCCGATCGCGCATGCGCAAAGAGGAGTGAGATAATACTTTACTCTGTCTGTCCGTCTGGCGGTCAAAGCAAAATTGAAAATCATTCCAAACAGGAAACGCTGTTTTTAAAGATGACCTAAAGGACACAAACAACAGGCACGAATAACAAATGTAACCTGTTGAATAAAGTGACGTAATAGCCACTGTACCAAGGCCGGTAAACTTCCGCAGTGTTTTTTTTCTAATACCTTAAATCTTTATTTTATTTAACTTAATTATATACTGTACTTGAACACTGTAGTACACAAATCGTCTTATCGGCTCTTTCAAAACTTCCGTTTAGCAGTGCTTGGCCAAAATATTGCAGCATTTTACGTCATCACAACCAATCAAATTTTCCGCTGGCAGACCCCGCCCATGTTCTTGTTTCTCAAGACAGTGCGGGGTAAGGTGTTCTATGAACTCTCTACTTTATTTAGGTTTTGAGAGATAACGTCTCTTATTAGGATTAAGATATTAATCTACTCTTAATTAATTATCAATTATTATTATAATTCTTAATAATATTCTTAAATATTAATATTATTATTCTTAAATACTCTTCTAAATAAATAATTATAATTGTAAATCTTATTAATTAATCTAATTATATTGATTTATAATTAACTAATTAATTATTAATTAATGTAATTATTAATTATATTATTAATTATTAATCTTATTAATTCTAAATAATATTATATTAATAATTAATATTATTAAATATTATTATTCTTAAATAATATTCTTAATTAATTATTATAATTCTTAATTAGGTATTCTTAATCTTATTAGGATTAGAGAGGTTTAAAGAGGTTATTTAGGATGAGAGAGAGATAACACCTATTCTTCAGAAAAAAAACGTCATGGGATCTTTAATGTCTGCCAGCTAATGTTAGTAGATGGGTTTATGCGTTAACTGTGCTGCTGCGTCATGAACAAGTTAACATTTTAAAATTCCAGCCTTGATGGGGTATGTACATCACAGAGAAGGAACGATCTATATTAAAGTAAATATGTGGGCCGACTCACAAACTCACTGAAACACAGACCAATTTGAACAGCTACTCCCATCATTCTTTCGGTAACTTGCAGGACTAATGATGCATTTTTATGCCTCCACCGACAAAGTCGCCGGAGCCATTATGCTTTCAGGTTGTCCGTCCGTCTGTCTGTCTGTCTGTAATAGGTTTTCGTTACCGCGATATGGCTGATAATATGAAGGGATCTTAGTCAAACTTGGTGCAGGTATGTATAATGAGGTAAAGATTAACTGATTCGATTTTGGGGTCACGAGGTTAAAGGTCAGAGGTCAGGTTAGGTATAAATCCTGTTACAACGATAACTTGTGAACCAGTGATGGGATTCTCACCAAATTTGGTATAATCTATATATAATGGAGCAATCTATATATTATGGAGCAATCTATATATAATGGAGCAATCTATATATAATCTATATATAATGGAACAATCTATATACAGTATAATGGAGCAATCTATATATAATGGAGCAATCTATATATAATCTATATATAATGGAACAATCTATATACAGTATAATGGAGCAATCTATATATAATGGAGCAATCTATATATAATGGAGCAATCTATATATAATCTATATATAATGGAGCAATCTATATATAATCTATATATAATGGAGCAATCTATATATAATGGAGCAATCTATATATAATGGAGCAATCTATATATAATCTATATATAATCTATATATAATGGAGCAATCTATATATAATGGAGCAATCTATATATAATGGAGCAATCTATATATAATCTATATATAATCTATATATAATGGAGCAATCTATATATAATGGAGCAATCTATATATAATCTATATATAATGGAGCAATCTATATATAATGGAGCAATCTATATATAATCTATATATAATGGAGCAATCTATATATAATGGAGCAATCTATATATAATCTATATATAATGGAGCAATCTATATATAATGGAGCAATCGATATATAATGGAGCAATTTATATATAATGGAGCAATCTATATATAATGGAGCAATCTATATATATTCTATATATAATGCAGCAATCTATATATAATGGAGCAATCTATATATAATCTATATATAATGGAGCAACCTATATATAATCTATATATAATGGAGCAATCTATATATCATCTATATATCATGGAGCAATCTATATATATAATCTATATATTATAATGGAGCAAGTGTTTGTATGTCTGCTCTTCACCCATTGGTTGGACAGTTGACCTGACTCCACCCATAAAGTACCCAGAGGACCCAAAAAACTCCAACCCAACCTACCCCCCCCCTCCCTCAACATCCCGAGGACCTAGAAGACCCAGAGGACCCAAAAGACCCAAGGACCCTAAATAACCCAAAAGACCCCGAAAGCGCAAAGGACCCAGATGAACAAAAATACCCCCAAGACTAAGAAGACCACGAAGATCCAATGGACCCCAAAGACTGAAAATATTCCAAAGACCCTCAACAACCCCAAAGATTCAAAAGACCCTGAAGACCCTTAAATACCCAAGATAACTAAAAGACCCTGAAGATCTGAAAGACCCAAAAGATCCAGAGGACCCAAAAGACCCTGAAGACCCAAAATACTCCAAAGATCCTTAAAGACCCAAAATACCCCAAAGACCTAGAAGACCCAAAAGACCCAAAATACCCTGAAGACAAAAAAGACTGAAAATACCGAGAAGACCCAAAAGACACCGAACACCTAAAAGACCCCAAAGGCTGAAAATATTCCAAAGGCCCTTAACAACCCTGAAGATCCAAAAGACCCTTAAAGACCCAAGATAACCAAATACCCTGAAGACCTGAAAGACACTGAAGACCCTGAAGACCCAAAATACTCCAAAGACCCTTAAATACCCTAAAGACCTAAAATATCCTGAAAAGACTGAAAAGACCCAGAAGACCAAAAATACCCTGAAAACCCAAAATACATGAAGACCTAAAAGACCCCAAAGATTGAAAATATTCCAAAGACCCTTAACAACCCCGAAGACCCAAGAGAACCTGAATACCCTTAAAGAACCCGAAGACCCCAAATACACAGAGGACCCAAAAGACCCCGTAGACCCTTAAATACCCAAATACCCAGAGAACCCAAAGGACCCCGAAGACCCAATATGCTCTAAAGACCCTTAAAGATGCAAAAGACCCAGAAGACCCAAAATACACCAAAGACGCAAAATAACCCAAAGATCCTTGAAGACCCAAAATACCGAAAAGACAAAAAGACCCCGAAGACCCTTAAATACCCAAAAGGTCGAAAATACCCAATTGACCCCAAAGACCCAAAATACCCCAAAGATGCAAAATAACCCAAAGATCCTTGAAGACCCAAATTCCCCCAAACACCCTTAAAAACTCCGAAGACCAAAACACCAAAAAGATCCCAAAGACTGAAAAGACCCAAAATACCTCAAAGATCCTTAAAGTCCCCAAAAACACCAAAGAATGAAAAGACCCCAAAGAATGAAAAGACCCCAAAAAACCGAAAATACCCCAAAGACTGAAAAGACCCTGAAGACCCAAAAGACTGAAAATAACCTAAAGACCCTTAAAGGGGAACCCAAACGCAATTTTTTTTTTTTACTGAACTTTTACTTTTTTTTTACTGAACCCAAACGCAATTTAGTCCCTGGTGTTGGGCTAGCGGCTAGGGTGCCGGCTTAGGATAATCCCTAGGATCCTGGGTTCGTAATCCCGGTCAATCGCTGAATTAACGCCAGGGGGGTTGACTCAGCCTGTCATTCCTTCTGAGGTCGGCAAATTGAGTACCAGTTCACTGGTAATTCCCTGCTTGTCGTTAAAGGCGGCAAAAAGGGTTGGCGTCAGGAAGGGCATCCAGCCGTAAAACATTGCTTCAAAAAGGGGACCGAAAAACAACAACAACCACAGTTCCCGAAAAAGGCCAACCCCTGCTTGTGGGGAAAAATGGCCTCTAAAGGTGGTTTTTTACTGAAATACCATTGGCAAGTATTAATCATGGTCTAATTTGAAGGGAATTTGTTTTTATTTGCCAATCACAAAGTGCCAAAAAAAACCCTAGACTGTCGATTTTTGAGATTGCCAGTGACGTCACATTGTGAACTCACCGTGATCCTGCCGGTGACGGTACATAGAGAAACGGCGCATTGTGAGCTCGGATTCCGATACTGATTGGGGATGATGAAAGGGGGGTGGGGGAGCGTGTGGGGTGGTCGTGGGGTGGTCGTGGGGTTTGTTAGCTAGGGTGACGGTTGATAGGGGATTGTGAAGGGTGGTGGAGTGGAGTGAGGGGTGTGGGGTGGACATGGCTATTGTTAGCTAGGTTGATGGCTGATGGGGGATTGGGAGGGGATGGGGAGGAGAGGTAAGGTGGTCATGGGTATTGTTAGCTGGGATGATGGTTGAAGGGGGATTGTGGGGGGAAGGTGGAGTGGGGTTGTTATGGGTATTGTTTGCTAGGGTGACGGTTCATAGGGGATTGTGAGGGGTTGGTGGAGTGGAGTGAGGAGTGTGGGTTGGTCATGGATATTGTTAGCTAGGATGATGGCTGATGGGGAATTGTGAAGGGATGGTGAAAGGGGGGGGGGGGGGTAACTATTGTTAGCTAGCTATTGTTAGCTAGGGAGATGGTTGAAGGGGGATTGTGGGGTAAAGTGGAGTCGGGGGGGGGGGGGGGTGTTGGTTGTGGTTATAGTTAGCTAGGGTGACGTTTGATGTTTTATTTTTCTTTCTGGAAAATTGAGATGCCTCAAAAACCAAACACACCTAAGTTGAACAGAAATCAACAAGAGCAATATTACCAAAGGAGATCAGCAAGAAATCCAAGTCAAAGTAGTTGTATCAGTTAAAATTACTACAAGTATTATAATGGTGTGTGTATGTTGGCTTAGCGGTTAGGGTGCCGGCTTGGGATCCTAGGATCCTGGGTTCGAATCCCGGTCAATTGCTGAATTAACACCAGGGGGGGTAACTCAAGCCTGTCATCCTTCCGAGGTCGGCAAATTGAGTACCAGTTCACTGGTAATTCCCTGCGTGTCGCAAGAGGGACTAACAGGGTTGGTGGCTGGAAGGGCATCCGGCCATAAAACACTGCTTCAAAAAGGGGACCAAGGTGCCCAAAAAAGGCCAACCCCTGCTCTGTGGGGGAAAATGGCCTCTAAAGGCGGTTTATTTTATTATAATGATGTAATAATGTGGGCCGAGGCATAAATATCGGTCGACCTCATGACGTCGAAGAGTGTCGTTCTAGTTGACCTTAAAAACATCATGCAAGTCCCATGTTACAGAAATAGTTTTAAAATGCCGAGTTGGCGAGCGAAGTGAGGTCAAGGCCGTTTATTCGTGATATTTGAAACACCCTGCAACCCCCGCCTGCAGAAAACAGACTTTTTGGAACGCTGGTCGCATTTTTCATCCAATCGTAATGAAAATTTTGTTGAAAAATTCTCCATGGGTAGGCGCTCCGATGTTAAAGGTTTTGTGTCAATCGCTCAAGCGGTTGCGGAGAAAACGAATTTAAAAGCGAATCTTATCTCCATTACCCCCTCCCCCGCCTTCATGAAACACGGCAATGTGAGGAAGGTGGAAGTGGAGATGAAACGGAAAAGGAACAAACCAACCGACAACGAACAAACAAAAAGGGAGAAGAGGGAAATCCCAATGACCTGGAAAAAGGGAGTGTTTGGGAATGGGGTCATTTGGGGTCGGACAAAGAAGGGACGATAGGTATAAATAATTATGACAAGGACAGATATCGTGTGCAAACAGCTGTGCAAGAAAGTAATAAATCAAAACTCCGAATTAATCAAGTACTTCTAGCACTGAAGAAAGCAGCAATTGTTTAATTTTTTATTTACTTTTTCTGTTTATGTTGTCAACATTTCCCTGCCCTCCCTCTCTTCCCCCAACGCCTCCATCCCCCCCCCCCTCCCCCCACCCTCGCCACTCATACGACTACATAGATCTTCTCTTATTCATCCCCAATCCTGGAAATGAAAGCAAATACGTTTTTGCAATGAAGTTCACTGCATATTTGCAATTTTACAATCATTTCGTTATTGACTTGGTTCTTTTCCCTAACCCCTACCTGACTGACTGTGATGGACATCGGCGTGTCTGATAAGGTTTTTGTATTATGTTGTAGTTTGACTACCCTACACTGTCCACAAAGCATCATCGACACAGCTCTAACCTGTAGTGATGCAACATCAGACACCTTGAATTGCAATAACAAGCTGCGGCGTACCTCTGTTTTTAACACGTTTGTGCGACCATTAAACCCCGTCTACGTTTGGTGCTGTTAGGTGACCCCGAAGGATCATTTGGAGCAATTAAACCTTTAAGTTGTTCGTTTGGAGCACGATGAGGTGAAGGGGAAAGAGCGGACGTGGCTGCTGTGGGCGCGTTAGTTCAGCTTTTGGCCTGGCGAGGTCGAACAACATCTGCGCTGAATAAGGCGCAGCACGTTTATCGCATTCTGGGCCAACATCTCTCCTGAATCAGCTTCTTTTCTGCAGCCATGGATGAACTTTGGGTGAACGGATGAACTCGTGCCAGCCAAACGCGCTTTTCCCCCACGCTTTCTCCACCACCGACGCTCTACTAACACCGGTGGACCAATCCTTTCCCTTCTGCATCTTTAAATTATTGTGCTTCATAAGTAATTTTTTTTGTGTCCCTGTGTGTCTCAAGAGGCGACTAACAGGGTTGGCGGCAGGAAGGGCATCCGGCCATAAACATTGCTTCAAAAAGGGGATCACGGTGCCCGAAAAAGGCCAACCCCTGCTCTGCGGGGGGGAAATGGCTTCTAGAGGTGTTTTTAAAAAATAAATAATTTTTTTAAATATTACTTAACGAGATCGTTAACAAGACACCCGTGGAATAACAAGATCGTAGTTGACAAGTCACCAAACATTCCTGAAGATGTTTGTTGACATTTAGTCGATTCACGTGATTCCATATCATTCCGCATTCAAAGTTCCCTCGATGAGTCAAGCATCGGCCTGTTTGTGACTTTTCCTGGAATTGAACCACTGCAGACAGCTGCTCCATATTTGTACTTTGTGACGTTAATGGTGAAAAGAAGTCATTCTGGTTCTTTTCTCCATTTTCCCTTTTTCCATACTTCCTACGTTTTGCCATCTCTTTTTAACTCTCCTTCTCTGGTTTTGTGGCACGTGGTGTGTTCGCACTGCGCTTTAGTTTATTACAATCCATTCCCTGTGCATTCTGTTACAATCCATGCTTTGTACCTTAGTTGCAATCTCTGTTTTTGGCTCGGCCTCCATCAAGCCTCCTTCATCTGTAGCGGCCCGTACCCCTGTCTGTGTCTCCCCTCTTTGGCGTGTGTAGTGCTTCTGTTAGCGAGAGCCTCAGGGTCTGTGGGAAACGGCTTTATCCGCCCCAGCTCCTGGCCCGCTATCGCTATTTTGTCCCCGTGGCCGAATCAGTGTGAACTGTGTAGTTTGAGTGAGCGGCCTAACTAAAAATGCTTTGATGTCGCAGGGGGAGGGTGAGTGGGAGAGGAAGGGGGCATTTCAAACTGTGGGTTCCTTAGAGGATTCTTATTCTGTAGGGGTTCGATTATGTACTTTTGTGGATGGAAAAGCTAATTTGCCAATACCAGGCCAAAGTTAAGTGGTTTTCATGCTGCGTTTTTAACCGTCATAACCATCATAACCAAATACATTTGTCTGGCGCAACAAATAGACGCCAGAATATATTTATTTAAAGAAATGTTGACACATTCTTGTGACCATGCACGTATCTTAAAGTTCTGCATCTTACTATAATTCACCAAATGTCCGTCCGTCCGTCTGTTCCCAGGTTCCGCAAAAACGGCTGAACCGATCGCAACGAAATTTTGGGTGGGTAATCCTGGGACCCCCTGGAGTAAAATAGGCCATATTGGTTTTCCAATTTTTTTTTTCCAATTATCCAATTTTCCAGTTTTTCCAAACACGATGGAATAATATTTACCGATATGAACAGTGATGTGGCTTTTATTGAAATTCTACAAATACTGTTTAGATTTTGATGATTTGCGTGTGATATGATTTAACGGATGTTTTTATGAATCGTTTAAAATAAAATAAAAAAGCCTTCAATTTCTGATATTTTGCCTTTTCATTTGGGCCTCCCAATTGAAGCCCCGCCCATAGGGCAGGTACCATTGCTAGTGGTTAAAATTGGAATATGCTCTTAATTTTGGGCAATAGCCGAAGATGCAGCAATTTCTATGATTGTTATTGCAGAAAATAGAAGCCATTTGTGTCAATCCAAAATGACCTTAATTTCTACTAAAATAGTTTCTTACAACATGTAAAACACCTTTATTAGCCTCGTCTGGTGCCCAAGGGACGCGTGAGGCTATTGCCTTCGGTCTGTGTGTGAGTCCGCACGCAGATCAATTTTAATATGGAGCGGCCATTCTCATATCCTAATCGATATACATACACTGACAACAGTCTACACTTTTCCATAATGGAATTGCAACAAAGTTGTTGCCTTGGCTCATCGTTTCCAGGGTCGATGTAGGACTTCACGGTGGAATGGAAACCAATTCTTAATCAGGAAGTTCAACTGTCGTTGTGCATTGGCTTACAGGTAGAACAAGAGATGGAATCAACTGGATGTTGATCGGAGTACGCTGACCGCTGTAGGAAGCTGAAAGGCTGTGGGAAGGGGAAGCTGACATTTCAGGCGTTAACCAATCGGAGCAAAAAAGACTTTATGATCTACCATATAGAACACAATGTCAGTTAATGTGTTTGTACAGATGTCTGTCCCCCTTCATATTGGAGGTTTTAAAGGCCAACCTTTTAACACGAATGTGTGTTCACTCGGTCTATTTTTGAGGCTAAAACAAACTCGAAAAACATTTTCCATAAGAGTAATTTTGTCTCTTCAATTGGAATTGCAGACGGTGGCTTTCAAACCGAGCCTCAAGGGCGGTGTACAGAAGCGTTTTTTAAAAATAACAATAAATACAAGATGGAGGGAGGTGAAATTCGCTGCGTATGATGTACAATGGCTGCGGAGTAAAATGAGTGTTCATTTACATCTGTATGACGTGTAATAAATAAATAAGGTATCGGCACACCTGACACGAGGCCGAGGCTTCAGACCTTGGCACGCTCACGAGGCCGCACAGTCGAATAAACTGTTCCATGACGGGCTTTTTGCTAGTATGGAATATAAACTATAACGTTGCTTAATTATGTGTGGAATCATTTGATTATAAAGGGTTTCGGTTCTGTCACCCTACAGCATCCAATGCAGTTTTGTTGTGTAGAAAATTCTCCCCAAAATTAAAACTGTTAGCACTCCAAACTTGAGATAATCGGACACTCATGCGGTATGAACCACAGGGCCCTTGTAAACCGGTGCATGCTCAGCACAAGTTGTATGGAGCTGAGATCTTCAAAAGTACGGATGTTCTGAGCGCTCAGCTCACTATTATTATGTTCGGTCTCACTATTATGTGCTTGGTACATGATATGCGGCACAGTGCATGTTCTGCTTTGAAATGTACATTACTTATTGTTTTTTTCTCCTAAACAGTTATTTTTATTTTGCTTTTCACTATTTTAAGCAATATGATTTAATATGTGGTTACGCTTGGTTGTATTTCGCTTAAATGGCATTATATATAGTATATTTGTCAAAAAAGCAATATATAGTTTCCCACCTTTTGGGTGGATGTTTCAATGACACACACACACACACACACACACACACACACACACACACACACACACACACACACACACACACACACACACACACACACACAACAAGAAACTAGGCAAGAATTAAGAGCATCACAAATATCGTACACAAGGCACATTATCGAGATTGGTTGCCATGGCAACATAATTCAGTCAATCACAGCCCTGATCTAGTCAGGTGAGCTAATTTTAATGAGGAATAGATATCTGCAATATGAAAGCTAAATGTTCAACGGTTTTTGAAATATAGCGTACCCGTACATGGACGGAAAATCAGTCGAGTCGGTCAGACTCACTCAGAGCTCATTTTAATGTTACCTATCCTAATGTTACCTATTTTAATGTTACCTATCGCCGACCTTGTCGGAGGGTGGGAGACAGCTAGAACAGCACTCGGAAGAGAGCATACCTCCGCCAGGCTGAACAGTTTACGTTTTGTATCCCACTGATAGGTCGGATCTGGATTCGGACCTGAACCATAATCAAATCAATTAGTCCTTATAGCAAACCAATCTCATGCACCAAGTTTTGTCATAACTCGTCCATAACTTTTTGAGATATCGTGCTGTATATTGTTTTTGGCCCTATCTCTCAATCACTTTAAAATTCTAGTATCCAGATCCGAATCTTCACCAAAATCTACCAAAGTAGTCCTTGTCACATACTAATCTGTCCACCAGGTTTCATCCAAATTTGTCCATAACTTTTGGAGATATCATGCTCACAGACAGACAAACAAACAGGGGTGTAAAAATAATCTCCGTCCACCTTCGCTGGCAGCGGTAATAATAATATATTTCAATGATATAATCATTGTTAATCTTTTCATTGTTAACGAAGTTAAGAGTTAACTAACTAATTAACAAAGTTAATTGTTAACTAAGTTATTAATTAAGTTAATCTTATAAAATAATAATCATTGTTAATAAAATTGTTAATCAGAGGTAATAATAATATATTTCAATATTAAATAATCATTGTTAATCTTTTCATTGTTAACTAAGTTAATTATTAACTAACTAATTAACTAAGTTAATAATTAAGTTAATCTTATAAAATAATAATCATTGTTAATAAAATTGTTAATCAGAGGTAATAATAATATATTTCAATATTAAATAATCATTGTTAATCTTTTCATTGTTAACTAAGTTAATTATTAACTAACTAATTAACTAAGTTAATAATTAAGTTAATCTTATAAAATAATAATCATTGTTAATACAATTGTTAATCAGAGGCAATAATAATAAGAGCAATAATAATAATCATTGTTAATCTTTTCATTGTTAACTAAGTTAATTGTTAACGAACTAATTAACTAAGTTAATTGTTAACTAAGTTAATAATTAAGTTAATCTTATAAAATAATAATCATTGTTAATAAAATTGTTAATCAGAGGTAATAATAATAAGAGTAATAATAATAATCATGGTTAATCTTTTCATTGTTAACTAAGTTAATTGTTAACGAACTAATTAACTAAGTTAATTGTTAACTAAGTTAATAATTAAGTTAATCTTATAAAATAATAATCATTGTTAATACAATTGTTAATCAGAGGTAATAATAATAAGAGTAATAATAATAATCATTGTTAATCTTTTCATTGTTAACTAAGTTAATTGTTAACGAACTAATTAACTAAGTAAATTGTTAGCTAAGTTGATAATTAAGTTAATCTTATAAAATAATAATAATTGTTAATAAAATTGTTAATCAGAGGTAATAATAATAAGAGTAATAATAATAATCATGGTTAATCTTTTCATTGTTAACTAAGTTAATTGTTAACGAACTAATTAACTAAGTTAATTGTTAACTAAGTTAATAATTAAGTTAATCTTATAAAATAATAATCATTGTTAATAAAATTGTTAATCAGAGGTAATAATAATAAGAGTAATAATAATAATAATTGTTATATATTTCATTTTAACCTTTTTGTAAATTTAGTTCATTATAAGTATCTCTGAGTGGCTAATTATGTTTAATCATTAGGACGAAGTGTCCTACTTATAGAGGAACTAAATTAGCAGGTTTTATACGCAGCCACTGTGGCCTAGTGATTCAAAGAGTTCATCGAAATGATTGTTTTCTTCCAGGATTATAATAATTGTAAATTTATTATACAAATGTAGAAGACACTATTTTCCATGTTTTGATAATTAATGGATAAAATTGGTCTCAAAAAGATCAAAGTAAAATGGAGTTAAACAGTAAGCTTTCACTACATTGGTATTTTCAATATTTAAGATAGTTTTGCAACAAGTTTCTGAACTTTCCGAGAAAGCCGAGAAATCTTTCTATTTGGAATAAACTCTTAAGCCACCTACTGTATGTAATACATATGGTTACTTGTTCATATTTTTCCTGCCTACCTTTATGCTTCCCTCATGGTTCACTCACAAACCTCATGTCTTGACGCATTCACACAGTGCTGCTTATTGTCATGCTCTTAATCAATCTTTCCTCCACTCTGGCCTCGCCCTTGTAGAAAACCCCCTCTGGTATTCAGAGATTGTGGGCTCATGATCAGTAACCCCTTCATTTCTGCACCCCTCACATCTCCCCCCACCACACACCACCACCACGTGTCCAACGCCCACATCTACCTGACCCAACCCTTCGTCCACCCTTGAAAAGCCGCAACACCCTCAGCTCGTATTGTCGCCCTTGCCTGATCGTGTAGACCATTAATATCTGAGGTCTTTGTTCAAGTATCATAGATCTCTCTACCCAGGTTACTACTGCAGCTTCGGACACTGTATGTTTAACAGAAACTTTCCCCGCACATGCTGTCTCCAAATCCTTTACATCACTCCCTAACTGTTTTATCTTCCATTTTACAGGCCCCTACTTTTCTTGGTGGTGATGTTGCTGTCTATGTCAAGGCTGCATATACGTCTCAGGGACAAACTAGTCTCTGTTTGTACGATGTACCGTCCACTAGATGATGACTGTTTGTATGGTTTACCGTCCATGTCCAAAAGGCTATTTCAACTGGAGTGTTCCTCGAACACCTTACCCTGCGCTGTCTTGAGAAACAAGGACATGGGCGGAGTCTACGAGCAGCAAATTTAATTGGTTGTGATGACGTAAAATGCTGTATTATTTTGTCCAAGTACTGCTAAATGTAAGGATTTTGGAAGGGTCAAAAGGCGATTTGTGTTCTACGGTGTTCAACTATATAATTTATTTAAATAAAATAGAGATTTTATAAGTTGTAGGAAAAATAATTTCGGAAGTTTATCGCCGTTGTTGCAGCGTATTTTACACCACCTTATTTAACACGTTACGTTAGTTCTTCGTGCCTGCTGTGTATGTCTTTGATGACGTCCTTTAAAAAAGTGTCTTGTATGTTTGGAATTGTTTGGAATCCTTGTTTTGGAATGATTTTCAATCTTGTTTGACCGCCATCATCTGGACGGACAGACAGAGTGAAATAATATTATCGCACTCCTCTCTGCGCATGTGTGATCGGAACAAATTCTAAGCCAAAGTACTCTTAAACTACAGATTCGTTTTCCGATTAATGTTCAATTCGTGTTCCAAAATAGAACATTCAATTTAAATTTAGTTGTTCCTCGATCTTTAACTGAAGTTTGTAGACAGACAGACAGAAGTGAACCAATTGCTTAACGTAAGCCATTTGAACGTGATGCGCACAATAGTCTATGGTTCGTTCACAAACGTACCTTGTTTTGAAAACTTCTCGAATGCCCTTCATAGACGTTGCGTAACTGGGGTTGATTCCTGCTCTCAACTATGTGAACCGTCCGTGTTGCAGATGCTTCGCGGGTGATCGATCGAGCGCTGCATAAAAGTGCACACGATTGATTCTCTGGAAGGAATATTCAAAGCCGGCTGACCTGTGTACGTGCAATCACTCGCGAAAGCGAATGACCCCACGACACCTTTCAAAAAGAGCATGCCATTGAGTGCCACCAGCAGCAGCGCAAATTCCCAATTGAATCCCGGCCAAGTCAAAATTACGCATTCACGAGATGGCTTGATCGAGCAATCCAATGTCACGATCGTAGTCGCAACATCGGAATTGCAATATGTTAAGATGTATTTTTTAGATAAATACAATATCTTAAGATCGGAATTGCAATATTTAGAGCTCGCACTCTAATAAAGCAACGTGGCGTTTTGAACCTGTGCCGTGCAGGAGTGCAGAGTGCACGGCTGCACACATTAGGTATTTATACTCAATCGGGCAGTTTGCGCATGGATGTGTGGTTTTCTGGAGCAGAGTTAGCCAGGAAAAAAGAAAGAAAGAAGAAAAATCCATTTGGAGGCATTTAAATGCTCAGCCCCATTTTGTTCCAAGCTGAAAGTAATACAATATGCTGCCTTGGAATTCCAGAAAAAATACAATCATGCTGCACCCATCCCTAATGTACACAGCTTATTGTTGCTTTGAGCTAAAACTTAGTGGATGAAGTTGATTTATTATTGTTATCATTATTATTACTCCACGAGATTGCAATATTTCCTGAAATATCCTGAAATTACTGGTAGGCCTATTCATTTTTTTTGCAGCAATCTTCGGCCCTCGGAGGAGCTTGGATGTACACCACGTACAGGTCAAAGACATTAGTTGTCTCTGTGCACTTTTTACATAAATTACAACGACGTTCGAGGTATATACAGCATTTGAACCTGGGTTTCCCCACGTCACGAGCCATGGGTTTATTACAACACTGTGACGCTATAAGGGTGGGCAGGGCACGCCGAAACATGTCAAACCATTATATAGGTCATGTGTGCAAATGTGCAATGTTGTGAGGATTAAATACAACAATTATTTATTTATTTATTTACAATCTCTACCTTAAACTGAGATATTTCCCCTCCCCCCTCGATATTACCGAAATATCCACAAAGAGGCCTTAATTCAGGTCCAACTTTACAATCTCTACCTTAAACTCGAGATATTTCCCCTCCCCCTCAATATTGCTGATATATCCACAAAGAGGCCTTAATTCAGGTCCAGCTTTACAATCTCTACCTTAAACTGAGATATTTCCCCTCCCCCCTCGATATTGCCGATATTTCCACAAAGAGGCCTTAATTCCACTTTTTAGATTGTTGTGACATGTACTTCATGGATCAGGACTTAACAGAACAAAAGGACAGCAGAAAGATGGGGCGAGGGGATTGAGAATAACCCTCCTCATGTTGAGGGACAAAATTGAGGGAGACGGAGAAATAGTGTATGTGGGGAAGAATGAGGGTAAGGAGAGAACAAGATTAATGCATCAGCAAACTATTGATCACAGAAGTGGAAGGAAAAACTGCAAACCTGGAAAAAGGTAAAAAGAGGAAACGGCAAACCATCTTGGGGATGGTTAATAGGGGTAGAAAATATAATGGATGGGGGTCAACAGTTGTCTTGAACCATGGAGGGAAAAATGAGGTTGAAGAGACTGAGAAAGTTGGTTCCACAGGTGGGGAAAAGGGGGAAAGAATGAGTGGAGGTGAGCAGTGATTCTGGATTTGCGAGTTTCACAATAAAGTGGTGACTGGCAAAAACGTGTGTGCCCGGCAGAAAACTGGGGAGTGACCAAGAGGGGGCAGTCAGAGGTTATACGACCAGAAAGGAGGTGCTAGAAGAGAGAGAGAGAGAGAGAGAGAGAGAGAGAGAGAGAGAGAGAGAGAGAGAGAGAGAGAGAGAGAGTGCGAGAGAGAGAGAGTGCGAGAGAGAGTGCGAGAGAGAGAGAGTGCGAGAGAGAGAGAGTGCGAGAGAGAGAGTGCGAGAGAGAGAGTGCGAGAGAGAGAGAGTGCGAGAGAGAGAGTGCGAGAGAGAGAGTGCGAGAGAGAGAGAGTGCGAGAGAGAGAGAGTGCGAGAGAGAGAGTGCGAGAGAGAGAGTGCGAGAGAGAGAGTGCGAGAGAGAGAGTGCGAGAGAGAGAGTGCGTGAGAGAGAGTGCGAGAGAGAGAGAGAGAGAGAGAGAGAGAGAGAGAGAGTGAGAGTGTGTTTTCACTGACCCATCTGTGATGTGAAATTAATAGGCCCAGAGATTCGGCTTCATCGTCGGAGATACCATGATGCTCAGCACCTTAGTTTTCATGACATCAAGCCGATCAATGTTTGAGGCAGGGGCGCCAGCCCAGAGTAGAGAGAGGTACACCATCAGGCTGTGGATGAAAGCCTTGTAGATACATAAAAGTTCAGATGTGCCAAGGAAAGACTTTGCATGACGGAGGATTCATAGTTGGCGGCTGGCTTTGGAGGCAAACTTAGATATGTGGTTTGCTGAAGAAAAATCGTGGCTAATAGCGAGGCCCAAACATTTGACTGACTGAACTTCCTCAAGAGGATTGTAATGACCAATGTTCCTGTGAATGATGGGGAAGGGGTGGTTTCCAGAAGATATGTTCGGAGAGACACAATGAGAATGTATGATTTGTCAGGATTAAAAGACATATTCCAAGAGTTTGACCAGGTCTTGATTTTATCAAGATCTGAAGAGAGGTAAGAGGCTGCAGTCTTCCTGTCTGAATAATGAGGGATGTTACATCAGAGGGTGGAGTCATCAGGAAATAGATAAAGGGGATTGTCCAGAGAGTCAGATAGATCGCTCATGAATATGAGGAATATGAATGGGCCGAGAACACTACCTTGGGGAACTCCAACCTTGACAGGGAGAGGAGATGAAAGGATTCCATGGAGGGCCACATGCTGGCTCCGAGAGTAGAGGAAGTCAGTGAGCCATGTGTGCACTTTGCCTTGGATTCTATAGGCCGACAGTTTGGAGAGTAAGGCAGGATGCCAGACTGTATCAAATGCTTGAGAAATGTCAAGAGAGACGGCCATGATCTTACGTCTGAGATTGAAGACCTCCATCCATTGTTGGGGGAGTAGAAGCAGCATCTCCAGGGTAGATTGATCTGGTCTGAATCTGAGCTTATGGTCTGAGATGAGGTTGTTGGAGAAAATGAAGGATTGCATGTCGATGGCGATGATGGATTCCATGACCTTGCTGATGATTGGAAGTAAGCTGATAGGTCTGTAGTTAATGGGAAAAGGTGATGTTTGCTTCACCATATCATATGCCTAGGTCATCTTCAAGCAGATGGAGGATGACCTACGACATATGATAGGGTGAAGAGAGCAGAAATAGGATGTGCAAAAGCAACAGAGCAGGTTTTTAGGACACGTGCTAATCCCATCTGGGCCATTTGCAGAATCAGAGTCGGGGGTTTTTTTTTTAAATGTTGAAGGCTCCAGTCATGGACTATGTAGCCCTCATCGAGTCCACGCCTTATATAAAAGAGAAGAAAAGTGTATGATTAAAAGTGATGTTTGCAAGAAAGAGAGATTGAAGCTAGCCCGGTAGCTGTAGATTGAATGAGACAGAAAGTAAGACCAGCAATCCTGACACTGAGAGTGTAAGATGGTTCCGGGCACCACTTTAACGCTCATAAGTCAGGAAGTCAGTGCTTCCCTGAGCGGTTGCTGTCTACAACCTACTACCTAAAGAAACCGGTCCAACCAGATGGATGTTTGTAGGAGACACCATCGGCTTACTGGATGGCCGTTGGCTCACGGCAGGAGCTCATCTGCCCGTTAACAGGTGTTGTTTTTAGTCCTGCAGGTTGTCACAGTCACCCTCCCCACTGGCAAGCCAGTGAGGAGAGTCGGTTTAGTCGCCGACTACCCAAACATGCGGCAGGTAGCACGTTACCAGTGGCAGTCAAGAGACTGACCTGACTGGTTGCCAACACTTCTCCACATTCTCAGGAGCAAAATACACAGAATCCAGGAGAAGTTGGGTACGACAAGGAACGATGAGTACTGAAAGTGAGGGGTTGGGCACACGGGATTAGGAAGCAAGCACAGAATTGAGGCATTCAGGCTTCTCACGAGCAGTTGGTGCTGGTGCCACTGGAATGAGATAAGAGATGGTGGGAGAGCATACACTGGAGACAGACTTGAAAAGGTACCACTGTAGCGGCTGCCGCTGGGGTTTCACAATCGCCTTGCACCTATCAAGGACGCGGAGCGATCACCATGCCGGGCTCGTCCAGGACGCCCGGGCAGGCCCGCGCTCAACTTGCCAGGCCTCGGTCGGGACGCCCGGGCATGCCCGGGCATGCCCGGGCAGGCTCGCCCTCAACTTGCCAGGCCGCAGCCAGGACGCTGGGCCACGCCCCCTGGCGCCGGGCCTGGGCAAACCCCCTGGGTTAATAGATATATATTGCTGACCGAAAACGGGGTTTCAGAGTGCCTGAGTGTTTGATTTCAATAAAGCAACTCAGATGAATTCCAGCTTTTTGTCGCATCCATTCTTCTGATCGACGTGGGAGCCCCAGCTCCTTCATTGGTGACCTATCGACATGGACACGGCAGTCGCCCTTAAACTGCCTACCTTCTGGGAGGCTCACGCTGCGGTTTGGTTCGCACAGGCGGAGTCCCTGTTCGCCCTGCGAGGCATCACGGCCGACGACACCCGCTTCCACCATGTGGTAGCTGCGCTCGAGTCGGCTACCGCAGCCCGCGCCCTGAGCCTCCTCGAAAGCCCGCCAGCCGCTGACAAATACGGCGCGATTAAGCAGCTTCTCCTCGATGCTTTCGCCCTCCCATCGGCGGAACGCGCACGGCGCCTGCTCGAACTGCCTGAGCTCGGCGACACGCGCCCTTCCGAGCGAATGGACTACATGCTTTCACTGCTCGGCGAGCACTCTCCGGCATTCCTGTTCCGGGAGCTGTTCCTCCGTCAGCTGCCTAACCCGGTACGCCTCGCCCTGGCAAGCACGACGATCACAGATCCCCGGGCCCTTGCCAGAGAAGCCGACAAGATCTCCGCTGCAGGACGGCGCATCGCAGCGGCGACATGGGACCCACCGCCGTCCGACGCAACAACCATGGCGCCCGAGCACCCGGCACGGTCGACGGCCGAACTGCCGACGCAATTGGCGGCCGCTCTACCGTGCCGACCACCTCCACCCGACCAAGCGTGGTGTTACTATCATGCCAGGTTCGGACAAAAGGCCCGGACATGCCGACCCCCGTGCACCTTCGGCAGGCCGGGAAACGGCCGGGCCGGCGTTCATTACCAGCCATGAGCGCCGGCCATACGGGCAACTTACTGTTCATCACGGATAAAGCGTCCGGACGGCGCTTCCTGTGCGACACCGGCGCCCAACTGAGCGTCATACCCGCCTCTGACCAGGACAGGCAATCCGCGGCTTGCGGCCCCTCCTTAGTTGCGGCCAACGGATCGACTATCCGCACCTTCGGCCCGCGCAACGTCACCCTCTGCTTCGGCGGCCAACGCTTTGCTTGGACGTTTGTAACCGCCAACGTGCCCGTGGCTCTGCTAGGCGCCGACTTCCTCTGCGCACACGGACTGCTAGTGGACGTCCAATGGCGTCGTTTAATCAACACTGAAACCTTCAGCTCCCTGGTATGCACATTGAGCAGCTCCGCGCCGACCGAGCTGGCATGCACCGTCCCGGCGGCGAACGAGTTTGCTCGCCTGCTCACGGAGTTCCCGGCCCTCACGCGGCCGACGTTTTCGGCCGTCGCAGTACGGCATGGGATCGAGCACCACATACCAACCACGGGCCCGCCGGTCTACGCCAGGGCCCGCCGCCTCGACCCAGCCAAGCTCGCCGTAGCGAAGGCCGAATTCGACGCGTTGGAGCACCTCGGCATCGTGCGGCGCTCCGATAGCGCGTGGGCCTCGCCACTGCACATCGTGCCAAAGCCGGGGGGTGGATGGCGCCCGTGTGGCGACTACCGCCGTCTGAATGACGCTACCACCCCCGACAGGTACCCGATCCCGCATATCCAAGACTTCTCCGCCCGTCTGGCGGGACGGGTCATTTTTTCGAAAATTGATCTCATACGGGGATATCACCAGGTACCTGTCAGGGCGGCCGACGTCCCTAAAACGGCAGTCATCACGCCGTTCGGCTTATTCGAATTCTTGCGGATGCCGTTTGGTCTCAAGAACGCGGCTCAGGCGTTCCAGCGCTTGATGGACGGCGTGCTGCGTGACCTGCCGTTCCTTTTCGTTTACCTGGACGACATCCTCGTCGCCAGCACGTCCCGGGCCGAGCACCTCCTCCACCTCCGAACACTGTTCGAGCGCCTCAGCGAGCACGGCCTCATCGTCAACCCGGCCAAATGCCACTTCGGCACGACGGCCGTTGATTTTTTGGGCCACCACATCACCAAGAACGGGGCCGTGCCGCTGCCAACCAAGGTCGAGGCCATCACCACGTTCCCGCGTCCCCGCACCATAAAGGCCCTGCAGGAATTCCTGGGAATGGTGAATTTTTATCACCGCTTCGTGCCCCGCGCTGCTCACCTCATGCGGCCCCTCTACGAAGCCCTCCGGGGCAAGCCGGCCAAGCACGACATCGTCTGGTCCGCAGCAATGGATGCGGCCTTCCAAAGCTCAAAGCGGGCCCTCGCCGACGCAACACTGCTCGCTCACCCGGTGCTCAACGCTCCCATCGCCCTCACCACGGATGCCTCCGACTACGCGGTGGGCGCCGTCCATGAGCAATGGGTGAACGGGGTTTGGCAGCCACTCGCTTTTTTCAGCCGGCAGCTCCGGCCGAACGAGCTCAAATACAGCACGTTTGACCGGGAGCTCCTCGGTCTACACCTGGCCGTCCGCCATTTCCGCCACCTCCTGGAGGGCCGACCTTTCACGGCGTTCGTCGACCACAAGCCGTTGATTTACGCCATGGCCAAGGTCACGGAGCCATGGTCGGCCCGCCAACAGCGCCACCTCTCCGCCGTGTCGGAGTTTACCACGGACATCCGGCACGTCGCCGGCAAAAACAACGCCGTGGCCGACTGTCTTTTCCGGGCCATCGCGAACGCGGTCCACCTGGGCGTGGATTTTGCGCTTATGGCGGCGGACCAAACCACCGACACCACGGTGCAAGCCCTCCGGGCGGCGGACACGGGCCTCCGCCTGGCCGACATCCCCTGCGCGGACACTGTCCTGCTCTGCGACGTCTCCCAAGGCCAGCCTCGCCCCATCGTGCCCGTCACCTGGCAACGCCGCATCTTCGCCTCCCTCCACGGCCTTTCCCACCCGGGCCGGAAAGCTTCCCAGAAGCTGGTGTCGGCGCGTTTCGTCTGGCACGGCCTTCGTCGGGACGTCCGCGATTGGACCAGCGCCTGCACGGCCTGCCAACGGGCCAAGGTCCACCGACACACCCAGGCCCCGCTGGCACCTTTCACCGTGCCCGAACGACGTTTCGTCCACGTCAACGTGGATCTGGTGGGCCCCCTCCCCCCGTCACGGGGGTTCACACACCTGCTCACCATGGTGGACAGGACCACCAGGTGGCCGGAGGCCGTTCCCCTCGTCTCCACCACCACCGCCGACGTGGCGCAGGCTTTCATCGCCACCTGGGTCGCCCGCTTCGGCGCACCGGCGGACATCTCGTCAGACCGCGGACCACAGTTCACCTCCGAGCTGTGGGGCGCGGTCGCCCGCAACCTGGGGGTCAAGCTCCACCGTACTACGGCCTACCACCCCCAAGCAAACGGGTTGTGCGAGCGATTCCACCGCTCCATGAAGGCCGCGCTCATGGCCGGCCTTCAAGACGGCGGTTGGGCTGACCGGCTGCCGTGGGTCCTTTTGGGCCTTCGCACGGTCCCCAAGGAGGACCTCCAGGCATCCACCGCCGAGCTGGTCTATGGCCAGGTGCTACGCGTCCCGGGCGAATTCGTGCCCGACGCTACCAGTCCCTGGTCCGCAGCTCACCAGCGCTCGGACCTCCAGGAGGCCGCCCGACGGTTTGCCCCCGTGCCGACATCCCACCACGGTGACCCCCGGTCCTACGTCCCCCCAGCACTCCGCACAGCGGAGTATGTTTTTGTGCGTCACGACGCACATCGGTGGCCACTCCAGCCGCCGTACGACGGGCCCTTCCGGGTGCTGCGACGGGACGACAAGTCGTTCGTCATCGACATCGGCGGCAGGTCGGACCGGATTGCAGTGGACCGCCTCAAGCCGGCGCACGTGGACGTCGACCACCCACCACGGGTGGCCCTTCCGCCGCGGCGAGGCCGCCCCCCCATCCACGGGGCCCCCCACTCGACCGCCCACCACCTCACCGGACCCCCTCCCACGACCCGCCAGGGGTCGCTTCGGCCGGGTCATCAGGACCCCCCTCAAGTTGACCCTGCCGGTGCAAGTCGATTCTGGGGGGACGTGTGTAGCGGCTGCCGCTGGGGTTTCACAATCGCCTTGCACCTATCAAGGACGCGGAGCGATCACCATGCCGGGCTCGTCCAGGACGCCCGGGCAGGCCCGCGCTCAACTTGCCAGGCCTCGGTCGGGACGCCCGGGCATGCCCGGGCATGCCCGGGCAGGCTCGCCCTCAACTTGCCAGGCCGCAGCCAGGACGCTGGGCCACGCCCCCTGGCGCCGGGCCTGGGCAAACCCCCTGGGTTAATAGATATATATTGCTGACCGAAAACGGGTTTTCAGAGTGCCTGAGTGTTTGATTTCAATAAAGCAACTCAGATGAATTCCAGCTTTTTGTCGCGTCCATTCTTCTGATCGACGTGGGAGCCCCAGCTCCTTCACCACCAAGTATTTGAAGAGGGAGACCAGTTCGATATTTCAACCTTGACGTTGGTCAGATGGTGTTTTCTGGCTCTCCTGAGAGTAGACACACTTGGTGTGTGCTTTGTGGAATGATCTTCAGTTAGATTTGCCTTCCACAAAGAGAAGGCAAGTGGTTTCAAGGCAACTACCTCACTACAGGATTCAGTGGACCATGAGTGTGAGGATGGGTACGATAACTGAAAATGAGATGAGATGAATCTGTGCATGGAAGAGAGAGAGAGAGAGAGAGAGAGAGACAGAGAGAGACAGAGAGAGACAGAGAGAGACAGAGAGAGACACAGAGAGAGACAGAGAGAGGGTTTCTGGAGAAGCATTCCCAGGGGCGGTAGATGTAGGAGACGAGTCCTGAAGTGAAATGGCTACTTCAAGTTTGTCTGAGTGAACCACCAGACTCGCCGGTGCTGAGGCGACTCTGAAAATAACCAGAGAGATAGATGTGAACTCTCGCAGGCACATGATTATACCAACCAATCACAGTCGAGGAAGAATAGGTGACATTCACAGGAACATTGGTCATTAACAAGTCCAGAAGGGAGGATTTGCCATTGGGAGAAATCCGGGTTGGAAAGTTGACAGGTTGAGTCAGTCCTATGGAGTCGCAGAAGGCCTTTGCTGAAGTTCCATGGCTGGAGGGAGAGGTACCAACACCCAGCCAATTACCATGGTGACAGTTGAAATCACCACGTATTAGGAAGAGAGAGTTGAGATTGGTGGTTAAACGTTGGTCCATGTTGGCTGAGAGAGATTTAAGTGGAGTCAAAGAAGTGGAGGAGGAAGAAGAAGAGGGGAGGAAGAGGTGGGGCGGGGGGCAGGAATTTACAAAGTAAAGAACATGTGGGATGTTCCTCGCGGAGAAATAAGGCAAATGAAACATTTAAAAATGTAATTATAAGTTTTTTTAAATAAGAAGGAAATTATTTAAATTCTGAAGAATGTTCATTAAATTGGGAGGTATTGAGAATTAAAGGGATAAAGAATGAACGAAGAAAGGAAATAACAGAAACAGGCATAGAGTTCGTGATGTTTTTTGGAGTTTTTTTTTTTTTTTTTTAAGTGAGCACGGTGAAATTAATTATTTATTTTGAAGAAAATAAGATCAAATTTAGGAGTGTGAAAGGATAACACTTAGGATAAAGAAAGCGAACAAGGCATGTGGTGTCAGAGCTGAGACAGAACTTGCACGCCCGCTGGCTTAGGCCTTGGGGAGTAGGCCAGACACTCACGGGGACACAAATTCACAACACACCGCAACAAAGTATGGTAAAATACGGAAAATTGGATGAAATTACAACCAACATCACGCGGAGGAAATGATAACAGAAGGACATGTCGGATCTGGTACAGAAAACTTAGCTTTCATGACTTGCAAGGAGGCGGGCACGCACAAGCCAACGTCCAACGTGCTCCGACCCGGAACCGGAAGTGATTTGGGAGCACGTACACTGACTAGGGTTGTGTGCACTCACCTCTGGCCTGTCTAGTCTGGGTTTGAATGTCGACTCCGTTTTGAATGTTTCACATCCAGGGTGAGGCGTCGTTGTGCGCAGCGTCCATCCGAAGGACGTCAAACCGGTGGACCAATCTGCCGGCACTGGGCGTTCGTTTCTCGATGTTCCACGGTGTCTACTGCAAAGATTAGGTGTGTTATCACCGGCATCCTGAATATATTACAGATTGCTGCCAAATCGGATCCCATCGACCGTTCGGCCTGGCTCACCAGTTTACCAAAGACTTGGCCAAAACCGTTACCTGGCTAATCCCACAAGAAGGTAGAAATTATTACCTCCACCGCCGTAGAGGTTATGTTTTCACCCCTGTCTGTCTGTCTGTTTGTCTGTGAGCAGGATATCTCAAAAGGTTGTGGGCGGATTCAGACGAAACTTGGTGGACAGGTTGGATGTGTGACACGGACTAATTGATTCGATTTTGCTGAAGATACAAATCCGGATCCGGATATGAGATTTAAAATTTTTTTAAAGTGATTCTTTGCCATTGAGTGGATTGGGCCAAAATGATGTGAAACAAGATGTCTCAAAACGTTGTAGACGAGTTAGTCAGGTCAGGTGACGAGAACAAGCCGATTCGATTTTGGTTGAGGTCCGAATCCAGATCCAGCCTATCTGTATAAGTGGGATACGAGGTGGAGGTACGTGCACTACCGAGTATCGTTCTAGTTGGCTTGGTAATAGTGGTGGTGGTGGTGATGGTGGTGGTAATGGTGGTGATGGTGGTGATGGTGGTGGTGGTGGTGGTGGTAATGGTGGTGGTGGTGATGTTGGTGGTGATGGTAGTGGTGATGATGGTGGTGGTGGTGGTGGTGGTACTAGTGGTGGTGGTGGTAATGGTGGTGATGGTGGTGATGGTGGTGGTGGTGGTAATGGTGGTGTTGGTGGTGATGTTGGTGGTGATGTTGGTGGTGATGGTAGTGGTGATGATGGTGGTGGTGGTGGTGGTGGTACTAGTGGTGGTGGTGGTGGTGGTGATGGTGGTGGTGGTGGTGGTGGTGGTGATGGTGGTGGTGGTGGTGGGAGTAGATTTATCTCACCAGGAAGTGCACATATACATGGAATCGTGGATGAAATGCTGAAATTCCAGTTGTATAACTTCATTTCCAGACTACATTACAAAAGGCTGTTTCTTCCACTGTGGAAGAACATTGCATACGGGAGTTTTCAGGGTCACAAGGTCATGGGAAAGTGTTCTTTGTGTCTGTATCTTCGTGACACACACGAGACCATTTGACGAGAAGCGAGGGAGTGCGGAGAAGAAAAGCAAGTGAAACGCACTTGTAATCAGTGGCTTTGGCTAAAATGAACATTTTAATGGAGCAACAGTGGAGAGATGCTGCTGGTATGTGTGTGTGCCCTGGGGATTGTGCGCTGCTGCCCGAGATTTGTCATTTGGTGGTTTTCTTTCTGAAACGAGGCATTCGCTTTTGCTGCCAAAGTCAGCAGAGATGGCCGAATGCGGAGAGAATGAGACTTCTTTATTATGAAGTATTAGTGTTTGAGTGTGTGATATAAGGGGTAGCAACAGGTGCACGAGGGAAAGGTGTTTACAGGTGTGGCGGAAGGTGAGGGAAGGATTACCTTGGTGGTCAAATTAAGTAAACTAGCAACGGTACCGGCCCTACAGGCGGGGCTTCAATTGGGAGGCCCAAATAAAAAGGCAAAATATCAGAAATTGAAGGGTTTTATTTTATTTTAAACGATTTATACAAACATCCGTTAAATCATATCACATGCAAATCATCAAAATCTAAACAGTATTTGTAGAATTTCAATAAAAGCCACATCACTGTTCGTATTGGTAAATATTATTCCATCGTGTTTGGAAAAACTTGAAAATTTGAAAAATTGGAAATTGGAAAATTGGGAAAAAATTGGAAAAACAATATAATATAGCCTATTTTACTCCAGTGGGTTTGGAAAAATTGGAAATTGGACAAATTTGAAAATTGGGAAAAAATGGAAAAGCAATATAGCCTATTTTATATAGCCAATATAGCCTATTTTACTCTCGAGGGTTTGGAAAATTGCAAAAATTGTAAATTGGACAAATTGGAAAATTGGGAAAAAATGGAAAAGCAATATAGCCTATTTTATATAGCCAATATAGCCTATTTTACTCTCGAGGGTTTGGAAAATTGCAAAAATTGTAAATTGGACAAATTGGAAAATTGGGAAAAAATGGAAAAGCAATATAGCCTATTTTATATAGCCAATATAGCCTATTTTACTCTCGAGGGTTTGGAAAATTGCAAAAATTGTAAATTGGACAAATTGGAAAATTGGGAAAAAATGGAAAAGCAATATAGCCTATTTTACTCTCGAGGATTTGGAAAATTGGAAAAATTGTAAATTGGACAAATTGGAAAATTGGGAAAAAATGGAAAAGCAATATAGCCTATTTTACTCTCGAGGGTTTGGAAAATTGGAAAAATTGTAAATTGGACAAATTGGAAAATTGGGAAAAAATGGAAAAGCAATATAGCCTATTTTATATAGCCAATATAGCCTATTTTACTCTCGAGGGTTTGGAAAATTGCAAAAATTGTAAATTGGACAAATTGGAAAATTGGGAAAAAATGGAAAAGCAATATAGCCTATTTTACTCTCGAGGATTTGGAAAATTGGAAAAATTGTAAATTGGACAAATTGGAAAATTGGGAAAAAATGGAAAAGCAATATAGCCTATTTTACTCTCGAGGGTTTGGAAAATTGGAAAAATTGTAAATTGGACAAATTGGAAAATTGGGAAAAAATGGAAAAGCAATATAGCCTATTTTACTCCAGAGGGTTTGGAAAATTGGAAAAATTGTAAATTGGGAAAAAATGGAAAAGCAATATAGCCTATTTTACTCCAGAGGGTTTGGAAAATTGGACAAATTTGAAAATTGGGAAAAAATGGAAAAGCAATATAGCCTATTTTATATAGCCAATATAGCCTATTTTACTCTCGAGGGTTTGGAAAATTGGAAAAATTGTAAATTGGACAAATTGGAAAATTGGGAAAAAATGGAAAAGCAATATAGCCTATTTTACTCCAGAGGGTTTGGAAAATTGGAAAAATTGTAAATTGGGAAAAAATGGAAAAGCAATATAGCCTATTTTACTCCAGAGGGTTTGGAAAATTGGACAAATTTGAAAATTGGGAAAAAATGGAAAAGCAATATAGCCTATTTTATATAGCCAATATAGCCTATTTTACTCTCGAGGGTTTGGAAAATTGGAAAAATTGTAAATTGGACAAATTGGAAAATTGGGAAAAAATGGAAAAGCAATATAGCCTATTTTACTCCAGAGGGTTTGGAAAATTGGAAAAATTGTAAATTGGACAAATTGGAAAATTGGGAAAAAAATGGAAAAGCAATATAGCCTATTTTACTCCAGGGGGTTTGGAAAATTGGACAAATTGGAAAATTGGGAAAAAATTGGAAAAGCAATATAGCCTATTTTACTCCAGGGGGTCCCAGAATTACCCATCCAAAATTTTGTTTAGATCGGTTCAGCCGTTTTTGCGGTACCTGGGAACAGATGGACAGACATTTGGTGAATTATAGTAAGATAAAGAATGCCCAAAAATAGCTAATGATTCAGGATTAGTTGATCGACAGGTTGGCATCCATGGGGAGGAAAGAATTCGTCTTTGGTGAAATGCCACACTGAGTGCGGTGAGAAAAGCAGCCGCATGTTGTGACGTCGCTGTTAACCGGAGTGCTCCCGGGAAGTGACGTCACTTTCACCAAGCTCAGCCGCTGTTTGTGTCGTGTTAACAGTCGTGTTGTATTCGTCTGTGTCAATGTGTCATGTCATGTGTGTGTGTGTGTGGCAGCTTCACTACGGGCGTGTAAATAAATAAATAATAAAAAACTTCGAAAATGTCAACATTTTATTAATGAAGCCCACTAATACCTCAATAGGTGGTAGTTGAGGGACCATTTATTTAATAGGTATGCAAAGATGGTGGGTATGATGACAACCCGTTGTCATGCTAGTACCATGAACCGCCCAAACTCCACCTCCACTCCTACCCACTCTGCGCTACGTACACACCTTTTGCGAGTACCTACAAAAAACACAAGCAATACCCCTGGTGCTCACCTGGAAGAATAAACAGTATACTGCACCGACTGAAGGTATTTTAAACCAATTTCAATGGTTTCTAGAAGACAGGGCAGCGTGTAGAATCATACTAACATAATCATAAGACTGCAAACAAACAAAGAAAAAAATACCTATTTTGGGGGGCAGCCCCATCCTTCCCCAACCCTGTATACCTCCTCAGACCCCAATTTTTCTAATGCCTTGAACAAACTTTGGTACATCACGGGTGATGAAGGGTGTAGTGACGTTTCATCGAAATCGTGTGTGTAGTTTCTGAGAAGAAAGCCAATACCTCTTTTGGGGGGCAATCCTGGACCCACTTTGACCCCCGGTAAACCCCCTTAGACTCTGATTTTTTTTTAATGCCGTTAACAAACTTTAGTAACAACACAACAAATATAATTTGTGCCAAATTTGGTCGCAATCCCATCATCGGATAAGCTCACCTGAACTTCGTTGCAGGTGTGCTAAAAATGATGGGAATGCCCCTGTGCTCACCCGGTGGAACCAGGGAACCACTGGTGGGCGTGGATGACCCATGGAATATGCAAATTAGCCGAAGGTTTGAAATTTTGAGTGGTTTTGGAGAAGAAAACAAATACCTATTTTGGGGGGGGGGGGTATCATACCAAGACCCCCTTTGATCCCACCTTTGACCCCTCAAACCCCGATGTTTTTGATACTCTAGTCCATCGCGGTGTTAAATGAAGGTTGTGGTCAAGTTTAACGGAAATTATGCATGTAGTTTTGGAGAAGAAGATCCGAGAGTTTACATACTGAATGACTGACGGACACCACCACGATGCTCATACTTCACCTTACCTTACCTGACCTTACCTGAACGTGAGCTAATGACTCCTCAGGTAAGTAATTTTATTTGCAGTAACTGTCCATTGAATGTATCAATGTCAGGTTATGTGAACTGAACACCTATACCTATTTTTCTCTACTATTGGACAATCACCTTGCAGAACGCAACCGGTGCGTCAGACAATCTATGCTTCTGTACGGATAATCCAGGTAGTCGCTATTCCACGTAGGCCTACTTACTGTACTGTGGGAAACCAAAATTCCAGCTTTGGAGCTTCGGGGTCCAGTCTGGAATCACCACACCTGTCCAACCGAGCAATCAGTTACCTGTGCGTGTCCCCGATTCCCATTTTCGAGAAATCCGACTCATGCGGCGAGGCGGGAATCCTCGAGGTAATCCATTAATTCCAATAGAAATAGCCGAAGCCATTGGCTGGAATGTGGACTTCGTCCAAAAGCATTCCTGTCGAGTCGGGGACAGAGGTACATTGATTCCTGAGCTAAACTTGATTTGCTGAGAGTTAAGGTAAATCCGTACGTTGGTTTTGTAGTCGTAAAGGTGTTTTCTTTGGGGGGGGGGGGGTTCTCACAAAGACGACCTTTGACCCCAAAAATGGCTGAAATGCCTCGGTGTTTCCATTTCTCATTCCTGAAACGCTTGTGTGACTACAATCTCCTCCACAGCCCTATAGACTTCACCGTGTGTTGAAGTGCTTCACCTGGCTGTCAAAGGTGCAATTGTCAATTGTCCATCCAGTGTTTTAATCTCACATATTCCGGTTCCGGCCTTGTTTCCGGCTGTCGGACGGTGTCGTCCATGTTGAACACTCGGCGTGATTCCCATCACTTATGTGACGAGTTTAATCAAAAGGCGTCGGATGTTGTCATTCACAAACGTACTGCATGTCTACCTGCGAATCTCAATGGAGATGCAAAATGAACTCGAACGGCACTCGGTGGAGAGCATACCTCCGCCAGGTGAACAGTTTACGTTTTGTATCCTAGAGTAGACCAGAAAATCACAATACGGAATCACGTTTAATCAAAATCATCCGTCCACACCTTTTTGGGATATCCTGCTTTTTATAGTTTTTGGCCCTATCTCCCAATGGTGAATAATCACTTAAACAATTAAATAATTCTCATATCCGAATCCATATTCAGATTTTCACCAAAATCGAATCTATTTGTCCTCGTCACACACACAACATGTCCACCACGTTTCGTCCAAATCCGTCCTTAACCTTTTGGGATATCCTGCTATGTATCGTTTTTGGCCCGAACTCCCAATGGTGAAGAATCACTTAAACAATTAAATAATTCTCATATCCGAATCCATATTCAGATCTTCACCAAAATTGAATCTATTTGTCCTCGTCACACACACATGTCCACCACGTTTCGTCCAAATCCGTCTTTAACTTTTTGGGATATCCCGCTATGTATCGTTTTTGGCCCGAACTCCCAATGGTGAAGAATCACTTAAAAACTTAAATAATTCTCATATCTGAATCCATATTCAGATCTTCACCAAAATTGAATCAATTTGTCCTCGTCACACACACATGTCCACCACGTTTCGTCCAAATCCGTCCTTAACTTTTTGGGATATCCCGCTATGTATCGTTTTTGGCCCGAACTCCCAATGGTGAAGAATCACTTAAAAACTTAAATAATTCTCATATCTGAATCCATATTCAGATCTTCACCAAAATTGAATCAATTTCTCCTTGTCACACACACATGTCCACCACGTTTCGTCCAAATCCGTCCGCAACTTTTTGGGATATCCCGCTATGTATCGTTTTTGGCCCGAACTCCCAATGGTGAAGAATCACTTAAAAACTTAAATAATTCTCATATCTGAATCCATATTCAGATTTTCACCAAAATCGAATCTATTTGTCCTCATCACACACACAACATGTCCACCACGTTTCGTCCAAATCCGTCTTTAACTTTTTGGGATATCCCGCTATGTATCGTTTTTGGCCCGAACTCCCAATGGTGAAGAATCACTTAAAAACTTAAATAATTCTCATATCTGAATCCATATTCAGATTTTCACCAAAATTGAATCTATTTGTCCTTGTCACACACACAACATGTCCACCACGTTTCGTCCAAATCCGTCTTTAACTTTTTGGGATATCCCGCTATGTATCGTTTTTGGCCCGAACTCCCAATGGTGAAGAATCACTTAAAAACTTAAATAATTCTCATATCTGAATCCATATTCAGATCTTCACCAAAATTGAATCTATTTGTCCTCATCACACACACATGTCCACCACGTTTCGTCCAAATCCGTCTTTAACTTTTTGGGATATCCCGCTATGTATCGTTTTTGGCCCGAACTCCCAATGGTGAAGAATCACTTAAAAACTTAAATAATTCTCATATCTGAATCCATATTCAGATCTTCACCAAAATTGAATCAATTTGTCCTTGTCACACACACATGTCCACCACGTTTCGTCCAAATCCGTCTTTAACTTTTTGGGATATCCCGCGATGTATCGTTTTTGGCCATATTTCCAATGGCGAAGAATCACTTCAACAATTAAAAAATTCTCATATCCGAATCTTTATTCAGATCTTCACCAAAATCGAATCAATTTGTCCTTGTCAGACACCCAACATGTCCACCACGTTTCGGCCAAATCCGTCCGCATCTTTTTGAGATATCCTGCTATGTATCGTTTTTGGCCCTATCTCCCAATGATGAAGAATCACTTAAAAATTCTAGTAGCCGGATCCGAATCCAGATCTTCACCAAAATCGAATCATTTCGTCCTTGTCACATACGCTGCATCTCTGCCAAATTTCGTCCGAATCCGTCCACAACTTTTTGAGATATTTTGTTCACAAACAAACGGACAAACGGACAGACAGGGGTGAAAACATAACCTCCATCCACCTTTGGTGGCGCAGGTAATTATAACACGTAGTTATTTGTTACCACACGCACGCGAAGCGAAAGGCGGGGTAAAGCAATTGGTTCACGTCCGTCCGTCTGTCTGTGCTTCACCTGGAGCATGAACCTGTCCATCAAATTTCGTCTGAATCTGTCCACACCTTTTTGAGATATCCTACTCACGGACAAACAAACAAACAAACAAGACGTCTTGCACGATACTTGCACATCCCGCCCCCCTCCTCCCGCCAGAAGAAAGTTCCCATGGAGACATGGAATTGTCCACTTCATTAAGATTAAAATTGACAATCTTAATCATAGGGTCATTGTCAATCTGATGAACTTAAATTTTTTTTTTTTTTACAAAGTCGAGGCTCGTGTAAGAGCGAACACATTAAACACAAAAAAACATAAATGGACACATACAACATATAATAAAGGGAGCGGGAGACAAGAGCGGGGGAGGGGGAAGCACACAAGCACAAAAACAGAAGAGAACAGGGACGCCGGTAGATCTGTGGAAGGGGGAGGGCTGGCGTGGAGGGAGGGGTACACGGTATAAAGCAAATGAACACTTCGAGGAATTTAAGGAATGAAGTTGGGGATTGAAAAAAGTGGATTTGGGGTGAAATTAGCGGGGGTAGAAAAGATCACGGTTTTGGATGGGGGAGGATAAGAGATGGTGGTGAACAGCTGTTTTAAAGACCTGGAGGGTGGAGTGGGATTGAAGAGAGTGAGGGAGTTTGTTCCAGAGGCGGGAGAAAAGAGGAATGAAGGAGCGAAGGTGAGCAGAGAGTCTTGATTTTGGTAGTTTAACCATAAGAGGGTTGCAGGCAGATCTTGTGCGACCTGGAGGAATATTTGTGGGACAGAGCCCAGAGAGAGCTGGGGGGGCAAGGCCAGAGAGGAGTCGGTAGAAGACGGAAAGACCACCAACCTGCCTGCGGTGAGTGAGGGAAAGGCCCTCACAATCAGCTTCATCGCGGGAGATTCCAATGATTCTTCTTCTTCGTACGTACGTAACGCAAGGCTGCGTGGTTGCATCATTGGCTGATGACGTGGCTGCGCTGCTGATGTAATGTCCTCTGCTCGTGAGAGCAGGAATTTGGAATTTGCTCACGGTGCCGGCGATAGCTCGCCTACTCATCGTGAAGGATACTGTGGGATCTTTAACATCCACCAACGAATGTCGACAGACGGGACTCTCGGCTAAACGTCCATCTGAGGAACGGCATTCGCACATTGATGAATCACCCTTCCAGTGAAACACTGGGATAACAGTTTATAGCTGGGTCGGGATTCTAACCCAGGCGAGACAGCTTAGCGGCGCCTGTGTCTAGGCCTCATCCTGCCAGCCCATGTCAAGCAAACTATTCACACGCAATTGTGAATATTGAATAACCTCGTGAGGCCTTGAACCTGGTACAGTAGTATCTGGATAGGATTGAGCATTAGGATTGACAAACTGAACTCTTTGTTTTGACTCATCCTGGCCCATAAATACTGTAACCCTCCAATGGCCTCCTCCACATCGACCCTTCCCCCGGTTGAAGAGATCGAAGCAAGCTTATATATCAGTGACAATAATAACATTGTTTACCAATAACAATAAATGAAATAGTTTACCAATAACAATAAATTAAATAGTTTACCAGTGACAGTATATGGCGTTGTTTACCAGTGACAATAAATAATTGTTCAGCAATAACGATAAATAACATTGTTTACCAGTGACAATAAATAATTGTTTACCAATAACGATAAATAACATTGTTTACCAGTGACAATAAATAATTGTTCAGCAATAACGATAAATAATATTGTTTACCAGTGACAATAAATAATTGTTTACCAATAACGATAAATAACATTGTTTACCAGTGACAATAAATAATTGTTTACCAATAACGATAAATAACATTGTTTACCAGTGACAATAAATAATTGTTCAGCAATAACGATAAATAACATTGTTTACCAGTGACAATAAATAATTGTTTCCCAATAACGATAAATAACATTGTTTACCAGTGACAATAAATAATTGTTTACCAATAACGATAAATAACATTGTTTACCAGTGACAATAAATAATTGTTCAGCAATAACGATAAATAATATTGTTTACCAGTGACAATAAATAATTGTTTACCAATAACGATAAATAACATTGTTTACCAGTGACAATAAATAATTGTTTACCAATAACGATAAATAACATTGTTTACCAGTGACAATAAATAATTGTTCAGCAATAACGATAAATAACATTGTTTACCAGTGACAATAAATAATTGTTTACCAATAACGATAAATAACATTGTTTACCAGTGACAATAAATAATTGTTTACCAATAACGATAAATAACGTTGTTTACCAGTGACAATAAATAATTGTTCAGCAATAACGATAAATAACATTGTTTACCAGTGACAATAAATAATTGTTTACCAATAACGATAAATAACATTGTTTACCAGTGACAATAAATAATTGTTTACCAATAACGATAAATAACATTGTTTACCAGTGACAATAAATAATTGTTTACCAATAACGATAAATAACATTGTTTACCAGTGACAATAAATAATTGTTTACCAATAACGATAAATAACATTGTTTACCAGTGACAATAAATAATTGTTCAGCTATAACGATAAATAACGTTGTTTACCAATGACAATAAATAATTGTTCAGCAATAACGATAAATAACATTGTTTACCAGTGACAAGAAATAATTGTTCAGCAATAACGATAAATAACGTTGTTTACCAGTGACAATAAATAATTGTTCAGCAATAACGATAAATAACGTTGTTTACCAGTGACAATAAATAATTGTTCAGCAATAACGATAAATAACATTGTTTACCAGTGACAATAAATAATTGTTCAGCAATAACGATAAATAACGTTGTTTACCAGTGACAATAAATAATTGTTCACCAATAACGATAAATAACATTGTTTACCAGTGACAATAAATAATTGTTTACCAATAACGATAAATAACATTGTTTACCAGTGACAATAAATAATTGTTTACCAATAACGATAAATAACATTGTTTACCAGTGACAATAAATAATTGTTTACCAATAACGATAAATAACATTGTTTAACAGTGACAATAAATAATTGTTCAGCAATAACGATAAAAAACGTTGTTTACCAGTGACAACAAATAATTGTTTACCAATAACATTGTTTTTGGATGTAAATTGTTGTTAAGTGCCGTTCTCCAATAAAAATAACGCGTGTTCTGCCTTAAACAGTGTCCTCAACCTGGAATGTACCGGGGATGGGAGGTTTGCCTTTGCCTTCCTTCTTCTCGTGGAGCAGACCAAGAACTTGTGATTTGGCCAGAGTACTGGGAGAAAAAATAATTGTCTCGTCACGAGACGAATCCCTTCCCAAACGAATCTAATTTAATTTAATTTAACTAATCTAATTCCCAAATCTAAACTAATTTAATAGACTAATCCCAAACTAATAACAGCTCACTCAGGAAGCTATACTGGGATCGAATTTAGGATAGGAGCTCTGAAAAAAACACATACAACACACATACACACACCCACACATGACACACACATGACACACACACGCCAAAAACACACCACTCACACACACACCACACTCGCGCACACACCCAATACACCCACACATGCCAATACACACACACACGCACACCATACACACCACACGCACTCATACACACAAAAATTCCAGACCTAACTTCAGACAACTTGAATTGTGATTTAAATCAACAAATGTATCTGCACACATATAACATATACTCCAATTCCATATGTCAATACTGTACACTATTATTATTTATTTATTATTGTTACGATTACATTTCACCCTTATGACATCATCAACGCGAATAAATTACGTCACATCAAATATGAGCATTAGTTCGGTGTCAGACAGTAATTAAGGACGATTGTAACTCCAATAATCAGTATTCTGAGTTTGTCCCAAATGAACTTGATTTAAATTAAACCTTTCTCAAGACTTGCTCGAACCTTCATCTATTTGCATGTAAATCGGTCTCTTTGACAAATACATACAAACAATGTCCTTTGTACGTACAGGATTGAACATGCAAATGTGTCCTCGTTAACATTCAGTAAGCTCCCTCTGAGAGTTTACATATCAATGTGGAACAAGACCCTGCACTGGGATTCCACCATTTTGATTTGGATCGTTTGCTGTTTTCGGATATGTCCGCTCCCTTCGCTAGTTTTATCATGGAGAATTCAGGAAGGGAATGATCTCCAGGTCTTCCTAATCTTGCGAGCGCAACGAGCATTATGTGGCCGGATTGAACATCATGGATTCGGACACGGGAAACTTGTGCATCGCTAAAATCAACAAACACACCATACGTACCAATACACGTGCACATACACATACACATACCATACATACACACAAACCAATACACATGCACATACCATACATACACACATACCAATACACCAACAAACCATACATACACACATACCAATACACATGCACATACCATACATACACATACCATACGTACACACATACCATACGTACACACATACCAATACACATGCACATACCATACGTACACACATACCAATACACATGCACATACCATACATACACACATACCAATACACCAACACACCATACATACACACATACCATACGTACACACATACCAATACACATACACATACACATACACTAACACACCATACATACACACATACCAATAAACTAACACACCATACATACACACATACCATACGTACACACATACCAATACACATGCACATACTATACATACACACATACCAATACACCAACACACCATACATACACACATACCAATACACATGCACATACTATACATACACACATACCAATACACCAACACACCATACATACACACATACCATACGTACACACATACCAATACACATGCACATACCATACATACACACATACCAATACACCAACACACCATACATACACACATACCATACGTACACACATAACAATACACATACACATACACATACACTAACACACCATACATACATACATACCAATAAACTAACACACCATACACACACACATACCATACGTACACACATACCAATAGACATGCACATACCATACATACACACATACCAATACACCAACACACCATACATACACACATACCATACGTACACACATAACAATACACATACACATACACATACACATACACTAACACACCATACATACACACATACCAATAAACTAACACACCATACATACACACATACCATTCGTACACACATACCATACATACACATATACATACACGTACACATACACATACACATACCAATACACCAACACACCATACATAAACATACACATACACATACACATACACATACACAAACATTAACACACCATACATACACACATACCAATACACATGCACATACCATATGTACACACATACCATACATACATAATACACATACACTAACACACCATACATACACACATACCATTTCCACCAACATACCATACATACACATACACATACACTAACACCATACATACACACATACCAATACACCAACATACCATACATACACATACACATACACTAACACACCATACATACACACATACCAATACACTAACACACCATACATACACATACTTATACACATACACATACACATACAGACATACCATACATACAAACATACATACACATACACACATACACACACATACACATATACACATACACACATACACACACAAACACACATATACACATACACATATACACATACAGCCATACACACACATACACATACACATACATGCATACACACACATACATATACACATATACACATACACACACATACACATACACACACATACATATACACATACACACATATACACATACACACACACAGGCATATACACATATACACGTACACACATACACACACACATACAAACACACACACACATATATATATATACACACACACACACACACACACACACACACATACACATTACACATATATATACACATATACACATACACACACATACATATACACATATACACATACACACACACATACAAACACAAATACACAAACACACATACACATATACACACACATAGAGACACATACATATGCACATATACACATACACACATACACACATACATACATATACACATACACACATACACACACACATACATACACAAACACACATATATATATATACACACACATACAAATACACAAACACACAAACACATATACACACACATACAGACACACATACACATATACACATACACATATGCACATATACATATATACACATATACACATACACATATACACATATACACATATACACAAATACACATACACGCATACACATATACACATTCACATATACACAAATACACATATACACATATACACATTCACATATACACAAATACACATATACACATATATACATATACACACAAATACACATATACGCATACACATATACACATTCACATATACACATATACACATATACACATATACACATTCACATATACACAAATACACATATACACATATACACATGTCCACATATACACACAAATACACATATACGTACACATATACACACACAAACTGACACACCCTAACACTGTAATTAATTGTGCTCATTATGATGTTGTGCCATTCTTTGTATGAAATCTTTATCACAGATTTCAGAATATTTTGTGTAATTATTCCAGTTTCCAGCATCTTCTGTTCCATTTCTTTAGTTCTTGACAATCTGCTTTGATTGAACACTTTGTCCAGCTTGTCATTAGTTCCACAGATTGAACACTTTGTCCATCTTGTTATTAGTTCCACAGATCTGCCATTCCATAGTAGCGAAGAAGCCATTGTTACCACTCATAGGCAAGTTGCCGTCCCATCTTCGTGCATGTGACGTTACCCCATTGTGGAATGTCCTTTTGTTGGAGTAAACACTGTTTGCTTTTTTTGTCAATTTTTTGTTCAGTGGACAAATATTTCTTTTAATAAATCACACGTTGTCTATTGATAATGGGATTCCTCACTCATCGATTTTAGATTAAGTCATAATTAACCGAGATGGATAACCTTATCCCAAACCATGATGGATAAACCAAGATGGACAACCTTATCCTAAACCGAGATGGATAACCTTATCCCAAACCGAGATGGATAAATGAAGATGAACAACCTTATCCCAAACCATGATGGATAAACCAAGATGGATAACCTTATCCTAAACCGAGATGGATAACCTTATCCCAAACAGAGATGGATAAATCAAGATGGACAACCTTATCCCAAACCGAGATGGATAACCTTATCCCAAACCGAGATGGATAACCTTATCCCAAACCGAGATGGATTACCTTATCCCAAACCGAGATGGATAAATCAAGATGGACAACCTTATCCCAAACCATGATGGATAAACCAAGATGGATAACCTTATCCCAAACCGAGATGGATAACCTTATCCCAAACCGAGATGGATAAACCAAGATGGATAACCTTATCCCAAACCGAGATGGATAAACCAAGATGGACAACCTTATCCCAAACCGAGATGGATAACCTTATCCCAAACCGAGGTGGATAAACCAAGATGGATAACCTTATCCCAAACCATGATGGATAAACCAAGATGGATAACCTTATCCCAAACCGAGATGGATAAACCAAGATGGACAACCTTATCCCAAACCGAGATGGATAACCTTATCCCAAACCGAGGTGGATAATCTTATTCCAAACCGAGATGGATAATCTTATCCCAAACCGAGATGGATAACCTTATCCCAAACCGAGATGGATAACCTTATCCCAAACCGAGATGGATAATCTTATCCCAAACCAAGATGGATAACCTTATCCCAAACCGAGATGGATAACCTTATCCCAAACCGAGATGGATAACCTTATCCCAAACCAAGATGGATAACCTTATCCCAAACCGAGATGGATAACCTTATCCCAAACCGAGATGGATAAACCAAGATGGATAACCTTATCCCAAACCGAGATGGATAAACCAAGATGGATAACCTTATCCCAAACCATGATGGATAAACCAAGATGGACAACCTTATCCCAAACCGAGATGGATAACCTTATCCCAAACTAAGATGGATAACCTTATCCCAAACCGAGGTGGATAATCTTATCCCAAACCGAGATGGATAACCTTATCCCAAACCGAGATGGATAACCTTATCCCAAACCGAGATGGATAACCTTATCCCAAACCGAGATGGATAAACCAAGATGGACAACCTTATCCCAAACCGAGATGGATAACCTTATCCCAAACCGAGATGGACAACCTTATCCCAAACCGAGATGGACAACCTTATCCCAAACCAAGATGGACAACCTTATCCCAAACCGAGATGGATAACCTTATCCCAAACCGAGATGGACAACCTTATCCCAAACCGAGATGGATAACCTTATCCCAAACCGAGATGGATAACCTTATCCCAAACCGAGATGGATAAACCAAGATGGACAACCTTATCCCAAACCGAGATGGATAACCTTATCCCAAACCGAGATGGATAACCTTATCCCAAACCATGATGGATAAACCAAGATGGACAACCTTATCCCAAACCGAGATGGATAACCTTATCCCAAACCATGATGGATAAACCAAGATGGATAACCTTATCCCAAACCAAGATGGACAACCTTATCCCAAACCGAGATGGATAACCTTATCCCAAACCGATATGGACAACCTTATCCCAAACCGAGATGGATAACCTTATCCCAAACCAAGATGGACAACCTTATCCCAAACCGAGATGGATAACCTTATCCCAAACCGAGATGGATAAACCAAGATGGACAACCTTATCCCAAACCGAGATGGATAACCTTATCCCAAACCGAGATGGATAACCTTATCCCAAACCGAGATGGATAACCTTATCCCAAACCATGATGGATAAACCAAGATGGACAACCTTATCCCAAACCGAGATGGATAACCTTATCCCAAACCAAGATGGACAACCTTATCCCAAACCGAGATGGATAACCTTATCCCAAACCGAGATGGATAAACCAAGATGGACAACCTTATCCCAAACCGAGATGGATAACCTTATCCCAAACCGAGATGGATAACCTTATCCCAAACCATGATGGATAAACCAAGATGGACAACCTTATCCCAAACCGAGATGGATAACCTTATCCCAAACCATGATGGATAAACCAAGATGGACAACCTTATCCCAAACCGAGATGGATAACATTATCCCAAACCGAGATGGATAACCTTATCCCAAACCGAGGTGGATAACCTTATCCCAAACCGAGGTGGATAATCTTATCCCAAACCGAGATGGACAACCTTATCCCAAACCGAGATGGATAACCTTATCCCAAACCATGATGGATAAACCAAGATGGATAACCTTATCCCAAACCAAGATGGACAACCTTATCCCAAACCGAGATGGATAACCTTATCCCAAACCGATATGGACAACCTTATCCCAAACCGAGATGGATAACCTTATCCCAAACCAAGATGGACAACCTTATCCCAAACCGAGATGGATAACCTTATCCCAAACCGAGATGGATAAACCAAGATGGACAACCTTATCCCAAACCGAGATGGATAACCTTATCCCAAACCGAGATGGATAACCTTATCCCAAACCGAGATGGATAACCTTATCCCAAACCATGATGGATAAACCAAGATGGACAACCTTATCCCAAACCGAGATGGATAACCTTATCCCAAACCAAGATGGACAACCTTATCCCAAACCGAGATGGATAACCTTATCCCAAACCGAGATGGATAAACCAAGATGGACAACCTTATCCCAAACCGAGATGGATAACCTTATCCCAAACCGAGATGGATAACCTTATCCCAAACCATGATGGATAAACCAAGATGGACAACCTTATCCCAAACCGAGATGGATAACCTTATCCCAAACCATGATGGATAAACCAAGATGGACAACCTTATCCCAAACCGAGATGGATAACCTTATCCCAAACCGAGATGGATAACCTTATCCCAAACCGAGATGGATAACCTTATCCCAAACCGAGGTGGATAATCTTATCCCAAACCGAGATGGATAATCTTATCCCAAACCGAGATGGATAACCTTATCCCAAACCGAGATGGATAACCTTATCCCAAACCGAGATGGACAACCTTATCCCAAACCGAGATGGATAACCTTATCCCAAACCGAGATGGATAACCATATCCCAAACCGAGATGGATAACCTTATCCCAAACCGAGATGGATGACCTTATCCCAAACCGAGATGGATAACCTTATCCCAAACCGAGATGGATAACCTTATCCCAAACCGAGGTGGATAATCTTATCCCAAACCGAGATGGATAATCTTATCCCAAACCGAGATGGATAACCTTATCCCAAACCGAGATGGATAACGTTATCCCAAACCGAGATGGATAACCTTATCCCAATCTTTGATGTAAAGCATACATCACTCGATTTGATGTATAAAATCACTCACTTATGACACATTGAGTTATCCGGATTATGCAAATGTCGAATCGTGGCATCCTTATTCCCCTCCATGTTATGCTAGTCGTGTCAAACAGTATAGCGGGTCATCCCGGAAGGTGCATGGAACCACTGAAAGTGCATGGAACCACAAAAGGTACATGGAACCACAAAAGGTGCATGGAACCACTAAAGGTGCATGGAACCACAAAAGGTGCATGGAACCACTAAAGGTGCATGGAACCACAAAAGGTGCATGGAACCACAAAAGGTGCATGGAACCACTAAAGGTGCATGGAACCACAAAAGGTGCATGGAACCACAAAAGGTGCATGGAACCACAAAAGGTGCATGGAACCACTAAAGGTGCATGGAGGTTATGTTATCTCCTTTGTTACTTGCGAAAATCAAAGATTTTTCAACGACATTTCAACTACATTTTCAAAGGTCAAAGGTCATTTTGCAGTCAAATTTCTAAAATCGTCATTTTTTGTCCAATTGCCGTGAAAGTTGAACAACATTTGCATATTGATTCAATGAATTGGGAAAGCAACTTTTTGAGGTCAAAAGGTTAAAGGTCAAACTTCTAAAATTATCAATTTTCATCTGAAAAATTGTCAATTTTCATCCTATTAATTTGAAAATTAAACAGCAATTACAGAGTGCATTACGGAATTGGGAAAGCAACTATTTTAAGGTCAAAAGGTCAAAGGTCAACTCAAGGTCAAACTTCTAAAATTATCAATTTTCATCTGAAAAATTGTCAATTTTCATCCTATTAATTTGAAAATTAAACAGCAATTACAAAGTGCATTACGGAATTGGGAAAGCAACTATTTTAAGGTCAAAGGTCAACTCAAGGTCAAACTTCTAAAATTATCAATTTTCATCTGAAAAATTGTCAATTTTCATCCTATAATTTGAAAAATAAACAGCAATTACAGCGTGCATTACGGAATTGGGAAAGCAACTATTTTAAGGTCAAAAGGTCAAAGGTCAACTCGAGGTCAAACTTCTAAAATTATCAATTTTCATCTGAAAAATTGTCAATTTTCATCCTATAATTTGAAAAATAAACAGCAATTACAGAGTGCATTACGGAATTGGGAAAGCAACTATTTTAAGGTCAAAGGTCAACTCAAGGTCAAACTTCTAAAATTATCAATTTTCATCTGAAAAATTGTCAATTTTCATCCTATTAATTTGAAAATTAAACAGCAATTACAAAGTGCATTACGGAATTGGGAAAGCAACTATTTTAAGGTCAAAGGTCAACTCAAGGTCAAACTTCTAAAATTATCAATTTTCATCTGAAAAATTGTCAATTTTCATCCTATAATTTGAAAAATAAACAGCAATTACAGAGTGCATTACGGAATTGGGAAAGCAACTATTTTAAGGTCAAAAGGTCAAAGGTCAACTCGAGGTCAAACTTCTAAAATTATCAATTTTCATCTGAAAAATTGTCAATTTTCATCCTATAATTTGAAAAATAAACAGCAATTACAGAGTGCATTACGGAATTGGGAAAGCAACTATTTTAAGGTGAAAAAGTCAACTCAAGGTAAAAGTTCTGAAATCATCAATTTTCATCTGAAAATCAATTTTCATCCGATTGACCTGAGCTATGATTAAGATTGTCAATTTTAATGTTGATGAAATGGACAATTTGATGTGTCATGGCAACTTTTTTTGGGAAATGGGGGTGGATTTTGCAAGTATTGTGCTCTGCATGACGTCTTTCGGGTTTCTATATCTGTCAGTCTGTCTGTCTTTCTCTCTGTCTGTCTGTGAGCAGGATATCTCAAAAAGTTGTGGATGGATTTGGACGAAACTTAGTGGACAGTTTGGGTATGTGACGAGGAAGAATTCACTCAATTTGTGTGAAGATCCAGATCCGGAATCGGATACGATGATTTTTTAAATGATTCTTCACAATTGAGCGACAGGGACAAGAACGACATAGAGCACAATATCTCAAAAAGTTATGGACGACATGACAAAACTTAATGAATAAGTTAGGTAGGTGACAAGAACAAGCAATTAGATTTCCAGATCCGGCCGATCAGTGGGATACAAAACGTAAACTGTTCAACCTGGTGGAGGTGTGCTCTCTACCGAGTGTCGTTCTAGTTACTCTCACCTGAGAGGGTATTGCATTTGAGTCCGTTTGTTTGTCTGTCTGTTTGTCCGCACAGAATAAATATGATTTTCACTGCAACCGTTGGTCGGATTGACAGGAAATTTTCACCATAGGTGCAACTCCACCTGTATAATTTTGTAATGATAACTATGACATCATAGGTCACGTGGTTCGGCCGCCATCTTGGAAAACCGAAAAACTTTGCACCTCTATATCTCAAAGCGCTGAATAGAAAAAAATTGAGACATGGCTCATTCTAAAGAACTCTCCATGAGGAGTAAAATATGTTAATGATGATGTCATAAGTGCCTCCATTATGACGTCATAATTCGACAAGTACAAAACTTCATCCTATCAAGATGAAATTTCTTGAGCGTCATCTAGGGATAAGTTGGTGGAGAAAAAAACATAAAGATGATGTCATCGGGCAGGTGGTTCGGCCGCCATATTTGTTTTTACACAATAGCCTTAAAAACCACTGAAAACACATCCTGGCGAGGATCTGCAATCTGATTGCTCTTTCTTGTTTAATATGTAGATGTGTTCGTCTTGCTCATTAAGGCGACTGAAAACAAAATCATTAGCTCGTCGTATATGATCGTGCATTTTGATTTGGTCCTGAGGTGTATTCTTTTGAGAAACTTCACCATTTTGGGGCTATAGTACGTACTTAACTGTGTCAGAATATTTGGGTTTTTGTTTTAACGTTTAAAAATAAAAATGCATTTTTAACGGACAATCCCACATCTAAGTCTGAAGCTTCAAATGCCCATCTCGCACACTTGCCCTTCGAGCTTGTTGTCTTTAGAGAGATACCCACATGGCAACACACATGACACATACCATGATTATGTGACTTACATGACCTCATTTGACATCCTTTGCGGTTGAGATGGGTCATCCTGTATTTAATTCGTTTCTGTTCTAATTATTTTTCTGCAAATTTAGATGTCGACCATTCCATGAGTTTTAGCTGTTTGTTGTCCCGAAACATCTCGTTCCGACTGGAGAAACGTTGTTGGAATTTTGTTTTTTTGCGATATCATTTGGCAGCTTGATAATAGGCTGTACAGTCCCAGCTGGCTGAACGTTTTAGGATTATGGTGACACCGCATGCAGAGATTTGGGAACAATTTATGATATATGATCTCTGTGTTGAGGAACTGAAAAGTCAGATTAGAACTAAGTGTGCTTAGTTAACGAAAATGTACCTCCCGGGCCTCCCCCTCCAATATTGGCCAATCACATGGCTTATCAAAGACAGCTTGAAGTCCACAAAAGTTGAAAAATGGGAAGAACAATTTATGTGAGAGGTCACAAGACTCATTAAGGAATAACATCCAAGCCAAACAGGCCACCCAAACTATGTGTCTTGTGACGTCACTGATGTTATTGTTTCATTTTCATTGAATGACAATGTATTTATTTATTTATTTATTTATTTATGAATCTTGGTTCATTCTAGGGTTTCATTGTTAATAATAACTTTATTGTTATTTCACTACACTTCTCCCTTTGCTGTCTACGCAAGCCATCATGCGACAGGCTATCACACTCGTCGGTCACCTGGACCAGCAGGTGATCTCTCCACACTCTTCTTGTTTCACCCGAGCCATCACGTGACAAAACACCGTTCACTTTACCATGGTGATCTGCTCATCTTTCAAATGAACCGTCACGTGATCTCCACACATCTTTCTTTTGGATGATCATGTGCTTCTTGTACACTAAATGGTTTATTTGTCCGGATGGTCTTTTGAAATTCCACCATTGTGATGGGATGCCTGACCATGTGCCAACATATTGGTGCCTCTGTTCATATCTTAATGCTTTATTGTTAAAACACGCACACAAACGAGGTTACCACAGCCAAACCGTAGTAAACCCATTCCAAGATCTCGGCACCTTCACTGGAAGAGCTAAAACGTGTCAAAAGGCCTTTATACAAAGACATTCATTGTACTCTCCAGGAGACCTTGCAGTCACAAAAGGGTCGTTGAGGCTGCCTGTGCTTCATTCTGTGCCCTTGTACGGGTCAGGAAATGGGCCTTTCTGTCACCTCCGGCTCAGGACTGGGAGTCTGGGAGTCAGAATCAGAGTCCAGGCCCTGGGGCGAGGCCTGGTGACTGTGCGCCTGTGGGTGCGAGTTGTGTCGGAAAGAATGGCGATCGAAAAAGCCCGAGAATGAACCGACTTCATTCATCGCATCACGAACTCACAAGACCCTTGTACACGTGTACGCATTCTCATCTATTCCATATGCTATAGCTGATTTACATCAAAACACAAAACTCAAATCACATCCTGAAGAGGAAGATTTCGGTCCGATCATCACAGGTAGAAACTTAGATGTGCGACATGGATCATGGTGGACACGATCACAGCGTGTTCAGACCAACATGATGTTCAGACAAGTGATGCCGCATCTCATTAATCAAATATTCATTTTCGTTGTATGTTAACATTTTTATTGGTGCTGCATAGATTGTTCTGTTGCTTTTCTGTGTAATAATACTAATTTACAAAAAGAAAGGGGACATAATTTCGACTTTGGAAATTACAGAGGGATCAAATTGAGGGAGCAAGCTATTGGAGAGGCTTTGCAGCCCTAAGGTTAAGGAAGACCGTGAAGATGGATGATTTGCAGTATGGATTCATGCAAGGAAGGGGAACCGATGCAACTTTCATCATGAGACAGATTCAGGAAAATATGGTGGAAGGAAATAAGAATCTGTCCAGGGCATTTATAGATCAAGAGAAGGGTAATGATAGGATTCCAAGAGATGTGGTGTATTGGTATTTGAGGAAGAAGGCCGGAGAAGATTGTTATGATCGCGATGGAAATGTATGCGGGAACCAACGCAACGGTCAGGACCATGAATGGGGACTCCCGATATTTGTGAGTGGAGGTTGGTCTGCAACATGGTTCTGCACGAAGTCTCTTCGTTTTTGTAACAGCCATGGACGCGTTGAGTGACGTCTTCGTGACAGCATCATCACGGCGTTTGTCCAGGTCGGAGAACTTCATTATTCATTATTCACCATTATTCAGAATTCCCGACCGCTAAAAAGTATTGATGAGGCCTCCTGGTTGTGATTTGTTGGGCAGAAGACGACGTGTCGATGTCGCAGATGGCACTTGGTCCCAGATCATACAACTGTAATGGGACTAGATGTGGCGTCCTCGTCAATCCAAGTTGTGGGTGCGCCATTACGCAGTATCTACGATATGAGAGGTTTTTTTTGTTGCTTTTTGGGTTTTTTTTGTATACAGAATCGAGGCTCGTGAAAGAGCTAACATTTATCACACAAACAAATCAAAAAGACAAACAAACATCTATCTATAATTCCAGTAATCTCTGTTTGTACGTTTGTTTGTCTGTGACCGCTGTTTCTCGACAACCACGGGTCCGATATACTTTTAACTTGCCAGGTATATTGCTGGGGACCCGAGGATGTGCCTTTTCAAGGTTTCATATTAATCGGACAATTACTTACCGAGCTATGTCCAAAAAACGATTCAACCAATCAGAGAGCAGCGAACTATCGCGTGTGCCGAACGTGGCGGACACACTCTGCCTCGGATGGCACATTTGAGAGCGTATTCATTTATTTCACGTTTGCAAACTATGTTGGCGTTAAACTATGTTTTAAAACTAATAAAAACGAATTTGCGATTCATTCGCTTTCCTGCGCGTTTGTGCACGCGATGGCGATTTCTTTACCAAACTCCGGAAGCCGTTCGCTTTGGACCAAACCATTTCATGTAAATAGAGGGGGGGGATATAATTTTAGATATAGATATAGTACGGGCAATGCCCTAGTAGTATATAAAAAGGGGAGCGGTAGACAAGATGGGGAGAGAAGGGGAAGCACATAAACACAACATTTGAGAGCATGGACATCGGGAATGTGTGGGAGCGAGAGGGATTGGCGGAAGGCGGTGTGGGAGGGGGGGGGGGGGGTTGGGAGAAGTATAAACACAAGTACACCAAGGACTTCCAGGAAAGAAGTTGGTCTTTCAAAAAAGTGGATTTGGGGTGAAATTAGCGGGGGTAGAAAAGATCAAGGTTTTGGATGGGGGAAGAAAAGAGATGGTGGTGAACAGCTGTTTTAAAGACCTGGAGGGAGGAGTGGGATTGAAGAGAGTGAGGGAGTTTGTTCCAGTGGCGGGAGAAAAGAGGAATGAAGGAGTGAAGGTGAGCAGAGAGTCTTGATTTTGGCAGTTTAACCATAAGAGGGTTGCAGGCAGATCTTGTGCGACCTGCAGGAATATTTGGGGGACAGAGCCCAGAGAAAGCTGGAGGAGCAAGGCCGGAGAGGAGTCGGTAGAAGACAGAAAGACCACCAACCTGCCTGCGGTGAGTAAGTGAAAGGCCCTCGGAGGTAGCTTCATCGCGGGAGATTCCAATGATTCTGAACGCTTTGGTTTCAACAGCGTGAAGACGAGCTAGGTGTGAGGCAGGAGCACCAGCCCAGAGGGGGGAACAGTATTCCATTGAGCTGCGGATGAAAGCCTTGTATGTGGTGAGGAGCTCAGGTGTACCAAGGAAGGACTTCGCACGACGGAGGATGCCCAGTCGGCAACTGGCTTTGGCGGCCAGATTTGAAATGTGGTTTTCCCAGGAAAGATCATGGCAGATAGTGAGACCCAAAAGATTGAGTGACAGAACTTCTTGGAGAGGATTATTCAGAAAGTGGATGGGAGGGTTGTCCAGTCGGTCTTTTCAGAGAGACATCGTAAGAGTGTGAGATTTGTCAGGATTGAAAGACATGTTCCACTTGTTTGCCCAGTCTGTGATTTTGTCCAGGTCTGCAGAGAGCGAGGAGGCTGCAGACTGCCGATCTGAGGGATGAGGAATGGAGCGGCAGAGAGTGGAGTCATCAGCAAAGAGATAGAGAGGATTTTCAAGAGAGTCAGAGAGATCATTGATGAAGACCAGAAAAAGGACAGGGCCAAGAACACTGCCTTGGGGAACTCCAGCCTGAACAGGAAGAGGAGATGAGAGAAACCCATTCAGGGCCGCACGTTGACTACCACTAGAGAGGAAGTCCGCCAGCCATGCGTGGAGATTTCCATGGATACCAAAGGAGGAGAGTTTGGTGAGCAGAGTGGGGTGCCAGACGGTATCGAAGGCACGTGATATGTCAAGGGAGACAGCTCTAATTTCCTGTTTGGCATTGAGGACCTCCATCCATTGTTGAGACAGCAGAAGCAGCATGTCCAGAGCAGAGTGACCAGGTCTGAAACCAAATTGATGATCAGAGATCAAGCCATTGGAGAAGAGGAAAAATTTCATATCTGAAGCAATGATGGATTCCATGACTTTGCTGATAATTGGGAGAAGGCTGATTGGTCTGTAGTTGCTAGGATCTGTTTTTGCACCTTTTTGTGTGAAGCGGTGATATTGGCTGATTTCCAAGCAGATGGCAGATGACCTTGAGCAAAAGAGAGGGCAAAGAGAACAGAGAGAGGGAGTGAAAGAGCGGAAGAACAGGATTTTAGGACCCGTGGGCTGATGCCGTCAGGTCCAGTTGCAGAATCAGAGTCGAGGGTTGACAGAAACTTTTCCACCTTGTCAGGAGGAAAGGACACAGAGTCCAGGAGCAGCTGGGTACGACTGGGTACGGTGGGTACAGAGAGGGATGGGTTTGGGACACAATATTTAGAGGCAAACACAGAGTTGAGGCATTCAACTTTTTCACGTGCGCAGTCAGCCATGTAGCCGTTTGAGGTGAAAGAGGGGATGGAGAGGGAACAAACACCAGAAACAGATTTGACCAGATGCCACCAGGATTTGGAAGAGGGAGACAGATAGGAGAGTTGGGTCTTGAGAACGGAGAGATGTTGTTTCCTGGCTCTCCTGAGGGTGGAGACACACTTGTTTTGGGCTTTGTGGAAGGAAATGAGATTTCCTTCCTTTGGATTAGCTTTCCAGGAGACGAAGGCAAGTTGTTTCTGGGCAACAGCCTCACCACAAGAATCCGTGTACCGTGGACGGGAGGAAGGGTATGACAGCTGAAGACTAGATGGGATAAATCTGTGCATGAGAGAAAGCAATTTACTTTGGAAGAATTCCCAGGATGAGTTGATGTCCGAGGCGGTAGAGATGGGAGACCAGTCCAGATGATTGATGGCTGCTTGAAGACCGTGCCAGTTGGCCTGAGTGAAATGCCAGACTCATCGACGCTGAGGAGGCTCCCTGAGAATGGTCAGAGAGATGTCCACTTTAACAAGCACATGATCAGATGAGCCGATTGGAGCAGAAGAATAGCAGCAGACATTTTCAGGGAAGTTAGTCATAACCAAGTCCAGAAGAGAAGATGCTACGTTGACTGAGATCCGGGTCGGGAAATTGACAGATTGTGTCAGTCCCAGTGAGTCGCAGAAATCCTTTGCTGAGGAGCCATGACGACGTGTCGATGTCGACATGTGTACCCACACCTAGCCAACTGGCATGGTGACAATTGAAATCACCACATATGAGGAAGAGAGAGTTTTGATGATTAGATAGAAGTTGGTCCATATTATCAGACAGCGAGATGTAGATGGAGTCATCACTGTTTGGTGGACGGTACAACACACATATGAACAAGAGGTGGGAGCGAAGGGGAAGCCGTAGCCAGAGGTATTCCTGGGGGTGAGGTGGAGAGAGGGCAGTGCAGGGCGAGTGGGAAAGAGAGTTTTTGATAAAGATAGCAACCCCACCTCCAGGACGAGGCTCAGGTCTATCATACCGGAGGAGGGAGTAACCCGGGAGAGATACTAAGGAATCAGAGACATTATGAAGGAGGAAAGTTTCTGTTAAGCAGATCACGTCTGGTTTGTCAGAAGCAACCTGTATGGAGAGATCAGTTAAGTTTGAACGAAGGCCCCGGATGTTTGAGGTCCATACCGTTAATGAAGAGGAAGGTTGAGCATCGGATACAGAACAGGGGGGGGGGGGGCGGATGGGTAGGGTAAGATGTGAAAGAGGAGGAAGAGGTAGGGAGAGCTGTTGAAGGTGTGTCAGAGATTTCAGAATAGCTCAGAGAAAGGGAAGGATGAGGCGGACAAAGGGTTTGATGGTGATTGGGTGAGGCACAGTGAGGTGTTATTTGAGGAGGGGGAAGAGCGAGGCAGAAGGTTGGGGGAGATGGAGGTGAGAGTTGGAAGGGGGAAGAAGCGGGGAGGACGCTTTGAGGAGGAGGGATGAGAGGGGGGAAATGGAGAAGAAATGATGGTGGGGAGATTTGAAGGGGAGGGGCGAGGGGGGAGTTTATGAGGGGAGGGGTTAGGGGGGAGTTTTGGAGGGAAGGGACAAGGGGAGGGATTTGAAAGGGATGGGAGATGGGGGAGATTTGGAGGGGAGGGGTGAGGGGGGAGTCTCGGAGGGGAGGGGCGAGGGGGAGTCTTGGAGGGGAAGGGTGTGGGGGGAGTTTAGGAGGGAAGGGGCAGGGGGGGAGATTTGAAAGGGATGGGTGATGGGGAGGATTTGGAGGGGAGGGGCAAGGTGGAAGATTTGAAAGGGATGGGTGATGGGGAAGATTTGGAGGGGAGGGGTGATGGGGAATATTTGGAGGGGAGGGGTGATGGGGAAGATTTGGAGGGGAGGGGTGAGATTGGATTTTGGAAAGTGTACGATTAATGGGAAACGAACATTTATTGCAAAATGAGTTTCTTGTGACCTTCAAGTTAAAAATACATTTAAGGACGCTGGAGGGGGGGGGGGGGGGGGGTGGGGAGCAGGAGAGTTTAGGGAATGTATGAAAGAGGCACTGTAAGAGATGGAATTTTTTTTTGGAATGAATAGATTTGGTGAGCAAGTCGAAAGCAACCTTTTAAAGAAGAAGAAGAAAAAGGTGTTATAATACACGACAGAATACAGTACTTCTGGGGAAAGTTTAAACATTTTAAAGTTTAACAGTGAAAACTATCTGGGGAAATGTGGGTGAAACACGTGGTCGAAGAATGAACGAACGAACGAATAAGAACAACGAATAAATGAATAAGAACAACGAAAACGAATAAAGAAGGAAATGTTTTTTTTTTGTTTGTTTGTTTTTGAGTTGAGATTTTAAACAAGGCCGTATGGGGTGAAAAGACTGGGGAAAACAGAGAACGAAAGTAGTTGGAGCACAATAGATGGACCGCTGAGAGAAAAACAAAGCCTCAAGGTCGGGCACGGTACAAGGCCTCAAAAGACACGACACAAATTAACCGACGATATTTTATACAGGTATGAAAGATTAACACCGAGAATCTTCCTAGGGACACACTATACGTACACACACCATAAAATAAATAGTTTTGACGAAAATACAAATGGAAACAATTACTTAACTTCGATAGCGTGGAGAGCGTGGACAGCTTCGAAAAAACGGAACCTCGCCGGCAAGACCGGAGGCGGAAGTCCCGAAGAATGTTGGTCTGTCTCCATTTTTTTCAGAGATGGCTGAATGGATCTTCGTTAAACTTTCAGAGATTCATCAGTGAGTGCCTGGGAGTGTTTTATGCAAAAAAAAAGAAAAAGTTATTTTTGGGATTTCACTCGATATCGCTCGATCGTGCCTAAAACGCTCGATAGTGCCTAAGCCTTTTTAAATTAATGACAGTTATATACAAGTACACATTCGCATAAATAAATACAAAACAATCACCAGACATTTGAATACAAATAAATCAAACAATTCCAGAAGTGTACAAAGTTGGTAGTACAGCTTCTTCTTCTTCCTGATCGGCATCACATTTAACTCAGAAACGTGATGAACAACACATTCACCCACCAGAGTATATTCAACGAAAACGTCATGAACCCCCTTCCTCTCATGCCTGCCTCCCCCCCCCCCCCCCCCCCACTCCCACCCAGCAATGCCGGGTACTTCTTCTAGTACTGTATAAGCCGTAAGGACTCAGTCATTAAGTGGACGGGACAGCGATTTGTTGCCCTGACGAGCCCTAAAGAGGCCAAAACTAGTCGGTGGCTTCACTTTTCATCTGCTTGGTGACATCATTTGACCATGGCATCTTTACATGCAAGAGGCCTTTCTTGGGCTGCAGCCATGATGTCTTTTATACAGTACCTGTATGACCTAAAACTGTGCGTAGTGAATCGTAATTGTGTGGATTAAATTCCGACATTACCGTTTAATTCCAAACACAAATTGTTGAGTCAAGCAACTCCACAGCAGCGTTAGTCCATTGGCTACATTGCAATTACCAACTGCAATTGAAATTGTCATTCAGTTATTCTTGCAACACTCAACGATCCCGGTCCTTAAGAGAGGGCTTGTACCAATTCCGCCATCTTTCAATTTGGTAAACTTTCTGATATTTGAGCCATTTTGCCTCGAACTTCATACTGTGCAGTGAGCAAGAAGTCCCGATTTAATTGTGGAGACTTATTTGTCACCAAAACCGACTTTGTGGGAAGATGGGATCCGTGCCAGTCTTCGGTGCATCTGGCTTCCGCAGTATCGCACCAGCCTGTGGTGACAAGGAGCAGTATTGCCACTGATAGGATTTCAAAGACACATTTGGCACACTCCATTAAGAATTCCTGGCTGTCTCCAAAAGGCCATTTAAAGCTGGCTCAGAATAAAGATTTGGGAATTGAGCCGACACTTTAAGGGTGGAGCAGTGTTTTGTGATTCATTGCGGCCAGAATCACCGCCGCTTGCTTTCCAAAGTGCGTAAAGAACCAGGAGGGGAACAAAAGTGCTTTCATATGAATATTTATTTTTCGGCAACGAGAAACAGAAAACGCTTTTTGTTGATTTCCTGGGCTCGGGGTGTGTTCAGCACCCGATACATGGGGCCTAGTCATTCGCATGGAGCACTTCCCTGGTGGCATTTTGTGATTAAGTTGTACGAACGTTACTCCATCGTGCCAAGCTCACCCTCCTGTCTCCCGCTCCCTTCATTGTATGTTTTATGTATCTGTGCATGTTTTCATGTCCAATGTGTCAGCTCTTACATGAGCCTCGATTCTGTATACAAAAAAAGAAAAAAAAGACAAAGGGCAGTGGGAATGTGGTGAAGACATGGTGGATGTACTTGGTAGTGATGGGCAGGACATTTGAAAGACTGAAGTGAGTAAGATGAAAGAACACACACATGGAGATGAATCCACGATCCGGAGAATAAGGGGCCAAATGGATGCAGGTGGTCAACAGGCCTGGACTTTTTTGTGGGTGAGCAGGTGAGGGTTTGTGCGACCATGGTTTGCTTGGGATGGCAAAGGTAGGAAGACACGAGGAGCAAGGCCACAGGTGAGATTGTATAAAATAGAAAGATCACCAACTTTCCACCAGTGGGAGAGTGATAGTTCTTGGAATGCAGCTCTTGTCTTGAGATTCCAATGATGTGGAAAGTCTTGCTTTCAAACACTGCGAGAGGAGCAAGGTGGGAAGCAGGAGCACCAGCACAAAGTGGGCAGCCATGCTCCATCGAGCTCCATATTAAACATGTGTGATGAGCTCCGTGTTGCTCAGGAAAGCCTCAGCTTACAGATCCTACGCACCCCCTGTGTGATTTAGCTGAACTCAAGTTGCAAACTGTTTTCGAATAAGGTTCACCTGACTGCACCTGGGTGGGTTTTATAGTAGAGTAGCAACCAAAACCGGATCCTCTCCAGGTTCCTCCTGATGACTCCAATGCTGTATTTGGTCTTTTATTTCACTAAAGGTGGGTAGATATTACTCATCAGCTGTTTAGTCTCTTTTCGTTTGAGGATGGATTAAAATCTGACTACAAAATGTCTTCCGCTCCCCATGCAAGACATTGCATTTCCAATGGCGAGTTAAGCCAGTTGTCCTATCTGCTAGTATTCACATGTAAATGTTAAAAGGGACTTATGATACCTTTCAGAAGAAGTATGTCTATTATATGCTGGTACATTGACTCAATTTTCCCTTTCTTTATTTATACTTTGGACAAATATCAACTTAACATAAACATTGGATGACAATAACAACACTCGGTAGAGTGCGTACGTCCGCCAAGCTGAACAGTTTATATTTTTTATCCGCTAATAGGCCGGATCTGGATTCGGATCTTCACCAAAATCGAATCGATTCTTACTTGTAACACAAACAACCTGTCCATAAAGTTTCGTCCGAATCCGTCCACAACTTTTTGAGATATCCTGCTTTGTATCGTTTTTGGCCCTATCTCCTAATGGCGAAGAATCACTTGAAAAATTAAAGAATTCTCATATCGAATCCATACTCAGATCTTCACCAAAATCGAATCTCTTTGTTCTTGTCAGACACCTAACCTGTCCACCAAGTTTCGTCCGAATCCGTCCACAACTTTGACATATCCTGCTCACTAACAGAGAAGCATACAGACAAAGAAGAAAGACGTCATGCAGAGGCTGATACTTGCAAAATCCACAGCTCCCCCAAAATAAGTTACCATGGATACATCAAATTGTCCTTTTTAGTAAGATTAAAATTGAGGATCTTAATCAAAACTCGGGTCAATCGGATTCAAATTGATTATTTTTCAGATGAAAATTCATATTAGAGGTTTGAGCTTGAATTGATCTTTGGCCTTAAAAATAGTTGGTTTCCCAATTCAATGATGCACAATGCAACTGCTGTTTACTCTGCAAGTCAATCGGATGAAAAGTGACGATTTTTCAGATGAAAATTGATGATTTTATAAGTTTGACCTTGAGTTGTGACCTGTGACCTTTTAACTCAAAAATAAAAAAATGAAGTACAAATTATTGTTGTTTAAATTTATTTCATTTTGTGTGGTTAAAAAAAAAAGAAGATTTATTTGTCCTGCTATATACCTTTCATCATCTGACATTTTAATCATCATCTTGTTTTGCTGGAAAGGGGTTGAGTTTGAAATTGCCACTGAAGCTTTTACAAACCCATCTGATCATTACAAACCCCACCATTTCCCTATTAATAAGTTAATTGTTTTTGTTTACCATTTCAGTCTGGCCTCATTTCATCACATCTTTAGGAAACACCACAGGCATATCCTACTAATCCAACTCAATAAGGGACAAAATAAACTAGAAGGGCACTCAGTAGAGCACATACCTCCACCAGGCTCAACAGTTTACGGTGTGTATCGCACTGATAGGCCGGATCTGGATTCTGGATAACAACAAAATCTGCCGGATTTGGATAACAACAAAATTGAAAATCATTCCAAACAGGAAACTCTGTAATGCACGTTAACTAAGGTGTTGTAAAAGCCGCTATGCAAACTCAAGTTAAATAAGGTGGTGTAAAAGCCGCTGCGCAAACTCAAGTTAAATAAGGTGGTGTAAAAGCCGCTGCACAAACTCAAGTTAAATAAGGTGGTGTAAAAGCCGCTCTGCAAACTCAAGTTAAATAACGCAGTGTAAAAGCCACTGCGCAAACTCAAGTTAAATACGGTGGTGTAAAAGCCGCTGCGCAAACTCAAGTTAAATAAGGTGGTGTAAAAGCCGCCGCGCAAACTCAAGTTTAAAAAGGCGGTGTAAAAGCCGCTGCGCATACTCAAGTTAAATAAGGCGATGTAAAAGCCGCTGCGCAAACTCAAGTTAAATAAGGCGGTGTAAAAGCCACTGCGCAAACTCAAGTTAAATAAGGCGGTGTAAAAGCCACTGCGCAAACTCAAGTTAAATAAGGTGGTGTAAAAGCCACTGCGCAAACTCAAGTTAAATAAGGCGGTGTAAAAGCCACTGCGCAAACTCAAGTTAAATAACGCGGTGTAAAAGCCACTGCGCAAACTCAAGTTAAATAAGGCGGTGTAAAAGCCGCTACGCAAACTCAAGTTTAATAAGGCGGTGTAAAAGCCGCTGCGCAAACTCAAGTTAAATAAGGCGGTGTAAAAGCCACTGCGCAAACTCAAGTTAAATAAGGCGGTGTAAAAGCCGCTGCGCAAACTCAAGTTTAATAAGGCGGTGTAAAAGCCGCTGCACAAACTCGACAAATTTATATTCAAATGTCTGCACAGAATATTGAAAATGAGATGACCTTACATTGTATCAAATGAAGAAAATACTCAAAAAGAACCAAAATGATGAAGATCAGTCATGAAGTCAAGATCAGAAGATGCAAATGGATGGACATGTGCTAAGAATGAGTGATGATAACAACTGTGTGACAGCATTGTCATGGAATCCTGAGGAAGAAGGAAAGTGGGACGTCCTAGAACAACCTGGAGGAGAACGGTGGAAAAAGAAAGAAAAGAGATGGGATGGAGATCATGGAATGAAGCCGTAGCCAGAAACAGGGCACACTGGAGAACACACACTGCAGCCTTATGGGCCACTTGGTGTTAAGAGGATAGATAGATATAGATAGATAGAAAAAGCCGCTGCGTCAATGGCGGAAAACTTCCGATTTTTCTTTTTCTACCACCTTTAAAATCTTTATTTTACCTCAATTTAATTATATACGTGAACACTGCAGAACACAAATCACCTTTTTAGCGTTTTCAAAACTCCTCCGTTTAGCAGTACTTGGACAAAATACCATGGCATTATACATCATCTCGACCAATCAAATTTTGCCACTTGTAAACTCCACCCATGTCCTTGATTCTCAACACTGTGTGGGGTAAGGTGTTCTACGAAGTCTCCAGTGAACTCACCTGGAAGGACGTTCAGGTGAGCTTATGCGATGGCGCGTCGTCAGTCCGTCCGTCCATAAACACTTGCAACTCCTTCTCCGAAACCGCTGATGGGATTGCAACCAAATTTGGCACAAATTATATTTGTTGTGTTGTGACTAAAGTTTATTCACGGCATTTTAAAAATCGGGGTCTAAGGGGATCTACGTGGGGGGTGGGGGGGGGGAGGGGCAAAGTGGGTCCAGGTTTGACCCCCCCAAAATAGATATTTGCTTTCTTCTCTGAAACTACACACACGATTTCGATGAAACCTGACCACAACCTTCATCACCTGTGATGTACCAAAGTTTGTTCATGGCATTAAAAAAAACGGACCCTAAGGGGAGGTCCTGGGGGCGAAAGAGGGGTGGGGGAATTTCCCCCAAAATAGGGTATTTTTTTTCTTTGTTTGTTTAAAGTCTTATGATTATGTTAGTATGATTCTTCCTGTTCTTTCTTAGCTTCAAATTTCAGCTCGTTGACGCTTTGCATCATGAGCATCTGGTGATGAGTTTGAACTTTAACCCTCCTGTCGTGATGTGTGTGTGTGTGTGTGTGTGTGTGTGTGTGTGTGTGTGTGTGTGTGTGTGTGTGTGTGTGTGTGTGTGTGTGTGTGTGTGTGTGTGTGTGTGTGTGTGGATAGGTCTGACACAGAGGTTGGTGCGGTAACGATGGTCAATCTGCATGAGGGATAAAGGTGATCATGAACTTCCCATTTGCTGTAAAGACTCCAAATCAATCTATATATTCAGTGATGCAAGTCTGACTGGGATTCAGTTACTGATTCAGGTGTTTCCTTCTTTTACATTGTGGTTGTGTAACCGACGCAGTCATCCGATAGGTTGGCGTGGGGATATGTAGGCCGAGCCAGGGTAAATGGATAAAGTAGTCTGCTCTTTTCAGGATGTACAATGGTATGTTTCACTTCCACGAGCAATACAAGTGTTCGCACCCCAAGTAATGAAAACGCCATGTTGGAGAAAATACAGCATTAATTGCTTTATAAAACCACAATCCCTTCCTTTTGTCAAATTCATTTTCCTTAAGTTAGCCCTCTCCCAGTCCTCTTTCTTTGCCACTTTTCAGTTTGACAAGTTGTTTGATATGACGTCACATCCGTGCTTTCCGTGTGTTCCGCAGAGATTGAAGTGCTGGCTGCGTGCAAGTGGCTCCAGGAAGCTGGATTCCCCCAGTATACCCAGCTCCACCGAGGTGGGCAAGGCCTTCATGGGCTGCCGGAACTTGCTTGGCCACAGCTGGATGTTTCTCTTTTGCAAACGCAGAGCGTTCAACCCCAGTGAATACCAACCGGCTGCATTGTGCAAGAGAACGGAGGTCAGGTCACGTCCTGTAGGCTATTGAGAAATTTTGCTCCGAAAAAGGCTGATTAGGATTTTTATCCCTCCAAGCGAAAGGACCAGGACGCACGGCGATGGTCAAGTCCAACTGACCGTCTGTCTCTCTTGATGTTGGCTTCAGATGAACCAAAGCGAATATTTTAAAGTTAATTATCAGATCAAATAGTGCGTCATATATATATATAATATGTTGACTGCTATCAGCATTGTACGTGGTACATGTTTGGAAGCCATGATGGTGCACATTCCTGTCTACGCTGTCGCTGACGCCTCGCCAATAAGCGATGAAGCCGGTCCGGCAGCTGATGCGAGCGTGTAGCATTGGGATTATCATGTATATGCCACTTGGAATGTCTGCATTTGTGGAGGAACCCAGGTAGGGTTTGAAACAGCAGAGCCAGCTTACCTTTTATTGCTTGCTTTAGGTAGCAGCTACAAGAGTAGGGGGTTAATTATAAAAGATCCTCGCCACCTTGGGATAATTGATTAGGTGAGAGCTGATTGGTTGTTCCATACAATTACGGGTGAGACGTGATTGGGTCATATATATATATATATATATATATATATATATATATATATATATATATATATATATACACAAAGAATTAAGTTAAGCACCCCCCCCCGTTTTTTTACAACCTCGCACATTACAAGTTTGTTGTCGTCAAAACAGTGTAATATACCCATGATATTGCTATATTTTCTGGAGAAGTGATATTATGGTCACATAAAAACATAACAATCATGCCGTTTTCAATATTTTATTCTGCATAATTTAAGGTGAAATTTTGTGGGAATTTTAGGCATATTTTCACCTCAATTTAAGTATGGAGCTATAGGTCCATCACGGACAGTGTGGATGACGTTTATGTTTTCTAACGTACAGTCATTGTTCTGAGAAGACCTCTAGCGATCTTTGCGTCAATAACGTGTGTAGGACCCACGTGATCGGATCACTGACTCAACCAATCACTTTTTTTCACTTTGATCACTCAATTTCATCAATGGATAATTGCTAATGTCATACCAATCATTATTTGATCTCACATACCTTAGAATATATGCCAATGTATACATATACACAAAGAATATATATTAGGGGGTGCTTACCTTAATTCGTTGTGTAGGGGTGCTTAACTTAATTCTTTGTGTATATATATATATATATATATACATATATATATACACATATATATATATATATATATATATATATATATATATATATAGATATACATATATACCTTTAACCCGTATACACCCATATATCTCATCCATATTTTCATATATATATATATATATATATATATATATATATATATATATATATATATATATATATATATATATATATATATACACACACACATCTTACTATAATTCACCAAATATCCGTCCGTCCGTTTGAAGGTATCGCAAAAACGGCTAAACCGATCGCAACGATATTTTGGGTGGGTAATCCTGGGACCCCCTGGAGTAAAATAGGCTATATTGTTTTTCCCAATTTTTCAAAGTTTTCCAATTTTCCAGTTTTTCCAAACACGATGGAATAATATTTACCGATATGAACAGTGATGTGGCTTTTGTTGAAATTCTACAAATACTCTTTATTCTACGTACCAGGAGAGAGCAGATCGACTCCTGACGAACTCCTCCGATATAAACGTGCGGCTCCAAAGTAACACGGCAGCGTGTGCAAAGCGACTGAGAAACAGGTGTAGCGGCCGCTTCCGTGTTACAGATTCGGCGCGCACTCTTCACACATAAACGTGCGACTGAGAAAGATGTGTAGCGGCCGCTTCCGTTTTGCAGAATTCAATCTTTTTTCAAAATGGGCACGATGTACTGTTTAGATTTTGATGATTTGCGTGTGATATGATTCAACGGATGTTTATATGAATCGTTTAAAATAAAAAAAGCCTTCAATTTCTGATATTTTGCCTTTTCATTTGGGCCTCCCAATTGAAGCCCCGCCCATAGGGCGGGTACCGTTGCTAGTATATATAATGCCATATTCTGTGTTGACTTGTGCACTGTTCGTGTAAAGTTAATGTAACTATCATGGGGTGTCCTGATGTCCATGTCCTATTTGTGTTTTCCATCAAATTCCTCCATGAGCGTTAGAGCACTAATTTTTAGCTTACTTGGAACGAATTTCCGGGTAGCTTATGCGATGGTGCGTCGTCCATCCACCCGTCAGACTGTCTGGCAGTCCGTAAACACTTGCAACTTTTTTTCTGAAACCGCTGATGGGATTGTGACCAAACTTGGCACAAATTATATTTGTTATGTTGTGACTAAAATTTGTTCACGGCATAACTTTTTTTTGGGTCTAAGGGGGTCAACAGGTGGGGGGGCGGGGGAGAGGGGAGGGGGGTCTGAGTGGGTCCATGTTTGACTCCCCCCAAAATAAATATTTGCTTTCTTCGCTGTAACTACACACACAATTTAAATGAAACTTTACCGCAACCTTCACCTCCCGTGCTGTACCAGAGTTTGTTCACGACATTTAAAAAATCTGACCCTTTAGGTGTCTACAGGGGGGGGGGAGTTGTCCCCCAAAATAGGTATTTGCTTTCTTCTCAGAAATACACATACAATTCCAATGAAACTTGACCACAACATTCCGGTCATCACCCATGATGTACCAACGTTTGCTCCCGGAATTAAAAAAAAGTCGAAGTCTCAGGCGGTCTATGGGGGGGGGGGGGGGTTGCCCCCCCCCAAAATAGGTATTTCATTTTTTTCTCAGAAACTGCACACACAATTATGATGAAACTTTACCACTACTTGGACAACCCAAGATGTACCAAAGTTTGTTCACGACATTGAAAAAAATCGGGGTCTAAGTTAGTCTATGGAAGGGTGGATTGGAGATTCCCCCCATAATAGGTATTTTTTTGTTTGTTTGTTTAAAGTCTTATGATTACGTTAGTATGATTGTACATGCTGTCCTGTCTTCCAGCAACCATTGAAATTGGTTAAAAATTCCATGGTGCGGTGGTATAAAATACCTTTAGTCAGTGGAGTATACTGCTTTATTCTACCAGGTGAGCACCCAGAGGTATTGCCCCTAAGTTTTTTTTTTTTTAAAACCAAGCAGTGTGAAACAACAATTATGGATGATTCATTTGCAGGAAATACTTCCCAGTTATGCAGGCCTGGAAGTTCCAAGAATATTTGATGATATGGAGGGAAAAGCCCCAACGCCTGAAATGGAAATATTCAGTTTGAAGTTGTTGCTGACTTAGTGGAACGTTTGTTAATCTCATTTTTATTTAGTTCTCATATTTATTTATTTATTTATTTATTTTTGTATATAATTTTTTGTGCTCTCCATTATGATTGGAAATTAAGGTGGTGAAAAATTAGGTGCCATCTTTCCTGACATTTGGTAACCGTATGCCCCGATTCACAAGCCACCTGGCTCTTCTGCAAGAAGATCGGGATATCATCCACCACCACCTTTAGAGGCCATTTTTCCCCGCAGAGCAGGGGTTGGCCTTTTTTGGGCACGATGATCCCCTTTTTGAAGCAATGTTTTATGGCCGCATGCCCTTCCTGCCACCAACACTGTTAGTAGCCTCTTACGACACACAGGGAATTACCAGTGAGCTGGTACTCAATTTGCCGACCTCGGAAGGATGACAGGCTGAGTCAACTCCCCTGGCGCTAATTCAGTGATCGACCAGGATTCGAACCCAGGAATCTAGGATCCCAACCCGGCACCCTAACCGCTAAGCCAACACAGAACGGGATATCATCACTGGTACAAAACTCTACGGACTAAATTGTGGCCTAAAGGGCCACAGGTCAACTTCTTCTTCTTCTTCTTCTACTACTTCTTCTTTTACGGACACTTATCCTATCTTGCTTGTGGGGTCGGCCAGGGAAAGCTTGGCCCGAGTCTTCACGATCCGGCTGGCCAGGCTTGACCTTCGACTAGTTAGAGCATGTGATTTGTTCAGGGAGCCGGCGGTAGCTCTCCTACTCTTTGCGTAGGATGCCATGGGGCCTTCAATGTCCCACAACGAATGTTGTCAGACTGGACGCCAGTTCAACGTCACACACTGATGAATCGCCCTGCTTGAGAAACACCGGAATGGCAGTTTATAGCTGGGTTAGGAATCGAACCCAGGCTAGACAGCTTAGAGGCGAATGTGCGTCCCTCTAGGCCTTCCTTCCAGCCCTGGCCATCCATTTACTTATTCTACTGTGAAAACCTCGGATTGGGAGCACAGGGGGTTCCACCGGTAAATCGAGAACAGGAAGTTTTAACCTTGAAAAGGCAACATAGTCAGGTTCACTATGTTTTTTCGTTCAAAATCATGGAAGATTAGCAAACCTGTACATTTTTGGAAACGTTATTACATGGAAAATCTGAAAATCAATGTTTACATTTGCCAATTCCGACCAATTCGACCAATCGACCAATTCCATTCGATCAATCGTTTCGATCGACCAATTCGATCGATTCGATTCGATTCGATTCATCGAATTCGATTCGATCGACCATTCGACCAATTCGATTTGCCAATCAATTTGACCGACCTTTGCTTGTGTGGAACGGACTGTGAAAACGATGCGGACTATATTGTCGGATACGACACACAGGACAGTGATGACGAACTCTAAATGGCATATTCTGTAATCGTGTATGTTTGATGCCATTGACCGCCTGTGTATATTTTGTCATTGACTGCCCGTGTGGATGTGAAGTTATACTGACTGCATGTGTATATATGATTTTGCTGACTGCCTGTGTATGTTTGGTGATATGAATTATTGTGACACATTTTGATGTTATTAACTGCCTGTACAAAATGATAACATGTATTTGATTATGCAACTTATCGCGAATATAAAGACAGTATTTTGCAATTCAAAACCTTTGATTCGTGTCTTACCATTCCCCATAGCACTAATTTGCTACTTTCATTGGATTCCTTGTCCCTGAAAATATAGGTTTAGTATATTTTTAAAAGTTTTTAGGGTAATTAGAGGCAGAAATAGAACAAAATATGTATTTTACAGTGGCCATTTTGAAAATCCAAAATGGCCGCCATATAGGTATCTCTCCAAATGTAAACATTTATTTTTAGTTTCCTTATGCTATAACCTTTCCAAAAATGTATAGGTTTGCTAATCTACCATGATTTTGAACGAAATATAATTTATTGACAGAGTGAACCTGACTAAGACCACAACTCATTTATTTTGCGCTTTTCAGGGATGGAGCATTATTTATATCCTTCCAATTGCTGTGTTATTCTGTGGCATCGTCATACCAGATTTCCCACCACAATATGTCGCAAAGTTTTCAACTTCCTGATAACGTTTCCCAAGTTCCTGATAAAGCGTCGAGTTGGCTAAATATGTGCGGCTCGTCCAGTTCCATTGCCCTTCAGTATACGGGGTAATTTCAAGTACTTTTGCTAAATATCGTCGTTCAGAACGGTTTAAATGAAAGAGAAACTGGTAAAATCTCAATCTCTCTCTCTCACTCTTCCACCCCTCTCCTTGTCTCCCACTCTCTTCCCCCTACCCCCTTCCCTCCATTCTGACTTGCCCATATCTATCCCTCTCTCTCTCCCTCTCCCTCCCCTCATTTCCCTCTCTCCTTCTCCCCTCTCTCTCTGTCCCCCCTACTCCCTCTCCCCTCTCTCTCTCTGTCCCCCCTACTCCCTCTCTCTGTTCCCCCACTCTCTCCCCTCTCTCTCTCTCCCTCCCATCTCCCTCCCCTCTCCCTGTTCCTTCACTCTCTCCCCCCTCTCTCTCCCTCTCCCTCCCCCCATTTCCCTCTCTCATTTTCCCCTCCTTCCCTCTCCCCCTCTCTCTCTCTCTGTCCCCCCTACTCCCTCTCTCTGTTCCTCCACTCTCTCCCCTCTCTCTCTCCCTCCCCCATTTCCCTCTCTCCTTCTCCCCTCCTTCCCTCTCCCCCTCTCTCTCTCTCTCTGTCCCCCCTACTCCCTCCCCCCATTTCCCTGTCGCTCCTCTCCCCTCCTCTCTCTCCCTCCCCTCTCTCCCTCTCTCTGTTCCCCCACTTTCTCCCCTCTCTCTCTCTCCCTCCCCCCATTTCCCTCTCCCTCTCTCTCTGTTCCCCCACTCTCTCCCCTCTCTCTCTCCCTCTCCCTCCCCCCATTTCCCTCTCCCTCCTCTCCCCTCTCCCTCCTCTCTCTCCCTCCTCTCTCTCCCTCCTCTCTCTCCCTCCTCTCTCCCTCTCTCTGTTCCCCCACTTTCTCCTCTCTCTCTCTCTCCCTCTCCCTCTCCCTCTCCCTCTCCCTCCCCCATTTCCCTCTCCCTCTCCCTCTCCCTCCCCCCATTTCCCTCTCCCTCTCCCTCTCCCTCTCCCTCCCCCCATTTCCCTCTCCCTCTCCCTCTCCCTGTCCCTCCCATCTCCCTCCCTCTCTCTGTCCCTCCCATTTCCCTCTCCCTCTCTCTCTCCCTCTCCCTCTCCCTCTCCCTCCCCACATTTCCCTCTCCCTCTCCCTCTCCCTCTCTCTCTCCCATCTCCCTCCCTCTCTCTGTCCCTCCCATCTCCCTCCCTCTCTCTGTCCCTCCTCTTCCCTCTCACCTTCCCTCCATTCTGACCTGCCCCTATCTACCCCCTATCTATCTCTCTTGTAACCAAAGAGAATGTGATCGTATCGATGTTTAACCTCCCGTCATACTCCATTTTATTGAACCCACATTTGTTGAACAAGTTTTCAATTTCAGCAAAATCATGGCAAACCTGTAATACAATCGGGCAATTTGCAACATTCCTCGACGCGAGACCATTCGCAAGAGCACCGGCTGGAGTTGGTGGAGACGTTGAGCAAATTCAAAGCCATTTCTCATTCCACCTTTCTCAGGTTTCCTTATCTCGGGCCTGCAACTGATTACAACCTGTGATTGATCTTAGTGTCAGAAACGTTGTGATTTGCTGCATAACGAATGAATCAAGAAACGGTCAATTAACGCACACATTATTTCAAGGAAAACCACAGTATTTACAAATATTGGGCTCACAGGATGACCTGGAGTCCTAGAGGTACACACACACACACACACCTGTGTAGGTTGTGTTAAAATCCCTACCCAGCTATAAACTGGTGTTTCACATGTAGGGTGATTCATCAGTGTGTGACGTCACATTCATCAGTGTGTGACGTCACATTCATCAGTGTGTGATGTCAGATCCATCAGTGTGTGATGTCAGATTCATCAGTGTGTGATGTCACATTCATCAGTGTGTGATGTCAGATTCATCAGTGTGTGATGTCAGATTAATCAGTGTGTGACGTCACATTCATCAGTGTGTGACGTCACATTCATCAGTGTGTGACGTCACATTCATCAGTGTGTGACGTCACATTCTTCAGTGTGTGACGTCACATTCTTCAGTGTGTGACGTCACATTAATCAGTGTGTGATGTCAGATTCATCAGTGTGTGACGTCAGATCCATCCGTGTGTGATGTCACATTCATCAGTGTGTGATGTCAGATTCATCAGTGTGTGATATCACATTCATCAGTGTGTGACGTCACATTCATCAGTGTGTGATGTCACATTCATCAGTGTGTGATGTCAGATTCATCAGTGTGTGATGTCAGATTCATCAGTGTGTGACGTCAGATTCATCAGTGTGTGATGTCAGATTCATCAGTGTGTGATGTCAGTTAAGGCAAGGAAGTAAGCATCAAAAATTCCCACTTCCTCGGAAATATCGGATTAACAGGAAGTCCGTCAGGTTTTGGATCTTTATGAATGGTGCGTTCAGTTTGAGGATCATTGTTGTCCCATCACAGGATAAGTGATCCTTTGTGACGTCATTTCATCCAAGCCTGATTTTGTCCCGAATGTTGTCATAATAACTCCAAGTCGTCTGATTACACTTTTCCTCAATTTCCTTTATGTAGTCGCACAATGGAAGGGACAATGCAGCCCCCCCAACCCGCCCCTGGAGAGTATTCCTGTTTCCGCAGCACCGAGGGGGGGGGGGGGGGCTCTGTCTATCCGTTGGTACTTGATAGTTGATAACAAGTCTCATGTTGATCGTTATTGTTACTTTGATGTCTAATTAAAAGTATTGTTTAATGTCAAGTCATGTGAGTGAAGACGCACTCGATGCGAGTCGTACAGAAACAGTAGTTCTTGTAAACTCTCAAGAAACCCAAGTTTCTGCTTCCTGAGAGACCATCACGTGCTGTCCTGGTGATCCCTGACGGTGTGCGCAGTCGTGTTGCTTTTTGGGTGGTGGAGCTGGCACTTGCAGAGCACTTTGGCCAATTAGAGGCAGATCTGGCCTGATGTGGCACAGCCCTGGGAAAGGACCGGGGCGGGTGCATTTTGGCCCCTATGCTCGCACTGCTGTTTACAGTCGCTTCTATTTACTTGCCGTTGGTGCTGAGAGCGGATGAGGTCGGCGGCGTGGTGGGCATGATGTAAGCATGGGGAACGATGGGTCTCCGGTGGCGTTGCGGTACTAGTCGCTGAGACCTTCTGACGCACCGTAGGCCTAGTACTAACGGTCAGTGTGGCTTTGCAGATGATTGCCTTCCCTTTCGCCTCGCGTCCGTGTGGAGCGACCACGAGTTCTTGGACCAAGACTCCTTCGAGTGTCTCTGCAGGTAACATTTACTTTCAAATACGTCATGGTCGGTCCGATCCGCCCAACGGCGTCGAATTTGATGGATGGGATCGACAGAATGTTGAGCGAGGAATACGTTTCGGACGTTAACCCTTCATCGGAGCGAAGCGCTCTTCGATCGACGTTCTGGTGATTCCGTCCACTGTTCTACCTGTCTGCCGGTGCAGGTCGACACTGTAGCCGTCAGCATTAAGACTAGTTCTCCATTTGACGGTTTATAAGGAAAACCTGATGTGTGTTTTTGATGTCGGATTTCCTTTCTGTGTTCCTTTCATATTCTGTGGTTAATGTTCTTGTTCCCATCTTGTTTAATTGATCATTGCTGCATCACTTGTGGGGTTATCCTCGAGTCCACATGCAAGTAGCCGTGGTTTGTTTCCAACTTTTGAGTGAGGGTTTTTTTGGTGGGGTTGGGGTGGATATTAAATTGTCCCTTTGAAAGCAGCATCACCCAGAATGCATCAGCAAAACGACTGATCAGTAAGTGACTGGCTTAACATGAGAGCGATGCTATAGCAAACAGCAGATGAGAATATAATATAATACAATATAATAGTTTTTAACAATGCATTTGATAACCATAGAACACCCTACCCAACACAGTCTTGAGAAACAAGGATGTGGGCGGGGTCTGTGAGCGACAAATGTGATTGGTCGTGATGACGTAAAATGCTGTAATATTTTGGCCAAGTACTGCGAAACGGAAGGTTTTGAAAGTGCCAATAATTCGATTTGTGCTCTACAATGTTCAAGTGTATAAATAAATTGAAATAATACAAAGGGTATTAAAAGGTGTAGATTTTTTTTCCCGGATGTTTACCGCCGTTGACGCAGCTTCTTTTGCACCACCTTATTTACCAGATGGCAGGGTAAACTCCACATAAAAAAAAATTCAGAAGTTTACCGCCATTGATGCAGCTTCTTTTGCACCACCGTATTTACCAGATGGTAGGGTAAACTCTACATTAAAAAAAATTCAGAAGTTTACCGCTTCAGAATTCAGAAGCTTCTTTTACACCACCTTATTTACCAGATGGCAGGGTAAAGTCTACATTAAAAAAAAATTGAGAAGTTTACCGCCGTTGATGTAGCTACTTTTACACCACCTTATTTACCAGATGGCAGGGTAAACTCTACATTAAAAAAAATTCAGAAGTTTACCGCTTCAGAATTCAGAAGCTTCTTTTGCACCACCGTATTTACCAGATGGTAGGGTAAACTCTACATTAAAAAAAATTCAGAAGTTTACCGCTTCAGAATTCAGAAGCTTCTTTTACACCACCGTATTTACCAGATGGCAGGGTAAACTCCACATAAAAAAAAATTCAGAAGTTTACCGCTTCAGAATTCAGAAGCTTCTTTTACACCACCGTATTTACCAGATGGTAGGGTAAACTCTACATTAAAAAAAATTCAGAAGTTTACCGCTTCAGAATTCAGAAGCTTCTTTTACACCACCTTATTTACCAGATGGCAGGGTAAACTCCACATAAAAAAAAATTCAGAAGTTTACCGCCATTGATGCAGCTTCTTTTGCACCACCGTATTTACCAGATGGTAGGGTAAACTCTACATTAAAAAAAATTCAGAAGTTTACCGCTTCAGAATTCAGAAGCTTCTTTTACACCTCCTTATTTACCAGATGGTAGGGTAAACTCTACATTAAAAAAAAAATCAGAAGTTTACCGTCATTGATGCAGCTTCTTTTGCACCACCGTATTTACCAGATGGCAGGGTAAACTCTACATTAAAAAAAATTCAGAAGTTTACCGCTTCAGAATTCAGAAGCTTCTTTTGCACCACCGTATTTACCAGATGGCAGGGTAAACTCTACATTAAAAAAAATTCAGAAGTTTACCGCTTCAGAATTCAGAAGCTTCTTTTACACCACCGTATTTACCAGATGGTAGGGTAAACTCTACATTAAAAAAAATTCAGAAGTTTACCGCTTCAGAATTCAGAAGCTTCTTTTACACCACCTTATTTACCAGATGGCAGGGTAAAGTCTACATAAAAAAAAAATTGAGAAGTTTACCGCCATTGATGTAGCTACTTTTACACCACCTTATTTACCAGATGGCATGGTAAACTCTACATTAAAAAAAATTCAGAAGTTTACCGCTTCAGAATTCAGAAGCTTCTTTTGCACCACCGTATTTACCAGATGGTAGGGTAAACTCTACATTAAAAAAAATTCAGAAGTTTACCGCTTCAGAATTCAGAAGCTTCTTTTACACCACCGTATTTACCAGATGGTAGGGTAAACTCTACATTAAAAAAAATTCAGAAGTTTACCGCTTCAGAATTCAGAAGCTTCTTTTACACCACCTTATTTACCAGATGGCAGGGTAAACTCCACATAAAAAAAAATTCAGAAGTTTACCGCCATTGATGCAGCTTCTTTTGCACCACCGTATTTACCAGATGGTAGGGTAAACTCTACATTAAAAAAAATTCAGAAGTTTACCGCTTCAGAATTCAGAAGCTTCTTTTACACCTCCTTATTTACCAGATGGTAGGGTAAACTCTACATTAAAAAAAAAAATCAGAAGTTTACCGTCATTGATGCAGCTTCTTTTGCACCACCATATTTACCAGATGGCAGGGTAAACTCTACATTAAAAAAAATTCAGAAGTTTACCGCTTCAGAATTCAGAAGCTTCTTTTGCACCACCGTATTTACCAGATGGTAGGGTAAACTCTACATTAAAAAAAATTCAGAAGTTTACCGCTTCAGAATTCAGAAGCTTCTTTTACACCACCGTATTTACCAGATGGTAGGGTAAACTCTACATTAAAAAAAATTCAGAAGTTTACCGCTTCAGAATTCAGAAGCTTCTTTTACACCACCTTATTTACCAGATGGTAGGGTAAACTCTACATTAAAAAAAATTCAGAAGTTTACCGCTTCAGAATTCAGAAGCTTCTTTTACACCACCTTATTTACCAGATGGCATGGTAAACTCCACATAAAAAAAAATTGAGAAGTTTCCCACCGTTGATGCAGCTTCTTTTACACCACCTCTTTTACCACATGCCATTAGTCCTTTGTGTTTGTTGTTTGTGTGCTTTATTACATCCTTAAAAACAGCAAGTTTCCAGTTTGGAATGATTTTCAATTTTGTTTGACTACTAGACAGGCAGACAAAGTAAGATATTATCGCACTCCTGTCTACGCATGCGCGATCGGAACGAATTCAGAACCAAAGAACGTTAAACTACGTTTGTTTTCCGAATCGAAATCCGATTTGTGTTCAAAATAAAACATTCACTTGAGGTTAAGTTGTTCATCGATCATAAACTGACGTTTGCAGACAGACAGACAGATAAAGTGAACCAATTGCTTAACCCCACTTTTTGCTTCCCGTGCGTGGGTAAATTTCTAATAATATGAATCCTATCCAATTGTATTATCTTATATTATCTGTAATGAAAAGCCCGCTCGTTTGTTTGACATCTCCAGCAGTTTTTGTCCATGTTGTCCACAAATATTTGAGGCCATGCGTTGGGCCCTGCTCCCCCCCCCCCCCCCCCAATACCCCTTCACTCCCACGAGGTGCGTGCTCACGACAATGGTTCAAACTGTAGCTGACATTCATGAGAGTATAATGTGCGTCTGTGGATTATTGAGCAGCAATTAGATTAAACAACTGCATTGAATGGATGAAGGTTTGCCACGGATGAAAGCCTCGTTGATGAAACAGGAAAAGCGGAAAGCGTATGAATAGACGTGGTTTGAAAGTGACAAAAATGGGTGCGCTACCCTAATAATAATTTAATTATTTTTTCTAATAGCTGTTTACCATGAAGAATACTTGAATGTATCATCCCTCGTCCCCATCCCCTGCTACTTTCATCCCTATCTCCCGTTAGAGCAAAGAAAAATAACTTTGTAGGAAGTTTTGAGTCATGCGCTCTTTTACCTTTTTCCGAGGTCATGCGTCGTTCTGCGGAATAGCATCGGTTCTTGCAGTGACACCGCAGTGCCGTTGATGCAGTGCCCCCTTTACATGAGAGCAGGAATTTGGAATTTTCTCAGGGTGCTGGATGGAAATAACTCACCCGCTCTTCACGAAGGACACTGAGATTTTTTTTATTTCCACCAACTAATGCTGGCAGGCCAGACTCAGAATTTCTCGACGAAAAAGCTTTCATATCAATATGGTACTCACATAATGGTGGATAATTGGACAAACGTGAAGATTATAGGGAGTTGTAATCAAACATATGGAATTTTTTGCAAATTAACCTTGAGCAGAATAAGCATCAATGGATTAATGGTAATTTCTGTCAAAATTCAGACATTGCTTTTAATCTGGTACATATGAATAAGAAATATATACAAATATATTTATTATATATACAGTATATAAATAAAATAAATCTATTATAAATATCTTAAATTAATAATAAATATTCATAATTATAAATTAAAATAAATTAATAATTAATAATATATTAAATAAATATATTATAAATACAGTATATTAAATATATTAAAAATAGAATAAAATTATATATATATATATATAAAATATTAATATATAAAGAAATATAAATAAGAAAAACCCAAAAAATAAACGTTTGTGCAGGTGGGAAAACTTCCTCGTCCATTTGCAAATTGTTTTTCGAACTGACCGAGGATTCCAAATGTATTTCCTTCCGAGCTGCTGTTATTTCAAAACAATCCTTTTGCAGTTCAGAAAGGCAATTATGAGCACAAGCTGCCGACGATGGCAGCTTGTTTCATTCAATGAGATAAACTTTGAGTAGTTGCTTTTAAGCATTCATCCCATGCAATGGGCAGCACTCCGTTTCCTGCCTTTCGCTGGGCAAAAGTAAAAAAAAACCTTTCAGGTTAAAATCATTCACATGGGGGAATGTGCTGATTTTGTCGATTTTTGCTGCTAATCTGCTGTACTTCTGACCTTTTAATAACCCGAGATAAACCAAATATTGATACAAGCTTCCATGCAGGCACATGCACACACATGCACACATATGCACGCACATGCACGCACATCCACACAATGCACGCAAATGCACGCACATGCACACACATGGACGCACTTGCACACACGTGCACACACATGCACTCACATGCACACACATGCACGCACATGCACACACATGTACGCACATGCACACACATGCACACACATGCACACACATGCACAGTTGCACACACGTGCACACACATGCACGCACATGCACACACCTGCACACACGTGCACTCACATGCACACACATGCACACACATGCACACACATGCACACACATGCACGCAAGTACACACACATGCACGCACATGCACACACATGCACACACATGCACGCACATGCACACGCATGCACGCACATGCACGCACATACACACACATGCACGCACATGCACGCACATCCACACACATGCACGCTCATGCACGCACATGCACACACATGCACACGTCATGCACACTGACGTGCACACACATGGACGCACATGGACACACGTGCACACACATGCACTCACATGCACACACATGCACACACATGCACACACATGCACGCACGTGCACACACATGCATGCACGTGCACAAACATGCACACACGTGCACGCACATGCACTCACATGCACACACATGGACGCACATGCACACACTTGCACTCACATATACGCACATGCACACACATGCACAGTTGCACACACGTGCACACACATGCACTCACATGCACACACATGGACGCACATGCACACACATGCACACACATGCACTCACATGCACACACATGGACGCACATGCACACACATGCACTCACATACACGCACATGCACACACATGCACACACATGCACTCACATGCACACACATGCACAAACATGCACACACATGAACACACATGCATGCACATGCACGCACATGCACACACATGCACACGTCATGCACACTGACGTGCACACACATGGACGCACATGCACACACTTGCACTCACATATACGCACATGCACACACATGCACACACATGCACAGTTGCACACACGTGCACACACATGCACGCACGTGCACACACGTGCACGCACATGCACTCACATGCACTCACATGCACACACATGCACACACATGCACTCACATACACGCACATGCACACAAATGCACACACATGCACTCACATGCACACACATGCACAAACATGCACATGCATGCACATGCATGCACGTGCACACACATGCACGCACATGCACTCACATGCACACACATGGACGCACATGCACACACATGCACTCACATACACGCACATGCACACACATGCACACACATGCACTCACATGCACACACATGCACAAACATGCACACACATGAACACACATGCATGCACATGTACGCACATGCACACACATGCACACGTCATGCGTGTCTACTCAAAACCGAGTGTGTCAGCTGCATAGCAGCGCACATTCGACACCGGAGCAAGAAAGTACATCTGCAGCAATAAATAAATAAATAAATGAATGAATGAAGTTACCTTTACCTGCACATTCCATACAATTCTCTATTATTTTATTGTATTTTAAAATCAGAGCTCCACATCAAAGTCGATGAATCAAGCCGTGCTGGAAATGAGTTTATAAGCGTTTCCAAGCAACCGACTATTGTCCAAGCAAAGCAACAACAATGGAACTATGGAGCTTTCCGGAAATAGTTTGTATTTATGGCATGCATCACAAATGTTGCGCCTTGACCCCATGTGTGTGTGCGTGAGCGAGAGAGACCCTGCCTCGGTCCGAATATTCTAGTGTCACTTTACGTGTCCATCTTTCAGACGCCTTGCCGTGCTGAGCAAACACAGCTTCATGAAGTTGGAGATTGGAACCTTTAAATTGAAGGTAAGCCCGCATGAGCTTTCAACAACCTTGAAGATTGTTAGTAACTATCGATGGTAAGGTAATTGTGGAGAGTTTTAACCCAAGTAGAGTCGCCACCCTAACCCTAACCCTAACCACAACCCTAACCCTAACCCCAACCCTAAGCTTAACCCTAACCGCAATCCATACCCTAATAGGGAAGATACCTGTGATGTGCACAATGATAAATGGTAATAAGCCGGCTATCCAGTGTGCAATCAATATGCTTCCTGTGATGGATCCAAAGTTGTATCTTTCACAAGAGTAAAAATTTGGCCATCATTGTGTCCGAAAGCCGAGCATTGGGATTGAGGAAATGAGATTTCTAAGTTAATTCAGTTACATCATGGAGGGAATCTTGGTCGGGTTAGATCTGTTCGAGTCATACCTGAGTTGTTAGGATTAGATCTGTTCGAGTGATACCTGAGTTGCTAGGGTTAGACCTGTTCGAGTCATACCTGAGTTGCTAGGGTTAGACCTGTTCGAGTCATACCTGAGTTGTTAGGGTTGGACCTGTTCGAGTCATACCTGAGTTGTTAGGGTTACACCTGTTCGAGTCATACCTGAGTTGTTAGAGTTAGACCTGTTCGAGTCATACCTGAGTTGTTACGGTTACACCTGTTCGAGTCATACCTGAGTTGTTAGGGTTGGACCTGTTCGAGTCATACCTGATTTGTTAGGGTTACACCTGTTCGAGTCATACCTGAGTTGTTAGGGTTGGACCTGTTCGAGTCATACCTGATTTGTTAGGGTTAAACCTGTTCGAGTCATACCTGAGTTGTTAGGGTTAGACCTGTTCGAGTCATACCTGAGTTGTTAGGGTTACACCTGTCCGAGTCATACCTGAGTTGTTAGAGTTAGACCTGTTCGAGTCATACCTGAGTTGTTAGGGTTGGACCTGTTCGAGTCATACCTGATTTGTTAGGGTTAGACCTGTTCGAGTCATACCTCGGCCATGTTCTATTTCTTCAGCTTCAAGAGAGTTCCAACAATATATGTAGTTCATATATTGAACAGTTGACAACAGAGAGAATGAATTTGAATGTTTAGAGAATAAATGAAATGTATTAATTATGATTCATTGGATTTCACACTCACAGTTCACAACAGTTTATGTAACAAATCGGGTTTTTGACGAATCGGTACTCCGACCAATGAGGATGTCACACTTTCTTTCTACGTAAGATCGAGGCTCATGTAAAGGTAACAAGCGTTACGCCTAGGCCCCCCGTCGTTGAAGTGATGTGAGTTGACAAAGTGGAAGACGCAAGGCGGCCATCTTGGATTTTGACATGGTGACGCAATTTTCAATAGGGTTCTTCCTTATGCCAAGATACACCCACACACCAGATTAGAAGTTAGTAGTTCGTTTATTTTTCAAGATATTCCGCTCACAATGTTCAGACATACATGGCGGTGGCCATCTTGGATTTTGACGTGGCGACCCAATTTTCAATAGCGTTGTTCCTTATGCCAAAATACACCCACACACCTGATTAGAAGTTGGTACTTCGCTTACGCACGCACGCACGGACGCACGCACGCACGCACACACGGACGGAGGGGAAAACCATAGTCCCCCTTTCGCTCCGCGGTGCGACTGGGGACAAAAATGCGGCCAAACACATGGACTCAATAATCAGGGGAATGAATGGACAGGAAGAAGGGGCGGGGGGGACAAAGTAAACTACAAGTGAGAGGGTTAGGCTACGTTGCATTAATGGAGGTAGAAAAGATCATGGGTATGGATGGGGATGACACGAGGACACTACGCACCCCCTGCTCGAAGTGATGGATCGCAGAGTGGAATTGAACAGAGCGATGGTCCATAAGCGGGATAAGAGAAGACCAAAGCAGCAGAAGTGAGCATGCGTGAGCTTGGGTTTTGGGAGTTCAACCAGGAGGGGGTTATGGAAGAAAGCGTGAATTCTGGAGGAGCTGGGAAGGGTCAGCTGGCTGAGCTGCAAAAGGTCAACCACCGTTTGGTAGCACTTGTGGATCACAGGCATGGACCTGGCTTTGAGGTGCTCCACGAGCATTTGCCTCCAGTTGGTGTTTGTGGCCTTCTACGGTCTATTGACTGAAGCAGAAGAACCGAAGCTGCGAACATCCAATAATCACCTTAGTTTACTGATTTACCTTCATTGTCACTTATTTGATGTGAATTTTTTTCCCAGGACCGGGAATGTTTAGAGATTGTAACACACTATCAAATGTCAAAACTATGTTTTGGTTTCCTTTTTTCTGTTGAACTTTAAAAAGCTGATGGCAAAAACATTTTTCCTGAGTGTGCTCCTAATGCCAAGTCTTGCTGCATGCCAGATGTAGCCCTGAGCCTTTGTAGTGCGACGGTGCCATATCCCGGACATCATCCCGCAGCTGCACTGTCACTTCAGAAATCTTTGTCCAATCATAGACCAAGTCCCAAGAGTGAAATATTGAATTCCTTAAACCCAGAACTTCCCACTGTGACATGTATTCTTTGAATGGAATTGGCTTATGCCAGAACAGAGGTTTAGCATGATGTGAACAGAGGTTTAGCATGATGTGAACAGAGGTTCAGCATGATGTGAACAGAGGTTTAGCATGATGTGAACAGAGGTTCAGCATGATGTGAACAGAGGTTTAGCATAATGTGAACAGAGGTTTAGCATGATGTGAACAGAGGTTTTGCATGATGTGAACAGAGGTTTAGCATGATCTGAACAGAGGTTTAGCATGATGTGAACATAGGTTTAGCATGATGTGAACAGAGGTTTAGCATGATGTGAACAGAGGTTTAGCATGATGTGAACAGAGGTTTAGCATGATGTGAACAGAGGTTTAGCATGATGTGAACAGAGGTTTAGCATGATGTGAACAGAGGTTTAGCATGATGTGAACAGAGGTTTAGCATGATGTGAACAGAGGTTTAGCATGATGTGAACAGAGGTTTAGCATGATGTGAACAGAGGTTTAGCATGATGTGAGCAGAGGTTTAGGATGATGTGAACAGAGGTTTAGCATGATGTGAACAGAGATTTAGCATGATGTGAACAGAGGTTTAGCATGATGTGAACAGAGGTTTAGCATGATGTGAATAGAGATTTAACATGATGTGAACAGAGGTTTAGCATGATGTGAACAGAGGTTTAGCATGATGTGAACAGAGGTTTAGCATGATGTGAACAGAGGTTTAGCATGATGTGAACAGAGATTTAGCATGATGTGAATAGAGGTTTAGCATGATGTGAGCAGAGGTTTAGGATGATGTGAACAGAGGTTTAGCATGATGTGAACAGAGATTTAGCATGATGTGAACAGAGGTTTAGCATGATGTGAACAGAGGTTTAGCATGATGTGAATAGAGATTTAACATGATGTGAACAGAGGTTTAGCATGATGTGAACAGAGGTTTAGCATGATGTGAACAGACATTTAGCATGATGTGAACAGAGGTTTAGCATGATGTGAACAGAGGTTTAGGATGATATGAACAGAGGTTTAGCATGATATGAACAGAGGTTTAGCATGATGTGAACAGAGGTTTAGCATGATGTGAACAGAGGTTTAGCATGATGTGAGCAGAGGTTTAGGATGATGTGAACAGAGGTTTAGCATGATGTGAACAGAGGTTTAGCATGATGTAAACAGAGGTTTAGAGTGATGTGAACAGAGGTTTAGCATGATGTGAACAGAGGTTTAGCATGATGTGAACAGAGGTTTAGCATGATGTGAACAGAGGTTTAGCATGATGTGAACAGAGGTTTAGCATGATGTGAACAGAGGTTTAGCATGATGTGTATCTCGGGAAGTGACGGCATTTGCTCAATCCTAGTGGCTGTCTTGTGTTGTGTCTAGTATATTAATCTGTATGGCCGTGTGTGTGTGTGTGTGTGTGTGTGTGTGTGTGTGTGTGTGTGTGTGTGTGTGTGTGTGTGTGTGTGTGTGTTAGCTCTACCACTAGCCTTAGATCCTGTAAAAAAGAAGAGGGGGACCACACTTATCTTTGAGCTGTCTTCTCTGGCTTTGATTCTCAGCCTGAATGTTGGTGGCACGATGAATCTCAAAGTGTGCCATCCCTGATACGAAAGTTAAACGAGGGACCCTCTGCTAGCCCTAATGTGAAAGTTAAACGAGGGACCCTCTGCTAGCCCTGATATGAAAGTTAAACTAGGGACCCTCTGCTAGCCCTAATGTGAAAGTTAAACTAGGGACCCTCTGCTAGCCCTGATACGAAAGTTAAACTAGGGACCCTCTGCTAACCCTGATATGAAAGTTAAACTAGGGACCCTCTGCTAACCCTGATGTGAAAGTTAAACGAGGGACCCTCTGCTAACCCTGATGTGAAAGTTAAACGAGGGACCCTCTGCTAACCCTGATATGAAAGTTAAACTAGGGACCCTCTGCTAACCCTGATACGAAAGTTAAACGAGGGACCCTCTGCTAGCCCTAATGTGAAAGTTAAACTAGGGACCCTCTGCTAGCCCTAATGTGAAAGTTAAACTAGGGACCCTCTGCTAACCCTGATATGAAAGTTAAACTAGGGACCCTCTGCTAACCCTGATGTGAAAGTTAAACTCTGGACCCTCTGCTAACCCTGATGTGAAAGTTAAACTAGGGACCCTCTGCAAACCCTGATGTGAAAGTTAAACTAGGGACCCTCTGCTAACCCTGATGTGAAAGTTAAACTAGGGACCCTCTGCTAGCCCTGATGCGAAAGTTAAACTAGGGACCCTCTGCTAACCCTGATATGAAAGTTAAACTAGGGACCCTCTGCTAACCCTGATGTGAAAGTTAAACGAGGGACCCTCTGCTAACCCTGATATGAAAGTTAAACTAGGGACCCTCTGCTAACCCTGATGTGAAAGTTAAACTAGGGACCCTCTGCTAGCCCTGATGTGAAAGTTAAACGAGGGACCCTCTGCTAGCCCTGACGTGAAAGTTAAACTAGGGACCCTCTGCTAACCCTGATGTGAAAGTTAAACTAGGGACCCTCTGCTAACCCTGATATGAAAGTTAAACTAGGGACCCTCTGCTAGCCCTGATGTGAAAGTTAAACTAGGGACCCTCTGCTAGCCCTGATGTGAAAGTTAAACGAGGGACCCTCTGCTAACCCTGATACGAAAGTTAAACGAGGGACCCTCTGCTAACCCTGATATGAAAGTTAAACTAGGGACCCTCTGCTAACCCTCATACGAAAGTTAAACGAGGGACCCTCTGCTAGCCCGAATGTGAAAGTTAAACGAAGGACCCTCTGCTAGCTTTGAAGTGAAAGTTAAAATAGGGACCCTCTGCTAACCCTGATATGAAAGTTAAACTAGGGACCCTCTGCTAACCCTGATATGAAAGTTAAACTAGAGAACCTCTGCTAACCCCGATGTGAAAGTTAAACTAGGGACCCTCTGCTAACCCTGATGTGAAAGTTAAACTAGGGACCCTCTGCTAGCCCTGATGTGAAAGTTAAACTAGGAACCCTCTGCTAACCCTGATGTGAAAGTTAAACGAGGGACCCTCTGCTAGCTTTGAAGTGAAAGTTAAAATAGGGACCCTCTGCTAACCCTGATATGAAAGTTAAACTAGGGACCCTCTGCTAACCCTGATATGAAAGTTAAACTAGAGAACCTCTGCTAACCCCGATGTGAAAGTTAAACTAGGGACCCTCTGCTAACCCTGATGTGAAAGTTAAACTAGGGACCCTCTGCTAACCCTGATGTGAAAGTTAAACTAGGGATCCTCTGCTAGCCCTGATACGAAAGTTAAACGAGGGACCCTCTGCTAACCCTGATGTGAAAGTTAAACTAGGGACCCTCTGCTAGCCCTGAAGTGAAAGTTAAACTAGGGACCCTCTGCTAGCCCTGATACGAAAGTTAAACGAGGGACCCTCTGCTAACCCTGATGTGAAAGTTAAACGAGGGACCCTCTGCTAACCCTGATGTGAAAGTTAAACTAGGGACCCTCTGCTAGCCCTGAAGTGAAAGTTAAACTCGGGATCCTCTGCTAACCCTGATGTGAAAGTTAAACTAGGAACCCTCTGCTAACCCTGATGTGAAAGTTAAACTAGGGACCCTCTGCTAGCCCTGAAGTGAAAGTTAAACTAGGGACCCTCTGCTAACCCTGATGTGAAAGTTAAACTAGGAACCCTCTGCTAACCCTGATATGAAAGTTAAACGAGGTACCCTCTGCTAGCCCTGAAGTGAAAGTTAAACTAGGGATCCTCTGCTAACCCTGATATGAAAGTTAAACTAGGGACCCTCTGCTAACCCTGATATGAAAGTTAAACTAGGGACCCTCTGCTAACCCTGATGTGAAAGTTAAACTAGGGATCCTCTGCTAGCCCTGATGTGAAAGTTAAACTAGGGACCCTCTGCTAACCCTGATGTGAAAGTTAAACTAGGGACCCTCTGCTGGCCCTGATATGAAAGTTAAACTAGGGACCCTCTGCTAGCCCTGATATGAAAGTTAAATTAGGGAGTGGGGACCCCTCCAATGGCATAAATCAATGGACGTTAAAGATCCAGTTGTTTTTTTGAGAATAGTAGGTTAATTATTTCCAACACCTGAGGCAAATTTTGCCCCGCATATTGCTGATAAGGCAAAGGTAGATCATCCAGTGTAATTACCCTCGCCTGAGGAGAGGGTATTGCATTTGAGGCCGTTTGTTTGTCTGTCTGTTTGTTTGTCCGCACAGCATAAATCTGATTTTCTCTGCAACCTTTGGTCCGATTGACAGGAAACTTTCACTGTAGATGCAGCTTCACCTTTAAAAATTTTAAATTATAATTATGACATCATACATCATGTGGTATGGCCGCCATCTTGGAAAAACAGAAAAACTTTGCACCTCTATATCTCCGAAAGCGCTGCATAGAAAAAAATAGAGACATGGCTCATTGTAAAGAACTCTCTATGGGGAATACCATATGTTAATGATGATGTCATAGGTGCCTCCATTATGACGTCATAATTCGACAAGTACAAAACTTCATCCGATCAAGATGAAATTTCTTGAGCATCATCTAGGGATAAATTGGTGTCGAAAAAATAATAATGATGACTTCATCGGTCACGTGGTTCGTCCGCCATATTTGTTTTAACACAAAAGCCTTTAAAAATACTGAAAACACGTCCTGGTGAGGGTCTGCAATCTCTGATTGCTCTTTCTTGATATTGCATTGCGACTGATTTGGCAGCACTTAACTTGCCTTTGTAGAGAAAAACAGAAAGACGGAGGGAGAGATGGAAGGAGAGTACTGCGCAGGGTTCCCAGATGATGTACTGCTCACTTAGCAACACCTCGGTCCATCATGTTGGATGTCCTAAAGTTTTATCCCTTGATTCATTAACTGAGTGCTTTTCCTTTGTCATTTTGGTCCATTTTGATATCTCTGGGATGTTATTGTTGTTGTTGTTGTTACACAATTTCTCACCTCCTCATCCACTCCAAGACATATTGGAATAGCTCATACCAAGACAAGATGGCTTCCATCCTCACCTTGGGTTTGTGTTAAAGTGGTGCACAGGTACCAGGCCAAGATCTTTAAGCTCATTATCCAAGGATACGTCATAACAGCTGAGATGTCCTTGAGAGTGATGGTGACCTCGTTTGTGAATTGCGAACACATTTGTGTCCTCAAACAAGGTAGGCTTGTCTCGCCTATCCTACACCGTCATCATGGCGAACCAGTGGAAGTGCAAGTTAGTTCTGAAACCATGTCCGCTTTCATGGATGGCGCACTGAAACGCAAGATTGAGGATGAGCAGATCAGAGGACCTTTTGTAGCAATGGATGTCCTGGTGCGCCATCGTTTCTACCCAATGACGACGAGGTCTTTTTTTTCATGCCACTAGTGGGCATCTTCACTTTTACGTGCCACCGGTTAGACTTACCTTAGATACATCTCTTTCTAGCTTCCACAGCCAGTTTCTTAGCTTATCCAGATATATTCATCGCTGTCATATTTGCCGCCACATGTTGTCCAATGACAGTGCTTGTCAATTTCGACCCAGCTACAAACTGTCATCCTGGTGTTTCACAGGCAGGGTGCAGATTCATCAATGTGTGTGCTGTCCCTCCGGTGGACATTAAACTGACGTCCTGTCTGCCGACATTAGTTTGTAGACGTTAAAGACGCCATGGTGTCCTTCATGAAGAGTATATGAGCTATCGCCGTCACCATGAACATATTACAAATTATTGCGCAAAACATGTGATGCTCGAAACTCAAAAAGTGAAGTGCTGCAAATGAGAGAAGAAGAGGAATCCTTGTCATACTTGTTCACCATTCGCCAGTGCTGTGTGCTCATTGATTTGGAAACATGAAATCGAGAATTCCATACATTTTATTTGCTTTCGAAGGACTGACAGGACAACCTGGAGAAAAGCATCATCGTCCTAAAATTGTCGGGTTTTAAGGTAATCGACTGACTTGAAGAACACTATAATGTAGGATGCAACCAATAACTGCCACCCTCAGTTGCCACCCGATCACATCGTGCTTTCGTGCTTTCGGAATCATTGTTGAGCCATCCGACTCTCCCGCTAGCGTTTGCTTTTCGACTTCAAGGAGCCCAACGGTGCACTTGTAGAAGAATACGCCATTGTTGACCAAACTCAAGATCTGCACACCAACTCACAGGGTGGACATTTGAAGTCAGCAACACAGCCATGCCCAGGTGAAGATGCCACCAGGAAGTCTGCATCTATAAATCGAATCGCAATCAGATATGAAATTGCTAAATAAATAAATAAACGTTTTTGGGGGGGTTTAAATCAATCGAAATGCAATAAAAAAAATTGATAAGCATCCTCTTGGAATTTATTGTTTCTTAAGAAGAACCTGAAATGTGGTACCAAAGTTCATTACCTTTTGGGAATTCTTTAGCATGTGCAATTTATTTATTTATTTATTTTATTGTACTTCGTTTCACTTCCATTGAATACACAGCATGATGAAACACAATCATCTAGAGCACTGGAGTAACCGGAGTGTATATCCAATTAGCGTTGAAGACATTATATTCTAAGATTTTGATGAAAGCCCTTTGCAGGTAAAACGTTTGTACAACCAGGTAACTTTTGTACGTTTGTGAATGCCCTTCACTGTTAAACGCTGCTTTCGCTACTGCAAAGGAAATGCGGTTTTAATTACAAAGGAACGTACATCTGGTTGGCATTACAGTGGTCTGAGGCATGCAGCGCCACATATTTGTGCCAGCCATCAACTTGGGTCTCTTTCACAACTTCTGGTGTTTCAGAACAAAAAGGGTTGTCCGGAGATCTTGGCTCTTGATCACGGTTTTCTGAGCTTTTAAAGTCCACGACACTTCTTTGCAAAATGAATTGTCTTAAGTACATTTTGTTGATACACATCTTACTATAATTCACCAAATGTCCATCCGTCTGTCCGTTCGAAGGTACCGCAAAAACGGCTGAACCGATCGCAACGATATTTTGGGTGGGTAATCCTGGGACCCCCTGGAGTAAAATAGGCCATATTGTTTTTCCAATTCTTTTTCCAATTTTTCAGTTTTTCCAAACACGATGGAATAATATTTACCGACATGAACAGTGATGTGGCTTTTGTTGATATTCTACAAATACTGTTTAGATTTTGATGAGAATTACGAACCTGCAGCGAATCCGGAAGTGAACAGATTACGCAATGCGCGGGTTTGATAATATCCCAATACAACCGTCATTCAATCATAATGTTAAATCGTTAAACATTAAATGTTAATCATGTTAATGGTTTTGTTAAAGTATCAATTGATGATTGGAATTGAGTGAATACAATTACGATTTTGAATTCGTAATTGTGTTCACCCAACCGTACGGAACTTCACATCAGGATTTAAATATTTGTTTTTGTCACGAATGTTGTTAAAAGTTTATTTTTTATATTACTGCTATTTAATTTGTGATTGGAGTTATGCTGTTTGGAATGAAAAAAGAGATACCGAGTTCAAGTGAATGACGACATGCCGTGATGGTTTCTACTTTCTAAATGTGAATTCGCGGATCGCCATATGCAGATTCGCCATTGACTGGGTATGGAACAAACGTACCTGTTTGTTTGCGAACGGGTACGTTTTTCATGGAAGTCCTTCACGAACTTGCTGTCCATGTCTGACGTGCGACTGAAGGTGCGACATGAATGTGGAATTTATTGGTTTCATGCTTTAGCATTCGCCGTTTCTGCATTGTGTGTTTGCTTCTGGGCTCCCACCCGTGCGTAGCACGGGTACCTCACTAGTAACAGTAATGAGACTTTGGACAGTTTTTCTCCATGATAACGCTTTCAAAAAGATGTACGTACTGGAGGAAATAATGAGAATCCTCGAAGAAAAAAACGTAAGCATCTACATGAGGGCTCGGCCGTATTGTTTCAGCATTAGGTTCAGCTGCAGGAAGCGTTGAGACATTTTTAATGTCACACTGATGTACAGAAAGCATAAAAGCAACGGAGCTGGTGCACACTGTTAACGACTTGGGGTCCCGTGACATTACTGCCTGAATTAATGTTTCTTCAGTCCATTGCTTATGAAAACTGGTCATGAGTGTCACATGAAGTCGTCCGCAACTTGACGTAACTAGATAACTCGATAAGATGCAAACTAAAATAGAGTTCCACTTAACACGTGACAGCCTTGACACTCTGAACCGAGACGGTGGCTCTTCAATCACCAGGCTAACAATAGAGATTGCAAACGCATACCAGGGCGGCATCACGCGTCGTTGACATGAGGTCTCCGAAACTGGGCAAAGGTGAATCTCCAAAGTGAGAAAACAATGACAATGCGACACATTTCCACTTTAATCTTTAATAGAACCACCTTTGGAGGCCATTTTCCCTGCAGAGCAGGGGTTGGCCTTTTTTGGGCACCGTGGTCCCCTTTTTGAAGCAATGTTTTATGGCCGGATGTCCTTCCTGCCGCCAACCTTGTTAGTCGCCACTTGCGACACACAGGGAATTACCAGTGAACTGGTACTCAATTTGCCGACCTCAGAAGGATGACAGGCTGAGTCCACTTTAATCTTTAATATGGTACAATATCTCTGTTGCCTTTATACATGATAACTTATTGAAGTAAATCATTGGGAAATTGAAGCATGTAGGGGGGCCATCTTCATATTATGCACGAAATTGATTTGGGGGCAGGGAGTGTGATTGGGCGGGTTTTTAGGATGCCACGTTGGCACAAAAAGGAAGAGAAGACAAGTCTGACGGAGTTGTAGAGGAGTGGAAATGAAACAGGTGGCCCAAAGGAGAGCCGAGAAAAGTTAGGAAAGGATGGAGATGAACGAAGAATTGATGATAAATTGAGGAAACCTAGAGAGTCCTCAACAAACAGTATTATGAAATCTTTGCAATTTAAAGGGGGAAAAGCATGAACACCTCGTCGATGCAGTCAAAGCGACACCTGCCGATCAAAGGGAAAAGGGATTGTTTGCCTTTTCCACGGGAATTGATCGTAACCACACAGGAGTTGAGAGAATGCGGTTATATTAATTCGTACAGAGAATCGATTCTCCCCGCACAGAAATATCCCCGTACTTGCTGTGTTCATGCCACATGGACAAATGGTGCGCTCATTTGGAATTGGCTTTTCAAGTTGAGCGTCTGGATACAAGTGTGCTGATTGATTGCTCTGGTTCTTTGTTGTTCACGCGAAAGATGTGGATGGTTTGGCATGTGGCATGAGACACAGGAAAGGTTTTTTTTCAAAGGGAACAGTGGCAGGGAAAATCGAGTAAAAACAAGAGATCATTGGATGAGCAATCGGCCCGTCCCTGCCCCGGAATGCACTTTTCAATGTCTGATCAAAGTTCGAAGTTTTGTGGCTGAAAGTTTGCCCTGCAGGTGTTTCATTTGGAAAGAACTGCTCTCATCCATTATGGTCGCAGGGTTTGATAAGCATCACTTTTTGGGCACACATTAATTAATTTATTTATCATGATACAACTTCTCATCTTGGCAATGTGTACCTTCCACAGGATGACGATTCAGACGACGAGGACAACCTTGCCATCAGCAGCAAGTGGACCTACGAAAAGAGCAGCGGACGTTGGCTGAGGCTCACTGAAACACAGAAGACGAGAAAAAATGGCCCTGTGTTGAATTTACAAGCACAGAGTGAGCCCGGTGAGGTCAACAAAGGAGGACTTGTGCTGAACATTGGTGCTGAAAGTCCCTGGGCGGGGGACACTGCAGAAACGGGGACTACAAGCTCACGGAAGGAATTGGACATCAAGTCAGGGGAAAGATTGTCTTCCCCTGACTCAGGGACCATGGCGAGTTCAGTTCGTGGATGCCCAGGAAGCACGGCGGGCTGTGGCCCATGCGGAGAGCAGACTTCTCCAGGAAGCCCGAGGAGAAGAGGTCTCCTGAAACGAGTTGAGAGCCTCAGCTTCAAACGCAAGACGAGGCACAAATTGCCAACTCGTCATGCCGGTTTGGTTATCAGTGGGCCATTCCCCAAATCTGACTCCATAGAAAGGTCTGCTTGTCAACTCCAATGCTTTGACCTGAAAAATGATCAAACCTCGACATGGAGTAGCACACCTACAAATCATGGCGAATTTGTGGGTTCTAAGCCAGAGTTTAATGGAAAAGGTGACTTGCAAATGGCAGGTTATCGTGGAGGGGCAGCCTCGTATGAAAGCCTAATGTTCCGGTTGCCACTTGACCACAAGCCTGGAACCTTTCCGCGGGCACTGTCCAGTGATAGCTACATCCTTCATGAGGATCGTGATGTGAATTGGCATACAGGAAGTTTTCACCTCAGAGCAACTGCCTGCCATTCCCATGGTGCAAACCGTACTTTGTCAAGTGAATCAATAATGGCTCAACAACGCAACATAAGTCCTCATAAAGCACGCTGCAACTCGTGCGAATCATTGTTGAGCAGAGTGAGCATTTACGACAATGTGCCAACCAGGCAAGGGCCTGGAAACACCATCCTGCAATCTCTGCCCGGAGGGCTGGAGGAACTCCTTGCCCAAGTTGTTGGGTTGCAGCGAGCTGTCGCTTCATGGACGCGTCAAGTTTGGCTAGAATTAGAGCCAAATGGGGAGGACGATGCTGGGCGGGCCTGTAGAGGTGGAAACGGTGGCGATTCCGACTCATGTGGTGGTTCTTCAGCATCCGCTGGCTCTCCTGGATCTCGGCGCTCACCACCTGGTCATTCAGATGCTGACACAGGTTGTGTCACAGCCTCAGATGGCGAGAGCACGGGTGACTCGCTTACGGAACTCGACCGAGATGGACGGCCATCAGAGGGAAGCAACTGCAGGTATCCTCTTTCTCATACTCTGTCATTTGAATTTATACTTAGTTGAGAACTATGTTGCCTAATATTCTTCCTTGCATTGCTCTTGATCTGTGATCCAGGATGTTGGAGAAAATAAAGCAGGTGCATATCCTTGAAACTGTCAAAAACAACACTCATGCCCATCACCTAGGTGCCTCACCCTAGCAATAACCTCTGGAGAAGACAACCTGCTCAAAATAATTTATAAATTTAAAGTATAAATCAGTGAAGTTGGGTGCAACAATGTATCCTTTTCCTAAAACAGTTGGAGGTTCCAGACCCCCGTCCCTCCTCCTCCTCCAACCTCATCTCCTCCCCCAAGTATTCCCGCGATGTCGAGTTTACGTCACTGCGTCATATCAAATATAAGCGAAAGATGAGTTCACTTACAAAGAGCTTCAATGCAGGAGGAGGTCATTCTTCCCATCAATGCCTGTGCTATGGCTGCCAACATATAGTTTCTGACCTCCCAGACTCAGACCAGGCAGACAGACACTCAGAACAAACAATTACACCACTAACTCTGGTTAAATCAGAAAAGAAATGTTCAAAAAGCAAATTGTCTATGTTTGAGACTGAGCTCTGCAGACTGTGAGTGTCCATCATTCGATGTCGTTCCTGTAAATATGATTGGCAGTCTGACCAGAAGGCAAGGGACACACAATGTTATTGACGATGCGTAACAAGCCTTGGTGGACATACAATATCCGGTAGAGCCATCGTCAGCCTGTAGTTCTTCATTTTATAATTATCTTTGGTTGATTTGTCTATCGTTACATGGCGGTTGAAATTATCCTGATGTCCTGACTCTATGATAGCAAATTATTATTCCCTGTAAGAACTGGATTACTTTCTGTGAAAAATGATGCTCCGAAAGAACAATGAGACTGTTCCTTTAATTTTTTCTTCTAGAAACGTTTTCTTTCTGGTTAACAACCCAGCGTTAATCTTATTAGTATGCACACTTATTTACCAAAAAGCAATATTATGAATGTTTTATGTTCCCACTGATCAGACGTTGCATCGCATTTTTTTTGAAATTGCAAAATCCAATCTCATGCAGTCATGAATGATAAACCACCGCAAAGGCCTTGCCTAATGCTAGAATTAACACCATCTTACTACACCGTCATCTTACTAAATCCGTCATCCCAACGACTAGAATCTGGCATTCAGCCTGTTTCCTACAGCTGTCAGGTAGAGCCACATATATGAGCTAACGTATTCAACTGCCATCAGCGAAGCAATGAGACAGGTCATTTACTGGTCGGGATAGCGTGCAAGTCCGTAGAGGCCTAGCCTAGTGCAAGAAGTAACGCCATCTTACTACACCGCCATCTTACTAAATCCGTCATCCCGATGACGAGAATCTGGCATTCAGCCTGTCGCCTACAGCTGTCAGGTAGAGCCAGATGTATAAACCACCGTTTAGAGGCCATTTTTCCCCGCAAAGCGGGGGTTGGCCTTTTCGGGGACCGTGGTAGTTGTTGTTTTTTGGTCCCCTTTTTGAAGCAATGTTTTACGGCCGGATGCCCTTCCTGATGCCAACCCTTTTTGCCGCCTTCAACGACAAACAGGGAATTACCAGTGAACTGGTACTCAATTAGCCGACCTCGGAAGGATGACAGGTCTGAGTCAACCCCCCTGGCATTAATTCGGCGATCGACCGAGATTCGAACCCAGGATCCTAGGTATCCTAAGCCGGCACCCTAGCCGCTAGCCCAACACCAGGGATCCAGATGTCGTTGGAGGTATTGACTTCTATAGGGTTGGTTTTCTAAGGCTTATATCAAAATATTAACTTATATCAAATGTCTTTTAAGATGAAAGCGCGATGACGTCACCACGTCACGCGGCACGAATGCGCGCCTGTGTCGTCGAGGTATTGACTTCTATAGGGTTGGTTTTCTAAGGCTTATATCAAAATATTAACTTATATCAAATAAGTCTTTTAAGGTGGAAACGCGATGACGTCACCGCGTCACGCGGCACGAATGATTCCATTGTGCACGCTTTCGTTTTATTTCCAAATTAAAATCTGTTTTCACTTTTGCCGTAAAAATGACATCAGTGCAGCGAGTGTGGTATCTTATTTGGTGAAATTCGGTCGATTTGAAGTGGTGAAAATAAAATGTGATCGTGGAAAATCGTAGCGAGGGGCCATTTTGAATCGGTTTTCGATTATTGCACCGGATTATTGCACCCTCCCATCACCCTGCCCCATCACCCTGCCCCATCACCCTCCCCCATCACCCTCCCCCATCACCCTCCCCCATCACCCTGCCATCACCCTCCCATCACCCTGCCATCACCCTCCCATCACCCTGCCATCACCCTCCCATCACCCTCCCATCACCCTCCCATCACCCTCCCATCACCCTTTATTGGACCATTTGACTTCTATAGGGTTGGTTTTCTAAGGCTTATATCAAAATATTAACTTATATCAAATAAATCTTTTAAGGTGAAAGCGTGATAACGTCACCACGTCACGCAGCACGAATGCACGCCTGTGTCGTCGGAGGTATTGACTTCTATAGGGTTGGTTTTCTAAGGCTTATATCAAAATATTAACTTATATCAAATAAGTCTTTTAAGGTGAAAGCGCGATGACGTCACCACGTCACGCGGCACGAATGCGCGCCTGTGTCGTCGGAGGTATTGACTTATATAGGGTTGGTTTTCTAAGGCTGTAGGCCGCACCTCATTTTGTCGAATAAAGTGGTATTCGGGTGGTTCCGGTATTTGGGACCGCAGGGACGGAAAGTGCAGGTACGGGGTGCTTGGCACTCCCCAGCCGGCCCGCTCTGAAGGTTCGGATCGGGACACCGGGATTCATTCCGGTCGCCCGGTCGGCCCGGAGGTGGGGGTGCGGGGCCTGTCACGGAACGTCAAAACAAACGGCCTGCCGGGGCCGCCCAAAAGTCGGGCGTGAGGGGCGCGTCCACTAATGGAACGCCTCTCGCTTCCCAGATCGAGGGCCACGTGGTCAGGAGAACCTCGTCCCTTCTGGTTGCCCTGCCGTCCCACCGGGAGCGCTGGCAGGGTGTACTTCAAACTAAGCTTAAGTGTCAAGTGTCAAGTTCCTCCTTGCCCTCGCAAGGGAAAGGCTAGGGTCAAGCTCTTCCAAATTTCCAAACACTAGAAATCGGACGTCTCAAATTAATTAACTAATTTGTTAATACATCTCAGTCGCCCGCGACCTCTCTAGCGCGGGCGTCGAACCAGTTCATTTCCGGGCGACCGGGCCGAGTATCGGCTCGGCCATGGCCGAAGCCGTTGATTCCGCCATAGCACGCTAACGCGTAGGCTCGCGCCACGCGTCCCTGGTCCGCCGGGGCTCCGCGGGTCTCCTACCGTGCCCACGTCGCCATGCTCCCTGAATAAGAGAGTCAGACGTGGTGCCCGGGGACGGAGTTCGCTGTCTAAACATGGTAGCGCTAGGCCAGTGGGACCGCCGGGACCCACGTGCACTCACAAGTTGTTCTGCGCATGGGCGGCAGTATCAGACCGGGGCGCCCAAACGCTCCCCGGCTAAAGTTCATCCTGAAAGCGCCCACATTGTGTGGACAAACCAAGTCAAGGGCCACGTGGTCAGGAGAACCTCGTCCCTTCCGGTCACACTTTGCCTATCGGCCGGCCTCGAAGACCGAAATTGTGACGGTGTCACCCGAAGTGACTGTGAAGCGAAGTGAAGCGACACCCGAGGATGACGTGAATACCTCACGCCCGAAAGTCAAATATCCCGAATTTTCGGGTGACACCGTCACAATTTCGGTCTTCGAGGCCGGCCGATAGGCAAAGTGTGACCGGAAGGGACGAGGTTCTCCTGACCACGTGGCCCTTGACTTGGTTTGTCCGCACAATGTGGGCGCTTTCAGGATGAACTTTAGCCGGGGAGCGTTTGGGCGCCCCGGTCTGATACTGCCGCCCACGCGCAAAACAACTTGTGAGTGCACGTGGGTGCCGGCGGTCCCACTGGCCTAGCGCTACCATGTTTAGACAGCGAACTCCGTCCCCGGGCACCGGCACCTACTCCCGGAAGTTTGAGAGATCAGCAGTGCCGGGCACAGTAGGACACCCGCGGAGCCCCGGTGGACCAGGGAAGCGCGAGCCTACGCGTTAGCGTGCTACGGCGGAATCAATGGCTTCGGCCACGGCCGGGCCGATACTCGGCCCGGTCGCCCGGAAATGAACTGGTTCGACGCCCGCGCTAGAGAGGTCGCGGGCGACTGAGATGTATTAACAAATTAGTTAATTAATTTGAGACGTCCGATTTCTAGTGTTTGGAAATTTGGAAGAGCTTGACCCTAGCCTTTCCCTTGCGAGGGCAAGGAGGAACTTAACACTTGACACTTAAGCTTAGTTTGAAGTACACCCTGCCAGCGCTCCCGGTGGGACGGCAGGGCAACCAGAAGGGACGAGGTTCTCCTGACCACGTGGCCCTCGATCTGGGAAGCGAGAGGCGTTCCATTAGTGGACGCACCCCTCACGCCCGACTTTTGGGCGGCCCCGGCAGGCCGTTTGTTTTGACGTTCCATGACAGGCCCCGCACCCCCACCTCCGGGCCGACCGGGCGACCGGAATGAATCCCGGTGTCCCGATCCGAACCTTCAGAGCGGGCCGGCTGGTCCCTGGAGCCAGATGTATGAGCTAACGTATTCAACTGCCGTCAGCAAAGCAATGAGACGGGTTATTTACTGGTCGGGATGGCGTGCAAGTCCGTAGAGGCATAGCCTAGTGCAAGAAGTAACGCCTTCTTACTACACCGCCATCTTACTAAATCCGTCATCCTGACAACTCGAATCTGGCATTCAGCCTGTCGCCTACAGCTGTCAGGGAGAGCCAGGTATTTGAGCTAACGTATTCAACTGCCGTCAGCGAAGCAATAAGACGGGTTATTTACTGGTCGGGATGGCGTGCAAGTCCGTAGAGGCATAGCCTAGTGCAAGAAGTAACGCCATCTTACTACACCGCCATCTTACTAAATCCGTCATCCTGACAACTAGAATCTGGCATTCAGCCTGTCGCCTACAGCTGTCAGGGAGAGCCAGGTATTTGAGCTAACGTATTCAACTGCCGTCAGCGAAGCAATAAGACGGGTTATTTACTGGTCAGGATGGCGTGCAAGTCCGTAGAGGCATAGCCTCGTGCAAGAAGTAACGCCATCTTACTACACCGCCATCTTACTAAATCCGTCATCCCGACGACTAGAATCTGGCATTCAGCCTGTCGCCTACAGCTGTCAGGGAGAGCCAGGTATATGAGCTAACGTATTCAACTGCCGTCAGCGAAGCAATAAGATGGATTATTTACTGGTTGGGATGGCGTGCAAGTCCGTAGAGGCCTAGCCTAGTGCTAGATGTATCGGTGTAATGACGAGCAAAGAGAGCGTGACAGACCGAGGGACAGACACATGGACAGATAAATCCAGCTGATTTAATACAAAGATGTCATATGGGTAAGAAAAAAAATGTAAGTGTGAGATTTAAAAAAAATTGATAGGCCTCTTGATATATTTTTCGCTGCGTCTTGGACTCTTGTATCTCCTTAGTATCATTTTTTGACTGCTTCTGGTTGTTATTCACAGTTATGTAAGTCAGATGCATATGGAGACTATTCTTTAGAACTGAAAAAGTATGTCCCATGGATTTTGTTAGAACATTCTTGATGACTTCAATTACATATTCTTCTCACCTGTGTACCTGCATTGCTGCACCTTTGGATAGTGAGTGAGAGGACCTTCCAGTATTTTTGACAGTCAGATGAAGAATAGCTGCATGTAATCTATCTTCTTCGAGGAGAAAAAGCACATACTGTATGATGAGAATGAATTGTTTAAGCTGCAAATGCTTATTTGGATGAAATAGCAAACCAAGGAGTACAAAGTACAGTGCAAGACTTTGTACGTACAGTGCGGACATTTGTCTCGCTGAAGTTCAGAGGGGGCAGTGTTCTGGCTGGTTGAGGGTGAAAGTGGGGATGAGGGTTGGGGAATTGGGGGGCAGGGGGGGGGTGTTGAAGTTAATGTTATTCCTAGCGGATTTGGTGTCAAATTCAAACGGTCTGCACATACATCTGTTGTGCTTACCCAAGCTGTACAGAGTGTGATGTTTGGGAGAGTTCTGCTTTCCTGGAATCCTGCCTTGGGGCCTTGCCTCGCTTTGCATATGGCTTGGCCGCACTAGGCGGTACCATGAACTTGGCAACAGACTAAAATGACTGATTCTGGAAGCTTCCTGGATGCTGTCATTAATTGTTTTGCTTTTGTTAACGTACAGTAACTGGTTATGTGGTTTCTTTTCCTAGAGCTTAGTATTACCTGTTTGTGATCCACATTCAGAATTTCTACACATTACACACACGCACACATATACTAACACACAAACACACATACACATCCATATATGCACACACACACACACACACACACACACACACACACACACACACACACACACACACACACATACACACCCATATATGCACACACACACATACACACACACACACATATACATGCACACATACACATACATATACATACAGATACATACATATACACATATACACAAATACACATATACACATATACATATACGAGTACATACATAAACATATACAAACATGCACATATACATACATATACATACACATACTTATACATACATATACATACACATATGCATACACATACACACATACATATATATACACTACATGACCAAAAGTATGCGGACACCCCTTCTAATTAGTGGATTCGGCTGTTTCAGCCGCACCCATTGCTGACAGGTATATATAATCAAGCACACAGCCATGCAATCTCCATAGACAAACATTGGCAGTAGAACGGGCCATACTGAAGGGCTCCATGACTTTCAACGTGGCACCGTCATAGGATGCCACCTTTCCAACAAGTCAATTCGTCAAATTTCTGCCCTGCTAGAGCTGCCTCGGTCAACTGTAAGTGCTGTTATTGTGAAGTGGAAAAGTCTAGGAGCAACAATAGCTCAGCCGCGAAGTGGTAGGCCATACAAGCTCACAGAACGGGACTGCCGAGTGCTGAGGTGCGCAGCGCGTAAAAATCGTCTGTCCTCGGTTACAACACTCACTACCGAATTCCAAACTGCCTCTGGAAGCAACATCAGCACAACAACTGTTTGATGGAAGCTTCGTGAAATGGGTTTCCATGACTGAGCAGCCGTACACAAGCCGAAGATCATCCTGCGCAATGTCAAGCGTCGGCTGGAGTGGTGTAAAGCTCGCCACAATTGGACTCTGGAGCAGTGGAAACGCGTTCTCTGGAGTGATGAATCATGCTTCATCATCTGGCAGTCCGACAGACGAATCTGGGTTTGGCGGATGCTCGGAGAACACTACCTGCCCAAATGCATAGTGCCAACTGTAAAATTTGCTAGAGGAGGAATAATGATCTGGGGCTGTTTTTCATGGTTCGGGCTCAACCCCTTACTTCCAGTGAAGGGAAATCTTAACCCTACAGCATAAAATGACATTCTAGACGATTGTGTGCTTCCAACTTTGTGGTAACAGTTTGGGGAAGGCCCTTTCCTGTTTCAGCATAACGATGCCCCCGTGCACAAAGCGAAGTCCATCCGAAGATCTTTGACGAGATCGTTTTGGAAGAACTTGACTGGCCTGCACAGAGCCCTGACCTCAACCCCATCGAACACCTTTGGGATGAATAGGAATGCTAACTGCGAGCCAAGCCTAATCACCCAACATCAGTGCCCGACCTCACTTATGCTCTTGTTGCTGAATGGAAGCAAATCCCCGCAGCAATGTTCCAACATCTCGTGGAAAGCCTTCCCAGAAGAGTGGAGGCTGTTATAGCAGCAAAGGGGCGGGTGGGGGCCAGGGGGGGGGGGGTCCAACTCCATATTAATGCCCATGATTTTGTAATGAGATGTGTGATGTTCAGGTGTCCACATACTTTTGGTCATGTAGTGTGTATATATATATATATATATATATATAGTATATACATACATACACATATACACATACAAACATATATACATACATATACACACACTGCACTACCAAGCAGCTCAAAAAAATCATATCTACGACATTAATGTTTGACCACACTTTTGTATGACGTCCCCCCACACCACTTTACACACCCATTACCAAGTTTCCCAAACCCGAGCGTATGTGGGTTTGATGTAGACCTCAGCCATCATCCCAGCTGGATACACTGAGAGTGTGTGTGGCTCACAAGTCCTTAAACTCACGTGTTCAACCTCGGGGTCTCCCTTTAGCCCCAATTTCCGCCTCTTCAGTGTGAGGAGTCACTCAAAGGAAATTGAACAATAGACAGGGAGCATTCCCCGAGGATTAAAACCGAATGTTTTTACTCGTCACTCTGCTGACAGCCCCGCAGCTGGGTAATGCGGCCTGGCTGGTAATTGTCGCTGCTTCAAGAAGGAAACTTGGCGCGGGGAAGCAAAGGGAAAATGACCTGCCGGTGCTGTCTGGGAATCTGGGAATCTGGGCATCTGGGAATCTGGGAATCTGGCTCACTTGTGATGCACTCCCACTGAAATTTCCGGGCATGGGAGTTCGAACCCAGGCCACTCCATGATGTTTTGTCGTTTTTTCAGCTTGCATGAGGTGTGCCAATTGTTTAGAAAGTACAAATTAAAACACTAAGTCTTCCAGTGCACACACACACACACACACACACACACACACACACACACACACACACACACACACACACACACACACATCCACACACACACACACACACACACACACACACACACTCACATCCACACACACACACACACACCACCACCACCACCACCACCACCACCACCACCACGAGCCGTAGTCATTTACAATGGAGAAAACAAGCCCCTCTGGTGAAATTTGCAATCGAGGGAAAGGATTGACCTCGCTCTCCATGCTTGTTCCCAGGAGTGGAAATGGAAAATGTTATGATCAGCGACATGGAAGCGAAGGTTTTGTGATAAAGAGACAAAGGGGACTCTATTTTCCCATCTGAGCATTTTCTCTTGTTGTTTGTCACTGATGGAGGAAATGAAAGTTTGGTTTAACGTACAATGCAGAAATTAACAAAAATTTAGTTTTACTCTTCTTTCCAACTCAGATGACTGAGATAATTAAGTTAGGGGCCATCTATTTATTACATATGCAACTGACGGAAAGGGTGGATGGCGCAGATATGAAATGTCTTAAACTTGAGAAAAATAAGAAAAGGAAGGATGATAGGAGAGATAATGGATCCTCACCTTGTTTTGTTTTTTTACCTTTGGCTTCCTCTCATCTGGTCATCGCTTGGTCATACGCTTGGTCATCTGGTCATACGCTTGGTCATCTGGTCATACGCTTGGCGTCATCACTCCCATAGACAAGAAGCATGCAAAATGTCCATTCAGCTGCAGCTTACTTCCATCAGGTTTATTTCCAGTTGTAAACAAAGTCATGGAATCAATCATCTCAGCTGACATAGTCTTTCCTTTTCTCAAAAGGCCTGATCTGTGATTATCAATTTTGTTCTGTGTCACGCAAAATCACTCAACTTTGGCTATGCAGCCACTTTGCGCTCATAATTTGGATGGTGTTCCTGAATTTAAAGCAAGAAATCGGGGCTCTATCTCTTGACATCTCGGGAGCCTTTGACATTGTCTGGCACCCCGCATTGCTAGCCAAGGTTTCTGCCTGTGGTGGCCTCCTTTTCGGAGGCATCCTTGTTTTGATGACCTCTTTGTTTCGACGACCTCCTTGTTTCGACGACCTCCTTGTTTCGATGACCTCCTTGTTTGGGTGACCTTGTTTTGGTGACCTTGTTTCGGTGGCCTCCTTGTTTCGGTGACCTTGTTTTGGTGACCTCCTTGTTTCGGTGACCTTGTTTTGGTGACCTCCTTGTTTCAGTGACCTTGTTTTGGTGACCTTGTTTCGGTGACCTTGTTTCGGTGGCCTCCTTGTTTCAGTGACATCCTTGTTTCGGTGGCCTCCTTGTTTCAGTGACCCCCTTTTTTCGGTGACCTCCTTGTTTCAGTGACCTACTTGTTTCAGTGACCCCTTGTTTCGGTGGCCTCCTTGTTTTGGTGACCTTGTTTCAGTGACCTCCTTGTTTTAGTGACCTCCTTGTTTCGATGACCTCCTTGTTTTGGTGGCCTCCTTGTTTCAGTGACCTCCTCGTTTTGGTGACCTCCTGGTTTCGGTGACCTCCTTGTTTCGGTGACCTCCTTGTTTCAGTGACCTCCTTGTTTTGGTGGCCTCCTTGTTTCGGTGACCTCCTTGTTTTGGTGGCCTCCTTGTTTCAGTGACCTCCTTGTTTCGGTGGCCTCCTTGTTTCGGTGGCCTCCTTGTTTCAGTGACCTCCTTGTTTCGGTGGCCTCCTTGTTTTGGTGACCTTGTTTCAGTGACCTCCTTGTTTCAGTGACCTCCTTGTTTCAGTGACCTTCTTGTTTTGGTGGCCTCCTTGTTTCGGTGACCTAGTTTTGGTGACCTCCTTGTTTCAGTGGCCTCCTTGTTTCGGTGACATTGTTTTGGTGACCTCCTTGTTTCAGTGGCCTCGTTTCGGTGACCTCCTTTTCGGTGACCTCCTTGTTTCAGTGACCTTGTTTCAGTGACCTCCTTGTTTCGGTGACCTTGTTTTGGTGACCTTGTTTTGGTGACCTCCATGTTTCAGTGACCTTGTATCAGTGACCTCCTTGTTTCAGTGACCTTGTTTCGGTGACCTCCTTGTTTCGGTGGCCTCCTTGTTTTGGTGGTGACCTTATTTCGGTGACCTCCTTTTCGGTGTCCTCATTTCAGTATTAGAGGGGTTTGTATGTATGTGAATGAACACTGCTGTTATAACATCAGGATTAACTTTCTGTATTGATCTCCATATTTAAAGTTGTTGACAGTTGCTGTCCATCCCTTGTATTTGCCAAGAGATTTATTTGAAGGGGGATATATGGCATTACTCAGCTATGTGAGCTTTTCCCGGCGATGGTTTCAGGATGTGTTCGACATTGAAAAGTTCTGGAGTTATTGGTGTTATGGTGGTTACCTTTTGCCTGTGGGTCGGCGGCAGCACTGCCTGACCCCACATCCCGATATAAACGTTACAGCGGCCTTTGGTGGCCTCAAAACCGACGTCAAGGACGACGTGTGGTAGCTTAGTACCTTCCTTACCCAGATTCTAGAGTACCTACACCCAAAATTTGGGGCCTCCAGGTGCTATGGTTTGGCCGTGAAAGCATAACGTGCAAATGTTTAAAACAACCGTATTCTTAAAGAATGTTAGTCGATTGTTTTTTAGATTTTCATTCACTTTTGAAGTGGTCGCTGAACTCTCAAACAGTTCCAAAGTTGTGGAAGTTTTCTGTCATTGCAGCTGTACCTAAAATACCCAAACAGGTAAATTTTAATGATTATACACCAGTAGCATTACAAACTCCTATACCCATCCAATGTTTGGAAAGGATCGTGAGAAGCATTCTGGTGGAGCAAACAAAGGAATGTATGGATCCTTTTCACTTTTCAATTTCTTTATCGGGGGAAGAGAGGTGTTGAAGATACAGCCATAGCCTTGTTACAAGGTGCATGAACACCTTGAGAAAGCAACATTTTATACACAGGTTTGTTTGTCACAGCCTTTAATACTATTCAGGTTTGTTTATTGTTGGAGAAATTGCAGGTTATGGATGTGAATTCAAATTAAAAATTTACGGACAACAAATGTTAGACTGCAGAAAGTTCATTTAGATAGGCATTTTCGGACTGTATCACTTACAACATCACATACTTTGTTTTGTCACTGACCTTTTTACCCTAATTATAAAAGTGATTTTGAATGTACAAGTTCTGGCTTATCATCATATTTTATGGTAAAATATGCAGATGATGTTTGTTTTGCTGGAGTGATTTCAAAAAGACAACAAAAGATATACAGACAATGTTTATTCCTTTGCAAGTGGTTCCGTGGGTAGGGAAAACAAGATTTTAACAAAAACAAAGGAAATTGTTATCGATTTAAACAAAACAAAGGAAATTGTTATTTAAATATAGAAATTGTTGCACCATATACAGACTTGGCATTTAATATGGAATATTTTTTTTGTGGGGGTGAACTTACTTTTCAAGATGTCTTAGAACCAAAAGTTCATTGGAATTATGTTGAAATTATTCTAGATTTTGTTAATGTTACCTTTAAAAGAAACAAAAACCACATTTGACATTTCGAAGCAAATAAATTGATCCTTGAAAGTGATGTAAACTGATATCGAACTCAATTCACGGACAGTACTGTGTTAAACCTCTGTACGTTTCCCAGAAGTATCTCTTTATTTTGCACATTAGCCAAATTTTTTTTCAACAAAAACAAAAGTTAAATTACGACTGGGATTACGGACAGTAAAATTACAGTTCAGTACTTCGTGTAACCCCCACGAGCATTCAGGAGAGCACGTACACGTTGAGGCATGCTGTTCACGAGATTTGCCAAGGTTTGGACAGGAATCGCTTGCCATGCAGTGACAATAGCCTGCTGCAATTCATGCACAGAGGTCGGCTGCTGGTGCAAGTGGTCGATTTGACGCGTTAATTCTGCCCACAAGTTCTCTATCGGATTCATATCCGGGGACATGGCAGGCCATTCCATATGTTCTACACCACGGTCAGCAAGAAAGTGTTGGATCATGCCAGCACGATGAGGCCGTGCATTGTCATCTTGGAAGACAAAGTTTCCTCGAAAGGCTGCACGAGCAAATGGAAGCAATGTTTCTTCCAGAATGACCCTGTACTTGAACTGGTTTGTATACTGAATCGAGGCTCGTGAAAGAGCTGACATTTACTGCACAAACAAATCAACCAGACAAACAAAATATATAAAAAGAGGGAGCGGAAGACAAGAGAAGGGGAAGCACACAAACACTTGAGAGCACACAACATTTAAGAGCAGGGAGATGTGTGGGAGGGAGAGGGCTTGGGGGGAGGAGGCGTGGGGACAGGGGGGGGGGGGGGGTTCCATTCAGAACAACCAGGTCAGTTTTGCCCCCTGCATGAAAAGCAGCCCAAACGGTCACCCCATCACCTCCAGCTTGGACTCTTGGCACTATACAATCTTCGTTGTGGGCTTCATGCAATTGTCTGCGCACTCGGACGCGGCCATCTTGACGATAGACCATAAATCTAGACTCGTCACTGAAGGTCACGTGATTCCAGTGTCCTGGCTGCCATTGACGGTGCTCTCTGGCCCACTGCAATCGGCGCTGGCTGTGTTGTCTGGTCAGGCATGGCTTTCTCAGGGGATGCCTGGCACGATAGCCTGCTTGAACCAGTCGTTGGTTGACTAGCCTTCTGGATACAGGCACATTTGTCAGTTGCTGCCACTCAGCCCTAAGCCGATTAGCTGACTTGGTACGGCCATTGCAGACTAACCGGTGCAGCTGGCGATCATCTCTCCTTGTGGTTCTGCGTGGACGTCCTGGCCTCGGTATTGGAGTAGGGACACCCCTCTGAGCATTTCGTTTCAGGATATTTGACACCTGACCTTAAGTGATGCCATACTGCCGAGCAATAGCACGCTGTTTCATGCCAGAATTTCGTAAAGCCACCACTCCATGACAAACAGCATTGTCAAGTTGATGGATCATCTCCATAGGAAGCGGCAATAACTTTTGTAGACGTGCAGCAGTTGTTTTCCATTAATACAGAACGCAACAACCCTTATATACCCGATTGTGAAGCCAATCGTCAAATGTACCTGTCCTTACATTTTGTCATGCCACCTGTGATATAATCCTGTTATTGACTTCTTGCTGCGAAAGAGAATCAGTGACATGGTTCTTTCAACAAAGACATCACCGAAGGGTAAAAGAAACTCACCAGATTGATATACTGAGTTCAGAAAGTAAACCCAAGTCAAGGAAAAAAATATATTCCATATTAAATGCCAAGTCTGTATTTATAATTGAGGGGAAATAAAGGAAATTGTTTTAGCTTTAAACAAAAACCAAATAAGTTGTTATATATTTTAACATAAACAATGGAAATTGTTATTTAAATATAGAAATTGTTGCACCATATCTTTATAACTGAGGGGAAATAAAGGAAATTGTTTTAGCTTTAAACAAAAACCAAATAAATTGTTATATATTTTAACATAAATAAATGAAATTGTTATTTAAATATAGAAATTGTTGCACCATATCTTTATAATTGAGGGGAAATAAAGGAAATTGTTTTACATTTTAACATAAACAAAGGAAATTGTTCTATGTTTAAACAAAACAAAGGAAATTGTTTTACATTAATGGAGGGGAAATAAGGAAGTTGTTTTAGCTTTAAACAAAAACCAAATAAGTTGTTATATATTTTAACATAAACAAAGGAAATTGTTTTACATTTTAACATTAACAAAGTAAATTGTTGTATGTTTAAACAAAACAAAGGATATTGTTTTACCTTAATGGAGGGGACATAAGGAAGTTGTATATTTTAACAAAAACAAAGGAAATTGTTATAAATATAGGAATTGTTACACCTTATCCTTATAATGGAGGGAAATAAACGAAATTGTTATAGATTTAAACAAAAACAAAGGAAATTGTTATCGATTATAAAAAATAAAATAAAAGAAAATTGTTATAAATATAGAAATTGTTGCACCATATCCTTATAATGGAAGAGAAATAATGGAAATTGTTTTGGCTTTAAATAAAAATAGAGGAATTTGTTGTATATTTGAACAAAAACAAAGGAAATGGTTTTACATTTTAACATAAACAAAGGAAATTGGTTTCGATTTTAACATAAACAAAGGGAATTATTGTTTTTCCCTTTGGAAAATCTCTGGAAAATCTCTGGAAAATTCTCTCTATCTCTTTGCTGATGACTCCACTCTCTGCCGCTCCATTCCTCTGCCCTCAGATCGGCAGTCTGCAGCCTCCTCACTCTCTGAAGACTTGGACAAAATCACAGACTGGTCAAACAAGTGGAACATGTCTTTCAATCCTGACAAATCTCACTCTCTTACTATGTCTCTCCGAAAAGATCGACTGGACAACCCTCCCATCTACTTTCTCAACAATCCTCTCCAAGAAGTTCTGTCGCTCAAGCTTTTGGGTCTCACCATCTGCCATGATCTTTCTTGGGAAAACCACATTTCCAAGCTGGCCTCCAAAGCCAGTCGCCGACTGGGCATCCTCCGTCGTGCGAAGTCCTTCCTCGGCACACCTGAGCTCCTCACCACATGCAAGGCTTTCATCCGCAGCTCAATGGAATACTGTTCTCCCCTATGGGCCGGTGCTCCTGCCTCACACCTGGCCCGGCTTCACGCTGTCGAAACCAAAGCTTTCAGAATTATTGGAATCTCCCGCGATGAAGCTATCTCTGAGGGCCTTTCACTCACTCACCGCAGGCAGGTAGGTGGTCTTTCTGTCTTCTACCGACTCCTCTCCAGCCTTGCACCCCCAGCTCTCTCTGTGCTCTGTCCCCCAAATATTCCTACAGGTCGCACAAGATCTGCCTGCAACCCTCTGATGGTTAAACTGCCGAAATCTCGGCTCTCTGCTCACCTTCACTCTTTCATTCCTCTTTTCTCCCGCCTCTGGAACAAACTCCCTCACTCCCTTAAATCGCACTCCTCCCTCCAGGTCTTTAAAACAGCTGTTCACCACCATCTCTTATCTTCCCCCATCCAAAACCTTGATCTTTTCTACCCCCGCTAATTCACCCCAGCTCCACCTTGTTTGAAATTCCAACTTCTTTCCTGGAAGTCCTGGCAGTGTCCATATGTTTTATACCTCTCCCACCGCCCCCTTCCCATGCCCCCCCCCCCAATGCCCTCTCCCTCTCACAGATCTCTCGATGTCTCCATGTCTCTCGGTCCCTGCTCTCAAAATAATGTTGTGTTTGTGTCCTTCCCCTTCTCTCCCCATCTTGTCTATCGCTTCCGATGTTATATGTTTTATGTGTCGGTTTGTCTTTCTGTGTGATTAATGTTCGCTCTTTCACGAGCCTCGATCTTGTATACAAAAATAAAAATAAAAATAAATATAAAAAAAATTGTAATTGTAGAAATTTTTACACGTTATCCTTAATGGAGGGGAAATATAGAAGTTGTAGATTTTAACAAAAATGAAGGAAATTGTTATGGATTATTATATTGTTTTGGACACACAAAAACAGGAAATCATACTAAAATACAAAATTTGGTGTTTGTTTGTCTGACTTTTGTTGACCGGGATACATTTGATCGTTCCTTATCCAATCACAACCAAACTTGGCAGGGGGACTGAAGGTCACGCAACAGAGGTTGTAGCGATTTAACTTCCCCCCACTCCTCAAAGTTGTTTTCTTCGCCAAAGGGGTTGTTTGTTGAGGTGTATATCCGTGTTAAGATAGCTTCATCGTATCGTTTTTCCTAAGCCACTTCTCATTACAAAAGTAACAAGAAAGAGGAATCAGAGATTGCAGACCCTCGCCAGGACGTATTTTCAGTGGTTTTTAAAAGGCTTTTGTGTTAAAACAAATATGGCGGCCGAACCATGTGACCGATGACGTCATCGTTTTTTTTTTCTCCACCAATTTTTCCCAAATGATGCTCAAGAAATTTCATCTTGATGGATGAAATTTTGTACTTGTCGAATTATGACGTCATAATGGAGGCACCTATGACATCATAATTAACATATGTTATTCCACATAGAGAGTTCTTTACAATGAGCCATGTCTCCATTTTTTCTATGCAGTGCTTTCAGAGATATAGAGGTGCAAATGTTTTTGTTTTTTCCAAGATGGCGGGCGAACCACGTGACCGATGACGTCATCATTTTTTCCCCCCACCAATTTATACCTAGGTGTTAACCCTGGTGTTGGGCTAGCGGCTAGGGTGCCGGCTTAGGATCCAAGGATCCTGGGTTCGTAATCCCGGTCGATTGCTGAATTAACGCCAGGGGGGTTGACTCAGCCTGTCATCCTTCCGAGGTCGGCTAATTGAGTACCAGTTCACTGGTAATTCCCTGTTTGTCGTTAAAGGCGGCAAAAAGGGTTGGCGTCAGGAAGGGCATCCGGCCGTAAAACATTGCTTCAAAAAGGGGACCGAAAAACAACAACAACCACGGTTCCCGAAAAAGGCCAACCCCCGCTTTGCGGGGAAAAATGGCCTCTAAAGGTGGTTTTTATAATGCTCAATAAATTTCATCTTGATCGGATGAAGCTTTGTACTTGTCGAATTATGACGTCATAATGGAGGCAACTATGACATCATCATTAACATATTTTATTCCCCATGGAGAGTTCTTTATAATGAGCAATGTCTCAATTTTGTCTATTCAGCGCTTTCGGAGATATAAAGGTGAAAAGTTTTTCGGTTTTTCCAAGATGGCGGCCGAACCACATGACCGACGACGTCATAATTCTCATTAAAAAATTCTGCAGGTGGAGTTGCACCTATGGCGAAAATTTCCTGTCAATTGGACCAACGGTTGCAGAGAAAATCATATTTATTCTGTGCGGACAAACAAACAGACAGACAAACAAATGGACTCAAATGCAATTCCCTCTCCTGTGGCGGGGGTAAACATACAAAATGAAAATTGATGATTTTATGCAGCCTTGACCTTTGAGTTTTTGATATAAAAAAAACAATGGACTCCTACCTTTTGATTAGTGAACAAATTCAGTGATCAGATATGCAAATTCTTTAAATTTCAGGTCAATCGGATGGAGATTAATAATTTTACGTGACACTGACCTTTTGACCTTTTGACTAAATTATTAATTTTCCTTCTCCATATTCTCATTAAAAAGCTTTGTTGAAAATATGATGACAAAACTCAAATGGTAAATTTAATTTTCAGGTCAATTGGATGAAAATTGATGATTTTATGTGACGCTGATCTTTGACCTTTTGACAAAATTATAAATTTGCCTTCTCTGTATTGTCATAATAAAGCGTTGGTGAAAAATTGATGACAATAGCTCAAATGGTAAAAAGATGGCCTGGACAGACACACACAGGCAGACAGACAGACAGACACATAGAAGTGATTGCAAAACGCCGTCTCCTACTGAGCATGGGACGGGCTAATAAGACAAGCCTGTGCCCCATGGGACGGGCTAATAAGACAAGCCTGTGCCCCATGGGATGGGCTAATAAGACAAGCCTGTGCCCCATGGGACAGGCTAATAGGACAAGCCTGTGCCCTATGGGACGGGCTAATAAGACAAGCCTGTGCCCCATGGGACGGGCTAATAAGACAAGCCTGTGCCCCATGGGACGGGCTAATAAGACAAGCCTGTTCTCCATGGGACGGGCTAATAAGACAAGCCTGTGCCCCATGGGATGGGCTAATAACACAAGCCTGTTCCCCATGGGACGGGCTAATAAGACAAGCCTGTGCCCCATGGGACGGGCTAATAAGACAAGCTTGTGCCCCATGGGACGGGCTAATACGACAAGCCTGTGCCCCATGGGACGGGCTAACAAGACAACCCTGTGCCCCATGGGACGGGCTAATAAGACAAGCCTGTGCCCCATGGGACGGGCTAATAAGACAAGCCTGTGCCCCATGGGACGGGCTAATAAGACAAGCCTGTGCCCCATGGGACAGGCTAATAGGACAAGCCTGTGCCCCATGGGACGGGCTAATAAGACAAGCCTGTGCCCCATGGGACGGGCTAATAAAACAAGCCTGTTCCCCATGGGACGGGCTAATAAGACAAGCCTGTGCCCCATGGGATGGGCTAATAAGACAAGCATGTTCCCCATGGGATGGGATAATAAGACAAGCCTGTGCCCCATGGGACAGGCTAATAAGACAAGCCTGTGCCCCATGGGACGGGCTAATAAGACAAGCTTGTGCCCCATGGGACGGGCTAATACGACAAGCCTGTGCCCCATGGGATGGGCTAATAGGACAAGCCTGTGCCCCATGGGACGTACAACCCTGTGCCCCATGGGACGGGCTAATAAGACAACCCTGTGCCCCATGGGACGGGCTAATAAGACAAGCCTGTGCCCCATGGGATGGGCTAATAAGACAAGCCTGTTCCCCATGGGATGGGCTAATAAGACAAGCCTGTGCCCCATGGGACAGGCTAATACGACAAGCCTGTGCCCCATGGGATGGGCTAATAAGACAAGCCTGTTCCCCATGGGATGGGCTAATAAGACAAGCCTGTGCCCCATGGGACAGGCTAATACGACAAGCCTGTGCCCCATGGGACGGGCTAATAAGACAAGCTTGTGCCCCATGGGACGGGCTAATAAGACAAGCCTGTGCCCCATGGGACGGGCTAATAAGACAAGCCTGTGCCCCATGGGACGGGCTAATAAGACAAGCTTGTGCCCCATGGGACGGGCTAATAAGACAAGCCTGTGCCCCATGGGACGGGCTAATAAGACAACCCTGTGCCCCATGGGACGGGCTAATAAGACAAGCCTGTGCCCCATGGGACGGGCTAATAAGACAAGCTTGTGCCCCATGGGATGGGCTAATAGGACAAGCCTGTGCCCCATGGGACGGGCTAATAAGACAACCCTGTGCCCCATGGGACGGGCTAATAAGACAAGCCTGTGCCCCATGGGACGGGCTAATAAGACAAGCTTGTGCCCCATGGGACGGGCTAATAAGACAAGCCTGTGCCCCATGGGATGGGCTAATAAGACAACCCTGTGCCCCATGGGACGGGCTAATAAGACAAGCCTGTGCCCCAGTAGCGATGTGTGGTGAGGCGAGCATAGCGAACCGATCCACGCTGGTTCGATGATATAAGTTATACGCTTTAACTCGATATTATCGGAAAATTATTGAAATCAAACTTAAGTCTCTGCACATTATTAATTGCTCTGAGGTGTCCAAGATGCCTGAATGTTACTCATGTAGCTAAACCTTAGTCGGCGAAGTTCATTACAGAGCAGGTCCTCCTTGTGTTACAAATATTTGGGTTACACAGATGGTGTTGATGAAAAAGGGGAAGAACAAGAAACTGGAGATACATGACTCTCTCTGAACCAGATGGATTAACTTATGAACAAATGTTTCAGGGATGATAAACATATCCTCACCCAACCTCCTTTTCCTGTGTACTCAGGGATGTTCCTGATAGTGAACCAGCTGAGACACGAGCCAGCAATACTTGCCAGGTGGAGGGCTTGTCGGTGCAGGAGCTGACCGCCGTGCAACTCTGCATTCTGCGTAAACTGGCCTTGCTCAGACTCACCGGCCTGCTGGAGAAGCATTCTTCTTCCAACAAGATTGGCTGGAGCTGGTGAGCAACCAAACAAGTGTATGTGCTCAAATGGGAATACCAAACCAGTCTATGTGCTCAAATGGGAATACCAAACCAGTCTATGTGCTCAAATGGGAATACCAAACAAGTCTATGTGCTCAAATGGGAATACCAAACAAGTCTATGTGCTCAAATGGGAATACCAAACAAGTCTATACTCAAATGGGAATACCAAACAAGTCTATGTGCTCAAATGGGAATACCAAACAAGTCTATGTGCTCAAATGGGAATACCAAACAAGTCTATGTGCTCAAATGGGAATACCAAACAAGTCTATGTGCTCAAATGGGAATACCAAACAAGTCCATGTGCTTAAATGGGAATACCAAACAAGTCTATGTACTCAAATGGGAATACCATACAAGTCTATGTGCTCAAATGGGAATACCAAACAAGTCTATGTGCTCAAATGGGAATACCAAACAAGTCTATGTGCTCAAATGGGAATACCAAACAAGTCCATGTGCTTAAATGGGAATACAAAAACAAGTCTGTGTGCTCAAATGGGAATACTAAACAAGGCTATGTGCTCAAATGGGAATACCAAACAAGTCTATGTGCTCAAATGGGAATACCAAACAAGTCTATGTGCTCAAAGGGGAATACCAAACAAGTCTATGTGCTCAAATGGGAATACCAAACAAGTCCATGTGCTTAAATGGGAATACCAAACAAGTCTATGTGCTCAAATGGGAATACCAAACAAGTCTATGTGCTCAAATGGGAATACCAAACAAGTCCATGTGCTTAAATGGGAATACAAAAACAAGTCTGTGTGCTCAAATGGGAATACTAAACAAGGCTATGTGCTCAAATGGGAATACCAAACAAGTCTATGTGCTCAAATGGGAATACCAAACAAGTCTATGTGCTCAAAGGGGAATACCAAACAAGTCTATGTGCTCAAATGGGAATACCAAACAAGTCTATGTGCTCAAATGGAAATACCAAACAAGTCTATGTGCTCAAATGGGAATACCAAACAAGTCCATGTGCTTAAATGGGAATACAAAAACAAGTCTGTGTGCTCAAATGGGAATACTAAACAAGGCTATGTGCTCAAATGGGAATACCAAACAAGTCTATGTGCTCAAATGGGAATACCAAACAAGTCTATGTGCTCAAAGGGGAATACCAAACAAGTCTATGTGCTCAAATGGGAATACCAAACAAGTTTTGTGCTCAAATGGGAATACCAAACAAGTCTTTGTACTCAAATGGGAATACCAAACAAGTCTATGTGCTCAAATGGGAATACGAAACCAGTCTATGTGCTCAAATGGGAATACCAAACAACTCTATGTGCTCAAATGGGAATACCAAACAAGTCTATGTGCTCAAATGGGAATACCAAACAAGTTTTGTGCTCAAATGGGAACACCAAACAAGTCTATGTGCTCAAATGGGAATACGAAACCAGTCTATGTGCTCAAATGGGAATACCAAATAAGTGTATGTGCTCAAATGGGAATACCAAACAACTCTATGCCCTCAAATGGGAATACCAAACAAGTCTATGTGCTCAAATGGGATTACGAAACCAGTCTATTTGCTCAAATGGGAATACCAAATAAGTGTATGTGCTCAAATGGGAATACCAAACAACTCTATGTGCTCAAATGGGAATACCAAACAAGTCTATGTGCTCAAATGGGAATACCAAACAACTCTATGTGCTCAAAAGGGAATACTAAACAAGTCTATGTGCTCAAATGGGAATACCAAACAACTCTATGTGCTCAAATGGGAATACCAAACAAGTCTATGTGCTCAAATGGGAATACCAAACAAGTCTATGTGCTCAAATGGGAATACCAAACAAGTTTTGTGCTCAAATGGGAATACCAAACAAGTCTTTGTACTCAAATGGGAATACCAAACAAGTCTATGTGCTCAAATGGGAATACGAAACCAGTCTATGTGCTCAAATGGGAATACCAAATAAGTGTATGTGCTCAAATGGGAATACCAAACAACTCTATGTGCTCAAATGGGAATACCAAACAAGTCTATGTGCTCAAATGGGAATACCAAACAAGTTTTGTGCTCAAATGGGAACACCAAACAAGTCTAAGTGCTCAAATGGGAATACCAAAACAAGTCTATGTGCTCAAATGGGAATACCAAACAAGTGTATGTGCTCAAATGGGAATAGCAAACAAGTCTATGTACTCAAATGGGAATACCATACAAGTTTTGTGCTCAAATGGGAATACCAAACAAGTGTATGTGCTCAAATGGGAATACCAAATAAGTGTATGTGCTCAAATGGGAATACGAAACCAGTCTATGTGCTCAAATGGGAATACCAAACAAGTCTATGTGCTCAAATGGGAATACCAAACAAGTCTTTGTACTCAAATGGGAATACCAAACAAGTCTATGTGCTCAAATGGGAATACCAAATAAGTGTATGTGCTCAAATGGGAATACCAAACAACTCTATGTGCTCAAATGGGAATACCAAACCAGGCTATGTGCTCAAATAGGAATACCAAACAAGTCTATGTGCTCAAATGGGAATACGAAACCAGTCTAAGTGCTCAAATGGGAATACAAAACAAGTCTATGTACTCAAATGGGAATACGAAACCAGTCTACGTGCTCAAATGGGAATACCAAATAAGTGTATGTGCTCAAATGGGAATACCAAACAACTCTATGTGCTCAAATGGGAATACCAAACAACTCTATGTGCTCAAATGGGAATACCAAACAAGTTTTGTGCTCAAATGAGAACACCAAACAAGTCTATGTGCTCAAATGGGAATACGAAACCAGTCTATGTGCTCAAATGGGAATACCAAATAAGTGTATGTGCTCAAATGGGAATACCAAAGAACTCTATGCCCTCAAATGGGAATACCAAACAAGTCTATGTGCTCAAATGGGAATACGAAACCAGTCTATTTGCTCAAATGGGAATACCAAACAACTCTATGTGCTCAAATGGGAATACCAAACAACTCTATGTGCTCAAATGGGAATACCAAACAACTCTATGTGCTCAAATGGGAATACCAAACAAGTTTTGTGCTCAAATGAGAACACCAAACAAGTCTATGTGCTCAAATGGGAATACGAAACCAGTCTATGTGCTCAAATGGGAATACCAAATAAGTGTATGTGCTCAAATGGGAATACCAAAGAACTCTATGCCCTCAAATGGGAATACCAAACAAGTCTATGTGCTCAAATGGGAATACGAAACCAGTCTATTTGCTCAAATGGGAATACCAAATAAGTGTATGTGCTCAAATGGGAATACCAAACAACTCTATGTGCTCAAATGGGAATACCAAACAAGTCTATGTGCTCAAATGGGAATACCAAACAAGTTTTGTGCTCAAATGGGAATACCAAACAAGTCTTTGTACTCAAATGGGAATACCAAACAAGTCTATGTGCTCAAATGGGAATACGAAACCAGTCTATGTGCTCAAATGGGAATACCAAATAAGTGTATGTGCTCAAATGGGAATACCAAACAACTCTATGTGCTCAAATGGGAATACCAAACAAGTCTATGTGCTCAAATGGGAATACCAAACAAGTTTTGTGCTCAAATGGGAACACCAAACAAGTCTAAGTGCTCAAATGGGAATAGCAAACAAGTCTATGTACTCAAATGGGAATACCATACAAGTTTTGTGCTCAAATGGGAATACCAAACCAGTCTATGTGCTCAAATGGGAATACCAAATAAGTGTATGTGCTCAAATGGGAATACCAAACAACTCTATGTGCTCAAATGGGAATACCAAACAACTCTATGTGCTCAAATGGGAATACCAAACAACTCTATGTGCTCAAATGGGAATACCAAACAACTCTATGTGCTCAAATGGGAATACCAAACAAGTTTTGTGCTCAAATGGGAACACCAAACAAGTCTATGTGCTCAAATGGGAATACCAAACAAGTCTATGTGCTCAAATGGGAATACCAAACAAGTTTTGTGCTCAAATGGGAACACCAAACAAGTCTAAGTGCTCAAATGGGAATACCAAAACAAGTCTATGTGCTCAAATGGGAATACCAAACAAGTCTATGTGCTCAAATGGGAATACCAAACAAGTTTTGTGCTCAAATGGGAACACCAAACAAGTCTAAGTGCTCAAATGGGAATACCAAAACAAGTCTATGTGCTCAAATGGGAACACCAAACAAGTCTAAGTGCTCAAATGGGAATACCAAAACAAGTCTATGTGCTAAAATGGGAATACCAAACAAGTGTATGTGCTCAAATGGGAATAGCAAACAAGTCTATGTACTCAAATGGGAATACCATACAAGTTTTGTGCTCAAATGGGAATACCAAACCAGTCTATGTGCTCAAATGGGAATACCAAATAAGTGTATGTGCTCAAATGGGAATACCAAACAACTCTATGTGCTCAAATGGGAATACCAAACAACTCTATGTGCTCAAATGGGAATACCAAACAACTCTATGTGCTCAAATGGGAATACCAAACAAGTCTATGTGCTCAAATGGGAATACCAAACAAGTTTTGTGCTCAAATGGGAACACCATACAAGTCTATGTGCTCAAATGGGAATACCAAACAAGTCTATGTGCTCAAATGGGAATACCAAACAAGTTTTGTGCTCAAATGGGAACACCAAACAAGTCTATGTGCTCAAATGGGAATACCAAACAAGTCTATGTGCTCAAATGGGAATACCAAACAAGTTTTGTGCTCAAATGGGAACACCAAACAAGTCTATGTGCTCAAATGGGAATACCAAACAAGTCTATGTGCTCAAATGGGAATACCAAACAAGTCTATGTGCTCAAATGGGAATACCAAACAAGTCTATGTGCTCAAATGGGAATACCAAACAAGTCTACGTGCTCAAATGGGAATACCAAACAAGTGTATGTGCTCAAATGGGAATACCAAACAAGTGTATGTGCTCAAATGGGAATACCAAAGAAGACAAGCCTTTAATAAAGACTGCTTGAATCATAAAGACATTCTGCGTGTGCCCGTTTTCCATTCTCCTACCAGCCTGTTCCAGGATTAACCTCATCTCTCGTTAAAAGAGTGATTTTTCAGATGTTTGAAATTCTAATGATGATCATGGCCATGCAGGCCTCTACCCAGGTTCATGCGACGAACGAAAGGAGCGACTGAAATGTCGGAGCGTGCTGCGGTCTTTGGGGCTTCACTGACGTTCAATGCACAGCGATCCGGGCATGCTCTGCCCCATGGGATCCAGCTCGCCATTGCTTACCTACAAGAACAAGGAAGTGACCAGGTGAGACGAAGTCATAATTTTTCCCTGACATGTGACTTCTTTAAGACCTCAAGAGGAATTCCTTAAATCGCCAAACTCCTCTACACTGTTTGTCGTATAATCTAAATATACAGTTACTCATAGTTTGAAGGCATTGTTCTTGCATAGGTGCAGGTAGGCCTACATTGTTCAACTTCCACCAAATTTGTCGAATGAAACAAGTCTTTTGTATCCCGTGTGGACAAAGTTGGCCAATATATTCTATCACACACATGTCATGAGTTATACCTGTGTCATAGAAAAAGGTCATATATGTGCCTCAACATCCTCAACTTTCTCAACATGTCCGTGCTTTTGGCCAATAGGTACTGTAAATGCCAATAGGTAATTGGTAAATGGTAAATGTACATAGCTATATGCCCACCTTTTAAGGTGCATTCCTGTCAATAATTGTGCGTGACTAATAAGTACAGTCCACGTGCATTTGCCCAGGTTGGGCTATTCCGCAAGTCGGGCGTGAAGTCTCGCATCCAGGCTCTCCGTGAGATGAACCAGTCAACGCCTGGTGCTGTGGACTACACGGGACAGTCGCCATACGATGTGGCAGACATGTTGAAGCAGTACTTCCGGGATCTCCCCGAGCCACTGCTCACCAGCAAGCTGTCTGAGACGTTGCTGCTCATCTTTCAAAGTAAGAACCTTAATTTCTCCAACTTCATTTTACCTGCTTCTTTGACCGCTACGCCCAGCAATACCACGTCAACAGCACTTTCCACATTGCATGCGTTGTGTGTGAGGGTGTGTGTGCCCTACTTCAACAGTCCCTCAAGGCCATTTCTGAGCCCAATTTTTGGACAGGTAGTAAATGGCTTTATGAGTTATTTAGAAACATCAGAACCGACCTAGTCTGGTGACCTGTTCTACTGTGGTGCTTTGTGCAGCTGTTCCAGCAGAGTGCCAGGTTGATGCTACGCATGCCGTGCTGCTCTTGCTACCTGCTGAGAGCCGCGAGGCTTTGCAAACTCTCCTGGCATTGCTGTCGGCCGTGGCCTGTCGCGAATGTGACAACCATATGCCAGCCGGGAACCTAGCGCTGTGCCTGGCTCCGTCGCTCTTCCACCTCACCACACTTCGCCGGGAAGGCTCAAGTAGTCGGTGAGGCCGCCTAGTTCTAGGCTCGGTGTTCAACCCGGAAACCGTTGGTCAACCATGTGATTTTATCGATAATGCCCTACATGTCACTTCCGCTTCCGGTCCCTTGAGCAAGGTTGCGACTTCGACGTCTGCACGGCATCAAAGTTTTAAGTATTTTTCCAATTTGTGTCTTTGTCAAATTTCCGCTCGTTGTTTTATTGTGTATGTGTTACTGTGTGTTTTCGAGTTAATCTTGGTTTGCAATTCGTGCAAACTTGTGTATAATTAAATCGTTTTCTGTTCGCACTCCGTGTGCGGCCTGGTAACTTGAAGCCTCCTTCACCCAGGGGGTGTTTTGTGTATGTAAGTTATTTCCTTCGCTGTATTGCTTATTTCTTAGATTTCCTTTTCTCCCCCTAACTTCCCCAAACATCTATCCTTTGTTTAACGTTTTATATATATACCTCTCCCACCGCCCCCCTTCCCGTGCCTCCTCCCCCCAAGCCCTCTACCTCCCACAGATCTCCCGATGTCCCTTCTCTCAAATGTTGTACTTGTGTTCTTCCCTCTCTCTCCCCATCTTGTCTCCCGCTCCCTTTATCTCATGTTTTATGTGTCAGTTTGGCTTTTTTTAAAATTAATGTTAGCTCTTACACGAGCCTCGATCTTGTATACAAAAAAAAAAAGGTCAAATCATTGAACCATCTTGAAAAATATGCATGTCACATGATATAAATCTCAAACATATATTTTGTTGCATGCCTGCCCTTTGACCCCTTTTTTGCACAGGTCGCTCCAGCGCAAGCCAAGTGTAGGGAAACCTGACCAGCGGGAACTAGGAGAGAACCAGGCCGCCACACAAGCACTTTCCCTGATGATCAGAGAAGCAAACTCGCTCTTCCTTGTGCGTGTTCATTCTTTACCCACTTAATCTACTACATGAGCTGCAACTACACCCCTTATACTATGAGTCCTTTTATATTTCTTTTGATTTTTTCAGTTCACTTTCACATCGACTGTGGCTCAAGCTTCGTTCATTACTTCCGCAGGTTCAGTCTCTTTCCCTTTTGCAGGAAGTGCATTGCATGCTTAGTCAGGGTCAACCAGATAACTCAGATAGCAGAGCACTGGTACGATTCACCAGAGAAACTGGGTTCAATTCCTGGATTGGGCATGTCATTTTCTCACATATGTCAATATAAATACATATATATACTGGGCGGGCCGAGGCATGACACGCATATTCGTGAAGCGATCCATATTTTTCACGCGGGAGACCGGGGTTCAGATGCCGGCATCTGAGGGCCGGCATCTCCGCTAGGGGCCTGATGCTACTAAAATGTCGCGTTCCTGGCGATTAAAATCTTTCGTAGGAACGGATAGTCGATCAAGCTGTTACTCCGAAGTGTTCAGTTCAATAGGTGGGGGAGTTAATACACATGGGGGGTGGGTGGGGGGAGGGGTGCGGGGGGGAGAGAAAGGAGAAGTAGGAGGAGGAGGATGCTGAAGAGCACTTACCTGCACGGATCCCACCGGCAGTCATTGTATGCTGTAGCATTAAGGGTGTAGTACTGGTGAACAGGTGATTTTTTTTTATTTTTTTTTTTATTTTTAGCTGAACAGTTTCCTTATAGTCTTATAAACAAGAATCATGCTATTAGAGGTCATGGAAGTACCCCTAATTATTGAAAAATTCAAATTTCAATTCAATTCAATATAATATTTTGCATGAAATTTGTTATAACTTGGGAAATGCATCATTCTTTTGGGCTGAAATTTGGACAGGATATTCAGAATATCACTTCCTTTAAAATGATGAAGGCTTTTGTTTATAGGAGTAGCCATTGTGGATTTATTGAAGGACAACCAAGTTTTATCTGGTAATTGGCATAATTAGCTAATTAGTGAACATTTGACATAATTTCACAAAATCCTCTCATCAGGTAGAAGAGTAACACATGTATAATACATGTACCAAGTTTTGTGTGAAAAGAATGATAGGTGACATAGAAGATAGAAGTAGAAATGTGTTCTTTGTTTTTCCTTGTTTTTTATTGACGGTCTAATTTATGCAAATTATATGCATGTAATATGACAAAGAAGCGTTGAAACTGGTCTGAGTTAAAGCCAAGATTATATCTTTCAAGAAAAACTGAAAATTAGATATTAACTTGACTTTGTTTTTGTGTAAAGGCCTCTCAAAGGTACCTATGTAGTTTTCTCAATTTTTCACCAGTACTACACCCTTAAGATTTCCCTTCACTGGAACTAAGGGGCTGAGCCCAAGCCATGAAAAACAGCCCCAGACCATTATTCCTCATCCACCAAACTTTTAAGTTGGCGCTATGCATTCGGGCAGGTCGCGTTCCCCTGGCATCTGCCAAACCCAGATTCGTCCCTTGGAATGCCAGATGGTTAAGTGTGATTCATCACTCCAGAGAACGCGTTTCCACTGCTCCAGAGTCTAATGGCGGCGAGCTTTACACCACTCCAGCCGACGCTTGGCATTGCGCATGGTGATCTTAGGCTTGTGTACGGCTGCTGAGCCATGGAAATCCATTTCATGAAGCTCCCGACAAACAGTTGTTGTGCTGACGTTGCTTCCAAAGGCAGTTTGGAACTCAGTATTGAATATTGCAACCGAGGACAGACGATGTTTACATGCTACGCGCTTCAGCACTCGGTGTTCCCATTCTGTGAGCTTGAGTGGCCTACCACTTTGTGGCTGAGCTGTTGTTGCTCCTAGACGTTTCCACTTCACAAGAACAGCACTTACAGTTGACCGAGGCAGCTCTAGCAGGGCAGAAATTTGACGAACTGACTTGTTAGAAAGGTGGCATCCTATGACGGTGCCACGTTGAAAGTCACTGAGCTCTTCAGTATCGCCCATTCTACTGCCAATGTGTGTCCATGGAAAATGCATGGCTGTGTGCTTGATTCTATATACCTGTCAGCAATGGGTGTGGCTGAAACAGCCGAATCCACTAATTAGAAGGGGTCTCCGCATACTTTTGGCCATGTAGTGTATATATTAGTAGTTTGAAAATTATTGTGTTTTCATGTTTAACAACTTGACTTGCGCGGTTGTTCCGGGTGCACCACCTTTTAACGGAGACGTGGAGCCCACTCTTAACATTCGCTTGTCGACACGCAGTACTTTTTATGTTCACATCAGGTGATGGGTTTACTATCTTATCTTGACGCAATCTTTATAAGAAAGACATTTAGTTGTTGTATCAGTGAGAAGACATAATCTTAGCAGCTCTGAGTCCTACTTTTCTTTGAGCTGAACCATGCACTGATTAGCTTTTCAGAAGCTGGGAATGCTTGCTTTGCTGCATTGATGCTGGTGTTGTTGTTGTGTGTGAGCATTCGATGGCCCTTGCCAACCACATATGGCAAATATTGCTGACTAGCAAGGATCCGTGGAAATTCCAAGTTATGTAAAATGTGACTTTATGACTTCAACTCTTCCCCCTCCCCCCCCCCACCCCATCCCCTCTCTCCCTCTCCCTCGACCCACATTCACTCCTCTTCCTTCCTCCCCCCCCCCCCCCCCAATCTCCACTCTCCTATCCCCTTACCCCACTCTCTCTCCCCCTCCTTTTCCTCCCACATCACTCCTCTCTCCCCTCCTCCATTTATTATCCCTCTCTCTCCCTCACTGCTCCTATCTCCCTCCACCCAAAATCCTCCCCCACCCTCCTCTTCCATTTCTCCCCTCCATCCCCCTAAACTCCCACTGCCAGAAAGAGTTTTCAAAGGGGTCATATATTGTATTTGAAAAACTTTCAAAGTAGCTATGATGTAACTCCCTCCTATGTCCTCTTCCCCTTCTCTCCTATTCCCCCCCTCCCTCCCTCCTCCCCCTACCCCCTCTCTGCCCCTCCCCCGCCCCCCCCCCATTCATCCTTTCCCCCAAGAGTTTTCAAAGTGGTCCTATATAGCATGCCTCACATTGCTAGAGGTCCCTCGAGGTGTTTCGAGGTCCCTCAAAGCAGTCCACCTGGAGTCAAAATAAATCCAGGGTAAAGACAGAAAGCGAAAACCCAAGGGGACAGGTCCGAACCCCTTCCTCTCGACCGGGAAGAGCTTTCAATATTTCTCCCAATTTTATTCGGAACACCTCAGGGTACCTCTAAAAATATAAACCCATATCGAATGGACGTTAGAAATAAACAATCTCCCAAGGGGACATGTCCGAAAACCACATGAGGATCTTTTGTTATTGGAAATGCCTTGTTTTTAGTCTAAAAACGTCTAATTTTGTTCGATTTTCTCAGGATTTGATTAAGTCGAGTCTTAAACTTAAAAGATTTCAGCGACATTCAAAAATTATATCACAAAAAATGACATCATAAGAATAAATCGTGGGATAGCGCAAAAATGTTTAGATTTGTAAGGCCTCAAAGCGCATCAATAAAATCAAAACCAGAGACCCCCCCAAACACGCGACTTACCTTATTCTTCTCAGAAGACACTCCTCTCTCAAAATGTCTGCACACGCACCCTCCACCCCACACAGCCACAGCACCCATGCAGGCAACTTCCAGCGGTTCATGTACACCAGAGGCCTGTTAGGCCTGAGAACTGACACGGAGAAAAAAAATGGCTGCGATTTGATTTTGAAGCTCCGCCCAGATGGACAGATGGACAGAGGGACAGAGGGACAGACAGACTAGCGGAGAAAAAAAACATATATATATATATATATATATATATATATATATACTCGTACATAATATATACATATAGTATCGATGTAAAGACATCAGCCAACTAGGTCGACTGTAGATTTTGATTTTAAGCACATTGGTTTGACGAGTTAGGAATTCCCAAATGAACCATCGGTTGATGATATGGGAATCCTACATACCGTAAAAGTTAGGGCTTTTCAAGGTTTAGTATCTACACTGTCTGTATAGAAGCTTTTCATTGTGTCACTTTGTTCACACTTGGTCGGGCGGCCATTTTTTTCGGTGTCATCCCCAAAGTACGACCGACCATACTCCATGATTTATGTGTTTTTCCATTGTCAGTGTTTTTATGGAGTTATCACCATCATGGAGGTTACATTTTCCCGACGGTGGTTTCAGGACATGTTAGACATTGAAAAGTTATGGATTTATTGGCCTCAAGGTGGTTACCTTTTCTCGGCGGTGGTTTCAGGACATGTTAGACATTGAAACGTTATGGAGTTATTGCCCTCATGGTGGTTACCTTTTCCTGGCGGTGCTTTCAGGACGTGTTGGACATTGAAAAGTTATGGATTTATCACCCTCATGGTGGTTACCTTTTCCATGACGGTGGTTTCAGGACATGTTAGACATTGAAAAGTTATGGCTTTATTGGCCTCATCGTGGTTACCTTTTCTCGGCGGTGGTTTCAGGACGTGTTAGACATTGAAAAGTTATGGATTTATTGGCCTCTTGTGGTTACCTTTTCTCGGCGGTGGTTTCAGGACGTGTTAGACATTGAAAGGTTATGGATTTATTAGCCTCATGGTGGTTACCTTTTCTCGGCGGTGGTTTCAGGATGTGTTAGACATTGAAAAGTTATGGATTTATTGCCCTCATGGTGGTTACCTTTTCTCGGCGGTGGTTTCAGGACGTGTTAGACATTGAAAAGTTATGGATTTATTAGCCTCATGGTGGTTACCTTTTCTCGGCGGTGGTTTCAGGACGTGTTAGACATTGAAAAGTTACGGATTTATTGCCCTCATGGTGGTTACCTTTTCTCGGCGGTGGTTTCAGGACGTGTTAGACATTGAAAAGTTATGGATTTATTAGCCTCATGGTGGTTACCTTTTCCTGGCGGTGGTTTCAGGACGTGTTAGACATTGAAAAGTTATGGATTTATGAGTCTCATGGTGGTTACCTTTTCCTGGCGGTGGTTTCAGGACGTGTTAGACATTGAAAAGTTACGGATTTATTGCCCTCATGGTGGTTACCTTTTCCTGGCGGTGGTTTCAGGACGTGTTAGACATTGAAAAGTTATGGATTTATTAGCCTCATGGTGGTTACCTTTTCCTGGCGGTGGTTTCAGGACGTGTTAGACATTGAAAAGTTATGGATTTATTAGCCTCATGGTGGTTACCTTTTCCTGGCGGTGGTTTCAGGACGTGTTAGACATTGAAAAGTTATGGATTTATTAGACTCATGGTGGTTACCTTTTCCTGGCGGTGGTTTCAGGACGTGTTAGACATTGAAAAGTTATGGATTTATTGCCCTCATGGTGGTTACCTTTTCTCGGCGGTGGTTTCAGGATGTGTTGAACATTGAAAGGTTATGGAGTTATTGCCCTCATGGTGGTTACCTTTTGTCGGCGGTGGTTTCAGGATGTGTTGAACATTGAAAGGTTATGGAGTTATTGCCGTCATGGTGGTTAACTTTTGCCTGACCCCACATCCCAATATACACTTTATAGCGACCTATGGTGGCCCTGATTTGTCCCTCTTGTTTTCGATAGGTGCCATCAACGTGGCTACCGCAGGTGCAGACCACCGGTGAGCAATTTCAGTGGGAAGGTCCACGTGATTGGGACGAGGCATCAGGACCTGTGAATGCCCTCAACCTGCTTGAGAGCCGCTTGCAGCAAATCCGCAGAGAGTGCCGCGGCCGAGCGAGAGGTTGGCGTCCGACGCCCAGTGTCTCCATCACTGACCTCGCTTATAGGAAGGTACTCCCCTCGCTCGACTTACCTTCACACGTTTCCTCTTAACATATACTGGTCATACCGCATCAGCCAGATCAATAATGGCCATCAGGTGAAACAAAAGGCAAAATCCAGCCATGTTCTTTTTTGTAATTGGCTGGGAAACGAACATGTGATATCGCATTATTGATTCTCGGCCAATCGGGGATAAGGAATTCTGCCGCCAAGACCAAAACTCCAGTAGTGGGAAATTAACTGAAATCACAATATTGCTTCTTCATGGTGCAATTTTATTTTCATTTCGGAACATCTGACAAGGATCATTGTCACAGGAGGAGGCCATTCGGCCCATAATGTCTGTGCTACACCAACAACAGATACCATCACTCATCCACACACGTCACACACGGTACCGACAGGTCATGCCAATATCTTTGTGCCCCTCTCTCGAATTTCCGATCTTCCTCAAATCGGAAAAAGATATATCATATCTATTTTGTAGGTTATCTCCCTGTGGGAGGGAGAGGGCTTGGGGGGAGGAGGCATGGGAAGAGGGGGGGGGGGGAGGAAGGGAAAAAACACATGGACACTCCGAGGACTTCCATGCCCCCAATCCTCCGAGGACTTCCAGTGGTTGAGAGGGAAAAAACACATGGACACTCCGAGGACTTCCAGGAAAGAAGTTGGAATTTCAAAAAAGTGGATCTGGGGTGAATTAACAGGGGTAGAAAAGATCAAGGTTTTGGATGGGGGAAGATAAGAGATGGTGGTGAACAGCTGTTTTAAAGACCTGGAGGGAGGAGTGGGATTGAAGAGAGTGAGGAGTTTGTTCCAGAGGTGGGAGTAAAGCGGAATGAAGGAGTGAAGGTGAGCAGAGAGTTTTCATTTTGGCAGTTTAACCATAAGAGGGTTGCAGGCAGATCTTGTGTGACCTGTCGGAATATTTGGGGGACAGAGCCCAGAGAGAGCTGGGGGGGGGGGGGGGGCAACGCCGGAGAGGAATCGGTAGAAGACAGGAAGACCACCAACCTGCCTGCGGTGAGTGAGTGAAAGGCCCTCAGAATCAGCTTCATCGTAGGAGATTCCAATGATTCTAAAAGCTTTGGTTTCAACAGCGTGAAGACGAGCTAGGTGTGAGGCAGGAGCACCAGTCCAGAGGGGGGAACAGTATTCCATTGAGCTGCGGATGAAAGCCTTGTATGTGGTGAGGGGCTCAGGTGTGCCACGGAAGGACTTCGCACGACGGAGGATGCCCAGTCGGCGACTGGCTTTGGAGGCCAGCTTGGAAATGTGGTTTTCCCAAGAAAAATCATGGCAGATAGTGAGACCCAAAAGCTTGAGTGACAGAACTTCTTGGAGAGGATTGTTGAGAAAGTAGATGGGAGGGTTGTCCAGTCGGTCTTTTCGGAGAGACATAGTTAGAGTGTGAGATTTGACAGGATTGAAAGACACGTCCCACTTGTTTGACCAGTTTGTGATTTTATCCAGGTCTGCAGAGAGTGAGGAGGCTGCAGACTGCCGATCTGATGGTTGGGATATGGAGCAGCAGATAGTAGAGTCATCAGCAATGAGATAGAGAGGATTTTCCAGACAGTCTGAGAGATCATTGATGAAGACCAGAAAAAGCACAGGGCCCAGAACACTGCCTTTGGGAACTCCAGCCTGAACAGGAAGGGGAGATGAGAGAAACCCATTCAGGGCCACACATTGACTACGACCAGAGAGGAAGTCCGCCAGCCATTCGTGGAGATTTTTCATGAATACCAAAAGAGGAGAGTTTGGTGAGCAGAGCGGGGTGCCAGACCGTATCGAAGGCACGTGAAATGTCAAGGGAGACAGCTCTAATTTCCTGTTTGGCGTTGAGGACCTCCATCCATTGTTGAGACAGCAGAAGCAGCATGTCCAGAGTAGAATGACCTGGTCTGAATCCAAATTGATGATCAGAGATCAAGCCATTGGAGAAGAGGAAAGATGTCATATCCGAAGCAATGATGGATTCCATGACTTTGCTGATAATTGGGAGAAGGCCGATTGGTCTGTAGTTTCTCGGATCTGTTTTTGCACCTTTTTTTTGTAAAGCGGTAATGTTGTCTGATTTCCAAACGCTTCTTTTTTGAAGCTTATCTTCGTTTTTGAGGAGTTTCTTTTTTTAGGAATACCCTCTTTTTTGAGGATTATTCTCATTTTTGAGGATTACCCTCTTTTTGAGGAGCTTCTTTTTTGAGGATTACCCTCTATTTGGGGAGCTTCTTTTTTGAGGATTATCCTCTTTTTTGAGGATTACCCTCTTTTCTGAGGATTACCCTCTTTTTTGAGGATTATCCTCTTTTTTTGAGGACTATCTTCTTTTTTGAGGAGCTTCTTTTTTGAGGGATATCTTCCTTTTTGAGGAGCCCCTTTTTTGAGGATTATTCTCGTGTTTGAGGAGCTTCTTTTTTGAGGGTTATCTTCCTTTTTGAGGAGCCCCTTTTTTTTGGTTATCCTCTTTTTTGAGGAGCTTCTTCTTTGAGGTTTATCTTCCTTTTTGAGGAGCCCCTTTTTTGAGATTATCCTCGTATTTGAGGAGCTTCTTTTTTTAGGGTTATCTTCCTTTTTGAGGAGCCCCTTTTTTGAGGATAATCCTCTTTTTTGAGGAGCTTCTTTTTTGAGGATTATCTTCCTTTTTGAGGAGCCCCTTTTTTGAGGATAATCCTCTTTTTTGAGGAACTTCTTTTTTAAGATTATCCTCTTTTTTGAGGAGCTTCTTTTTTTAAGATATCCTCTTTTTGAAATCCTTCATTTTTTTGGATTATCCTCTTTTTTAAGATTATCCTCTTTTTTGAGGTTTATCCTCTTTTTTGAGGAGCTTCTTTTTTGAGGATTATCTTCTTTTTTGAGGAGCTTCTTTTTTGAGCATTATCCTCTTTTTTTAGGTTTATCTTCTTTTTTGAGGAGCTTATTTTTTGAGGATTAGCCCCTTTTTTGAGGAGCTTCTTTTTTTTGAGGATTATCCTATTTTTCTGAGCATTATCCTCCTTTTTGAGGAGCTTCTTTTTTGAGGATTATCCTCTTTTTTTCATGAACTTCTTTTTTGAAGATTATCCTCTTTTGAGGTGCTTCTTTTTTGAGGATTATCCTCTTTTTTGAAGTGCTTCTTTTTTTTTGGCTTATCCTCTTTTTTAAGATTATCCTCTTTTTTGAGGATTATCCCCATTTTTGAGGATTATCCTCATTTTTGAGGAACTTCTTTATTGAGGTTTATTCTCTTTTTTGAGGAGCATTGAACTTAAGTGGACATCAGGATTTCTGATTCACATGAAAGAAGGGTTAAAATCGTTGTATTTATTCAAACTTTTATTATAACAAATCTTCCTGTTATACCGATGGAATATTGGATTGACAGACAGGTGTTTTTTTTAAAAACCTATTTGTGAGTTGTCTCCTGTCATTGCTGGATTGGGTGCACCTGTGTTTCAGCATGTCGGAGGTCACTTATTACCGCAGTGGAAGAGCAGTATCGAAATTCCAGCTCCTCCAGTGGATGTGCTTGAGCGCCTGCTCCATGAGAGGGACGTTTGGGACACGGACATCCTGCACGCCACTACGATGCAAACAGTTGCCGCGCCGCGCGGCAATGCAGACCTGTATCGCTATGTTTGTCGATCTGTGCCTCCACTGCTGCCTCGCTCCCACATACTCTTACGGTATGCCGATCCCTTCTGGTTGGAGAAAAATGACCCCTGGCAGCAGGGTCAGTCTGGGGAGGGTTTTCCATAAATATGGGGAAGGCGTAGTGTATCTCCAGGTCTTTCCAGGTGCTTTACTCTGACAGGAGTCACAATGGCAAACGTGTCGGACAACCAGCTGAACTCACACTTCATAGAAATAGAGAATGTGTGGTAAAAACAGTGGGAGTGTGGGTTTGTAAATGGGCCTCAATCATTCATGGGGTTTAAACTTTTGATACAAAACTGGCGTATCAGCAGTATGCATATGATCAAATGAGATTTCCAAACCGACTTGTCTAACGAAACGGCGTGTACGTGTGTCCGTACGTGTGTGCTTGCCTTGCAGCCTGTGGAGTGAGCTAGCAAAAGGTGCATGGGGAGTCGCGTGTCTGTCAGTGCGACGTGAGCTAAACGACGGGTCGAACGAGGTGACAACGGGCCCCTGCCTATCGGTTGATGTTATTGATGTGCGTTACCTGATAGAGCTGGCTGCGCCCGGCCGTTCACGGCTCACCTACATCTGCTGTTGTGACACAAAGTGAGTTCCATTGCCTCGTGCTTCTGCCGGTATGCAGTAAAACAGTAACACTGTGTGACATGTGGCAATTGTTAGCTGAAATATGTTGTTGTTGTCTTGTTGTTGTGTTGTTGTTGTATAGCCCAAGAGAGTTCTCTCGAAAAAGCCATTTGACACAGCACAGAGACAGCTGATTGATCTCACAGGTGCCACCCAGAGATCCCCCACATTCAGTATGGTGTATCCCCGCCTTCACAAAGTTAGGGCCATGACAGAGTTAGAGAGAGAGTGAGGGAGAGAAAGGGAGAGACAGAGAGAGCGAGGGAGAGAAAGGGAGAGAGAACGAGGGAGAGAAAGGGAGAGACAGAGGCAGAGTTAGAGAGGGAGAAAGCAAGGGAGAGACAGAGACAGAGAGTGAGGGAGAGGGAGAGACAGAGACAGAGTTATAGAGAGAGAGAGCAAGGGGAGACAGAGACAGAGAGAGCGAGGGAGAGAAAGGGAGAGACAGAGACAGAGTTAGAGAGAGAGAAAGCAAGGGGAGACAGACACAGAGAGAGCGAGGGAGAGAAAGGGAGAGACAGAGAGAGCGAGGGAGAGAAAGGGAGAGACAGAGACAGAGTTAGAGAGAGAGAGAGAGAGAGAGAGAGAGAGAGAGAAAGGGAGAGAAAGGGAGAGACAGAGAGAGCGAGGGAGAGAAAGGGAGAGACAGAGACAGAGTTAGAGAGAGAGAGAGAGAGAGAGAGAGAGAAAGGGAGAGAAAGGGAGAGACAGAGACAGAGTTATAGAGAGAGAGCAAGGGGAGACAGAGAGAGCGAGGGAGAGAAAGGGAGAGACAGAGACAGAGTTATAGAGAGAGCGCAAGGGGAGACAGAGACAGAGAGAGTGAGGGAGAGAAAGGGAGAGACAGAGAGAGCGAGGGAGAGAAAGGGAGAGACAGAGACAGAGTTAGAGAGAGAGAAAGCAAGGGGAGACAGAGACAGAGAGAGCGAGGGAGAGAAAGGGAGAGACAGAGAGAGCGAGGGAGAGAAAGGGAGAGACAGAGACAGAGTTAGAGAGAGAGAGAGAGAAAGGGAGAGAAAGGGAGAGACAGAGACAGAGTTATAGAGAGAGAGCAAGGGGAGACAGAGAGAGCGAGGGAGAGAAAGGGAGAGACAGAGACAGAGTTATAGAGAGAGAGCAAGGGGAGACAGAGACAGAGAGAGCGAGGGAGAGAAAGGGAGAGACAGAGAGAGCGAGGGAGAGAAAGGGAGAGACAGAGTTAGAGAGAGAGAGAGAGAGAGAAAGGGAGAGAAAGGGAGAGACAGAGACAGAGTTATAGAGAGAGAGAGCAAGGGGAGACAGAGAGAGCGAGGGAGAGAAAGGGAGAGACAGAGACAGAGTTATAGAGAGAGAGCAAGTGGAGACAGAGACAGAGAGAGCGAGGGAGAGAAAGGGAGAGACAGAGAGAGAGCGAGGGAGAAAAAGGGAGAGACAGAGACAGAGTTAGAGAGAGAGAAAGCAAGGGGGAGACAGAGACAGAGAGAGTGAGGGAGAGAAAGGGGGAGACAGAGAGAGAGACAGACAGAGAGAGAGAGAGAGAGAGAAAGGGAGAGACAGAGACAGAGTTATAGAGAGAGAGCAAGGGAGAGAAAGGGAGAGACAGAGGGAGAGATGTAGAGAGAACAGAGAGAGAGCGAGGGAAAGAGAGAGCGAGGGAGAGAGCGAGGGAGAGACAGAGGCAGAGGGAGAGAGAAGAGAGAGAGAACATAGAGAGAGCGAGGGAGAGACAGAGGGAGACAGGTAGAGAGAACAGAGAGAGAAAGAGAGAGAGAGCGAGGGAGAGGTAGACAACAGAGAGGGAGAGGGAGAGACCGAGGGAGAACAGAGAGAGCGAGGGAGAGGTAGAGAGAACAGTGAGAGAGAGCGAGGGAGAGGTAGAGACAACAGAGAGAGAGTGAGGGAAAGGTGGAGACAACAGAGAGAGAGAGAGAGAGCGAGGGAGAGGTAGAGACAACTGAGAGAGAGCGAGGGAGAGGTAGAGACAACAGAGAGAGAGAGAGAGAGAGCGAGGGAGAGACAGAGGGAGAGAGCGAGGGAGAGGCAGAGACAGAGGGAGAGAGAACATAGAGAGAGCGAGGGAGAGACAGAGGGAGACAGGTAGAGAGAACAGAGAGAGAAAGAGAGAGAGAGAGCGAGGGAGAGGTAGACAACAGAGAAGGAGAGGGAGAGACCGAGGGAGAACAGAGAGAGCGAGGGAGAGGTAGAGAGAACAGTGAGAGAGAGCGAGGGAGAGGTAGAGACAACTGAGAGAGAGCGAGGGAGAGGTAGAGACAACAGAGAGAGAGAGCGAGGGAGAGGTAGAGACAACAGAGAGAGAACACAGAGAGAGGGAGGGAGAGACAGAGGGAGAACAGAGAGAGAGCGAGGGAGAGGTAGAGACAACTGAGAGAGAGCGAGGGAGAGGTAGAGACAACTGAGAGAGAGCGAGGGAGAGGTAGAGACAACAGAGTGAGAGAGAGCGAGGGAGAGGTAGAGAGACAACAGAGAGAGAGAGAGAGAGAGAGAGAGCGAGGGAGAGGTAGAGACAACTGAGAGAGAGCGAGGGAGAGGAAGAGAGAACAGAGAGAGAGAGACAGAAAGAGTACAGAGAGAGAGCGAGGGAGAGGAAGAGAGAACAGAGAGAGAGACAGAAAGAGTACAGAGAGAGAGCGAGGGAGAGGAAGAGAGAACAGAGAGAGAGACAGAAAGAGAACAGAGAGAGAGACAGAAAGAGAACAGAGAGAGAGAGAGCGAGGGAGAGGAAGAGAGACAGAGAGAGAACAGAGAGAGAATGAGAGAGAACAGAGAAGAATCCATCCTCACAGATGAACCACCCAGCTTAACGTGCCATCCAGTGGATGGTGCACCAGCTGATGCAATGCCCTCGCTCACCTTAATATCACCTCTTATTAGTCAAAATCATTAATTTGCCGTAACTTGTGAAAAATAATTGTTGTTGTTCTTTCATGGGCGCAATTATTCCCACCTTGTCGTGCGGTTGGCCGAGGAAAGTTTGTTTTTGGACCAAGTCTTTCACGAATCGGCCGTCCAGTGTGACGTTTGACTGAGTAGTCACAGGCGATCGCTCACCAACGAATACCCCGATGGATGACACACACATTGATGAAACCCCAGGATGGCAGTTTATAGCTCGGTCTGGATTTCAACCTCAGCTGGACAACTCAGAAGAGAGTGGTAAAAATGACAACTTCTTACACGTCTCCATTGATGAGAAGTTGTGTCGATACAATGAGCTTTTGCCAGCCTTGTCTGTACAAACTGAAATGTACGTAAAGTAATGAGAGAGAAAAGATGAAGAGAAACATCAAAATAACAATTTCATACATGGAAAGGTAATGGGTTCCCTTTCAAGGAAATTCGACGCAGGAAGGGGCGATTAGGCCTATGAAAGACTGTGTTAGTATTGCCAGCTTTTATTGTTGTTTGAATGCTGAACGTCAAGAAAGGAAGCAGCAAGTACCATTTTAAAGTTTCAATACGACCTGGTCAGGACTTGAACCACCGACCTGCCAGACCAGGACTGGACTCTCTTCAACCAATACACCACCAGGTCTGGTTATATCACATGATCTACAAACTTGTGATCATTCAACAGATTACTTGTGTCCATAGCAGTTTTTCTCAAAGTTATTAATAATAGTGTTTTTGTAAGTTTGAAAGAAGTTTCATGATCACTTTGAACAGGTTTTAAAGTGAAACAAAACTAGGAGTTCCTACATTTGATCAACATCGCCCTACGCACTTGGAGACAACTTCCAACATGCCATTAAACTCATGAATGAAACATATCGACATTCCCAGGAATTTTTGTTGGGTCCAAAAGGCATGCGTGACACCATTTGTGTGTTTCACAGCCAATCATGGAATACACATGGCCGACCTCTCCAGAAATTACATAAACAAGAGTGTAAAGTGAAAATTCCGGAATGATTAGATCTTCCGTTTCACTTTAAAGTAAGCATAGCAAAGCCAGTATGTACATGCTGCAACACATTGCAGTAACAACCAAGCAGGACACTCCTTAGAGAGCATACCTTCACCGGGCTGAACAGTTTATGTTTTGTATCCCACAGATAGGCCGGATCTGGATCCAGATCTTCACAAAAATCGAATTAATTCATCCTTGCCACACACCCAGCCTGTCCACCACGTTTCGTCGGAATCAGTACATAACTTATTGAGATATTCCTCTCAGACAGACAACAAATGAAAAATCACTCATAGAGCGACACTTGGCAAAGGAGAACAAAATAGAATGGCACTCAATAGAGCATCCTTTTGACCTCTAAAATAGTTGGTGGTTAGATTCATTTTGCCGATGTGTAAATCCTTTTCAAATTTCAAGTCAATCGGATGAAAATTGAGGATTTTAGAAATTCGGAAAAAGTGGCTGACCTTTGGCCTATGTTGACCTTTTGGCCTATGCTGATCTCAAAAATAATTGGTGGTTGAATTCAGTTTGCCGATGTTTAAATCCTTTTCAAATTTCAAGTCAATCGGATGAAAATTGAGGATTTTAGAAATTCGGAAAAAGTGGCTGACCTTTGGCCTATGTTGACCTTTTGGCCTATGCTGATCTCAAAAATAATTGGTGGTTGGATTCATTTTGCCGATGTGTAAATCCTTTTCAAATTTCAAGTCAATCGGATGAAAATTGAGGATTTTAGAAATTCGGAAAAAGTGGCTGACCTTTGGCCTATGTTGACCTTTTGGCCGATGCTGATCTCAAAAATAATTGGTGGTTGAATTCAGTTTGCCGATGTTTAAATCCTTTTCAAATTTCAAGTCAATCGGATGAAAATTGAGGATTTTAGAAATTCGAAAAAAGTGGTTGACTTTTGGCCTATGTTGACCTTTTGGCCTACGCTGATCTCAAAAATAGTTGGTGGTTGAATTCATTTTGCCGATGTGTAAATCCCTTTTCAAATTTCAAGTCAATCGGATGAAAATTGAGGATTTTAGAAATTTGGAAAAAGTGGATGACCTTTGGCCTATGTTGACCTTTTTGCCGATTCTGATCTCAAAAATAATTGGTGGTTGAATTCAGTTTGCCGATGTGTAAATCCTTTTCAAATTTCAAGTCAATCGGATGAAAATTGAGGATTTTAGAAATTCGAAAAAAGTGGTTGACTTTTGGCCTATGTTGACCTTTTGGCCTATGCTGATCTCAAAAATAGTTGGTGGTTGAATTCATTTTGCCGATGTGTAAATCCTTTTCAAATTTCAAGTCAATCGGATGAAAATTGAGGATTTTAGAAATTCGGAAAAAGTGGCTGACCTTTGGCCTATGTTGACCTTTTGGCCTATGCTGATCTCAAAAATAGTTGGTGGTTGAATTCATTTTGCCGATATGTAAATCCTTTTCAAATTTCAAGTCAATCGGATGAAAATTGAGGATTTTAGAAATTCGGAAAAAGTGGTTGACCTTTGGCTTATGTTGACCTTTTGGCCGATGCTGATCTCAAAAATAATTGGTGGTTGAATTCAGCGACCTGATATGCAAATAGTCTTCAAATTTCAAGTTAATCTGATGAAAATTGACAATTTTAGAAATTCGGCCTATGTTGACCTTTTGGCCTACGTTGACCGCAAAAATAGTTGGTGGTTGAATTCAGTTCGCTGATATGAAAATCCTATTCAAATTTCAAATAAATCGGATGAAAATTGAGGATTTTAGAAATTAGAATAAAACTTGTTGACCTTTGGCCTATGTTGACCTTTTGACCTCAAAAATAAATAAGATTCCGTCGGACCACCAACTCTACCATTTGGTGAAGTTTCGTAAGACTGGCTTAAAATTGTGACCTGAAGGCAAGTATAAGTGAGCGGACAGACAAACACACTAACCGGAGTGATCAACATACTTGTCAAAAAATTTTGTTTGGTCAATTAACAAGAAAGACGTCGCGAGGAGCACGATACTTGCGATATCCCTGAAATAAATTTGACTTTAAAAATAATTAGCAGTTGAATTAAAAGTCCAAATATGCAAATCTTCATCAAATTTCAAGTCAATCGGATGAAAATTGAGGATTTTAGAAATTCCACCTAAGAACTTGACCTTTGGCCTATGTTGACCTTTTGACCTAAAACAATGGGCTTCTTGCTTATGGCTAGCTTCATTAGATAGTGAAGTTTTGTGAACATCGGAGTAAAAATTTGACCTGTAGGCTGTTGACATACAAACAGACATCCAGAATAACACACAAGACCAACCAATCAATATACTAAAGTAGCGACAGTTTTCTGTTCGTCTGTTTCTGTCTTTCCGCCCATTGGTTGGACCCCTGCCCTGACTCCACCCACAAATACGTCATTAGTAAGAAGGCTGACTCCACCCGCCGGCATTTTGATCTTCATGCAGTTCAGGCCGAACACATCGTCTAACCCGTCGTATTTACATTCACCATGCCCTACCTTTACGTTGCTAAAACAAGCCTTCGGGAGCATGCGAAGCAGCACCTCTTTGCCTTTACACTGCCCCAAAAAAAAGAGAGGGTTTTCCGTAGAAATCTGTTCTGTGGGTTCCTGCCCATATACTGCACTTGAAAAATCCTCAATTTTGGCAGAGCAGGATACTTGCATAATCCCGCAAACAAATCTAGCCTTAAAAATAATTTGTGGTTGAATGAAATGACCAAATACGCAAATCGTCTTCAAATTTCAAGTCAATCGGATTAAAATTGACGATTTTAGAAAATTAGCTTATGTTGACCTTTTGACCTCAAAAATAATTGGTTGAATTCAGGGAGCTAATATGAAAATTTTCTTCAAATGTCAAGTCAATCAGCTGAAAATTGAGGATTTTAGAAATTCCACTTGAGTTATTGACTTTTGGCCTACGTTGACCTTTTGGCCCATGTTAACCTCCAAAATAATTGGTGCCTTAATTTATTAACCTGATATGCAAATCCTCTTCAAATGTCAAGTCAATCGGATGAAAATTGAGGATTTTTAGAAATTCCACCTAAGTTGTTGACCTATGGCCTGTGTTGACCTTTTGACCTCAAAATCAATAGACTTCTTGCTTATGACCAACTCTGCCGTTTGGTGAAGTTTTGTGAAGATTGGATGAAAATTGAGGATTTTAGAAATTCCACTTAAGTTGTTGACCTTTGGCCTATGTTGACCTTTTGGCCTATCTTAACCTCCAAAAAATTGGTGGCTAAATTAATTTATTAACCTGATATGCAAATCCTCTTCAAATGTCAAGTCAATCGGATGAAAATTGAGGATTTTAGAAATAACTTATTGACATTTGGCCTATGTTGACCTTTTGACCTCAAAACCAATAGACTTCCTGCTTATGACCAACTCTGCCGTTTGGTGAAGTTTTGTGAAGTTTGGATGAAAATTGTGACCTGTAGGCGATTGACTTAAAACAGACGGACGGAATACCACACACGACCAACCAAGATACACTTGGTCCTCGGTTAACATGGTGTTTGCGTTCTTGAAAACCACAACATGAAGTGAAAATGACTTTAAATGGATCAATTTATCTCATAAGAAATATATATTTATCTCGATGACGTAATAGCGAGTTATGGATAAATAATCACGACGTTATTTGAGGTCCAGGTATTAATTATTCGGTCCTCTCATCTCGATTCTTCAATAGATTCACCTATAAAATTGGTTGTGGTGTCCGGATGTCTGTCCGTCCATCCGTCAACTTTTTGCTATTTTTACTACTCCTCCCTTGTCCCGTGGCTGATGGTTATGAACCTTGACACATGAATACAAGACACGATCCCGCACAACTACTCGGCCTCGAATTTTCGATTTCGTCCAAAAAAAAAAAATTCCATTCGGCATTTCCTGGTTGCCCTCTCGCAGGTTGGCAACACAAATCAGAAAGACGACGATGCTACCCTCTGCATCTTTTGAACGCATCATCCAGACTCGGCAGCAGAATGGTTAGAGCATCTGCTCCGAGTCGGCCTGGTCAGGGGCTTCAAACCCGACAGTGCCCGAGTCATACCCAAGATTTAAAAATGAAATCTTTGATTGACTTATCCATTTAAAAATGGATGCAACCATCGCACAACATTGATGGGCCTAATTGCCTGTTCCTGCCTGCAGTTAAGTTCCTTTTTATGGATCTTTTATTGCAACGTTTGCAATTTCGTCTTCCCCCATCCAAAACCTTGATCTTTTCTACCCCCATTAATTTACCCCAGATCCACTTTTTTGAAATTCCGACTTCCTTCCTGGAAGTTCTAGCAGTGTCCATGTGGAGATATGGAGGTGCAATGTTTTTCGGTTTTTCCAATGTGGCCCCCCCCTCTTTCCCACACCTCCTCCCCTCAAGCCTTCTCCCTCCCACAGATCTCTCGATGTCCCTGCTCTCAAATGTTATACTTGTGTGCTTCCCTCTCTCTCCCCATCTTGTCTCCCGCTCCCTTTATCATGTTTTATGTGTCAGTTTGTTGGTTTTTTTTGTGATTAATGTTAGCTCTTACACGAGCCTCGATCTTGTATACAAAAAAAAAAAAAGGTTCTTGGGTGAAATATGTTTAAAGCCTCGAAATGCGATGTCTAAACTAAGGCTAATAACAATACCCCCGAGTTTAGGTACAATTTTACTGATCCAAAATTTTAGGAACCCCCCAAAAAATGGTGATGCAACAACATCCAGCTGATTGTCTGTAGATGAAGAAGTGACTATGTCATTGCCTTGCAGGGGTCGTGAGGCGGAATGGTACAGGAAGGTTTACGGACACCTTTGTGCGGCGGAGCTGGTCCGTATCCGTGATTCCTTCTCTCCTGACCCGTGACTGTCCCGCTGGCTCGAGACACGCTCCGGGTGCGATGAAAGAAAACAAATCGGAAGGAAGGAAGCAAGCCTGGGCACCTGGCGATGAAACGTTGAGACATCCTCGCGATGTGGAATTTCAGGTCCCATCCAAGATTGCCGTCACGGTCATGAACGAATGGGGTTGTGCGGAACCCGAGAGGATCAACAAACGTCAACATTGCGGAATTGTCAACAATAAGGAACTTATCAAAGATTATATATATATATATATTTACCTAATATTGTAACAAAGTTTTTCATTTTTATTGATCTCGGTCGAAAATTATTTTTATTAAATGATTCTCTTTATTTGGACTGAAATCAGCTTTTGTTGCTGCAACGACTCAATGAAAGTAGCCACGGAACATCATTCCTCACCTGTACTTCTGTTTCACCTGTGGTTCCGCAAAAGCCACCTTTTTCATGGACTGTTTCTTTTCCTTCCTATAAGAACTTCTTGCTAGCATTTAATGGGTTTCTTTTTCATTCATTTCGATCGGTACAATTTCTATTTGACCAATAACCTGTTTTTATTCCCTTTCTCATTGCGCATCTTACAGGTGGTCCAACAAGTGTCCGCGTGTTGTCTGACTTTGAAGGAATGTCCGTTAATGCAGGAACTTGTTCCAAAGTCCGATGTGATTTTAACTTTGTTCATGCGATTCGAAAGTGATCACCTTCGAGCGAACAGTCTCACCTTTACAGTTAAAAGAGTTTGTAGTCAGGTTCACCATGTCAATAAATTATATTTCGTTCAAAATCATGGAAGATTAGCAAACCTAAACATTTTTGGAAAGGTTATAGCATAAGGAAACTAAAAATAAATGTTTACATTTGGAGAGATACCTGTATGGCGGCCATTTTGGCTTTTCAAAATGGCCACTGTAAAATACATATTTTGTTCTATTTCTGCCTCTAATTACCCTAAAAACTTTTTAAAATACACTAAACCTATATTTTCAGGGACAAGGAATCCAATGAAAGTATCAAATTAGTGCTATGGGGAATGGTAAGACACGAATCAAAGGTTTTGAATTGCAAAATACTGTCTTTATATTCGCGATAAGTTGCATAATCAAATACATGTTATCATTTTGTACAGGCAGTTAATAACATCAAAATGTGTCACAATAATTCATATCACCAAACATACACAGGCAGTCAGCAAAATCATACATACACATGCAGTCAGTATAACTTCACATCTGCACAGGCAGTCAATGACAAAATATACACAGGCAGTCAATGGCATCAAACATACACGATTACAGAATATGCCATTTAGAGTTCGTCATCACTGTCCTGTGTGTCGTATCCGACAATATAGTCCGCATCGTTTTCACAGTCCGTTCCACACAAGCAAAGGTCGGTCAAATTGATTGGCAAATCGAATTGGTCGAATGGTCGATCGAATCGAATTCGATGAATCGAATCGAATCGAATCGATCGAATTGGTCGAATGGTCGATCGAAGCGATTGGTCGAATGGTCGAATTGGTCAAATGGAATTGGTCGATTGGTCGAATTGGTCGAATCGAATTGGTCGGAATTGGCAAATGTAAACATTGATTTTCAGATTTTCCATGTAAGAACGTTTCCAAAAATGTATAGGTTTGCTAATCTACCGTGATTTTGAACGAAAAAAACATAGTGAACCTGACTATTGTTTGTTTTTGTGAAAATTATGCAGTTTTATCATGACGTCACACCTCATGCGTTTACTTGCGTTTGCTTGTCTAATTGCTAACGTACAAAAACGACTCATTTAGTACTTATTTTATTTTACGTAAACTCTGATTCAATTCAACATGAGTGCACATTCGGGGTGGTATATATGTTATGGTGGTTAAATTGGCCAGTCTGATCGGACATGTTGCTACCGTGTCCATGCCAGACAATTTGCTCTGGACACCTTAAAGCAGTACCTCACCGAACTATGTAAAAATATTGGGGGGGGGGGGGGGGGGGAGCAGGGGAAGGCGGTACAGGTGGAGGGGTGGAAGGGGGGGGCTCAGAGGAGGAAACGGGGGAGGCAAGGTAGGGGAGGGGAGGCAGGAATGTTTTAAACCTCCTCAACCACACCCCTTCACCCTCTTCTCCAGTGTATTTCCCAATAGTACAGTATCAGATTTAACAATTAACTTCTTCTTCATTCGTATACAGCATGAGGCTGCGGAGTAGCCTCATTGGCTGAGGGTGCGGCTGTGCCGCTCACGCTATGCTGAATCTCTGCTGGTTATGGTAGGAATATTAGTAATTTGTTCATGGTGCTGGCGATAGCTCGCCTACACTTCACGAAGGACACCATGGAATGTTTAATGTCCACCAATTAATGCTGGCAGACGGAACGCACGGTTTAACGTCCATATGTAGGACGACACACACATTGATGGAAAGTAGCAGATTCTCCTTACCTGTGAAACACCGGGATGACGGTTTATAGCTGGGTCAGGATTTGAACCCAGGCTAGACAACTTGGAGGCAAGTGTGGATACCTCGAGGCCATCTTGTCAGCCCCAGCCATTAACTGCCAGTCCTCATGCTCAAAGACTGTTACAAAATGATAAAAGCGACACTTTGTGAACAATGTCCCGAGGTTTCCAAGAAGACATCCGAGCTACGGTTCTTCAGTAAACAAGTGTGCTGTTGTATTTCCAGTGCAGCAAACAAACAAACACACACACACACACACACGGATATATATATATATACACTACATGGCCAAAAGTATGTGGACACCCAAACATCATACCCATATGTGTTCGTCAAACATCTCATTCCAAATTCATGGGCATTAATAGGGAGTTGGTCCCCCCCCCCCCCCCCCCACCCCCTTTGCTGCTATAACAGCCTCCACTCTTCTGGGATAGCTTTCCATAGATGTTGGAACATTACTGCATGGATTTGCTTCCATTCAGCCACAAGAGCATTCGTGAGGTCAGGCACTAATGTTGGGCGATTAGGCCTGGCTCGCAGTCGGCGTTCCAATTCATCCCAAAGGTGTTCAATGGGGTTGAGGTCAGGGCTCTGTGCAGGCCAGTCAAGTTCTTCCACACCTATCTCAACAAACCATTTCTGTATGGACTTCACTTTGTGCACGGGGGCATTGTCAAGCTGAAACAGGATAGGGCCTTCCCCAAACTGTTACCACAAAATTGGAAGCACACAATCGTCTAGAATGTCATTTTATGCTGTAGCGTTAAGATTTCCCTTCACTGGAACTAAGGGGCCGAGCCCGAACCATGAAAAACAGCCCCAGACCATTATTCCCCCTTCACCAAACTTTACAGTTTGCACTATGCATTTGGGCAGGTAGTGTTCCCCTTGCATCCGCCAAACTCGTCCGTCGGACTGCCAGATGGTGAAGCGTGATTCATCACTCCAGAGAACGCGTTTCCACTCCAGAGTCCAATGGCGGTGAGCTTTACACCACTCAAGCCGACGCTTGGCATTGTGCATGGCGATCTTAGGCTTGTGTGCGGCTGCTTAGCCATGGAAACCCATTTCATGAAGCTCCCGACGAACAGTTGTTGTGCTGACGTTGCTTCCAGAGGCAGTTTGGAACTCGGTAGTGAGTGTTGCAACGGAAGAAAGACGATTTTTACGCGCTTCAGCACTTGGCGGTCCCATTCTGTGAGCTTGTGTGGCCTACTAATTCGTGGCTGAGCTGTTGCTGCTCTTAGACGTTTCCACTTCACAATAACAGCACTTACAGTTGACCGGGGCAGCTCTAGCAGGGCAGAAATTTGATGAACTGACTTGTTGGAAAGGTGGCATCCTTTCCAGTGACGTTGAAAGTCACTGTGCTCTTCAGTATGGTCCATTCTCCTGCCGATGTTTGTCTATGGAGTGTATGGCTGTGTGCTTGATTATATATACCTGTCAGCAATGGGTGCGGCTGAAACAGCCGAATGCACTAATTAGAAGGGGTGTCCGCATACTTTTGACCATGTAGTGTGTATATACACACACACACACACACACACACACACACACACACACACACACGTGAACGATGGGCTAAAACTAATGTTTTATCGACTGTTCCTTTTAAAATGAAAGAAAACAAAAAATATAGGACAATATTAAATCATTAACTTGCACTGTCTGTGATATTTTAGGAGTTTTGCATTTATGTTTTTGAAGGAATATCATATATAAATGTGATACATATTTTTATGGTGAGTTGTATTTTGTTCTTGTGATTGTAAGAACGCGATTTCATTTGAAAGAATGTCCCATGGACTGAAGGGAACCCTTGTCACATCTGAAGTACACATTGCACATTAAACATTGTTCTCTTTCAGCATTAGATGTTCCAGTCTCTGATATCAGCCCCAAATCCTATAACTACACCATGTGTATTATTACACTGTTCTGTATGTAAATGCTGGTCAACATTTCAACATTGAACAATTTTATTTTTAATAATTTAATTCAACAGGAGAAAGACGGTTTTGTTACGCAAGTCATATTGACAGGTCCATCCTCCCACTCCTCCTCCCTTTCCAAATTTCCAGTTTTTCCCTTCTGTATCCATCTTGTCCACCCCATTCATCCTCCCCTACTGGCAGACGCCAGTTTAACGTCCATCCGAGGGATGGCACACACATTGACGAATCACAGTGCCCGTGAAACACTGGGATGACAATTTATAGCTGGATCGGGATTCGAGCCCAGGTTAGACAGCTTAGAGTGAGTGTGCTTATCTCTCGGCCATCCTGTCTATACATAGGAGGCAAAACTACTCAGTTTTTCACAGTCAGGTGTGAACCCAAAATGGTTATGGTCATGGTCATGAGGCAATTTTGTCAATTTGCAAATCTCACTGGAGAACAACGTTTTGTTAACACAAGGTTGAGGCTCATGTAAATCCTGCAGATTTCATATCCACAGTCAACCCTGCTTCCCATCCTTTTCATTAAAAAAAATATTATTGGTTCCCTGTCACACTCGGTCATACATGAGCAAAGATCCAAAGATGAACAGATACGACTTTGGGGGCAAAGGTCACGCGACTTTTAGCTGAAAGTAGGTTATTTCTGCTGCCGCAATAACTTGAACCACTGCAGGGTTTTTAAACAAACGTGGTACAAAGGTGTGCTCTGATGCAAAGATGAGCTAATTAAATTTGGGGGCAAAATTCAAAGGTCACGTGACCTTTAGCTGAAAGTAGCAGATTTCTGCTACCACGATAACCTGTGAACCGCCGAAGGGATTTCGACCAAACTCGGCAAAACGATGAACTGTGATACAAAGATGAACTGATTCAATTTTGGGTTCAAAAGTTCAAAGGCCTATGGTCAATTTCCCTTTCATTGAAAATTGGTGTAACTGTAATAACTTGCAAACCACCGAAAAGACTTCAACCATACTTGACACACTTATGCACTGAAATACAAGGATGAACCGATTCAATGTTAGATTCAACAGGGCAAAGGTCAAAGGTACGAGTAATGTGTCCTTTGATAATCATTTTGCAGACCACAACTCAAGTGAGAAGCAGAAATAAAGGAAACAAGTACAGATACATTCAAAGTACACCGCCCCCATACCAAATAATTAAATATCCTCCAACGCGGCATTGCCGGGGCGCCTCTGGTGCCCGACAATACCGCATTGCAGCTCATAGAGGCTGCATTGGGAGGGAGAGGTGCATAATATTTGATTGATTAATTGCATAATTAAAATCAATAAAAGATCGTCATAAAATATTTTCTTAATCAATTCGCTAATAGCACAACGAAACCACTAGTGGTTCATCCGAAGATGTAACTTTTAAAAATTTAATTAAACAAGTCATTAATAAGAAAATTAAAGAATTAATTTATTAATCAATACATAATAATTAATCGATTAATTGATTAATCAATAAATCAAAAATACCCTTTACAGACAAATCACTTGGTCATTGTCATGTCCAAATATTAGCTTCGTAACTCAAAAGGTGCCTGAGATATTGGCATGTATGAGAAAGAAAAAAAATAAATGATTAATAATTAAAAAAGAATAATAATAATCATAAAAAATAATAATAATTAATCAATTCGCTAATAGAACACATAAACCACCACCATTTCATCCGAATCTGTAACTAAAAAAAAACTAAAAAAACTTTTGTCATTAAATGAATAATTAAATAATTAATCGATTAATTGATTAATCAATAAATCAAAAATAGCCTTTACAGCCAAATCACTTGGTCATTGGCATGTCCAAATGTCAGCTTCCTAACTCAAAAGGTGCCTGAGATAATGGCCAGAAGAGAAAGGAAATGTATAAGTACTTAATTAATCAATAATAATTAAATAACTAATCAATTAATTGATTAATCAAAAAACAAAAAATACCGTTTTTGACAAAGTACTTGCTCACTATTGTGATCACGATCACTATCACTAAATTTCAGCTTCTTAGCTCAAAGGATGGCTGAGATATCGCCCGGACAAACAAGAAAACAAGCAAACAAACAACCAAACAACCAGAGTGAAAACGGAGTACTCCCTTTCAGCGTGCGTCATTGCCGAGCCCCCTTCGGTTTTAATTATTTGATTATTTGATTATTTGATTTGATTATTTGAATTTTATTATTTGCCCGGCAATGACGTTATGCAGCGCCTGGAGATGGCATAGGAAAGGAGCGGTGTACAATAAACTAGGGAAGGAAACACAATAACCTGCAAGAAAGAAAGATGGTTGGATTGGGTAGGATTGATTGAGGAAGAAAAGGTTGCAGGTGGGGATGGGGGATTATACAAGATGGTGGTGCTCCACATGCTTGAAGATCTTGAGGGAAGACAGTCATTCAACCTCCCATCCAATGCACGTACGTAAATGGGAGGAAAGAGGAACGAAATAGTTTCTGTGCGGTAACCCTGGATTTTGTAGCTGGGGGTCAGAGGGCGAGAGAGAGAGCAGAGGGAGCTAGGATGGAGTTGAGGCCTACAACAGCAACTTGCTTTGGGCTTCGGCCTCCTCGTGAGAGACGCCAATAATATTAGGAGCTTTAAATTCCACATAATCCAGGAGAGGCAGATGTGATGCTGGGACACCGGCCCATGGGGGAGAGCGCAAACAAAGATTTTGTAGGATGTGAGTCGTTCATTTTTCCAAGGAACGACTTAGCATGATGGAGGATGAGATGCCCAGAAGTCCAAAAGACAGAACCTCTTCCAGTGGCTGATCATGGAAATAGAAGGGTGTGTTTGTACAACGATACCTCCAGAACGACGGGGTGAAATCGAGATCAATTGCGAGGATTGAAAGACATATTCCAATTGTGACTCCAGCAACTTATTTATTCCAGATCAGCAGAGAATGACACAGTTGCTTTCTGACTGTCAATAGGTTGCTACGCCATCTGCAAAAAGGAAGAGGTTTGCGGTGCAACAGAGATGTGCTGGGCCCAAGACTGACTTTGGGCACTACAGCCTCCATTGTGAGAGGAGAGGGTTCCATTGATAGCAACATGTTGACTATGTGAGTGAAGGAAGTCAGAAATCCAGGAATGGCGAGGGACTCTTGTATATGCCACAGGCAAGAAGCTTGGCAAGCACAACGGAATGCGGACTGTCAAATGCCTGAGATATGTCCAGGAAGAGGGTCCTGACCTCTTGTTTTACATTTAGGGTCTCTCAACCAGCCCGAAAGAGCAGCAGCACAAGCAGCAGCACCAAGGCCTAAAATAGATCTGCTGAGAGAGAAACGGTAACATGTCCAGAGTTGAACGGCCGGGACAGGATCCTTACTTGATGGTCAAAGATCAGGTTGTTTGAAAAGAGGAAAGACTTGACATCAGCAGCAATTAATTAAGCTTGCTGCCATCTTGTGAATGAGATCTGATATCCTGGCAGACAGGAAGTGGCCATAACAAGGTTCGTTACAGAAATAATAGGCCATTGTTTAATATTCTTATAAATATTGTCTAGCAAGTATGAGATAGTTAAGGATGATATTCGCAATGTCAGTTAGAAATGGCAAATAATGTAAAATTACATCATCTTCTTCTTCGTTTGTATGAAGCACAAGGCTTCGGGTAGCATCAGTGGCTGAGGGTGCGGCTGTGCCACTGATGCAGTGCCCTCTACTGCTTAAATCAGGAATTTGGAATTTGGCCACAGGCTGCCGGGAATAGCTCGACTCCCCTTCTCAAAGGACACCTTGGAATCTTCAACGCCCACCCACGAATGCTGGCAGACGGGACGCCCGGTTTAACGTCCATCTGAGGGAGGGCACACGTATTGATGAATCAACCTGCCTGTGAAATACCAGAATGACAGTTTATAGCTGTGTCGGGATTCAAAGCCAAGCGAGTGTGGTTACCTCTAGGCCATCCTGTCATCTCAATCACATCTTACTATAATTCACCAAATGTCTGTCTGTCTGTTCCCAGGTACCGCAAAAACGGCTGAACCGATCGCAACGAAATTTTGGGTGGGTAATCCTGGGACCCCCTGGAGTAAAATAGGCTATATTGTTTGTTCCGATTTTTTTCCAATTTTTCCAATTTTTCCAAACACGATGGAATCATATTTACCGATATGAACAGTGACGTGGCTTTTATTGAAATTCTACAAATACTGTTTAGATTTTGATGATTTGTGTTTGATATGATTTAACCGATGTTTATATAAATCGTTAAAAATAAAAAACCCCTTCAATTTCTGATATTTTGCCTTGTCATTTGGGCCTCCCAATTGAAGCCCCGCCCATAGGGCGGGTACCGTTGCTAGTCATGAACATGCATCCTCTGGTTCAAATACGTGTAACCTAAAAAATATTTCAAAATGTGACACGATAAGCCAAGAAAAGCCAATATTTATTTTTGATACACAAATACAGTAACATAGAGCAGCACTTGGTAGAGAGCGCACCTCCGCCAGGCTGAACAGTTTACGTTTTGTATCCACGCAGAGGCCAGATCTGGATTCGGACCTGAACCAAAATGTAATCACCTTGTTCATGTCACATACCCAACTCATCAACCTAGTTTTATCATAACTAGTCCACAACTTTTTGAAATATTGTGATACATATCGATTTTAACCCTTTCTATCACTCAATGGTGAAGAATTACTGAAAAAATTCTCGGATCCAGATCTTCACCAAAATGGAATCAATTCCTCCTCGTCACACACCCAACCTGTCCACTAAGTTTGGTCTGAATCCGTCCATAACTTTTGGACATATCCTCTTTACAGACAAAGCCATAGACAGACAAGCAGGGGTGAAAACATAACCTCCGTCCACCTTTGGTGGCACAGGTAATAAAAAATTATATTTTCCAATCAAATTTGCTTATTAATTGAAAAATTCACCAAGTACGTGTTTCTTGGACTATTATGGGTATTAGGGCGGCACTAAAAACCGAATGTTTCATAATTTTAGGTCGTAGGGTCTGGTTTTGTTTGATCCCAGGAGACAAGTCTTGGTAAACTTTCCGCGTGATCAAATCATATTTAGAGGTTGCTCATGGTCTCTAAAGTTTCTCTACTGGTGGTCAACCCAACACGCGCGGTCTAACTCACTCGGCCACCACGCTCCCTAATAATAATAATAATAATAATAACAGTAATAATAATAGGGTACGTTTTTGTTCTTTCCTTTTCATCTTAACCCATTAAAGCCCAATGGCAACAATAGGTTTTTTTAATTCGCTTTTATTTTTTCTGTACCCAGAATTTTGTTCTTTTGTTTTGTTAAGTGAAATATATACAATTATACATATATACCGGCGGTGAGCAACCCCTAAATATTATACGATTTGCATAAAATTTTACGCGTGTGATTTCTAAATGGAACCACTTTGAATGGTAAGACCATAGTTTTCATGTGTTTGAAATTTTACCCCTATTTTAGTGCCACCCTAATGGTATGTTTGGGGAACCTCAAATACTCCTTCCTTATTTATACATGAATAACAAATTGATTCATAAATGTGTTGTACATAAAATGTCAAATGTTATTGATTTGGCCAAACCGCATTTTGTTTTCCAAGGATATTCAACCACAAGGTTTGGCTTTTTCAAAATTCTTCCATACACTGCATCACTGTCTATGTGTATATACATCACTGTGTGTGTGTGTGTGTGTGTGTGTGTGTGTGTGTGTGTGTGTGTGTGTGTGTGTATTTATACTTGCTCTTGGGTGAAATGATGGAAAACAGGTCAAACTACCATGCATTTCATCTGCATGCAATATTGCATTGTCACAACCTCAATTCCTTCCATTGTTTGATTGTTTTGGACCATTATATTCTCCCCGAGCCCATGAATGCTGACTTCCAGCTGCTAGGTTCAATTAAACTACCGTCAGTGTGCCCGTCTTGCTGTGTAACTCCCATAGTGCACTGGGAGTGATATGCCACCTCTTGAGCTGTTGGTACTTCAACCAGAGGGTGACACGACAAGTGGTGGAAGACACGTTCTGGATTGATCGGTCGACTTTTGGTGAAATTCTTTTCCCGTGCTTGTCCGAGCCTTGGAGGGTGCGGAGGGGGTCGGGGAGGTTAGGTGGAGGAGGAAGGTTGACAGAGAATATTGGTTGAAATTCCTTTACCTGCACAAGGCGACAAAATTAATGACGTCAACCACTAAAGTTGCATGTGTTGTGTTTTTTGTTGCACTGAGATGGCAAAATAACAACAGCAGCAAACTCCCTCCAAGCCTTTCAGATGGTGGGTTGCCATTATCTAATTAAACTCCCCATAACGAGCTTTACTGCTCTCACTCAGCTTGTCCATCTACTCGTCCCACACATATCACCAGCAGATTTCTTGCTGTGGCACATCAGCTGAGGTTTCTCTATCTCCCAAACCCTTATAATCAACATCTTCCTTGTATGTGTGTGTGTGTGTGTGTGTGTGTGTGTGTGTGTGTGTGTGTGTGTGTGTGTGTGTGTGTGTGTGTGTGTGTGTGTGTGTGTGTGTCGTTGATTGTTATCTCCATATGCGGGTTTTAGAAAGTGGAACGGAGTCCTCCCAGGTCTCAAAGTATCCACCTCCGTTTTAGTAAAGGAATCATGATTCATGGACCAACTTGTGAAGATTTATTATTCTCAAAGTTTTGTTGCAAGAGCTCATCGTAATATTCCCAGGGATGTTTTTTTATGATCTCCACGAGGTTCTTGTGCACCATTCCCATTGCTCCAATTTTTGCTCTCTTCAGCTTCCAGGATCTTTTCACTTCATTCTTGAGGTCTTGGTATTTGGTCACTTTCTTGATTTCTGCATTATTTAGGCCAAAATCGCTGGGAACTGACACCTCAATCAGCAATGCTGTCTTTTCCTTGTTGTACCTAATTACTATATCTGGTTACAATGCATTGTTTTCTATGTTCACGCTTGATGGAATCATCAGGCTGTATGCGAATGTCACTTCCTTGTTTTCAATGATGGCCTTTGGTTCATGTTTCCATGAGATGAGTTTTGTGGAACTGAGATATTGAGATTTTTGCAGATGTTCCAGCGGATTACTCTACATACCTTGTTGTGTCTTTGTGTGTACAGCTGCTCTGACATGAGCTTTTTACATCCTGATAGGTGACTCGTGCTTTCTGTTTCTACCTTGCAGAACATACACTTGTCCGATTGACTCAGATCCGCCATCTTCTTAAAGCCATTTGTGTAGTGTCCTTGGTCTTGTGATTCGTTCTCCATCCCAGTTGAGCTAACTTCTTCTGAGCCATTCCAATGAGCCTTCTTTGTCTATGCCCAATTTGTCCAACTTTTTTTTTTTTTTACATCTTCTGGCTCTTTTTGTTCTCCCAGTTGGCGGTGTATAGCTGTTGATAATTCGCTTTATATATTTCTTTTGTCTTTATTGTAATCATTGGGGCTGTATTTATTGTTATTTCAGCGTCATGTGTGGAAACTTCCATTTGCACCTATTTTTGGAAGTTTTTTTGCTCGTTGGATTCGGGATAACTCTTCTGGTTTGCTGTGTAGCGTGTTTGCATACAAATTGGATTCGGTAGTCTGTTATGAACTTTTCATGTACTTGAGTAATCCTACGGTTGTCATTCTGTGCACTTGATCGAGTTCCATCAGGCCACTACCTCGTCTCGGCAGGTACATTCTCGGGATGCATTGAGTTTTGTCAAACATTTTGTGGATGGAGAGGAGCTTCCTTATTTTGATATCTGGTTTGTTGATTTCCACTTCTGGTCAGTTTATTATTCCACAGCTGTATTGGAACACTCGTACTGCTAGTTGTTTTATGGCTTTGATTTTCTTTCCTTGGAGAAAGGTGTGTTTTCAGAATCAGCCTCGTTCTATGCAGGTATTCTTTGGAAATTGTTTTGCGAATTTATTTGTGACACGTTTGGTGGTTCTTTTCTTTGCTTGCACGATGGGAGGTATTTGTATTTGTAAGATGCTTCATTTTCTAGTTCCTTTATTGTTGTATTTAGATCAATTTCATGTTATCTGTTTTTCTTGGTTTACCTTGCAATATTTAATCGTTTGGTACAACAAGTTTAAAACCATCCATGTACAGTGGATATGTCACCTGTTTGTCTCTTTGGACGTTCTCTTATTTGACAACATGGTGTATCAATGTCCTTGCTCATTAATGAGGTTGTTCAGTGGGTCCAGTGCCAGGCAAACCAGCGAAAGGCCGTCACCCTGGAAGATCCCGCGTCGTATCTTCACTCCTGGTATTTCGATCCTTCCTTCCGAGTGCTGTATTCCAAAGCTTCATTTCTTTCTCTATCAGTTTGATTATTTGTGAGTTAATCTTTTATATTTGCATGCATTTTATCATCCATGAATGTGGAACACTATCAAAAGCTTTTTTTATAGTCTATCCATGCTGCGGACAGTTTCGTTCTACTTCTGTCACAGTTTTAAAGTATGGCCTTGTTTAGTAGTAGGTGGTCTATTGTTCTATAGTATTCTCTCCTACATCCCTTCTGTTCTACCTTGAGGCCATGTTGCGTCAGGTGGTTGTACAAAATTTCTGTGATGAGTCCCATTAGAAATTTGTATGTTGTTAGTAGACATGTTGTTGATCTATAATTGTGAGGTTGTTGTGTGTGGTTTTTGCATGTGCGTGTACCTTGTGATTTGCTTGTTGGCATGACACTCCTGTCTAATCCCTTGAGCAACGTTCTCATCCTGAAGGGTCAATTGTGGTACTTCCATTCGGTCTTCATGTTTCACCTGCAGATTAGATGGAGATTTTCGCCAAATAAGCTACCAAGCTTTTAACAATGAGTTGGAAAAATGGTGGAGGGAACAAGAAAGAGTGTGTTCCACATCTTGTCTCGTGCGATTAGCAACATGGACACCAACCTACCATATCTTCTCGCACTTCATTTTCTCCTCCATCCTTTCTCGAAAGAAAGACATCGTCAGCTTCTGCGGTGAAGGGTGGATTGTGGCACAGGTTCTGTGGTACCTGAATGTCCTTGGGAGGCGATGGATTCTGCCAGGTGTTCTTGGAAGAAATATCCCACAGCTTGACCTGCCCAAAGGTTCCTGTGTAGCAACAGGAGGAAGGTGATGGAGAAAACAGAGGAGACAGACAAATAACAAAGATTGAAGCTGAAGAGCAGCTACTTTCAAAAGTAACTAGAATGGCACTAGGTAGACTGCATACCTCCGCCAGGCTGAACAGTTTATGTTTTGTATCCCACTGATAGGCCGGATCTGGATTTGTACCTGAACCAAAATCAAATCGGCTTGTTGTTGTCACCCAACCAACTCATTCACCTAGTTTTGTTACAAGTCATTCATAACGTATTTAAATATCATGTTATATATCGCTTTTCGCCCGATCTCTCAATGGTGAAGAATCACTTAAAAAATTAAATAATTCTCGTATCCCAATCCATATTCAGATCTTCACCAAAATCGAATCGATTAGTCCTTGTCACACACACAACCTGTGCATGAAGTTTCGTCCAAGTGCGTGCACAACTGTTTGAGATATCCTGCTATGTATCGTTTTTGGCCATATCTCTCAATGGCGAAGAATCACTTAAAAATTCTACTAGCCGGATCCGAATCCGAATCTTCACCACAACCTAACCATTTCGTCCTTGTCACATACACTACCTCTCTGCCAAATTTCGTACAAATCCGTCCACAACTTTTTGAGATATTTTGTTCACAGACAGACAGACAGACAGACAAACAGACAGGGGTGAAAACATAACCTCCATGTACCTTCGGTGGCGGAGGTAACAACATTTTTCGATTAAATAAAAAAAAAGACAAAAGAAGCTGATCTTAATTAGTACAAACTGTAATTTAAAATCATTTCCAAACTATAACTTGTACAATGGATGAAATTAACATGACAGTGCACTAACAAGCATGGGAAGGAAGGAGAAACTAACATTTCAGGTATTAACCATTTGTCGCAAAAGAGGGTTAACGTCCGAAACGTAAGCTTGTCTTTTGTTATCATGGCGGTTAACGTACCTCAACCTCATGTTAATACCATCCATTGGTCTACCTGTCTGCAGAAGCAGATCAACACTAGCCTTCACCAGCAAGACTAGCTCTTCTTCCTATAACTTGGACTATCAATGAAAAGGTTATCCCATCTCAAAAATTGGTGTTTTGTTAGTGTTTTCCCATTTCTATTTTGGTCCCTTACTCTTCGCTCTTCCACGAGCCTCGATCATGTATGCAAAAAGAAGAAGAAGAAGAATGTCATGAGAAAAACACGACAGAGTTAGAAGAAGAAAAAACCCAACAGTACATGTGTTGTGGTGAGTTGGTATGAGACTGAGGTTATCATTATCAGGGAACGAACCTTCGTGTGTCCCACTCCCCAGACCCTCGCGCCCCCTGATCCCATATTTCTCACCCACTAACTCTCCAGATGTGCTCCACAGCCTCACGTTGCAGTCGAGTGACGTCGTCGACACCAAATTGTATTCAGAAATCACCACCAGACTTCAGGATCAACAACAAGGAAAAAGGGTCAGGATGACGGACAAGGAAAGGACATTGATGGGGTGGACATGTTTCATGCCCTATAAAAGGGTCTTCCATGAGCGAGTTGTGTTTTACCAAAATGCTAAAGCGACACGGTTATTCTCCCGAGACCAACTCAGATTTTGTGCTCCGACTCTTTAAACGCATTTCCTTAATACCGTTACCTTCAAACTTACAAACTCTTTTCTTCCGCCTCTGGAACAAACTCCCTCACTCTCTTCAATCCCACTCCTCCCTCCAGGTCTTTAAAACACCTGTTCACCACCATCTCTTATCTTCCCCCATCCAAAACCTTCATCTTTTCTACCCCCACTAATTCACCCCAGATCCACTTTTTTAAAATTCAAACTTCTTTCCTGGAAGTCCAAGCAGTGTCCATGTGTTTTTTTTAACCTCTCCCACCCCCTCCCATCTTCCCATGCCTCCTCCCCCCAAGCCCTCTCCCTCCCACAGATCTCCCGATGTCCCTGCTCTCCATCTTGTTCTCCCGCTCCCTTTATCATGTGTTTTATGTGTCAGTTTGTCTTTTTGTGATCAGTTAGCTCTTACACGAACCTCCATCTTGTATCCAAAAAAACCCAAAACTTTTTGGGATCCCGCTTCCGTTACCTCACCACTAGGCCACACCGCAGCCTCCAATTGTTTATAGAACTAGCATCAGTGTTTTATCACAACAACCAACCAGGTATACCAAATCTTTCATTGCTAGAGACAAGAGTACGCCGTTTCGTGTATAATTAAGAGCAATGTTAAAAAACGAGCAAAATCGGTACCTTGTTATGCTGGCCAGGTGAGCCCTCCAGTGGGTAACATCTACGGGTAAGGTATGGTTAGTTACAATACAACGGAAGCGGCAGCAAACTCACATCAATATCGATTCAACTAATATACGAGTTCCATTACGAGGATCTTCGACACAGGAAGAGACCGTTTGACCCATCAGAGCCTGCGCCATTATTACCAGCATATGGTTGTTGTCCCTGCTCTATCCTCCCAAATGTTGATCGTCAAGCAAGGAAGCAGCACGGACCATTTTTGAAGTCTTTTTGGTATACAAAGTTGTGGTTCGTGGAGGAGTTGAACATATAACAGGCCAGGACTTCACAGGACAACAGTAACAGTGGAAAGAGAGTGGGGAAAACAGACCAACTGCGGGGTTGAGGGACAAAATAGAAGGAGATGTTGGTGAACAGTTGTCTTGAAGACTTGGGGGGGCACGGATGAGATTTAATAGACTGTGGAAGTTGGTTCCACAGACGGAGGAAAAGAGGAACGAATAAGTGGAGGTGAGCATTGCTTCTGGATTTTGGGAATTTCACCAGAAGGAGGGATGCTGGCAGACCGTGTGCACCCTGCAGAAGCATGGCGGGAGAGAGGGACAAAGCATGGCGGGAGAGAGGATGCTAAACTAAAAAGGAGGCGGTGGGAGACAGAGACCACCGACCTGTCTGCAATGTGAAAGTGAGAGCACAACAGACTCGGCTTAATCGCAGGAGATTCCATTGATGTTGCAGGCCTTGGTTTCCAGCTGAGCAAGGTGAGGCACTAGGCCCAAGGCGAGAGAATGCAGTACTCCATCAAGCTGCGGATGAAGGCCTTGTCGGTGGATAAGACTAAGAGTTCATGTGAGCCAAGGAAGGACTTTGCATGACGGAGGATGTGGGTGACTTTGGAAGGCATCATAAAAGTGTGGTTTGCCCATGAACGATCGTATATGATAGTGAGGCCCAAAAGGTTGAGTGACTGAACTCCTTCAAGAGGGTTGTTAAGAAAGGAGATGGTAGGGTTTGGCAGGCCGTCCTTTCGGACAGATAGAGTGAAAGTGTAAGATTTGTCAAGATTCAGGCATAATCCGAGTATTTGATCAGCTTGTGATTCCATCAAGGTCTGAAGAGAGGGGAGAGGCCGCAGCCTGATGAGGGATGTCACGGCACAGGGTGGGGCCATCAGCAAATCGATGAAGTGGATTTTCTTTTCTAGTCAGAGAGATCATTGATGAATATCAGGAATATGAATGGGCCCAGGACACTGCCTTGGGACATTCCATCCTTGATAGGAAGATGAGAAGAAAGGGTTCCGTTGAGAGCCACATGTTGGCTACGACTGTAGAGGAAGTTAGTAAACCAAGAGTGGAGTTGGCCTTGGATTCCATAGGCAGAGAGTTTGGAGAGCAAGGCGGGGGATGCCAGACTGTATCGAAAGCTCAAGATATGTCCAGAGAGACGGCCCTGATCTCAAGTCTGGCATTGAGGGCCTCCATCCAATGTTGGGTGAGTAGAAGTCGCATGTCCAAGGTGGAGTGACCTGGTCTGAAAACACATTGGTGATCTGAGATGAGGACGTGGAGAAAAGGAAGGATTTTATGTCTACTGTGAATCTGTGATCAGGGATTTCTTGACCTTCCTGATGATTGAAAGTAAGCCGATGGGTCTAGGTCTGCAGGTAAGGCCGTAAGGAGATCGGTTTTTGTCTTTGATACAACATGGCTGAGATTCTAACTAGCGACCAGAGTCGGAGCGGACGGTCTAACCATTACAACACCGAGGCTGGTGATGGATAAAGATTTTATGGTTACAACCAGACAATATTCTCAGAATTGAGGGGACTATCATCTTCAAACTGAACTGTGAGCAAATTAAATAATTGGTCTTTCCATATTGAATACCACGCACCTTCAGGAGGGTTGGATTCCGGACCCTCGTATGCATACCCCATGATGTTCCAGCTGTACATGGATCCTGCGACGTTGGCTGCAAATATTGTGTGGTCATCAGACGTCACGCCCAGGCAAGTGATGTACTTCTTCTTCGAGCCCTACCACGACGTAGAAATGTATCAACAAGCACAATCCATCTTAGTGTGGGCACCATGCAATGGGACCTCCTCTGCCTGTCTCCTACTCACCACCTGAAAATCAGCAAACAGCCTTCCGCCTTCTGAGATGTTCCAGATTCGTATGCGATCTACAAAGCACAACAAGGTGATGCATGCTCACCTTCACGCAGGTGTATTGAAGATAAACGAGCATAACATCTATTCCACTGTGTGCAAACGTAAAGAGAGGTTATCCAGACCCATCAATATAAGCTTCATTTTCGAGTATTTTGGTGACAGAGTTGCTTAAGGTGGAAAACAGACAAAATCAGAGAATTTATTTTGATATATCTCGGAATTAGAGGAGAAAAACATCATTTAAGAATAAGAATAAAAGCTTTAATGCAGTAAAACAGAAAAAGTCTTTCCCAAAAAAATTCCCCCAAAAATTCCTGGATCCGGAATAATATCCTGAGCTTCACCAAAAATTAATCAATTCTTCCTTATCCCAAGGGCAATCATCCCACCAACTTTCATCCAAATCCGTTCAGAACTTTTCCAGATATCTTGTTCACAAACACGAACATACGAACACACACGGACGGACACGATCGAATGCGTTACTCCCTGGCGGGAGTAATAACCTTATCATTGCACAGTGATCGATCTCAGGGGTGTTATCTTTACCTTGACTGCTTGCAAGCAAGACACCTGCGGTTGACTGGTCTCTCATGCGGCTTTTCAAGAACACCATGGTTCTCACACTTATATCTTCACCACCTTAAAAAGGTAAATGGGGAGAAAAAAAGCATTTTTTTTTAATATACATATACGTATACATATATATATATATATATATATGGCATGTAGTACAGTGTATGTTGCTCTGTGAATCAATAATTCATACATATAAATACACAAGTGTAGGCGCATGGAGGATACAAACAAGGCAGCAAGTTTACGTGCAGCAGGTTTACGGACCGACACAATGGGGCAGAGATAGGGGGTGGGGGGGGGGTGGGGGGGATAAAATGCATGGGTTGAACATCAAATTATTTTTTATTTTCATTAAAATCTTTTTTCATTAAAATTATTCATTAAAAAAAAAAAATTCAAAAAAAAAATTCAAAAAAACATTTCATTAAAATCTAAAATAAAAGTTTTAAAATATATTTTCGAAATTATGCCCTCAGCCAATGATGATGCCCTCAGCCCTCAGCTCACCCGCAGCTCACCCAATGATGCTCACCCACATTCATGTGCTGTGGGCGTTTTTTGTGCCGCTGATGCAGTGCCCTTTGCTGGTTAGGGGAGGAATCTTTAACTTGCTCAGGGTGCTGGTGATAGCTCATCTACTCTTCATGAAGGACACCGTGCGATATTAATTAACTTCCATCAACAAAGACTGGCAGTGGTTTCCTGTTTAACGTCTGGTCTTCATCAATGATCTCTCTGACTCTCTTGAAAATCCTCTCTATCTCTTTGCTGATGACTCTACTCTCTGTCTCTCCATTCTTCATCCCTCAGATCGGCAGTCTGCAGCCTCCTCACTCTCTGCAGACCTGGACAAAATCACAGAATGGGCAAACAAGTGGAACATGTCTTTAAATCCTGATAAATCTCACACTCTTACGATGTCTCTCCGAAAAGACCGACTGGACAACCCTCCCATCCACTTTCTGAATAATCCTCTCCAAGAAGTTCTGTCTCTCAAGCTTTTGGGTCTCACTATCTGCCATGATCTTTCCTGGGAAAACCACATTTCCAAGCTGGCCTCCAAAGCCAGTCGCCGACTGCGCATCCTCCGTCGTGCGAAGTCCTTCCTTGGCACACCTGAGCTCCTCACCACATACAAGGCTTTCATCCGCAGCTCTATGGAATACTGTTCTCCCCTCTGGACTGGTGCTCCTGCCTCACACCTAGCTCGTCTTCACGCTGTTGAAACCAAAGCGTTCAGAATCATTGGAATCTCCCACGATGAAGCTAAATCCAAGGGCCTCTCACTCACTCACCGCAGGCAGGTTGGTGGTCTTTCCGTCTTCTACCGACTCCTCTCTGGCCTTGCCCCCCCCCCCCCAGCTCTCTCTGGGCTCTGTCCAGCAAATATTCCTCCAGGTCGCACAAGATCTGCCTGCAACCCTCTTATGGTCAAACTGCCAAAATCTAGGCTCTCTGCTCACCTTCACTCTTTCATTCCCCTTTTCTCCCGCCTCAAGAAACAAACTCCCCCACTCTCTTCAATCCCTCGCCTCCCTCCAGGTCTTTAAAACAGCTGTTCACCACCATCTCTTATCTTCCCCCATCCAAAACCTTGATCTTTTCTGTCCCCGCTATTTTCACCCCAATTCCACTTTTTTGAAATACCAACTTCTCTCCTGGAAGTCCTTGGTGTCCTTGTGTTTGATACTTCTGCCACCCTCCTCCCACCAAGCCCTCTCCCTCCCACACATCTCCCTGCTCTTAAATGTTGTGTGCTCTCAAGTGTTTGTGTGCTTCCCATTCTCTTGTCTTCCGCTCCCTCTTTTTATATATTTTGTTTGTCTGGTTGATTTGTTTGTGAAGTAAATGTCAGCTCTTTCACGAGCCTCGATTCAGTATACAAAAAAACAAACAAACCAAAAAAAAAACGTCGATCCGAGGGACAGCACACACATTGGTTTATAGCTGGGATGGGATTCAAACTCAAGATAGAAAGCTTAGAGGTGAGTGTGCGTACCTTTAGGCAATTCTGACAGCCCCTTTGTGGGTCATGATGTCATGTTTTGCCAAAAAAGTGGAAATCGAGTTAAACTACGTATGTTCGGAACAACAACGTTCTGATATTACAAAGAGGATTGAACGGTCAACTTCATATGTTCGAATATTGGAATTGTAGACGGTGGTTTACAAACCGAGCCTCAAGGGCGGTGTACAGTAGTGTTTTTTTTTTTTTAATAATAATAAATACAAGGTGAAGGGAGGTAAAATTCGCTGCACATGATGTGCAACGTGCGCAGAGTAAAACAAGTGTTCATTTACGTCTGTAGGATGTCTAACAAATAAAGATACAAGCACAACTGGCACTAGGCCGAGGCTTCAGACTGACACACTCAGGAGGCTGCACCGTCAAATAAACTGTTCCCCCTTCATATTTGACCGGCTTTTCACTATATTATTATAAATAAATAAAACCCCCAAAACTGCTACAACTTTATTGTTACCTGTAACGGAATTGCGATTTTTTATTAAACATCATTGCCGGTCCTTGTTCACACAAAGTTGAAAACCTCGCAAGTCAGACATTTCCCTTCCACCTGCACATTTTGTAGTTTGAAGGTGAATCATTTATTCATTTGCAGCGAATGAGTTATTGCAAATTAATGCTCAAAGTCTTCCTCTCAATGTGCAAGTAATCCTTAAATCCATTAATCCCACAACTAATTACACACCTATTTTACTTAAAGATTACCGGTACTGCGTTTTTTTTTGTCCATCCTTCCCTCTCCTCTCTATCCCTGTTCTTCCTGCTCCCCCTCTCTCTCCCACTCCTTCTCCCTTTCTCTTTCTCTCTGTTCTTCCCGCTCCCCCTCTCTCTCTTTCTCCACCCTCTCTTTCCCGCTCCCCCTCTCTCTATCTCTCCTTCTCCCTCTCTCCATCCTCTCTATCCCTGTCCTTCTCGCTCCCCCTCTCTCTATCTCTCTCCTCTCTCTATCTCTCTCCTCTCTCTATCTCTCTCCTCACTATCCCTGTCCTTCCCGCTCCCCCTCTCTCTATCTCTCCTTCTCCCTCTCTCTTTCTCTTTCTCCATCCTCTCTATCCCTGTCCTTCTCGCTCCCCCTCTCTCTATCTCTCTCCTCTCTCTATCTCTCTCCTCTCTCTATCTCTCTCCTCACTATCCCTATCCTTCCCGCTCCCCCTCTCTATCTCTCCTTCTCCCTCTCTCTTTCTCTTTCTCCATCCTCTCTATCCCTGTCCTTCTCACTCCCCCTCTCTCTATCTCTCCTTCTCCCTTTATCTTTCTCCATCCTCTCAATCCCTGTCCTTCCCGCTCCCCCTCTATCTCTCCTTCTCCCTCTCTCTTTCTCCATCCTCTCTATCCCTGTCCTTCCCACTCCCCGTCTCTCTATCTCTCCTTCTCCCGTTCTCCATCCTTCCCACTCCCCGTCTCTCTATCTCTCCTTCTCCCGTTCTCCATCCTCTCTATCCCTGTCCTTCTCACTCCCCCTCTCTCTTTCTCCCTTTCTCCATCCTCTCTATCCCTGTCCTTCCCACTCCCCCTCTCTCTATCTCTGCTTCTCCCTTTCTCTCTCCTCTCTATCCCTGTCCTTCCCACTCCCCCTCTCTCTATCTCTCCTTCTCCCTTTCTCTTTCTCTCTGTTCTTCCCACTCCCCCTCTCTCTCTTTCTCCACCCTCTCTTTCACGCTCCCCCTCTCTCTATCTCTCCTTCTCCCTCTCTCTTTCTCCATCCTCTCTATCCCTGTCCTTCTCGCTCCCCCTCTCTCTACCTCTCTCCTCTCTATCCCTGTCCTTCTCGCTCCCCCTCTCTCTACCTCTCTCCTCTCTATCCCTATCCTTCCCACTCCCCCTCTCACTATCTCTCCTTCTCCCTTTCTCTTTCTCTATCCTCTCTATCCCTGTTCTTCCTGCTCCCCCTCTATCTCTCCTTCTCCCTTTCTCCATCCTCTCTATCCCTGTCCTTCCCGCTCCCCCTCTCTATCTCTCCTTCTCCCTCTCTCTTTCTCTTTCTCCATCCTCTCTATCCCTGTCCTTCTCACTTCCCCTCTCTCTATCTCTCCTTCTCGCTTTATCTTTCTCCATCCTCTCAATCCCTGTCCTTCCCGCTCCCCCTCTATCTCTCCTTCTCCCTCTCTCTTTCTCCATCCTCTCTATCCCTGTCCTTCCCACTCCCCGTCTCTCTATCTCTCCTTCTCCCGTTCTCCACCCTCTCTATCTCTCCTTCTCCCGTTCTCCATCCTCTCTATCCCTGTCCTTCCCACTCCCCCTCTCTCTTTCTCCCTTTCTCCATCCTCTCTATCCCTGTCCTTCCCGCTCCCCCTCTCTCTATCTCTCCTTCTCCCTTTCTCCATCCTCTCTATCCATGTCCCTTCCCACTCCCCCTCTCTCTATCTCTCCTTCTCCCTTTCTCCAGCCTCTCTATCCCTGTCCTTCCCGCTCCCCCTCTCTCTCCCACTCCTTCTCCCTTTCTCTTTCTCTCTGTTCTTCCCACTCCCCCTCTCTCTCTTTCTCCACCCTCTCTTTCACGCTCCCCCTCTCTCTATCTCTCCTTCTCCCTCTCTCTTTCTCCATCCTCTCTATCCCTGTCCTTCTCGCTCCCCCTCTCTCTCCCTCTCTCTCCTCTCTATCCCTGTCCTTCCCACTCCCCCTCTCTCTATCTCTCCTTCTCCCTTTCTCTTTCTCTATCCTCTCTATCCCTGTCCTTCCCGCTCCCCCTCTCTCTATCTCACCTTCTCCCTTTCTCTTTCTCCATCCTCTCTAACCCTGTTCTTCCCGCTCCCCCTCTCTATCTCTCCTTCTCCCTCTCTCTTTCTCTTTCTCCATCCTTTCTATCCCTGTCCTTCCCACTACCCCTCTATCTCTCCTTCTCCCTCTCTCTTTCTCCATCTTCTCTATCCCTGTCCTTCCCACTCCCCGTCTCTCTATCTCTCCTTCTCCCTTTCTCCATCCTCTCTTTCCCTGTTCTTCCCGCCTCCCCTCTCTCTATCTCTCCTTCTCCCATTCTCCATCCTCTCTATCCCTGTCCTTCCCGCTCCCCCTCTCTCTATCTCTCCTTCTCCCTTTCTCCATCCTCTCTATCCCTGTCCTTCCCACTCCCCCTCTCTCTATCTCTCCTTCTCCCTTTCTCTTCTCCCTCCTCTCTTTCCCCCTGTTCATTCATTCCCTTGCTTGTTTTGTCCAAATACGGCCCCATTGCATCACTGCCAATCCATTACCTGTTTACCACCTGTTAGGGCTTCTCTTCCACGAGCGGACCCTCAATCCTGTATACAAAATAAATCGTAAAATAAACTTCTGTTCATTCAACATCAAGTGCATTTTACTTCTTTTTTTCTCTTTTTCTTTATTTCATCTTAATTTGGCCTTCATTAGTTAAGCACTCCAGGTCATGTATAGGATTTGTGAACCTACCACAGATGCCTATGATGGAACCAATGGGGTCGACTGATGTCTGAGGGTTTGCGAATATTTTGATGGCCATCTAGTTATTACATAGGCATGATTGTGGGTGTATCGTATCCGTACTGAACCCGGGTGGGGATGCTCGCTGCTCGCTGTCATTGTTGTCACCGCTAGGGGCGTGACTATAAGACCCGTTGCTGTGTCAGTGCTCCGAGACTTCTCCCTTGTGACATGTTACATCGGTAGCCTCGTTTATGGTACGCCTTTATAGAATAACTAGCTTGCTTGCATTGACTGATATGAATGGCTTTATGAGATGTCGCATCGTATGCTTATTGAGTATTTCTACTTACAGGAATGATGTGATGATCTAAATGCAATTAAACCAAACCGTTGGACTAAAGTTGTGTGGACCTGAATGGTTTTCCACAACACTTAATTGCATTTAAGATCTGCTGACATGGCTGGCAACAAGACGTTGACGGTGTCCATTTTCAGCGCCGACCCACAAGCCACGGACGGAGGCTTGCAACTCAAGCACTGGCTCCGACAACTGGAGCATCTCTTTGATGAGCCTCAGACCGCTCCGACGCCTGCCGCGAAGCTGGCGATATTACACTCAAGAATCGACTACCGGGTCTACCACGCGGTCGCTCAATGCACGACGTATGATCTTACCATCGCGGAGCTCAAGCGGCTTTACATAAAAGAAAAAAGCCCTGTGTATGCGCGTTATTTGCTGCAGACGCGACGGCAGCAGCCCAACGAGCCTATGGATCATTACGCCCAGGAGCTCCGGCAGCTCATGCTGGACAGCGTCAAGGAGCCACGGACTCCCGAGCAAGCTAAAGATGATCGACTTTTAGATGCCTTCATAGCAGGGGTCTCCTCCCAGGAACTACGTCTCAAACTCTTGGAGAAGACCGACCTGACCTTCGCTACGGCGGTTGAGCAAGCGACGGTGTATACCGAAGCGCGGATGCAATCGAACGCCTATGATCGCACGCGCCTTTTGGCGGGCACCTCACTACACGCCCGGCCGGAGAGTACCACTGACGAGGACGTGGATCCGCCTGCTGAACTCCGGGATGCTCCGGAGGATGACCCTACCCTGACAGCTGCCGTTACGACCAGCAGACCCAAGGCCTTGCGCGGGGCCGCATGTTTTTTTTGTGGAGGGCCTCGTCATGCCCGAGTCGTGTGTCCGGCACGTGACGCTATTTGCCATTTGTGCTCGCTAAAGGGACATTACGCGAAAGTGTGCAAGAAATCGGCACGCGGCTCGCGGCCCTTCGACTCGCGCAGCCGCGGCCGCGCGGGCGCAGCAACCTTGAACGGGCTCGTAGCAGCACCCACGAGCCCAGCACCTTACCCGACTTCGAAGGGGAGGGCCGCTCTCTGCGGCCCGCTGGGCGCTCAGACGACCTTGATTGGCGCCACCGGACAGCCACCACCGTCTCATTCTCCATCGGGGACAAAGGCCGCGTCCTTGGCCAAACCACGGGCCACACCTCACCAAGCCCCTCGTACTCCTCGAGTCGCCCACGAGCTAACGGCGGCCCCCGCCCCGTCAAAAGAGTTAAGGCAACTTTCGAATACTACGGAAGCCTTTGTAAAATGTAAAAAGGCAATTTCGAATACTACGGAAGCCTCTTGTCAAAGCGACCAAAAATGTAAAAAGGCGATTTCGGATACTACGGAAGCCTTTATCTGCCAGGAGTGTCAAAAGGCAATGTCAAATACTACGGAGGCCTTTTCTCGTCGGATTTTGAATCGCGAAACACCGGAATGCTGGGGAAAGCCCTCTGATGACGATAATGGGATCCCCATGGCCAACACAGCCTCCGGCCACGCTCGCAAAACTGCTGCTGGTGTAGGATCCACCCGCGAGGCTGGACCGACCCATTCGGGGGGCTCAGTCCCGCTCCCAGCTGCCTCGTCTGGCCTGGCTCAAGCCCTTATTCCCCTTATGGTTGAGGGCCATTGTGTTCAGGCCTTGGTGGATACCGGATCTACGGATAGTTTTATCGACCAACGACTTGTGCTCAGGCATGGATGGCGGATCGGGCGGTCTACGAGACGGATCTTCATGGCTTCCCAGGGACTGCGGCTCAGCACGAAAGGGGAATGCCGATTGAAACTCGTGCTAAAGGGACGGGTTTTCCCTGATGTACACCTTATGGTTTTACCCGCATTATGTGCTGATATTCTGCTAGGACACGATTTTCTTAAGCTGCATGGACGTCTGGTAATGGAGTTCGGTGGGCCTGACACTCTTGTTGTGGGGCCGGACGACGCGCTAACTGTGTGCGCCCTAGCGCAAATGGACGTCCGGCCGCTTTCGCTGTTCCCCAATCTAACCTCCGACTGTACCCCCGTCGCGGTAAAATCGCGACGCTACTCTCGCGCGGACATGCAATTCATTGCAGACGAAACGGCTCAGCTCTTGAAGGACGGCATCATAGAACCTAGCAGGTCGCCGTGGCGCGCTCAGGTCTTAGTGGTGCGCAGCGAGGCCCATCGCAAACGCATGGTAATCGACTATTCCCAAACGATTAACCGCTTTACACAGCTGGATGCCTACCCCCTTCCGGGGATGGACGCGCTAGTGCAACAGGTATCCCAGTATTCGGTCTATAGTACTCTCGATCTCCGTAGTGCGTACCACCAGATCCCTATCTCTAGGGCGGATCGTATCTATACCGCTTTCGAGTCGGGGCAGCGGTTGTACCAATTTACACGATTGCCCTTTGGGGTGACGAACGGGGTCGCTTGTTTCCAGAGGGCCATGGATGACCTCGTTGCGCGGGAGCACTTAACCGATGTTTTCGTCTACCTCGATAACCTTACGGTTTGTGGATATGACCAAGGGCACCATGACGCTAATCTGAAGCGCTTCCTTGAGGTCGCGCAACGGTATCACTTAACTATGAACGAGGATAAGTGCCGATACTCCCTACGCACCATAGATCTTCTGGGGTACACCGTGACCCATGGCTCTGTCTCTCCGGATAAGGAACGTCTGCGACCTTTGCTCGACATGGCCCCTCCCTGCGATTGGGCGTCCCTGAAACGCGCCCTTGGGCTGTTCGCCCATTACTCCAAATGGGTGCAAAATTTCTCCGCGAAACTTCGCCCCCTTGTGGCCTGCGACACTTTTCCCCTGAGTTCGGCCGCATTGACGGCCTTTGAAGGTCTTAAGACCGACATCGCCCGAGCCGCCGTAGCGACCATCGACGAGAGCGGCTCGTTCGTCCTCGAAAGTGACGCCTCGGATCAGGCCATCGCGGCGACCCTCTCCCAAGGGGGACGTCCCGTGGCTTTCTTTTCACGGACTCTTACCTCCGCTGAGCGGAGGCACTCGTCCGTTGAAAAGGAAGCGTATGCGATCGTCGAGTCTATTCGGCGATGGCGCCCGTACCTACTCGGGCGGAGCTTCCAAATCATCACGGACCAGCAAAGCGTTGCGTTCATGTACGACACCTTACACGCCCAGCGCATTAAGAACGAGAAAATCACTCGCTGGCGTATCGAACTCGCCGACTTCTGTTACACCATCAAATATCGCCCAGGGAAGGATAACCAGGCCGCCGATGCCTTATCACGCCCGACTACATGTGCTGGTATCACCTCGTTGGAGGGCCTACGGGTGCTGCATGCTACTGCGGGCCATCCCGGCGTAACGCGTTTCGCTCATTTCGTGCGGAGTGGGAATCTCCCTTACTCGATTGACGATATCCGCCGTATCTGTCGCGACTGCGCTATCTGCGCGGAAATCAAACCGCGTTTCTATAACCCTCCTATGGGGACTCTGGTGAAGGCTACACGCCCGTGGGAACGCTTGGCGATGGATTTCAAGGGCCCTTTGCCGGTGTCGAGCGGCTCTCGCTATCTGCTCACTATCGTTGATGAGTACTCACGATTCCCCTTTGCTTATATGTGCGCGGACATGACTGCTGCCACGGTGATGCGATGCTTACAGAACTTGTTCTCAATGTTCGGTTACCCGGCCTATGTCCATACCGACCGGGGTGCAGTCTTCTTGTCTCAGGAGGTGCGCGGCTATCTGCTCCAAAACAACATTGCGTCTAGTTACACCACGCCGTACAGACCCCAGGCTAATGGGCAGATCGAACGCTTCAACGGGATTATCTGGAGGGCCGTCATGCTCCATCTCCGGACCCACGGCCGGGGCCTCGATAAATGGGCTTGGTCGCTACCTGCGGCGTTGAACTCAATCCGGGCACTCCTGAGTACGGCAACTAACCAAACTCCCCACGAGCGACTTTTCCACCACCCCAGGAGCTCGGGGTGTATACGGTCTTTGCCCAGTTGGCTCGCTGGGCCCGGGCCGGCCTACCTTAAACGGGCGGTTCGCGCGAGCAAGTACGACCCCCTTGTGGACAAAGTGCAGATTCTCCAGGCTAATCCTGAGCATGCTCGTGTGATGACGTCTGATGGTCGTGAGACTACTGTCTCCGTTCGTCATCTTGCCCCTTGCGGGGTCGACGACCTTAGTAGGGAATCGGACGAACCGGTCGAACCCATCTATGAGACTATGGCCTCTCCCGACGCTCCCATCGCCGACAGTCCACCGACCCTCCCCCCGTCGAGACTGCCCGGGTCCGACGACTTGGCGTTACCCCCTTCATCACCCGACCCTGTTGACGCCTCTGACACCGGGGATACAGGGTTACGAGACGCCGTACCCGGGGAGTTTCGAACGCGTGCTGGCAGAGAAATTCGCCGCCCGGCCCGCTACGGTTGGGCCGACTGATACTCCGCGCCCTATTCATGCTGACGCTCACTCGCTTTTAGCCACGCGGCCGTATAATTCTGACGGGGGGGGGGGGGTGAATGTAGTGAAATCGTATCCGTACTGAACCCGGGTGGGGATGCTCGCTGCTCGCTGTCATTGTTGTTACCGCTAGGGGCGTGACTATAAGACCCGTTGCTGTGTCAGTGCTCCGAGACTTCTCCCTTGTGACATGTTACATCGGTAGCCTCGTTTATGGTACGCCTTTATAGAATAACTAGCTTGCTTGCATTGACTGATATGAATGGCTTTATGAGATGTCGCATCGTATGCTTATTGAGTATTTCTACTTACAGGAATGATGTGATGATCTAAATGCAATTAAACCAAACCGTTGGACTAAAGTTGTGTGGACCTGAATGGTTTTCCACAACAGTTGGGCCAGTGTACACAGGGAGGAAAGGGAGACGGGACGCGGGTGGGGGTTTTCCAAAACCAAAATGCACATGTTATAAATACGACCCAAACAGTACAGGTAGAATACGTTTGGCAGTTAAGAAGATTTGGGAGTCTTGCATTTAGTTTTCTTGCTTACCGTTCTAGTTACCTCTGCCACCAAAGGTAGACGGAGGTTATGTTTTCAACCTGTCTGTCTGGCCCTGTTTGTCTGTCAGCAGGATATCTCAAAATTGGACGAATTTGGCCGACATTTGGTGGGCAGGTTGGGTGTGTGACGAGGACGAAATGATTCGAATCTGGTGAAGATCCGGATCTGAATACCAGAATTTTTAAAGTGTTTCGTCACCGATGAGAGATAGAGCCAAAACAATATATATAGCGTGATATCTCAACAAGTTGTGGACTGCTGAAGCTGGTGGTGGCGGTATGTGCTCTACCGCGTGCCGTTCGAGGGTCTTGTTCGCCATGTGACATCTTTAGGGTTTTGGGTATATGTTTCACTGCCATGCATGATACTTATTGCAAGTGAAACTCACTCTGTGACGAGGAAGCATCCTCTGCGTGTGAGGTGTGCAGGCGACACACCACGTGCCCTGATATAAAGTTCCACACGATGATCTCTCCATCGCACGCACCAGACGCGAGTAAATCCGGTGGGCAGTGCGCAAGGACTATGACGTCATCTCGATGGCCATGGAGCTGTGGACACAGTAATTATTTATTATTTATTTATTTTTGTTAAAGGTGCTGTATTAATAATCCTCAATTAAAAAATGGGGCAATACCCCTGGGCACTCACCTTCTAGAATAAAGTATACTACACCGACTAAAGGTATTTTAAACAGTAACACAGTATTTTAAACTAATTTTAATGGTTGCTAGGAAACGGGGCTGCATGGAGAATCATACTAACGTCATCAAAAGACTAGAAACAAACAAAAAATTACCTATTTTGGGGTGCAACCAGAACCCCCAGTCTCCCACCCCGCGTAGGCCCTTTAGATCCAGATTTTTCTAATGCCGTGAACAAAATTTTGTACATCAAGGGTGATGAAGTTGTGATTAAGTGTCATCAAAATCGTTTGTGTCGTTTCGGAAAAGTAAGCAAATACATATTTTGGCCATGGAGCAGTTTCGGACATATAGACGTTTTTCCAAGATGGCGTCCATACCACGTGACATATGATGTCATAATTATGACAATACTAGCAGAAGTACCCGGCATTGCCGGGCGGGGGAGGGGAGGGGGAGGGGGAAGGGGAGGGGAGGGGAACGGGGGGAGAGCGAGCCTCTTGGTAAAGCGAGCGATTTTTTTTTTCATAGCGTCATAGCGTCATAGCGTCATAGCGTTCATAGCGTCATAGCGTTCATATCGTTCATAGCGTCATAGCGTTCATAGCGTCATAGCGTCATAGCGATTTTTTTTTTCATAGCGTCATAGTGTTCATAGCGTTCATAGCGTCATAGCGTTTTATAGCGTCATAGCGTCATAGCGTCATAGCGTCATATCGTTCATAGCGTTCATAGCGTCATAGCGATTTTTTTTTCCATAGCGTTCATAACGTCATATCGTTCATAGCGTCATATCGTTCATAGCGTCATAGCGTTCATAGCGTCATAGCGTCATCACGTGATCGCTCTGAGCGAATCAGCGCCCACCTGCCCTGATTCCGTTGATTCCGTGCGCTGAAATGCGCTGAGGTAAATATGAATAAAAAATATGGATCGTCAAATATTTTGAGTTCGGCCATGTTCGTCCCAGGCTCAATGGCCATGTCTATGCCAAATATCAAGCACGTAAGCCTCTCCGTTTAGGAGTCTATCGGTAACATTACACACACACACACACACACACACACACACACACACACACACACACACACACACACACACACACACACACACACACACACAAACTGTGTTTTATATATATAGATAATTCCACAGGTGGAGGCAAAATTCAAGGATGAAACTTTCGTGTCAATCGGACCAACCTTTTGCCGAGAAAATGAATATAAAAAATGCAGACACACACGTACGACATACGTACGTAAGGACGCACACGATGGCTTAACCGCGCTTTTCGCTTCGCGAGCGCAGGGTAATAAGAACTCACCAAATCAGCGGCCCATAACGGTTGTGGACAAATGGTGTCTGGACAATCCTGTAGTGCAAAACAGTCAGAGATCCCAGGTATCCATAACACCTGTATTACCTTGAATCGATTGATCAGCAGAAATGTCATCCATTTGTAAGGTGCGGCACTCACCACGAATCGATGAATTCTCCTGTCACAGCCTACTGAGATAACACACCTGGAAATATGAAATACATACCTTGTTAGTATGACACATGTATAAGCCAAATAATAATTAATTATTTTAAAGCCCATTGATTGGTCCCCAATCCTCACCTCCATACACATCTTTACCTCTCCTGCCAACCCCACTTCTCTTACCTTCTCCCACCTTAATCTGACTCCATTTGCACGTTTATCTTCCCTCCCCCATATCCACGATGTGCACATTGCTCTTTACAATATAATTTGATAACCTCACATCTACAGATCCCAGACAGACAAACCGTACTCGTACAACTTAGCTCTCAAGCAGAAGAAACACATTATACATGTGAGCAATGTCCAGAATGTTCGAGCAACAACATACAAGACATGCCAATGTTTTTATTTTTCAAAATCCAAATAAATTGAATTACATTAGCATTATAATAATCATAATTATTATCATCTTCTCAAGCTCTGTCTGTGCTCTGTCCCCCAAATATTCCGACAGGTCGCACAAGATCTACGAGCAACACTTCTGGTGAAATTGCCAAAATCAAGGCTCTCTGCTCACAATCACTCCTTCATTCCTCTTTTCTCCCGCCTCTGGAACAAACTCCCTCACTCTCTTCAATCCCACTCCTCCCTCCAGGTCTTTAAAACAGCTGTTCACCACCATCTCTTATTTCCCCCCATCCAAAACCTTGATCTTTTCTACCCCCACTAATTCACCTCAGATCTACTTTTTGGAAATACCGACTTCTCTCCTGGAAGCCCTAGCAGTGTCCATGTGTATTATACCTCTCCCACCTCCCCCCCCCCCCTTCCCCAAGCCCTCTCCCTCCCACAGATCTCCCGATGTCCCTACTCTCAAATGTTGTGTGTGTGTGCTTCCCCATCTCTCCCCATCTTGTCTACCACTCCACTTATTATATGTTTTATGTGTCGTTTTTTTTTTTTTGATTAATGTTCGCTCTTACACGAGCCTCGATCTTGTATACAATAAAATAAAATAAAAACCAACTTCGAAGCAGGACAAGACCATTTGGCCCATCATTGCCGTGCTACACTCCGACACTCCTAGGTAAAGCTGCTGTAATAAAATTAAACATCGATCTTCGTGATGGTTTTACGGAAGTAGAAATAACCCGATGTTCATTGGGTTACCCAACTTGTTTTAATAACGTAAAAGTGTGTGTGTGTGTGTGTGTGTGTGTGTGTGTGTGTGTGTGTGTGTGTGTGTGTTTACATCATGTAAATGTTCCAGTCCTTTCAGGGGAAGAAAAGGAAAAGGAGAGTGTAAAATGCGAAGGAATCCAAACTTACCCCTTTTTATTTATCTCCAAATAGGTGCAATCACGAATCGCTTCATTTCTCCTCCCTGTTGTAATGTAAAAATATGGAATTAAAATTATGTTGAAAAAAATTAAACATTTTACAGATATTTGTAATTTTGGTTTACATAAAACATTTTAAAAGCTAGAAGCACCCGCTCTCGTAGGGAGTGGTCAGGGGGGTTAGGGGACCATTGGGGGTTGGGGAGGTGCGGATGGTCATGTCTTGTTATCCTCATTGATAATACTAGGGCGTGCCCGTACGTGGGTGCAAAAAAACATGCGTGCAAACAACAACAACAAAAAAAAACTTTGAAACCACGTGGCAGTAACGACCACAGAACCCCCCCCCCCCTCTATTTACATGAAATGGTTTGGTCCATTCGCAAAGCCAAAGCGAACGGCTTGCGAGTACGGTAGAACCCCCCCCCCCCCTCTATTTACATGAAATGGTTTGGTCCATTCGCAAAGCCAAAGCGAACGGCATGCGAGTACGGTGACCATACCTTGGGAACCACTTGTCCGATTAATTTCAAACCTTGAAAAGGCACATCCTCGGGTCCCCAGCAATATACCTGCAATACCTGTAACCTGTAACCTGTAACCTGTAATAACCTGTAATACCGTAAGTGCGTGATGTGACCGTACAATGAATGTATCCTCCCGACGCCGCAGCTCGGATGGCGCTGCAGTTAATCGGGCCTGTATCGGCAGAGTTATTATAAACGTGTACTACAATCGATCGTACCTTACAACAATCAACACAGATTGCAACTTGAAATAAATGAATACGCTCTCAAATGTGCCGTCCGAGGCAGCGTCTGCTCGCCACGTTCAGCATTCAGTACGTCGTCACTATGACTATCCGTAAGTCCGGAAGTGACGTCCTCATTTGACTGTCCGGAGGGTCGCATATCGCAGTTACGATGAATCGCAAATTAGTTTTAATTAGTTTTAAAACATAGTTTAACGCCAACATAGCACCAAAATAGTTTGCCAACGTGAAATAAATGAATACGCTCTCAAATGTGCCGTCCGAGGCAGAGTCTGTTCGCCACGTTCGGCACACGTGATAGCTCGCTGCTCTCTGATTGGTTGAACCGTTTTTTGGACATAGCTCGGTAACTACTTCTCCGATTAATATGAAACCTTGAAAAGGCACATCCTCGGGTCCCCAGCAATATACCTGGCAAGTTTCAAGTATATCGGACCCGTGGTTGTCGAGAAACAGCGGTCACAGACAAACACACAGACACACACACATACAAACACACATACACACACACACACACAGAGATTACTGGAATTATAGATAGATTTACCCCATATGTGTAGCGCAAAGCGGGACTGAGCAATTGTTTCACTGTCAATCTATGATAGATGAATCACTTAATTTCACTTGAATTTAATATTTTGAACAATAACCAAAAAATTTTTGAACAATGTAGAACACAAATCTGCAGTTTGTCAGTAGTTTGGCTCTGAAATTGGCAAATTGTTTGGAATCTCGTCCCGATCGTGTATGCACAGAGAAGAGTAAGGGAATGTTTAACTTCTGTCTGCCTGTTTGGCAGTCAAAATGAATTGAAAATGATTCCAAACAGGAAATTTACTGTTTTATTGACGTCATAAAGGACACAAATAACAGTCACCAATAACTAACGTAATGCATTAATTAAGGCGGTGTAAAAGGCGGTGCATCAACGGCGGTGAAGTTCCAATTCAATGGTTTGTTTTTGGGGGGTTTTTTCTGCAGCGTTTCAAACCTTTATTTCAATTGAATTATATATTTGGACTATATGGAGCACAAATAGCCTTGTTTACATTTACAAAATTCCTCAGTTTAGCAATACCTGGGCAAAATTTTATGCCATCTCGACCAATCAAATTTGCTACCCGCTATAAGAGCAGGGGAAGTTTTGAGGTCAAAATGTCAAAGGTCAGCTCAAGGTCAAACTTCTAAATTCAATTTTCATCAGAAAAATGTCCATTTTCAACCTATTAACCTGAAATTAAACAGCAATTACATATTGCATCGATTATTTGGGGAATGAACTATTTTTGAGGTAAAAAGGTCAAAGGTCAGCTCAATGTCAAACTTCTAAAATCATCAATTTTCATCAGAAAAATGTCCATTTTCAACCTATTAACTTCAAAATTAAACAGCAATTACATAGTGCATCGATGATTTGGGAAATTAACTTTTTGAGGTCAAACGGTCAAAGGTCAACTCAAGGTTAAACTTCTAGAATCATCAATTTTCATCTGAAAAAATGTCCATTTTCATCCTATCAAGTTGAAAATTAAACAGCAATTACATAGTGCATCGATGATTTGGGGAATGAACTAATTTTGAGGTCAAAAGGTCAAAGGTCAGCTCAAGGTCAAACTTCTAAAATCATCAATTTTCATCAGAAAAATGTCCATTTTCAACCTATTAACTTCAAAATTAAACAGCAATTACATAGTGCATCGATGATTTGGGAAATTAACTATTTGAGGTAATAAGGTCAAAGGTCAGCTCAAGGTCAAACTTCTAAAATCATCAATTTTCATCAGAAAAAATGTCCATTTTCATCCTATTAACTTGAACATTAAGCAGCAATTACATAGTGCATCGATGATTTGGGAAATTAACTATTTTTGAGGTCAAACGGTCAAAGGTCAACTCAAGGTCAAACTTCTAGAATCATCAATTTTCATCTGAAAAAATGTCCATTTTCATCCTATCAACTTGGAAATTAAACAGCAATTACATAGTGCATCGATGATTTGGAAAATTAACTGTTTGAGGTCAAAAGGTCAAAGGTCAACTCAAGGTCAAACTTCTAAAATCATCAATTTTCATCTGAAAAATAATCTTCAACCGATTGAACCGAACTTTGATTAATATTGTCAATTTAAACCTTAATGAAATAGACAATTTGGTGTATTCATGGCAACTTTTTTGGGGGGCAGGTGGGTGGATTTTGCGAGTATTGTGCTCTGCATGCCGTCTTTCTTGTTATGCTATTGTCGTTATTGTTGTTGTTATTACTTTTGTTTTTAGAAGCAGGAAAAGTCTCCCAATAAGCTGAATCCCACAGGGGGTCAGATTAAGTTGCTATAACCTTCGTCTTATGACCCTCAGTCCACCCTGGCAAGTTTGGTTGAGATTGGATAAGTAACAACTGAACGCATCATGGTCAGACAGACAAACAGCCACCAAATTGCTTATTTTAGTCTGATGAAACGTTCTAAAAATCCAGTAAAACGATTGAGAAAACCTTGTTTTTTGGGTCCAGCCAGATCTCTGCACATACCCTCAGAGACGCAGCCGTACTCCCCCCTGCCCTTTTTCTGCTGCAGGCTGCAGAGACACTGGCCGATGTTGTAGTTCCAGATCTTCAAGAAACCGTCACCAGACCCCGTGATGAGCCTGTGAAGGTTGGTACAACACATCCTCAAAATGTTGGCTTACACGAATATATAACGATTAACGCTTCCAGATGAAAGGTCAAAAATATTTACCTGCGGCCATTATTGTCCAGTGCCACACATGTGATAGTACTGTCACTGTTCATGGCGACGAACTTAAACAAACTTCGTCCTGTTTCCAGGTCCCAAACTTTGACGATCTATACACACACGTGCACACACATGCATGTTTGTCGCAAAAAAGAGGACTCTGGAATATTTGACATTTTGAGCTCTGGAACCATTATAAGGTTATTTTCTTTTAGTAATGGCTTCTGCTACCAATTCTACTTTTTTGAATACAAAATCGAGGCTCATGGGAGAGCTAGAACACAAAACAGACCAGAACATAACAAAAGAAGAACAAGCATTCTGAGTATTGCGCTGCAATACATGTCCCCTACCAAAGTTCAAAGTGCCATAACTTTGTCAAAAATGATCGAATATGCAAATTTATGTACGGTTGATGCTGGTTTTCAAACTTGATCTGAGGTATGCTGAGACACGTGTGTCACGCCTCGCCTCGTTGATAAGCCCGCATGGTCGCTCCGTGGAGCGGCGTGCACGTATTGCACTGTGTGAATTATATAAATTATTACCAACTCACGGTCTGAGGTACTGGCGATTCAAGAGATATCCATTTTTTCAATATTTTCGTTTAATTAACGATATCTGCCAAACCACGTGCCCTATCGCAAATTCCAAAAAGACATTTTAGTAGACTGACATGCTGAACAGATCTGTGAAGTTTCCCCTCAATTGGATCAAAAATGAGGGAGGGGCTCAGTTTTAAAGTTCATGCTTAAAAACATCATAACTCTGAAACCATCAGTAATTTATTATATTTTCCGGTTCACGATCAATGATCGATGTGTATATATATGTTGCTCGGCTTGGCTCCACCCCTCCAGAAAGCGCGTGCTGTGTCGCGCTGTTGACGTTCGCGAGACGAGGCTGAGGACGCGCAGTGCGGCCTGAGGAGAACTCGAGAATAAACAAGAGGTATCCATTTAAAAAAATATTTTCGTTTAATTAACGATGTCTGCCAAACCACGTGCCCTATTGCAAATTCCAAAAGGACATTTTAGTGCTGAACAGATCTGTGAAGTTTCCCCTCGATTGGATCAAAAAATGAGGGAGGAGCTCGGTTTTAAAGGTTCATGCTTAAAAACGTCATAACTCTGAAACCATGTGAAGCATGACGTCATGCTCGCTGACTTTTTTGTTCGTCATGGGTATGCGATTCTGCCTGCAAAGTTTGGCCTCGATCTGTGCAGCCGTTGCAGAGAAAAAGGGGTTTTCGTGTTTTCACGAAAAACAATATGGCGGCCGAACCACGTGACGTCATAATTACCATTAAAATATTCTACAGACTGAGTCCATCATATGGTGAAAATTTTATCTCAATCGGTCCTATTATTGCAGAGAAATTGGTTTTTAAAGGAAATTAAAACTTAAAATGGCACTGAGTTAAGGATCCATCAGAATTATCAGAATTACCAAAGTTCAAAGTGCCATAACTTTGTCAAAAATGATCGAAACGTCGTGAAGTTCGAACTTGACCTGTAACTTATCATGAGGAAACCATGTGCCAAGTTTGAAATCATTAACATTAAGCGTTTAGAAAAAAAAGTCCGGAAAACTGTTCTTTGCGTGACGGACTGACGGACTGACAGACTGACGGACTGACAGACTGACGGACGGAGGGACGGCGTGCAAACCTATAGTCCCCTCCGGTTTACACCGGTAGGGGACTAATAACAGTGGAAAGGTGGGAATAACAGTGGAAAGGTGGGAACACAAAACAGACCAGAACATAACAGGAGAAGAACAAGCATTCTGAGTATTGCGCTGCAATACATGTCCCCTACCGGCAGTCTGTCGTCCGGAAAACTGTGTGAATTATATAATTACCAACTCACGGTCTGAGGTAACTCGGCTAAAAATTGTCCGATTTGCACCAAATAAAGTTCATGAATGGTTGCACAGACCCCTACTTCTCACTAAAAGTGGAAACAGAATGTAAATTGGAGTTAAAATAAGCCCGCAAGGTCGCTCCGTGGAGTAGCCTGCACGTATTGCACTGTGTGAATTATATAATTACCAACTCACGGTCTGAGGTAACTCGGCTAAAAATTATCCGATTTGCACCAAATAAAGTTCATGAATGGTTGCACAGACCCCTATTTCTCACTAAAAGGGGAAAAAAGAATGTAAATTGGAGTTAAAACAAGGAATATTAACAGCTTTGACTTACCGCACTCCAAATTATAGTCCGGAAAACTGTTGGGGAAATTACCAAAGTTAAAAGTGCCATACCTTTGTCAAAAATGATCGAAACGTCGTGAAGTTCGAACTTGATCTGTAACTTATCATGAGGAAACCATGTACCAAGTTTGAAATCATTAGCATTAAGAGTTTAGAAAAAAAAGTCCGGAAAACTGTTCTTTGCGTGACGGATGGACAGACTGACAGACTGACAGACGGAGGGACGGAGTGCAAACCTATAGTCCCCTCCGGTGTACACCGGTAGGGGACTAATAACGGTGGAAAGGTGGGAACATAACAGCAGGGTAGAGCGATGCAACAGAGCAACACCTGGAGGAAGAATGAGCAAAGGGTATAGAATGAGATCAAAGAGAGTGGGGGAAGATCACCAAGACACCAGGGGTGAACAAGCTCAAGTTTAGCAAGAAAGGGAAGAAAATGGATGGTGAAGGCCGAGGGGGAAACAATAACCTGGAATGGTAAAGGTGGGCTATTGGAGGCCATTAATGAGGGCAGCAAAGATCATGAGTTTGAAATAGCAGAAATTACCTGAGGTGGTGGTGAGCAGCCATCTTGAAGCCCTGCTCTTCCTCTCATTCATTTAATATGTCAGCTCGTCATGTTATATTATTTCAAATAAATTCTGCTACCATTTTTTCGTGTTTGTTGAACTATACTCTGGTTAAGCCGGAACTATGCTTTGCATATCCACAGTTGATCAACAAATTGTGAATTTGGTTTGCTGATTGCAACTTTACCAAGATGGCGGCTTTACCAACTTTACCTCCATATATATTATGGCAGGTATTTGAAATTTGGCCGGGGACCGAAACACAACTGACTCCTGAAAAGGACCATCCAATCAGATATTTAAGGTCCACCCACGAATACAAGCGGCTGGTATGGCCAGATCCAGATTAGCATGCTCTCTGCAGGAAGGCAATGCCCTGCTTTTGAAGTACAAGGATGACGGTGTGAAGCCAGGTCAGGAATCGAGCATTGCATACCTCGAAGATTAATTGTCTATCTATACCTCTGAATTATCTTGTCAACCGATTGACAACACAATATTTCAAGAGCAAACTCCAAAATGACATTATGTTCCTTTTAAGAACATCCCTCATTAACACAGTCACAGCAATCCAGGGGGAAAATGTTGGGGACAGTTTAGTATCCCAGCCTACCGAATCCAAAGAACAGGTGACGATGTGTCGAAACACTCCATTATAGACAATGCAGGACACACCGGTCATGTGACTGGTGGGTACTGGACCGCAAACGGAGCTTCTTCCGTGTTCACAAGGATAGACAAGGAAACGGATATGGAAAGAGAACATTGTACCCATGATGCATTTGCAGATTCTATTGAGTTCACCTGTATATAATTAACATTTGAATCTTATTTTACTGTAGAGGCGTACACATCACATTTATTTAATTTATTTGAAAGTCTGTGTGGCCAACATGGTGGCAACTCCTACGTAATATACTGTTACTGCAGATCACACAGCTGGTACGACTGCTTGTCGACCTGATTGCAGATGGTAAAGGTGGTGTATGATCCCCAAGTGTTTACCATAGTCTAAAATACACTATATATATATATATATATATATATATATATATATATATATATATATATATATATATATATATATATATATACACACATATATATACACACACACACACAAGGGCCAGTCAATAAGTAACCTTAAAATGGCGATATAAATTGGAGAATGTAATGTGTGTAGTTGTAGACGACATATGTTATATCTATGGGTAAGAGTCATGGTTTGCCTATTTTAGATCTGCAAACATTGAGCGTATGACGTCAGTAGAGCAGTTCCAAGATGGCGGCTCCCTCAGAATCATGCACCAGGGAGGAGCAACATTCTGTCATCCGTTTCTTGGGAAGTGAAGGTGTAAATCCCAGTGAAATCCATCGCAGAATGAAGATGCAATATGGTGACGCATGTTTATCACTGCAGCAGGTGTACGACTGGGACAGGAAGTTTAAAAGTGGAGTGTCCAGTGTGGCAGACGCTGCTCGCTCGGGCCGGCCTCACACGGCCGACACACCAGAAATGGTTGCAGGAGTTGAGCGCGTGCTGAGGGAAAACCGTCGCATTGCGCTGGATGAAGTGGTCTCCAAATTGAACATTAGCCCTGGTTCAGCACACCATATCATTCACAACAAGCTGGGGTTCCGCAAAGTGTCTGCAAGGTGGGTGCCTAGACAACTCACACTGGAACTGAAAGAACGGCGAGTGGACGCATCTAAAGAACTTCTGCGACGTTACGAAACAGAAGGCAACGCTTTCTTACAGTGCGTAGTGACTGGGGATGAAAGCTGGGTCCACTACTTTCAGCCATAAACGAAGAGGGCAAGCAAAGAGTGGCGCCATTCAACTTCACCGAAGACCAAAAAATGCCGCACACAGCTGTCCGCTGAAAAGGTGATGCTGACGCTCTTCTGGGATAGCCGAGGCCCACTTGTGGAGCATTACATGCCCAGAGGGACCACAGTCACCAATGCGTCATACTGCGACCTCATTAAAAATAATCTGAAACCAGCAATCAGATCAAAACGTCGGGGACTACTCACTACCGGTGTTTTGCTGCAGCATGACGATGCTCGGCCCCATACTGTTGCTACAGCTGAAACAATCGAGGATCTGCATTTTGAGTGTCTTCCTCATCCATCCTCCTCACCAGATCTTGCCCCTTCGGATTACCACATTTTTGGGCCACTTAAAGAGGCGCTTGGTGGAACCACTTTCCGATCCGACGAAGATGTCCAAGAGGCGGTGCACGAATGGTTACACAAGCAGCCAGAAGATTGTTTTTCTGGAGGAATCCAGGCCTTAGTAAAGCGCTGGAAAAATGCATTGAACACAATGGAGATTATGTTGAAAAATAACAGTTGTTACACACGTACATGGAATAAACAAGTTGTGAAAAATATTTTAAGGTTAATTATTGACTGCCCCTCGTCACCCAAAGTATGTCTATATGGAATTCATACACCATTAAAATCATAGACATCATAGAATAGTGTGTCACTGTTAACTGATGCACCATAAAGGGAATGCTTATTTTCACTCTCCGGTACAGAGGTGCATGCGCGCTACCTGTTCTGGATGGCAAGCAGCACCGGGCTATTGGCGCATATGCAAAGTGATTGCATGGTAGGTAGGTAAGCACAGGTGGTGACGATTCCCACTAGTCCATTGCATTGTCCACTCACAGAGCCAATGCAAGTTTGTGCACCCACGTTCCACACCTGAAGTGTAAGGTAGAGTCAATCCACAAACAACTTTTAAAGAGTACAGCAAGGCAAAGCGAAGCAAGATTGTAAATAATAATGAAAAAAATAAAAAAAATAAAAAATAATCGTTTATCTTTTTTTTTCTTTTTTCTTTTGTATACGAAGTCGAGGCTCGTGTAATAGCTCACACATAGAACATACAATAAAGGGAGCGGGAGACAAGAGGGAATTTATTTTTTAATATTTTAAATCTTATTTAAAGGATTAATTATTTTTTTGTAATGTTTCTGGTAGAGGAGGAACCTTGTCACATTTGAAGTCGAAGTTTAAAGACTTGTCGGAACTCGTTATACAAAGTGTTCAAAAAAACCCGACAGTCGATATATCATAAGGGAGCATATCGGTGCACGTTTCCTCGGTGTCGAACTCTGCCCACAGAGAAAATGGCACCTGATGGATTATGCCATGAATTGAAAGACAAACTAGAGACTTGTGTGCCGCACCTGCCGTTGGCAGTATAAAAAATAGCCAATCCAATTCTCAGTTGTATGCAGGTGATATGTTTATTAACCCCAAGCACATGTAAGCAATTGGTTCGTTATCTGTGTGTCTATATGTCCGTTTCTATGATGGAGGGACCACTTGATTTCAATTGAATTATATATTTTGGACACTGCAGAACAGGAGTCGGAACATGAATCGGAACACGAAGCTGCAATTTAGCAGTACTTTGGCTCTGAATTTGACAAAATGTTGGAAGCTCGTACCCAGTGCGCACACAGAGGAGTAAATAAATTGGTTTAGTCTGTCCATAATGGCTATAAAGGACACAAACAGGCACAAATAATTAACTTAGCGTGTTGTTGTTGTTGTTGTATAGCCCCGGACAGTTCTCTCGAACTAGCCCGCTTATCGATCTCATAGGAGCGACCCAAACATCCCCGACTTCCACGGTTATGTACCCAAAGATCCCCAACTTCCACGGTTATGTACCCAAAGATCCCCAACTTCCACGATTATGTACCCAAAGATCCCCAACTTCCACAATTATGTACCCAAAGATCCCCAACTTCCACGATTATGTACCCATAGATCCCCAACTTCCATGATTATGTACCCAAAGATCCTCCACTTCCACGATTATGTACCCCAAGATCCCGGACTTCCACGATTATGTACCCAAAGATCCCCCACTTCCACGATTATGTAACCAAAGATCCCCCACTTCCACGATTATGTACCCAAAGATCCCCCACTTCCACGATTATGTACCCAAAGATCCCCCACTTCCACGATTATGTACCCAAAGATCCCCCACTTCCACGATTATGTACCCAAAGATGCCCCACTTCCACGATTATGTACCCAAAGATCCCCCACTTCCACGATTATGTACCCAAAGATCCCCCACTTCCACAATTATGTACCCAAAGATCCCCCACTTCCACGATTATGTACCCAAAGATTCCCCACTTCCACGATTATGTACCCAAAGATCCCCCACTTCCACGATGATGCCTTCAAAAGGTCAGGACCACGACACACACACACACACACACACATACACACACACACAGAACAGAGAGAAAGAGAAAGAGAAAGAGAAAGAGAAAGAGAAAGAGAAAGAGAAAGAGAGACAAAGAGACAGAGACAAGAGGGAAAGGGGCCGGTCCATGGTCCATGGGGACCAATCGGCACTCTGCGCGTGCCCGCAGGGAAGGCAGCAGGGAAGAATGGGGAAGATTTGGCCCCCAACTTGCATTGGATACAACCACCATGAAGAGGAATTTAACGTGTTTAATAAGGTGGTGTAAAAGAGTAAAGAGGGTACATCAACGACAGTAAACTTCCGATTCAAAGCTTTTTTTAAATTTTTTATACAGCCTTTAAAAAACTTTTTTTTATTTATTTCAATTGAATTATATATTTGAACACTGCAGAACACAAATTGCCTTGTTTACACTTCCAAAAACCTCCAGTTTAGTCGTAATTTCGCAAAATTGTACATAGTATTGACCAATTAAATTTGCCTCACTCTCCAAGGGCGGAGTAATAACGAGATTCAGACAAAAATGGCGGCGCCTGAGGATGCAACAACAGAACTAACTTCGTCCAAAAGATCTGTTTGTGCAGCGCATGTTTTTCTCAGATCGTTCCAATAGCTCTTACACGAGCCTCGATCTTGTATACAAAAAAAAAAAAATCTTCAGGTTATCCGACAAGAGTCGGTAGAGCGCTCAGCTTGTCTGCTCCGCTTGACCCATCGGCTTCGTATGGCTGCCATGTGCCATATTGCCATAACTCCTGTTGTTCAAAGTTCACCAACAAAGCTAACATAGACCGTGCTCGGAAACGAAAACCAAGAGTTGAAAAGACAATTCGCACATCCTTAATCTCAAGACTGCGTGTGGTAAGGTGTTCTATGAACTCTCCAGTTGTTTAGATGTGACAGTTACAGTTGCCCCAGGCAATCATGAGCATATTAAAGTATATGGTGATCATATATCGATTTTAATGAAAAATCAGAATTAACGGAATTGATAAAGTACAAGTTCTCAATATGAAACAACACTGATCCACCTTGAAAGGCTCACGTGATTGGCTCGTTTATCTTTTCTTACCTTCACGCAACTTTTGGCATCGACTGAAAAGATTTGTCCTCTGTCTTGGCAAATGGCCACGTAACAGATGGGTGCCCTGTGACCCTTCAACACACCTGCAGCACACCTGTATAAAGCATGCAGTCATAGTCAGTCAAGGAAGATTGTATTTAATATCATGAAAAGTAAATTGTTGTTGAAACATCCATCATTATAATTTGTTTCTGGCTCATTTAGTCACAACTATTTGTGCGCAAAAGGTGGATTTTTACTTCCACTACTGCCCCCCCCCCCCCCCAAAAGTATGTTACATACTACATACATAACTAATACTGTACCCCCCCCCCCCCCCATTCTTTCCATATATATATATATACACCCAAAACCAAAATATATATACCCAAATACCCCTTATATATACCCAAAACACACCGAAGATCCAAAATACCAATAAGACCCCAAAGACCCATAAGACCCATGAGACCCATAAGACCTGAAGACCACAAATACCCTGAAGACCACAAATACCCTGAAGACCACAAATACCCTGAAGACCACAAATACCCCAATACCCTAAAGACACAAAATACCCAAAAAGGCACAGATGACACAAAAGACCCCAAAGACCCAAAATACCCAAAAAGGCACGGATGACACAAAAGACCCCAAAGACCCAAAATACCCAAAAAGGCACAGATGACACAAAAGACTTCCCTGGATATCCCTGGACAACCCCGAAGACCCAAAATACCCCAAAAGGCACAGATGACACAAAAGACCCTGAAGCCCCAAAACACCCCGAAGACCCCGAACCCCAAAACATCCCGAAGACCCAAAACACCCCGAAGACCCAAAACACCCCGAAGACCCAAAACACCCCGAAGACCCAAAACACGCCAAAGACCCAAAACACCCCGAATACCCAAAATACCCCCAAATACTCTTAAAGACGCAGAGGAAACAAAAGACCCTTGAGACCAAAAAGCCCCTGAAGACACTGAAGACCCAAAAGAGCCAAAAGACCCCAAATATCCAAAACACCCCAAAGACCCTGAAGACCCAAAACACCATGAAAACCCAAAAGACACCGAAATGGTCAAAATGCCTATCCCTCCGAAACGACGTAGTGAGGCGCACGGAGCGTGCCGAGTCACACTGATATATATATATATATATATATATATATATATATATATATATATATATATATATATATATATTTATTTATATATATATATATATATATATATATATATATATATATATATATATATAAAGGAGGAGTGTCTGTGTGTGTGTGTGTGTGTGTGTGTGTGTGTGTATATATATATGTGTGTCTGTCTGGATGTCCGCTTATAACTCAAGAACTACACATCGGAGAAAAGTTTTAGACACAGATTCGGAATCAGCATAAAATCCTGGTGGTTATAGGCTACGTTTTATTTTAATATCAATGGCTTAAAAAAACCGCGCACCTGCAATTCCATGGTGGTTTGTGGCGGCGCTAGACGTTCGGGGTGTATAGCAATGGTTTGTCGGGTTTGGCTGTGGGTCCAGAATAGCTCCCATTTCCTCATGTTCTTCCACTTTTATTTTGATACTTCTGTTACAACGCCTTCCTTATGTACCTTATATCCCCCCGACGAGGCCTCTACATAATTTCATGCGGCAGAATTTCGTACATTTTGAGTGAAAGAAGTGAGACGAAGTTGTAGGAGGAAGAAGAGGTGCGGCCGAACTGATAGAAGCCGACTGTGGAGGGCCTCGATCGTGAGTGGAAATGGCGGGAATTGCGTTTGTATCGCAAAGTAAAGGATCTGCATTCATTTCTGAACTTGCATTGGTGGATTGTTATACATCTGCATTATTTTTCATAAAAAAACTTTATGTTGAACTTGAAGGCTCCAAGCACGGACTATATATATAGCCCTCATTGAGGTAAAAATAAAAGTAAAAATCCTGCTATCGCTTGCCAAGCTAGCCGCCCCCCCCCTCCCCCTCCCCTCCCCCCTCCCCTCTCCTCCTCCCCCTCCCTCCTCTTCTCCCCTCTCCTCCTCCCCTCCATCCTCTTCTCCCCTCCCCCCCTCTTCTCCCCTCCCCCCCTCTTCTCCCCTCCCCCCTCTTCTCCCCTCCCCCCCTCTTCTCCCCTCCCCCCCTCTTTCTCCCCTCCCCACCCTCTCCTCCCCTCCCCACCCTCTCCTCCCCTCCCCCCCTGTTCCCCTCCCCTCCCCCCCTGTTCCCCTCCCCTCCCCCCCTGTTCCCCTCCCCTCCCCCCCTGTTCCCCTCCCCTCCCCCCCCTGTTCCCCTCCCCTCCCCCCCTGTTCCCCTCCCCTCCCCCCCTGTTCCCCTCCCCTCCCCCCCTGTTCCCCTCCCCTCCCCCCCTGTTCCCCTCCCCTCCCCCCCCGTTCCTCTCCCCTCCCCCCCCGTTCCCCTCCCCTCCCCTCCTCCCCGTTCCCCTCCCCTTCCTCCTCCCCCCCCTTCCCCCGCCCGGCAATGCCGGGTACTTCCCATGGCCAGCTGTACGTGGGCTGCTCGAGGGTTGGAAAACCAAGCAATCTTTATGTCTTGGCACCAAGTAAGAAAACCAGAAATGTACACCAAGAGGTTTTGAGAAATTGAAAATTGACAAAACGCCATGTAGGAAATGTACTGTGATATTGCTCTAAAATATACATGTTCTTTTCATCATATATTTGTATTATTCTTATTCAACCCGGGCGAAGCCCCCCCTCCCCCCTCCCCTCCACCTCCCCCCTCCCCTCCACCTCCCCCCTCCCCTCCACCTCCCCACCCCCTCTTCCTCCCCTCCCCCCTCCCACTCCCCTCCCCTTCCCCTCCCCCTCCCCTCCCCCCTCCCACTCCCCTCCCCCTCCCCTCCCCCTCCCTCCCCCCTCCCTCCCCCTCCCCCCTCCCCTCCACCTCCCCCCTCCCCTCCACCTCCCCACCCCCTCTTCCTCCCCTCCCCCCTCCCACTCCCCTCCCCTTCCCCTCCCCCTCCCCTCCCCCCTCCCACTCCCCTCCCCTTCCCCTCCCCCTCCCCTCCCCCTCCCTCCCCCCTCCACTCCACCCCCTCCCCCTCCCCCTCCCCCTTCCCCTCACCTCCCCCCTCCCCCTCACCTCCCCCCTCCCCCTCCCCCTTCCCCCCTCCCCCCTCCCCCTTCCCCCCTCCCCCTCCCCCTTCCCCCTCCACCCTCCCCTCACCTCCTCCCACTCCCTCCTCTCCTCCCCTCCTCCCCCTCTTCTCCCCTCCCCCCTCTTCTCCCCTCCCCCCCTCTTCTCCCCTCCCCCCCTCTTCTCCCCTCCCCCCTCTTCTCCCCTCCCCCCCTCTTCTCCCCTCCCCCCCTCTTCTCCTCCCCCTCCCCTCTCCTCCTCCCCCTCCCTCCTCTCCTCTCCTCCTCCCTCCTCTTCTCCCCTCCCCCCCTCTTCTCCCCTCCCCACCCTCTCCTCCCCTCCCCCCCGTTCCCCTCCCCCCTCCCACCTCCTCCTCCCCCTCCCCCTCCCCTCTCCTCCTCCCCCTCCCTCCTCTCCTCTCCTCCCCTCTCCTCCTCCCCCTCCCTCCTCTTCTCCCCTCCCCCCTCTCCCCCTCTTCTCCCCTCCCCACCCTCTCCTCCCCTCCCCCCCGTTCCCCTCCCCTTCCCTTCCACCTCCCCTCCCTTCCCCCGTCCGGCAATGCCGGGTACTTCCCATGGCCAGCTGTACGTGGGCTGCTCGAGGGTTGGAAAACCAAGCAATCTTTATGTCTTGGCACCAAGTAAGAAAACCAGAAATGTTGTATACCAAGAGGTTTTGAGAAATTGATAATTGACAAAACGTCATGTAGGAAATGTACTGTGATATTGCTCTAAAATATACATGTTCTTTTCATCATATATTTGTATTATTCTTATTCAACCCGGGCGAAGCCGGGTACCTCAGCTCGTATATATATATATACACACACACATATATATGGATCTTCATATAGAGGTGGCTAGGATCTTCATATAATTAATCCCCTGCTCTTCTAAACAAAGAAGCTGCCTAAAGCAACGAAGAAAAAAATTGTGAAAAAGCCTTAAATCCAAAGTACACTGTGAATGCAAAGGTGCTAAACCACAAAAAATTTTTTTATGGCATTGACAGAAAGAAGCAAAGAGTGTAATGAAAATTGTTGTAGTATATCCCTGGACAGTTCTTTCAACCAAGCCCGCGGCACGGTGACAGCCAATCAATCTCTCAGGAGAGACCCGTAGATCCCCCACATCCAGGATGGTGTACCCCCCACCTTCACAAAGTCAAGGCCACGACAGAGTTAGAGCGCGAGAGCAAGAGAGCGAGAGAAAGGGCCAGTACATGGGGACTGATCAGTACAACTTGCATTAGGGGGTACAACCACCGTGAAGAGGCATCCCCAATAGTTGTGTAATGAAAGTAAAAGTAGAAGGAGAAAGCTAGAAAACAAGTTAAGACATAAGAAAAAATGGAAAAAAGGAGAAAGGCCAGCAAAGATAGGAGGTAAGTCTGGAAGAAGAAATGGGATTGAAGGAGGTAGGCATGAGGGATGAAAGGGAAAGGGGATGGGTGTGTGGTGATGAGGGGGATTCAACTATCCCACGGTGTTTGTGTAGGTAAGACTGGTGTGGAGAATTTTTACGGCATAGCCTATAGGGCAAACCCGTCTGGAACAGTTTGTCCATATATGTATATGTATGTATGTATGTCCCTTCAAACGTATACCAATCAGAGCTGAGGATGTGATCACATGACAGGGTCATGTGATTAAGTCTGATGTCATTGCGGCGGGATGGCGGCTGACCCTCTGCACACCGCCATTTTGATTCCAATTTCGTTCAGGCCGAACATGTCGTCGAACCTGTTATATATCACAATCTGCATGCTCTACCTTACGTTTTTCATTCAGTGTGAAATAAAAAACAAACCGATTTTAAAATGATCATCAAATATCGAAAGCATCGGCGTCATGGCTCTTGCAACAATATGGTACATATCGGCCTTCGGCTTCATGCTTCACCTTCGGACCGCTTCGGACAAATTAAGCCCAGGTTTCTTAATACAGTAGTGTATCGTTTCAGTAGTATCGTTTTCGTAGTAGTAATAATAATAATAATAATAATATAGTAAATATAACCATAACACTTTAATCCCAAAGTCGTGAATACAGAGTTAATTGATTGAAGCGGTGTATGGTTCATGAATCAATGAAAAGCGTGTTCGGTACTAATACTAATAACCACGGAAGTAAGGAATTAGCCTTGGTTTTTTGATAGTGATGTCATTTTCGAAATAATGATAACGTGACGTTAATATTATAGTAAATGTAATCGTAACACTAAACCCTTCGTAGTTACTGCAAAGTTACTGGAGGTTAAAATATATCATCTATATGTTAAAGTAGCGGCAGTTTTGTGTCCGTCCGTTACACTACGTCATTATGTCTATGATGTCATTACGACGGCTGACTCCACCCACCGACATTTTCATTTACTCGTTCACCCGCTCACTACGGGAGCATGAAGGGTCATTTCTCTTTGGGGTATATAGATTACAGTCGATCTATGGTCGGGTCTCAATAACATTGGGTGTGTTCATTTACCAAGTTTTCTTGTGGAGATATCGCCATTTGGTTTAAGCATTCGAGCAAGCACGCCATTCAAAACCCTTAAGGAACGGCTGGCTTGGCAAGCGCTAGCTAGCTGCTTGGCAAATGAGCACAACCCGGGCTTCCTCCCTTTCAGTTTCGTGTTAAACAGCAGGAAAAGTGTGTTTCATTTGTGGTTTTCAAATTAAAGCCTTAATTGGTGGGTTTCAAAATGCCGCGAAGAAAACGCCACTTTAGTGGCAGGAAGGGTCATGATATTTACCCAACCCTTGTGGGGTATATAGATTACAGTAGATCGTCCCTCAGTTCTGTAAGTAAAACTTACCTCACGGATGTCGAGAGTTCCTCAAAATTTATTTGTTTAATGTTATAATCAGCATTAGCGACTGTTTAAAAAGCTAATAATATGCGTTTGTGGTTTATAATATTTTACAAGCCCTGCTACGCCGCTTAGACTTTCAGTCTTGTGTTTTTTTAGGGTCGACAGGGAAGCAAGTAATCACTTACCAGAATGGAAAGGAGTTTATTTGAAAGTTTGCAGTTAGAGAGGATAACTACCAAAAGTGTCCCGAAGCAGCTTCAATCATTACTCACCCAGGCACTAGGGGATTCCACATGCGAACAGGTCCATCAAGGCCACCGGTCACCAGCAGATCAAGATCCTTTGAGAAGTCAAATGTCTTCACACCTTTGTGAACAGGAAACACCGTCTCGTCTCGCATCTGCCGCCGAGTAGGTGACCGCCTGGAGCCACAGCTTTTAGACCCTTCTGATGATATCTCTTTAACGTCACCGATGTGACACTTGGAGCCAATGGTGCAGCCTGCGGACAATACACTCCAACGAGTATTGCATTTTCTTGAATCCTAAGCAGCAAGGACTGTTAAATGTCTCGCTTGATGAGTTAAGAGTGGTTTGGCATGGTATGTCCCATGATCTCTTGACACCCTGAGATTAAAAACAAGAAAGACATCATATAGGACATGATACTTGCCAAATCCACCCTCACACCTCCCCAAAAAAATTGCCATAGAGGCATAAAATTGGCCATTTCATTAAGATTAAAATTGACAATCTTAATCATAACTCGGGTCAATCAGATGAAAACTGATGATTTTAGAAGGTTGACCTTGGGTTTACCTTTGACCTTTTGACCTTAAAATAGTTTATTGCCCAATTCATTCATTCACTATGCAATTGCTATTTAATTTTCAGGTTAATCAGATGAAAATTGACTATTTTAGAAATTCGACCTCAAGATGACCTTTGACCTCAAAATCAATAGGCTTCTCAGTTGTGACTACCTCTACAACTTGGTAAAGTTTCATGATGATCGGTTTAGAATTGTGACCTGTAGGCAAGTGACAGACAACCAAACAGACAGACAGACTAACACACAAGACCAACTAATATACTTGAAAAATCCTCGATTTTGCAAGTAACAAAGGAAAACAATTACTCGTGTACAATCGCTGACATCGTTATCATTGGAATGCTCCTGAACCCCGTGCATGCATCGGCGCTGCATTGTGGATCTACTAAGACCGTGCCATCCAAGCCTTCCTTATATTTCACCAAACAAGGGCTTGATCATCCCATTTGGGGAGACTTCACTCACTGAACCCAATAATCCAGCCTCGATTGAACAAACTCAGTGGCCAAATTTGCATTTTTTTCCACGACATAAATCGTGTGCCTACTTGTTCACTGCCTTCAGTGTATGAACATCCGGATGAAGTAACCACAAAATTCCATCCTTTACATATTTTTCCAAGATCCAATGTTGTGACATTCTCAGGTGTCACAACTGTGTTTGGTCACAAACCACCCCTGTTGATGACAATTCCCCCCCAAAAACACTAGAACGGGTACTCTGTAGAAGGCATACTCCGCCAAGCTGAACAGTTTACGTTCTTAATTCCACTGATATGCCGGATCTGGATCTGGAACATTCGTCCTTGATACACAGCAACTTCTAATCAGCTTGTTGTCACCTAGCTAACTCAGCCACCAAATTTTGGCATTATTCGTCCATAACTTTTTGAGATATCCTGCTCACAGACAAACAAACAGACAGACAGACAGACAGATAGGGGTGAAAACCTTCGGTGGTGGAGGTAGATAACTTTTCTCTGCTTTACAAATGTTAGATGTTGTCTTCAAAGTAGAGCTTCCGTATTTCAGTTTTCTGGAGTGTTTATTTCATCATCACGTTGTGCCTTTTTGGATCCGAAGGTTATCATGACCCACTTTGGTATCCTGATGTGTATCCTCAGGGGCCACCAGAACAACCACAAGAAGCCATTTTTTTTTTCGTCGAAAGGCACTGTGAAATATTTAACGTCCAACAGCAATCAATATCAATTCAAACATGTGAGTTCCCTCTTGATGTCCATCCAAGGAACGACACTTTGCGATGCAAAATCCATCTTGTGAAGCACCAATCCCCCAGTCTTTAGTCGGCCTGAGAGTCAAGCCCAGACCAGACGTCGCAGAGGCAAGCGCACGCTTGTGCGCCATTTTGTTGGAGAGTGTTTATTTGGACGTTAAATGTGTCTTTGTAAACATAAATAACAAATGGAGTGCAAGGAAGATGTCCGGTTCAATGTCTTACCGATGACGAGAGCAGTGCCAGCGTGATTGCTGGAAGAGATGACACGTTGTACACATGGATAATATTTGATCTGTTGTAAAGACATATTTAGAAAAATTTGGTTAGAAGACGCCCGGTAAAATTGATGCCATAGCAAATGATGAGCACAGTGAGGTGAAGGTTCAACACTCGAGGAGTCGACAGATGCTCGTTAAAGAGAAAAATGTATGCTAATTATATTATTGCAGTAATTCCTGAAAATATCAACTGTGACCTCTCCTGTTGCCGACCGTAGAGCAAAGCTGGCCTCCAAAGCCAGCCCACACTGGGCATCCTCTGTCGTTCCAAATATTTACTTGAAAAATCATAACTACTAACAGTCTATAAGGCTTTTTTCTGTAGACCGATGGAGTACTGCTCTCCCCTATGGGCTGGGCCTCCAGCATCACATCTGTCTCTGCTGGATTATGTGGAATCTAAAGCTCAACATTATTGGAACCTCGCACGATAAGAGCTACGCAGGTCTTTTGCTTTCACGTCACAGGCAAGTTGGTGGTCTTCCAATTTAGCTTGATTTTCTCTCTCATCCCTCCAAGCATTCCAAACAACTCCAAGATGTGTGTATTGTTCCAGTAACTGCCTCCTGGATAAACTTTCAGCACACCTAAACTCATTTGTTGCTCACTTCTTGTGGATTTGGAACGGCCTACAACAGCCTGTTCTATCACACTCTTCCCTCAAGGACTTCAGGCAGTTTACCACCATCTCATGTTAACCCCCTCTTTACTTACAATCTTTATGACCCCCAAAAACCCTTCCTAAGCAAACTCTCTTATTTGCTGATTTCAGTATTTCTTGCCCTCTTCTCTCTCATATTTTTATATGTTGTTGTTGTTGTTGTTTAGGCCCGGACAATTCCCTTGAACAAGCCCGCGGCACAGAGACAGCCAATCGAACTCCAGGAGTGACCCAGATATCCCGCACATCCAGGATGGTGTACCCACGCCTTCACGAAGACAGGGCCACGACAGAGTTAGAGAGAAAGAGACAGATAGAGTGAGAGTGAGAGTGAGAGTGAGAGTGAGACAGAGACAGAGACAGAGACAGAGACAGAGACAGAGACAGAGACAGAGACAGAGACAGAGACAGAGACAGAGACAGAGACAGAGACAGAGACAGACAAGAGGGAAAGGGCCGGTCCATGGCAACCGATCGGTACGCTGACCATGACCGCGCTACCCTGATGAATCTGGGCAGCAAGGAAGAATGTGGAAGATTTGGCCCCCGACTTGCGTTGGGGGGGAGGGGGCGGGGTACAACTACCGTGAAGAGGCATCCCATATAGTTGCTCTTTTTCTGTGTTAATTCCCTGGCTTATTGAGTCCACGAGTTGCCCCACTGCCTAGTATCAGTTCATATCATACAAGACCTTGCTACGTATTCCATGAGCCTCGTCTTGTGGAGAAAAAGATTATTAAAATGGGCGAAGGCTCAAAAATTCAGCGTCATGACGAGTGAAATGTGATGCTCACCTTGAGATTTAATCATTCAGGATCCATGTTTACAAAGGAATGATCTCACCCCACATGAGGGCACAAACCTCAGAGACCCAGTCGTCATGGACTTTCCAACGGATATACGTGACATTGGAAGAGGCAACGACCATATCAAGCGGTACACAAGATATCCTCTTGTGATGCTGGCCTTTCTTCCAGCGTCTGTTACAGAGAGAAAGTGGGAACATGATCAAATGCCGCCATTCCTGCAATAATTCCCTCGAAGCAAAAAATCCTCCCATGTCCTTAAGATTAAAAACAAGTCACTGACCTACTGACGATACAACATTTAAATTTAATCGTGACGATTATCATGAAACAAACACGTAGGCCTACGTTACATACCTTAAGCTCTCCCCAACACTCGTCAGTCGGAAAATATTGACGCAGCCCTGCAGGTGTAATTACATGACAATGATTCATTACTTAAAAACAAAGAATGTAAGATTGCTAGCATTGTGGGTGAAGGGCAGTTTACCTGGGTGTCACCATACACGATCACACCATCGCAATCGCTGGAACAGCTGCACATGGGAAATGGTGCATTAGGACTGCATGTGCTCAGCACTCACAAAATGTACTTCCTTACTAGTTATTATGGACGGCAGGACAGACTAGAGGTTTACGCACTCACCACTGAGCTGTCTTGCCTGGGTTCAAATCTCGGTCTAGCTATAAGCCCGGCCTTAGTTGGTAGATGGTAAAGATCCCATGGTGTTTATTGTGAAGAATAGACGACCTATCGCCGGCACCCTGAACAAATAAAGAAAAAACTCTGGCCACTGCTATAGGAAGGCAATGGCAAACCACCCATTGCAACCCTTTCCAGGAGAATGTTGACGCAGCACTGAACCTGCCCTCAGCCAAACCAGCACAAGAGAACTATCTACGGTATAAAACACAATGTCAGTTTGTGTGTTTGTACAGATGTCTGTCCCCCCTCATAAGGGTAGGTTTGAAAGGCCAATCTATTAACATGAATGTGTGTTCACTACGGTCTATTTCTTGAGCACAAAATAAACTTGAAAAACATTTTCCATAAAAGAGTAATTATGTTGCTTCTATTGGAATTGTAGACGCCGGCTTGCAAACCGAGCCTCAATGGTGGTGTACATTAGCGTTTAAAAAAAATAACAATAAATAGAAGGCACATGGAGGTGAAATTCGCTGCACGTGATGTGCAACGTGTGCAGAGTAAACCGAATGTCATTTACATCCGTAGGATGTCTAATAAATAAAGATATAAGCACACCTGACACTAAGCCGAGGCGTACGACGTTGGCATGCTCACGAGGCTGCACCATCGAATAAACTCTTCCAACCCGTCATATTTGGCGGGCTTTTTACTAGTATTGAATAATTGGTAGATTTTTTAACCATTGTGAGTACCTCTTTCCTATAGCAGTTTGAACAGCCCATGTACGTATAAGTACGAGCTGTGCGGGTGAGCCAAGACATTTACAGAAAATCTACAGTGATCATATCGGATGGATAATCAAGTGGTCCTAAATGTGAGTATTTTTAAATGAATGTACAGCATATTTCCAAGTAGCCATTGATATAGTACCTGCAATCCAGGTGCAGAGGGATCGATTCCAGATTGATGAAGTGGCAGTAAGGTTCAAAGGTAGATAGCTCAAAGAAGTGTAACTCGCCATCTCTGTGCAAATGCATCGAATAGAGGGATCATGTGCTTTGGTAATTCTTTACATTACCCCACATACATCTTGCTCATCTTGCGAAGCGAAAATCCAGGTTAGGCAATTGGTTCACTCCGTCTGTCTGTCTACAAATGTCAGTTTATGATCGAGGAACAACTTCGTTTCACCTGAATATTTGATTTTGAGCACGAATCAGAAAATGAACCTGTAGTTTGACAGTACTGTGGCGGACACGAAAGCCCACTGGCGTGGTGACATAATTCCGTGCACCAAGTGGGCGGCGGCCACGCCCGAGGGGTAGGCGTGGCCTCAGGATATACACCGGGCGCACAGCCCGGAGCGCGCCAGTGCTACAGTGACCTCTTGTCAATAAAGACACTTTTGTTTTAACCGCGTTGTCCGCTTCCTCCTTGGTAGCAAGTAAGCGCGCGTAGCACCGCGCTTCATTTGGTGACCCTCCGACGTTGGATCAGCCGTCGCTGACCGACCGAATACACCATCGCAATGGCAAACAACGCGGTTACGATCAAACTCCCCGAGTTCTGGGAGACGCAAGCTGAAGTATGGTTCCTGTAGGCGGAAGCCCAGTTCCGACTTCGAGACATCACGGTGGACGAGACCAGGTACTGCCACGTGGTCGCTTCCCTCGGGCCCGGCATGGCCGGCCGCGTCGTGTCGGTCCTGATGAACCCACCAGCCGACGGCAGGTACGAGGCGATCAAGCGTCTCCTCCTCGCCACGTTCGTGCTCACGGTGGACGCTCGGGCCGACCGCCTCCTGGACCTCCCCGAGCTCGGAGACACGCGGCCGTCGGTCCGCATGGACCATATGCTGTCGTTGTTGGGCAACGAAACCCCGGACGCTCTATTCCGGGCGTTGTTTTGATGCCAGGTGCCGGCACGAGTCCGCCTCGCATTGGCCGGTTCTGCCACGACGGAACCCTGGGCTCTCACTGCAGAGGCCGACAGGTTCTTCGCGGCTTTGGACACCCAGGCGAGTTTTGGCGCGGCCGTCGCGGCTATCGGGGCTGATGCTGATGCTGATGCTGACCCTGATGCTGATGCACCACACCTCGTGGATCTCGAGGCTGATGCACATTTCGTGTCCGCCGCCATGCCCCGCCCACCGCCGCCGAGACAACCGTGGCCTCCGCCGCCTTCGCCGCAAACCTGGTGTTTTTTCCACGCCCAGTTCGGCCACAAGGCTCAGCAATGTCGCCCGCCGTGCTCATTCAGCAGGTCGGGAAACGCCCGGGCCGGCCCTCGGTAGTGGCACTGAGTGCCGGCCGTGCAAACAGCCTACTGTTCATCACGGACACCTTATCCGGGCGCCGTTACCTGTGCGGCACGGGAGCGCAGGTGAGTGTCATTCCCGCCGGTACGTCCGACAAGCAGTTCGCGGGCCGGGGCCCCGCGCTGCTTGCCGCCAACGGTACGTCCATTCGCACGTACGGCGCTGCCTTTCTCTGCGGTTCGGAGGGCAGGTTTTCCGGTGGTCGTTCGTCACTGCCGACGTGCCTATGGCACTGCTCGGCGCGGACTTCCTTTGTGCCAATAGCCTGTTGGTCGACGTAAAGCACAGAAGGCTAGTCCAGGCTGAGATGTTCAGCTCGCTCGCGTGCGCGCTGCCTGCCTCGTTGAGCAGCTCCCGGAGCGGCTCATCGAGCGGCTCGCCGAGCGGCTTGCTGAGCGGTTCGGTTCCGGCCAGGTTCATCTGTACGCTTCCGGCAGCGAACGAATTCACCCGCCTCCTCGCGGGTTTCCCGGCCCTCACGCGGCCCACCTTCTCGGCGGGGGCCATCAAGCACAGGGTGGAACACCACATCCCCACCGCCGGGCCACCGGTCTATGCCCGCGCACGCCGCCTCGAGCCGACGAAGCTCGCCGTAGCTAAAGCGAAGTTCGCTACGCTGGAGCGGCTCGGCATCGTGCGGCGCTCCGAGAGTGCTTGGGCGTCGCCGCTTCACATCGTGCCAAAGCCCGGCGGGGAATGGCGACCGTGCGGGGACTACCGGCACCTCAACGACGCCATCACCCCCGACCGCTACCCCCTCCCCCACATCCAGGACTTCTCCGCCCGGTTGGCGGGCATGTCCTTCTTTTCGAAGGTGGACCTCATACGCGGCTACCATCAGGTCCCCGTCAGGCCGGAGGACATCCCGAAGACGGCGGTCATCACGCCGTTCGGACTGTTCGAATTTCTTCGGATGCCCTTCGGTTTGAAAAATGCGGCTCAGGCGTTCCAGCGACTTATGGACAGCGTCTTGCGCGACTTGGATTTCGTCTACGTCTACCTGGACGACATCCTCGTCGCCAGCGCGTCCCGCGAAGAGCACCTTCACCATCCCTGCACGCTCTTCGAACGTCTGGGCCAGCATGGCCTCATCGTGAACCCCGCTAAGTGCCGGTTCGGCGTCGCCGACATCTACTTTTTGGGGCACCGCGTCACGAGGCACGGGGCCGTCCCCCTACCGGCGAAGGTGGAGGCGGTGAGGGGGTTTCCACGCCCCCGCACGATTAAGGGGCTCCAGGAGTTCCTGGGCATGGTGAACTTTTACCATCGGTTCCTGCCCACATTGCTCAGCTCCTGCGGCCCCTCCACGAGGCCCTCCGAGGGAAGCCGGGCAAAGGTGACGTTACCTGGACCGAGCAGATGGACGCGGCGTTCGCGGGCGCGAAGCTCGCCTTGGCTAACGCCACCATGCTCGCGCACCCGGCGCCCGATGCACCGACCGCCCTCACCACCGATGCCTCGGACTACGCGGTGGGTGCGGTGCACGAGCAATGGGTGCGTGGTGCTTGGCAACCGCTGGCGTTCTTCAGCCGGCAGCTTCGCCCGCCCGAACGCCGTTACAGTATCTTCGACCGCGAGTTGCTCGGGCTTCACCTGGCGGTCAGGCACTTCCGCCATCTGCTCGAGGGCCGTGCGTTCATGGCCTTCGTCGACCACAAGCTGCTGGTCTTCGCGATGGGCAAGGTCACCGAGCCGTGGTCGGCCCGGCAGCAGCGTCACCTCTCGGCCATGTCCGAATACACGACGGACATCCGGCACGTCGCGGGAAAGGACAACCCGGTGGCGGATTGCCTTTCCCGGTCCGTCGCCCACGCGGTCCACCTTGGCATCGACTATGCCCGGATGGCGGCGGACCAGGCCGCCGACCCCAGTGTCCAGGCCTTGCGGACCGCCGTCACGGGCCTCCGCGTCACCGGTGTGCCGTTCGACGGCGCGGGCACGGCCCTCTTATGTGACGTCTCCCTCGGGCGGCCTCGCCCCATCGTGCCCGCGGGCTGGCAGCACCAGGTTTTTGACACCATCCACGGCCTGTCCCACCCGGGCACGAAGGCCTCCCAGAGGTTGGTCGCCGACAAGTTTGTCTGGCATGGCCTCCGGAAGGCCGTCCGCGGCTGGACAAGGACGTGCCTCGCGTGCCAGCGTGCGAAGGTGCACCGGCATACCCAGGCCCCATTGGCCCCGTTTACGGTGCCAGCACATAGGTTCGACCACGTGCACGTGGACCTGGTGGGACCTCTGCCCCCCTCGCGGGGTTTCACCCATGTCCTTACCATGGTGGACCACACCACCCGGTGGCCGGAGGCCGTGCCTTTGGCGGCGACGACGGCAGTGGACGTCGCGCAGGCGTTCATCGCCACCTGGGTCGCCCGGCTCGGCGCCCCCTTGGACATCTCGTCCGACCGTGGCCCCCAGTTCACCTCGGAGCTCTGGGCCGCGGGGGCTCGGGGTCCAGCTGCACCGAACCACGGCCTACCACCCCCAGGCCAATGGCCTGTGCGAGCGGTTCCACCGCTCGTTGAAGGCCGCGCTCTGGGCCACCCTCCGCGATGGTGGCTGGGTCGACAGGCTCCCCTGGGTCCTGCTGGGCCTCCGGACGGCGCCCAAGGAGGACCTGCGCGCATCCACGGCGGAGTTGGTCTTTGGACAACCGCTGCGGGTGCTGGGCGAGTTCCTCCCCGACCCCACGGCACCTTGGTCCGCGGCGCAGGAGACCGCCCGGAGGTTCGCCCCGGTGCCGACGGCACACCACGGGCACCCACCCACGCACGTCACCCCGGAGCTTCGCACCGCGGAGTATGTCTTCGTCCGGCACGACGCCCACCGGACACCACTGCGGCCCCCGTACGACGGGCCTTTCTGCGTGCTGGAGACTGGGGTGAAATACTTCACCTTGGACATCGGCGGTACTCCCGACCGCGTCTCGGTGGATCGACTCAAGCCGGCCCACCTCGACGTGGACCACCCACCGCCGGTGGCTCGGCCCCCGCGTCGGGGTCGCCCCCCAGCGGGCGGACCCCCGGCACCGCCCAGCACCGCCGGCATGCAGCCCCCCGGTCCGGCACCCATCCCGGGTACAGCCGGGGGCATCCCAGCTGGCATCCCTGCACCCCGGACGCCACCGGTCGCCAGAAGGCGCTTCGGCCGGGTCATCCGTTTGCCCCGCAAACTGGCCCTCCAGGTGCGCGGGAATTCTGGGGGGGCGCGTGTGGTGGACACGAAAGCCCACTGGCGTGGTGACATCATTCCGCGCACCAGGTGGGCGGCGGCCACGCCCGAGGGGTAGGCGTGGCCTCAGGATATACACCAGGCGCGCAGCCCGGAGCGCGCCAGTGCTACAGTGACCTCTTGTCAATAAAGACACTTTTGTTTTAACCGCGTTGTCCGCTTCCTCCTTGGTAGCAAGTAAGCGTGCATAGCACCGCGCTTCAGTACTATGCTTTGAATTCGTCCCAATCGCACATGTACAGAGAGGAGCGAGGTATTAATATTTTACTCTGTTTACCTGTCTGGCAGTCAAACAAAATTGAAAATAAAACAACTTACTCTTTTTAAGGACTTCATAAAGGACACAAACAACAGGCATGAAGTGGTAACGTGTTAAATAAGGTGGTGTAAAAGATGCTGCAGCAACAGCGTTACACTTCCTGGAATTATTTTTCTGCAATTTAATTATATACTTGAACACTGCAGAAGACAAATCATTTATTTTTGACACTTTCCAAACCTATCCATTTTGAAGTACTTGGAAAAATATATATTACGGCATTTTACGTAATCACAACCAATCAAATATGCTGCTCGTAGACCACGCCCATGTCCTTGGTTTTCATCAACTACAGCCATACTCACCCAGTGCCCACAATAATCTTGTTGTAAAGAGGCAGAAGGGCGAAATCCATGACACAATTTTTTTTCTTCCTGTAGCTCTGGTCCTGTGAGAAGGACACACATGTGATATGATAAACAATTCATGAGAACTCAATGACATGCAGCGTCAAGATGAGAACAGATGGGAAAGCTACAACTTCTGTCACAACATCATTTTATGGCCACGCGGCTGCCAATGCAACTTGCCAAGATCTGGTATTTTGAAACAGCACTCTTTAATGTCTGACTGCAGTTAAAACAATATTAATGAAAAATGTGCTGTTTTATTACAAGAGAATGCTGTACAAGGAAGCCCAAGCACAATAATGGGCCATTTGGCCCATCGTACCCATGCCAAATCCTCACACCGGAGATGGGCCATCTACCTATACTGCAGTAGTGCCAGCAGCTACACAGTGAACATTGCTCACCTCTACTCATTCTTTCCTCTTTTTTCCTGCCTGTGAAACTAGCTTTCACATCCTCTTGAATCTCATTCGTCCCTCCAGATCTTCAAGACAGATGTTCACCACCATCTCAGATCATCCCAAATCCAAAACCATGATCTTTTCAACCTTCACCTCCAGCCCGACTCCAGTCCCTCCTCTTTCCAATTTTCCAGATTTCCCTCCTGAGAGTTTCCCTCTGCATCCATCTCACCCACCCCATGCATCCTGCCCCCCATTCCTCCCCACACCCAATGTTTGTCCAAGTCTGCCACTATCATGGCCTTCAACTCTGATGGTGTGCCCCCCCTCTCGCCACTGTTCCTTTTGGCCTGTTGTGTCCTGATCCGTTCAGGGTACTAGTAGCAGCTCTTCCATGAACCTCGACTATGTATATACAGTATATATAATATATACTGTGTATATATATATATATATATATATATATATATATATATATATATATATATATATATATATATATATACACAGTATATATTACAATGACAATCTTCCATGACATGACAATCTTCATGTCATGGAAGATTGTCATTGGGCCCCATGACAATCTTCTCCATTTTGCCCTATTTTCTGCATCTCCCCTTGTTAACCCCCTTGCCCACATTTCTTCTTCCACCACCTTTAGCCAAGTCTTTCTCTGTCTTCCCCGTCCTCTACTTCCTTCTACATTCATTTCCATCATTCTTCTCAACCAGTCACTTTCATCCTTCCTCAACACATGACCAAACCATCTCAACCTGTTTCTCTTCACAGCATCAATCACAGGCTCTATTCCCACACTCAGTTCCCGAAACCTCTTCCATGCACATCTCACTCTAGCAACTGTTGCCGAGTCTGATCCACCTTCTCCATTCAGCTTGTCTCCTAGGTAGCAAAATGTTTTCACACCTTCCAGCTTCATGCCGTCTCCAAGATCCAACTCAACATTTCCTCCATCTGCAGCTCCCTCTGTGCACACCTTGCACTTGAATGTAGCTGCCACACTGGTTCATGACCCTCAGGCCACTACATTTTTGATGAACCCACTCAGCGCACATTGTACATTGAATGGAGTTCACTCCAACACCCTTCCTGCACACAGCACACGGCCACTTCCCAGTTCTTTCCACCTCACCACATGCTTTACCACTTGCCATCACCTTCGTTTTTCTGATATTCACCTTCAGACCTTTTGTCTCCATACATTCCTTCCACTTGTTCATCTTTTCCTTCAGTCCATCCATACTTTCTGCAATCAACACCAGATCATCTGCATATAACAACTCCCACGGTAAACCCTCCTTTACGTTCCGAGCCAGCACCTCCATCACAGCTACAAATAGTAGTGGACTTAGTACCGACCCCTGATGCACTCCCACCTTCACCTCAAACTCACCACTGTTCCTGTCGTTCGTCCTTACAGCTGTGCGCGCTCTTTCGTACATTGCCATCACTACTCTGATCAACCATTCCTCCACTCCTAACTTCCTCAATGCCCATGTCAATACTTCACGTGGAACCCTATTGAATGCTTTCTCCAGATCAACAAACCCAAGAAACAACTTCTTCCTCTTCTCCATGTACTTCTCCTGCAACTGCCTTACAATAAAAAGAGCGTCTGTCATTCCACTTCCTGGCATAAATCCAAACTGCATTTCGTCGACTATGTGTGTATATATATATATATATATATATATCAGTAACTTTCTCCAGGAAATGACGTACAAGTTTAGGTGATTTTTTGGAATTTCATGGTGATTCTCGAAACCTCAATTATTTGTACTCACAATTTAAGTGGCCAGTAAAAACATTTATGGGATCCTGCTTTTGAAATCCAATAATTTTATCGCATTTGAAAAACTTGAAGGCATTCTACATATTATACATACACGAGCAGATAACCCAGTTACACTGTGCTGTTGTCAAGGAATTAGTTCCCCATGAAGTTTGAAATATTTATGGAGTTTGCTACGAATGTCCTTTGACAGCATAATAGTCAATAACTGTTTAGACTGCTAAAATTTATCGGTGAAGTAAATCGAGGGAAAGGGAAAGGGAAAGGGAAAGGGAAAGTAAATCGAGGGAATTATACGTTGACAGAATTGACTGAATAGTTTGTGGTTACATTTTTTTTTTTTACTTCCGGTAGGTGTTCGGTACCAATGACTATAAACCACCAGTGTGAGCAACAAAAATGCACGTAACTATAAATTGCAGGAATATCGATATTTTTAAACTGCCACATGCACTGTCCGGACGGAAGAGCTCTAAAATGAGGCATCATTGAGCATTCTACGTGCTGTAGTTACGACGTTTACCCCATTGAGACACAATCGTGCAACTTGCATTTATATATAATTGAAATATAGATAGATGAGTGGTTGTGGGGAGTTGGGTTTGATAAACGAGAGAGTTAGGACATGGAAAGAAAAGTGGAAAAGAAAATCAAACGGAGGGTGAGGAGCAGATGCACATCTGCATCCAGGAAGAGGAAAATGTTATGGAGGTTTGGAGGAAATAGGGGTTAAGGGGAGGGGAGGAAAGAGGAATATTGTATATGGGGCATTCGTGCGGGTCAGGGAAAGGGGAATCAAAACTTCTGCCATTTTGCGTACGTCAATATGTGGATGTCCCTTTGCATGCTGATCAAACTGCATTGTGAGATTCAAGGCACAGCCAAGTTGAAAGCACACACCAGTATCAAGCGTGACCTTGTGGGAAGCATTCGAGAGTCCACGAGAGCAGTGGTTCCTTGCCGACACATCGAAAGCATGGCTTTCCCTCTGTGCACTGCACGCACACGGACGACGACGTCTTGGTGCAGGGAACGGCGAGCGGCGAGGGCTTGTACTTTGAAGAAAACTTGCCACTCCAACCTCTGAACTTCCTGCTGCCTCGCAAAGTGCAGGTGCATGTGATTGCAGAGGGCAGACTTGTATGGAGGAATAGGTGAAAAGAGCAAAAAGAAGCTTTGAAATTAGGAGCAACATCTTGTGCAACAATTTTCTGACAGATTGTTTCCATCCCGTTCACGGCCAAGCTCTCTCCAGGTCTTGGGGTGAGTGTCAAGGGGGTCAAAAACACCCCTTATGAAGACAAAACAAATATGGTGAAAGCAAAGAAAACATCGAGACGAACCTGTTCCCATTGTCTTCAGGAGTTATAGAGAGGAATTCTTCTCGTGTTATATCCACTAGTGAGATACCCGTGGTACGCACGGGTGGGAGGCCAGAAGCAAACAAACAGGCAATGCAGATACGGAGAATGCTAAAGCATGAAACCAATAAATTCCATATTCCTGTAGCACCCTCAGTCGCACATCAGACATGGACAGCAAGTTCGTGAAGGACTTCCATGAAAAACGTACCCGTTCGCAAACAATCGGGTACGTTCACGTATAGAAACATCGATCGTGGGTCCGTGGCGAATCTGCATATGGCGATCCGCGAAGTTCACGTTTAGAAAGTAGAAACCATCACGGCATTTCGTCATTCACTTGAACTCGATATCTCTTTTTTCATTCCAAACAACATAACTCCAATCACAAATTAATCACAAAATAAACTTTCAACAACATTGTTAATGTTTCCTTCATTGTAAAAACTACCAAGTCAACAGCTATAAGGATTTTGAGCCGATAGGTGTCACGGCCTTGGCAAGATCGATGGAGACAGCGATCTGTTGGCTTATACACAGCCCAAATAGCTGTGTGGAATTCTCTCATGCAGAGATTAAACTCACATCATTTGAACTTTGGCCGAGGTCATTATTTACTTTTAATGATGTTTATATACGAATCAAAAAGAAGATAATTGGTTTTTGGTCGTCTTTTCCGCATATCTCGTGGGATTGTGAGTTGGAGAGACGACCGTAATGGCGGGGAGGGGGTTGGCATTATCTCAAGCGGGGATTCAACCCATGTCCTTATAAAAGGTCTTTGTCTGAGGTCACCGAGTCCGATCGGTGCAGCTGTGCAGCGCAGCTGTGCAGCGATCGGTGCAGCCATTTGTGCGGCACCCAGGAAAATAACGTTATGCAGGAGTCCAAACCTGAAAATGCTGGAGGCCTAAGCTGAAATTGGAAAAACAATATAGCCTATTTTACTCCAGGGGATCCCAGGATTATCCACCCAAAATATCGTTGCGATCGGTTCAGCCCTTTTTGCGGTACCTTCGAACGGACGGACAGACAGATGGACGGACATTTGGTGAATTATAGTCAGATTACAATTATTACCAATGCTACCTACATCAACCTATCAAGATGACATCTGGTACTCGTTTCACAAAATTCGTGTTTCCATGGAAAAGGCAATTGCCAGGGCATTCTTGATGATTTTAAGGCCTAGGGATGCAGTTTATAATCAGGTCGGGATTCTAACCTCGTTGAATATGTTAACTCTGAGTTACCTGGCCAGACACAGGTAGACTTTTTACTTCGAGTTAAAATTCAATCTGTTTCAGGCAGCACCAAACTTCAGACAAGAACATTCAATGCGCGGAATCATTAATTCATTAATAAATCATTAAAAGACCATTCACATTATTAAAATAATTCACATCATTAAAAGTACTCACCCAATCAATGCAACCCTTGGCTGTGAAGTCAATTTTCATGAACAGTTGCATTATTTGATCATCACTCTGAAATAGACATGACAAGTTTCCCATTGGTCAGTTACATTACAATCATCTCACACATAAAATACACCCTAACACCAATTTTCATTAAATCTTATGGATTCTCATCAGATATCCATCAGAACTCATGAGAAATCATGGGACATTTTAAAAGTAGTATGGATGGGGTTTTAATGGTACTGACAGTATTTGGGGCAGAAACACAAAACATTAACAAGAAAGAGCAATCGGAGAGGGATTGCAGACCATTTGCCAGGACTTGTTTGGTGTGGTGTATATTTTGTGGCAAATAAATGGAAGGAACTACTAAATGAGAGGCCGTTGGTTGCAAATGAAAGGTATAAATGGTCTAGTTGGAAATGTGTCATGGTCTAGTCTGGTCTAGTTGGAAATCCCGACCTGAAAGGTCTGAAAATTTGTGAAGGTCAGATGGTCTGAAGGTCGAAAGGTTATTATTATTATTTTTTTGTATACAAGATCGAGGATCGAGGTTGAAAGGTTGAAAGGTCAAAAAGTCTGAAAAGGTTTGAAAAGGTCTAAATGGGTCTTAACATGTCGAATAACTTGAAAGGGCCAGAATTAAAGGTATAAAAGGATCGGAATTGGCTGAAGGGGTCTAAAGGGTCCTTAAACGCATACAAAGGGTTCAAAGTCAAAAGGGTCTACTCTACAAGATATTAAAAGGTCTGAAAGTTGTGAAGGTCTAAAGGGTATAAATGAGTCCATGGGTCTTTGGGGTTCTAAAGGGTCAAAGAGGATGTAAAGGGTCTAAGAGGTGTTATAGGGTCTTGGGGGTCTGAGGAATTTTAGAGGTCTATGGGGTCTAAAGGGTCTAAGGGGTCCAAAGGGTGTTAGGTGTCTATAGATTATTTGGGGTCAAAGGGTCTTAGGGATCAAAAGGGTCTTATTTGTCAAACGGATATTATGGGTATAGAGGGTCTTAGGGTTATATAGGGGGTCTATAGGTTTATAGGATCTATTCTGCTATCCAGCTTTAAAATCATCCTAATATTCTACAAACATTATAGACAATGTAATTTTATAGAGAAGACAGAGTGGGATGTTGTGGAAGAGAGAACACTGATGCCTGATTTATCAAATTGTTTGATTTTTCTGTTATTTTTGATAATTCATAAATCAGTTTGTTTCTCTCAGCATAAGTGTCATCTCCTCTGAAATGAAGATTTGAAAATTATATACGTACCAAGCTCCATTCCTGGCCTAAAGCATCATTTATTGCTTTGGTGAAATCCAGCAGGTCCATTGTCCTTCCATTCGAGCTGGGTACCTGGAATGGTTTGTATCAGGGAAATACCAACAGCAACAACAACGACGATCAAAATTTAAACTAGAACGGCACTCGGTAGAGCGCACACCTCCGCTAGGCTGAACAGCTTGGTTTGTATCCACTGATAGGCCGGATCTGGATTCGGACCTGAACCAAAATCGAATCGGCTTGTTTTTGTCACCCAACTATCTCATTCACCTAGTTTTGTCATAAGTCATTCATAACGTATTTAAATATCATGTTATACATCGCTTTGCATCCGATCTCTCAATGGCGAAGAATCATCACTTAAAAATTAAATAATTCTCAAATCCGAATCCATATTCAGATCTTCACGAAAATCGAATCGATTAGTCCGTGTCAGACACACAACCTGTCCAACAAGTTTCGTCCGAATCCGTCCACAACTGTTTGAGATATCCTGCTATGTATCGTTTTGTCCCTATCTCCCAACAGTGAAGAATCACTTAAAAATTCTAGTAGCCGGATCCGAATCCGGATCTTCACCAAAATCTAATCATTTCGTCCTCCTCGCATACACAACGTCTCTGCCAAATTTTGTCCGAATCCGTCTGCAACGTTTTGAGATATTTTGTTCACAGACAGACAGACAGACAAACAGACAGACAGACGGGGTGATAACATAACCTCCATGTACCTTCGGTGGCCGAGGTAATTAGTGATCATTCACAGATCTCCGAACAAATTGCATCATATATTGAAGAATTCTCCAACAAAATTAATCAATCATGTTGTTGTGGAAATGACTGGTGAGTAAAACTGTTTAGTATAACATTAGTTCATTCTTAGTATTTGTTTCGTATAAGCGTAACATACTATTTGTGTGATAGATGTGCATTGTGTAATGTGTATCTATACCTATAAAAGGTAAAAATCTCTGTCTCTCTTTGTTTGTATGTGTTCTATGCACAGCCACATATTTTTTAAGTTACAAAGTTCAAACTCAGGGTACAAATACAACCTTGTATGGGGGGGGGGGGGGGGGGGCTGAGGGGTGGGGGGTAACATAGGCTATGTGGCCGCGGCCTCACGCGGGGGTGTGAGAGGGGAGGCAGGGGAGGAGGGAGGCATTAATTCTCCATGTAAATGTGTATTTTGTAGTGCCACCTGGTGGTGGTAGTGTTGTGGAAAACCAATCAGGTCCACACAACTTTAGTCCAACTTGTGGTTTAATTCCATTTAGATCATGACATCATCCTGTAATGCAGGAAATGCAATAAGTATACGATGTGGCATCACATGGGACCATTCATAACATTCAATGCAAGCAAGCTGGATATTCTATGCTGGCATACCGTTAGCGAGTCTACCAGATGTAACGTGTCACAGGAGAAGTCTCGGAGCACCGTCCGCAGCAGCGGGTCTTATAGTCACGCCCCTAGCGGTGTCAACGAGCAGCGAGCATCACCCCCGGGTTCAGTACGAATACGATTTCACTACATTCTCCCCCCCCCCCCCCCCCGTCAGAATTACACGGCGGTGCGGCTAGAAGCGAGCGAGCGTCAGCACGAACAGGGTACGGAACATCAGTCGACCCAACCGTATCGGGCCGGGCGGCGAATTTCTCTGCCAGCACGCGTCCGAAATTCCCCGGGTACGGCATCACGTATCCCTGTGTCCCCGGCGTCGGAGGCGCCATCAGGGTCGGGTGACGAAGGGGGTAACTCCAAGTCGTCGGGCCCAGGTAGACCCGGCGAGGGGAGAGTCGGTAGACTTTCGGCGATGGGAGCGTCGGGAGAGGCCATAGTCTCATAGATGGGTTCGGTCGGTCCGTCCGATTCCCTACTCAGGTCGGCGACCCCGCAAGGGGCAAGGTGACGGACGGAGACAGTAGTCTCACGGCCATCAGTCGTCATCACACGAGCATGCTCAGGATTAGCCTGGAGAATCTGCACTTTGTCCACTAGGGGGTCGTACTTGCTCACGCGAACCGCCCGTTTAAGGTAGGCCGGCCCGGGCCCAGCGAGCCAACTGGGCAAAGCCCGTATACACCCCGTGCTCCTGGGGTGGTGGAAAAGTCGCTCGTGGGGAGTTTGGTTGGTTGCCGTACACAGGAGAGCCCTGATCGAGTTCAACGCCGCAGGTAGCGACCAAGCCCATTTATCGAGGCCCCGGCCGAGGGTCCGGAGGTTGAGCATGACGGCCCTCCAGATAATCCCGTTGAAGCGTTCGATCTGCCCATTAGCCTGGGGTCTGTACGGCGTGGTGTAACTAGAAGCAATGTTATTTTGGAGCAGATAGCCGCGCACCTCCTGAGACAAGAAGACCGCACCCCGGTCGGTATGGACATAGGCCGGGTACCCGAACATTGAGAACAAGTTCTGTAAGCATTGCATCACCGTGGCAGCAGTCATGTCCGCGCACGTATAAGCAAAGGGGAATCGCGAGTACTCATCGACGATAGTGAGCAGATAGCGAGAGCCGCTCGACACCGGCAATGGGCCCTTGAAATCCATCGCCAAGCGTTCCCACGGTCGCGTCGCCTTAACCAGAGTCCCCATGGGAGGGTTATAGAAACGCGGTTTGATTTCCGCGCAGATAGCGCAGTCGCGACAGCTACGGCGGATATCGTCAATCGAGTATGGGAGATTGCCACGCCGCACAAAATGAGCGAAACGCGTCACGCCGGGATGGCCCGCAGTGGCATGCAGCACCCGTAGGCCCTCCAAAGAGGTGATACCCGCGCATGCAGCCGGTCGTGATAAGGCATCGGCGGCCCGGTTATCCTTCCCCGGGCGATATTTGATGGTGTAACAGAAGTCGGCGAGTTCGATACGCCAGCGAGTGATTTTCTCATTCTTAATGCGCTGGGCGTGTAAGGTGTCGTACATGAACGCAACGCTTTGCTGGTCCGTGATGATTTGGAAGCACCGCCCGAGTAAGTACGGGCGCCATCGCCGAATAGACTCGACGATCGCATACGCTTCCTTTTCGACGGACGAGTGTCTCCGCTCAGCAGTGGTAAGAGTCCGTGAAAAGAAAGCCACGGGACGCCCCCCTTGGGAGAGGGTCGCCGCGATGGCCTGATCCGAGGCGTCACTTTCGAGGACGAAAGAGCCGCTCTCGTCGATTGTCACCACGGCGGCTCGGGTGATGTCGGCCTTAAGGCCTTCAAAGGCCGCCAATGCGGCCGGACTCAGTGGGAAGGTGTCGCAGGCCACGAGGGGGCGAAGTTTCACGGAGAAATTTTGCACCCATTTGGAGTAATGGGCGAATAGCCCGAGGGCGCGCTTCAGGGACGCCCGATCACAGGGAGGGGCCATGTCGAGCAAAGGTCGCAGACGCTCCTTATCCGGAGCGACAGAGCCATGGGTCACGGTGTACCCCAGAAGATCTATCGTGCGTAGGGAGTATTGGCACTTATCCTCGTTCATAGTTAAGTGATACCTCTGCGCGACCTCAAGGAAGCGCTTCAGATTAGCATGGTGCCCTTGGTCATATCCACAAACTGTAAGATTATCGAGGTAGACGAAAACATCGGTTAAGTGCTCCCGCGCAATGAGGTCATCCATGGCCCTCTGGAAACAAGCGACCCCGTTCGTTACCCCAAAAGGCAATCGCGTAAATTGGTACAACCGCTGCCCCGACTCAAAAGCGGTATAGATACGATCCGCCCTAGAGATAGAGATCTGGTGGTACGCACTACGGAGATCGAGAGTGCTATAGACCGAATACTGGGACACCTGTTGCACCAGCGCGTCCATCCCCAGAAGGGGGTAGGCATCCAGCTGTGTAAAGCGGTTAATCGTTTGGGAATAGTCGATTACCATGCGTCTGCGGTGGGCCTCGCTGCGCACCACCAAGACCTGGGCGCGCCACGGCGACCTGCTAGGTTCTATGATGCCGTCTTTCAAGAGCTGAGCCGTTTCGTCCGCAATGAATTGCATGTCTGCGCGAGAGTAGCGCCGTGATTTCACCGCGACAGGGGTGCAGTCGGAGGTTAGATTGGGGAACAGCGAAAGCGGCTGGATGTCCATTTGCGCTAGGGCGCACACCGAAAGCGCGTCGTCCGCCCCCACAACAAGTGTGTCAGGCCCACCAAACTCCATTACCAGACGTCCATGCAGCTTAAGAAAATCGTGTCCTAACAGAATATCAGCACATAAAGCGGGTAAAACCATAAGGTGTACATCAGGAAAAACCCGTCCCTTTAGCACGAGTTTCAATCGGCATTCCCCCTTCGTGCTGAGTCGAAGCCCCTGGGAAGCCATGAAGATCCGTCTCGTAGACCTCCAGATCCGCCATCCATGCCTGAGCACAAGTCGCTGGTCGATAAAACTATCCGTAGACCCTGTATCCACCAAGGCCCGAACACAATGGCCTTCGACCATGAGGGGAATAAGGGCTTGAGCCAGGCCAGACGAGGCTGCTGGGAGTGGGACTGAACCCCCCAAATGGGTCGGACAAGCCTCGCGGGTGGATCCTATGCCAGCAGCAGTTTTGCGGTCGTGGCCGGAGTATGCGTTGTCCATGGGGAATCCATTAATGCCATCAGAGGGCTTTCCCAAGCATTCCGGTGTTTCGCGATTCAAAATCTGACAATTCTGACGGGAAAAGGCCTCCGTAGTATTTGAAAACGCCTTTTGACACTTTTGGCAGGAAAAGGCCTCCGTAGTATTCGAAATCGCCTTTTCCGGGGTGAGGGCCACCGTTAGCTCGTGGACGACACGAGGAGAACGTTCCGCTGGGGCTTGGCGAGGCTTCAAAGCCCCTGGCGTGGCCCGGAGTTTGGTCAAGGACACGTACTTCGTGCCCGATTGAGGATGAGACTGTAGTGGCTGTCCGGTGACGCCCGCCAAGGACGTCTGAGCGCCCAGGGGCCCGCAACGAGGCAGAGAGGCAGAGAGAGGACAGACAGTACAGTTTTAAGGCAGCCGTCAGGACTGGGTCTTCCTCCGGAGCATCCCGGAGTTCCGCGAGCAGGTCCGCGTCCTCGGCGGTAGCACTCTCCAGCCGGGCGTGTAGTGTAGTGCCCGCCAAGAGGCGCGTGCGATCATAGGTGTTCGATTGCATCCGCGCTTCGGTGTATACTTTCCCTTGCTCGAGTGCCGTAGCGAAGGTCAGGTCGGTCTTCTCTAAGAGCTTGAGCCTTAGTTCCTGGGAGGAGACCCCTGCAATGAAGGCATCTAAAAGAAGATCATCCTGAGCCTGCGCGGGAGTCCGTGGCTCCTTGATGCTGTCCAGCAAGAGCTGCCGGAGCTCCTGGGCATAGTGGTCCATCGCCTCGTTGGGTTGCTGACGTCGCGTTAGCAGCAAATATCGTGCATACACCGGGCTTTTTTCCTTTATGTACAGCCGTTTGAGCTCCGCGATCGAGAGGTCATACGTCGCGAATTGAGCGATGGAATTGTACACCTTGTAGTCGATTTTTGAATGAAGCGTTGCTAGCTTCGCTGCAGCCGTCGGCGCGGTCTCAGGCTCCTCGAAATGATTCTCCAATGTTCTGAGCCAGTGCTTCAGTTGCAAGCCACCATCCGGGGCTTGCGGGTCGGCGAAGAATACGGCAACCGCCAGCGTCTTGTTGCCAGCCATGTCGGTAGATATAAATGGAATTAAGTGTTGTGGAAAACCAATCAGGTCCACACAACTTTAGTCCAACTTGTGGTTTAATTCCATTTAGATCATGACATCATCCTGTAATGCAGGAAATGCAATAAGTATACGATGTGGCATCACATGGGACCATTCATAACATTCAATGCAAGCAAGCTGGATATTCTATGCTGGCGTACCGTTAGCGAGTCTACCAGATGTAACATGTCACAGGAGAAGTCTCGGAGCACCGTCCGCAGCAGCGGGTCTTATAGTCACGCCCCTAGCGGTGTCAACGAGCAGCGAGCATCACCCCCGGGTTCAGTACGAATACGATTTCACTACAGATAGCATAGGGTATTACAATTTCCTCTTTTACCTGGACATGCTGAGGTGAAAGCACTCTTTGCACGGGTAAATTTATTTTGGAAAACAGGACAACTAATTGGTCCATCAGCAAAGCGGCGGGTAGGCTCCTCTAGTTAGTAATAGGTAATGGACAAGTTCACCCGTTCCCCAAGGGAGCAGCAGGAAGGGTCATGTTATTATCCTCTCTGGGGTATATAGATTACAGTAGATCTAGGCTCAAATAATGCTTCAAGAACAGCGGGTTCCCTCACTTTCAGTTTAGTGTTAAACAGCAGGAGCGATTCTTCACTTCAACATATGCTGTGACGAAGACGAGTGGATACTTGACGAAATGTCAGCCTTGCCGACAAGTAAGTACAGTTTTTTTTCAATTATAAACTTTTACTGTTTTAATTTTACTGGATGAATAATAACAACTTGCATCGATTTAGCAGAAGAGACTGTTTAAAAGGTAATTATAAAGGTAAGGAAGGGGAAAGGGGTAGAGAGAGGAGGGAGGAAAGAGTAAGTAGGGCTTTGGGAGTAAGAAATGGGGAGGGGGTGAGGAAAGGTGGGAGCTAGAAAGGTTGGGAACTAGGAAGGGGGGGGGGGGAGCAAGGAAGGGGAGGAGCAAGGAAGGGGTGGAGCGAGGAAGGGGGGAGCGAGGAAGGGGTGGAGCGAGGAAGGGGTGGAGCGAGGAAGGGGGGAGCGAGGAAGGGGTGGAGTGAGGAAGGGGGGAGCGAGGAAGGGGGGAGCGAGGAGGGGGGGAGCGAGGAAGGGGGGAGCAAGGAATGGGGGGTGAGGAAGGGGGGAGCAAGGAATGGGGGGGAGCAAGGAATGGGGGGGGGAGCAAGGAATTGGGGGAGTAAGGAAGGAGGTGGGAGCAAGGAACGGGGGGGGGGGGGTGGAGCAAGGAAGGGGAGGAGCCAGGAAGGGGAGGAGCAAGGAAGGGGGGGAGTGAGGAAGGGGGGAGTGAGGAAGGGGGGAGTGAGGAAGGGGGGAGCGAGGAAGGGGGGGAGTGAAGAAGAGGGGGGAGAAAGGAAGGGGGAGCAAAGAAGAAGAGGGAGCAAGGCAATTGTTGTGTCTTGGAATATTGTAGACCGTTTCTATAACTCCTAAAGTACCTTGAGTGAACTTACATGGAACAGTTGCTGAAGCTTTGTCAGGTGCTCCAATGTAATGATGTCTTCAACCTGAAAATCAAACACTATTAAAGTACTGCATGTAATGTCAACATAAAGCAATACATCATGACGAGGAATATGAAAGACAAAAAGCAGGTGCCTTCTTACTTTTCGGTGTTGATTATTCCATTCATGTCACATTACTTGTACCTGAGTCCTAATCACCTTCAGAGTTTGACCATCTCTCTGTTTCGCTGTGGAGGTGCTGAGACGAGTTCCTGAGCAATCATCACAATCTCCATGATCACCACGTGCTCCACGCACCAAAATGCTACGCAGAGAATCATAAGGACATACAGTGCCCCAAAAAAAGTCAACACCCCCTTTCACATTTTCACCTTTTGTTGCCTTATAGCGTGAAATTAAAATGCATTAAAGCAGACTTTTTACACCTTTATTTACACATCGTAACCCACATGTTCAGAAGTGGAAAAACAGATTCTCCAAATTTCCGAAAATTAATTAATTTCCGTTAGCAAGCGGCTTGCAGAGCGGTTGATACGGAACGACTGGCTTGGAAAGCCACAGCAAGCCTCTGGCTAACGGAACACACCACTGGTTTAACGTATCCCAGTAAGCAATAAGCATGGATAGGATGGGGAGTAAAGTGACGAATACAAGGATTTAATCATCATGAATCAACAAATTAATGGTTAAATCATTAAATCGATTGTAGTGTCGTAAATTGAAGGTTTAAAGTGTTTAATCAAATATGTGTTTTCAGTAAAAGTTTGTAATAATGAAAAAGCTGGACTCACTACTACTAGTTGGTACTGGACTTGGAAGATGTTGAAGTGAAGAAGAAGAAGCTTGACCTTTGATTTGACTTGAAGCAAATGTCAAGCTTCTTCTTCACTTAATCATCAGCCGTGACCGATGCGAGTGGATTCTCGCCGAAACGTGGGCTCTACCGACTAATACAATGAATTATTAAATGAATTATTATTATAAGTAATAAGTCCGGCTTTTTCAATTATAAACTTTTAATGATTTAATTCGACTGGATAAATATAACAACCTGCATCGATTTAAAAAGGTTTTTTTATTCATCTGAAAACCTCAATGACGTGAAACATGTTAAGTGTAAGATATTAAATCTAATTTCTCCATATGCGATGATTAAACTCGACATTATCCATTTTAGATTTTTAAACGAAGTTAGAAAGACAAAACGCACGAAGCGTCCGAATAGTTGCCATGACAACAGTTCTCAAGTTAACGCGTGCGGCCTTTGTGTTATATAGAGTGTAAATATATAAATAATATATATATAAAAACCTCATCCTTAGTTTTAGGAGCATTTCCTGACATGACTCTCTTGAGGATTAAAGAAAGGCCGATGACGTCGAGATCGAAACGTTAAAGCGCTTCCAAACCTGCTGCTGTTGTCATATCGGTCGCCCAGGGAGACGGACTCGAAGAGGTCGACAACAGACATTCCTCGTACTCGCAATGTGTACTGATGGACAGCCTTGTGTGCAGGCAGACAGCCGCTCAAAACAGAAGGCACGACGAGACAACACGTCCACCCTCCAGGACCATACCCCCTTCTAGGACTCCCCCCAACCCCCTCCAGGACCACCTACCCACACCCCCTCCAGCACCCCCTGCCCAACCCCCTCCGCCCCCTCTAGGGCCACCCACTCCAGCAACCCCCACCCTAACCTCCTCCAGGACAACACCCTCCCCTTCCAGGACCACCCACCCCCCAACCCCTGCCATGACCACACCATATCCCACTAGCGCCACACCCCCAACCCCCTCCAGAGAAACTCATTCCCCACCCCACAGGACCACACCTCCCTACAGGACTACCCCCAACTTCCTCCAGGGCCACCCATTCCCCTCCGCCCAGGACCACACCCCTCTACATGACCACCCCCAACTTCCTCCAGAGCCACTCATTCCCCTCCCCCCATGACCACACTCCCCTACATGACCACCCCCAACTTCCTCCAGGGCCACCCATTCCCCTCCCCCCACGACCACACCCCCCTCCAGGACTATCCCCAACCCCCTCCAGGGCCATCTACCCCAACCCCCTCCAGGGCCATCTACCCCAACTCCGCCCCCCTTCACTCCTTTCCTTAAGGATCCCTCTTTTCCCGAGATCCCGCTAGCCATGGAAGGATCACAACCTCCTCTGCACGAACTTCCCCCTGTTGGCAACGACTTTCCCTTTCCCGTCGATCATTGTTAAATAAATTTCCTCAATCACTTCCATAGATCCACCTTATTATTTTGAACATTACTTCAGAAAAGGCAAAACACGAAAAGTTGATGAACATAGAACTTCTCGGTTTATATTGTTACGGTTTTCAGAACCGTCACTTATAAATAATAATCCATTATAAATAATTCCCTGTAAATATTTCCATTTGGTAAAGGTCAAAGGTCGCACCCTAGTTAGTCCATATTGCAACACGTAGGTCACCATAGGAACTTCTTCAGTTATTTCATTAGTATGTGTTTCAGGTAAGGCTCTGTTTCCAATAGTTTGACTCTACGTTGCATTAATCGAATAACATAGGTCCCTTTTCAAATCCCGTTCATTTTGCGGCTTGCCTCCCTCCAAATTGTGTTCCCTTGCTTGCCAGTAGCGTTCGCTGCCTGTCTCAAAACGCCATTAACCATGCGGTCAGAGCGGAGAAAAAGGGGGAGGAGTTATCGGAGCGAGGCGTAGCCCTGTTAAAGGCGGAGTCGGTGAGCCATCGCGACCAACCAGGGCCGAGGCGAGCTCACCGGTGGGTGTGTCCTAAAAGCACGCGGCTTTATACTTAGGGAGTTGAGTGAGAGACACGAGTCGGTTGGAGTCTGCCGAGTCTGAGCCTGCCGAGTCTGAGAGTCTGCCGGGGAGAGTGGCACCATTGGAGAGTCACGAGGCACGCGTCACGATTCCTCCGATTCCCGGACGAAATTCCTCCCCGATATATGAATCCGCCCGCATGTAAGGTCCGCTCACGCCGACAATACCCACCATGCTGCCTGCCGGGTTTCGCCGTGGAACCGGAGCGTGGACCGAAGTGGAGCGTGGACCGAAGTGGAGCGTGGACCAGAGTGGAGCGTGAACCGGGGCCGGAGCCAACGCTGGCCCATCTGCTTGGACCTTCCTTCCTGCTATTCCCCTTTCGTGTAAGTCTGTTTGTGTTGTCCTGGGCGTGTTAATTAAGACTGTATAAGGTTGCCCTGTGTTTGCTGCTTCTTCTTCTTCCCTTGTACATGCCCTTCTTTCGTTTCCTCTTCGGGTTTTTGTACGTAATTAATAAACCTCTGTTCTTCCTACCTTTTGGTTTCCTCTCCATCCGATCGTTTTAGTGATTTCTCGATTGAGTATACGTGGCACGATTAGAACCGCTCAGAATCGGGTTAGTCTTTTTGCTAACGGCTCAAATCGCGGATTGCTAAACCGCCCGGCAATTTCCACCTGTCCGTGGTTCGAGCTGGAGTTATTTCCCTGCTTCGTGGAGGGATTGGCACGCAGGTATTTGGGACTCCATCTTGACCAATCACCCTGGCCAATCTCGCCCGCGGAGGAGCGTTATAACTTCCAGGGCTGGGGGATCGGCCAGTTTAAAAGACAAGGGGATTAACCCCCCCTTGGTAAGGGGAGCGCCGACCCCCGATCCGCAACAATATATTTTGTTTATCAATTTTTAACAACCGATTGGATGGTGCCCCATCAGTAAAGACACTGAAGACCAGGTATTAATATCGTGGGGTTCCAGGTTCAAATCCGGCTCAGATATGTGGTGAGAAAAGTTGCTTGATTTTAACGCCGAGAGCGGTAATCTATCAATTACCATACTAAAATACGCAATTTATCAAACTAAAAATGTAATGGAATTCATCCAAGACCTCGTTCACAGAAGTGAGGCTTTATTGAAATCGATTCACACAAGTCCTAGGCACACAAGCAACTAGATGGTATTCATAGAATACTTACTCTGCGCAGTCAACTTGTTGCGAGCCAACTCTTCTGTTTTTGAACATTTTTTTTCTTTGATCCAATATGGCTGCCAGACCACGTGAGCGATGACATCATAAATTTATATTCTCTAATATAATTGTTGCGTATATCATGCTCAATACATTTCAAACTGATCAGACCAAGCGTTGTCCCTGTCGAATTATGACGTCATAATTATGGCATCAATGACGTCATCGTTAACCTCACCTATCCCCCAAATGGAGTTCTTTACAATGAGCCATGTTTCAATTTTTCCCATGCAGCGGTTTTGGAGATTTAGAGGTGCAACAGTTTTCGATTTTTCCAAGATGGCGCCTGCAACACATGACATATGAGGTCGTGATTACCATAAAAATATTCCACAGGAGAAGGCGCTCCTATGGTGAAAATTTCGTGCCCATCAGACCAACAGTTGCTGAGAAAAAAATTTCCCTATGATCGGATAAGTGTTGTACTTGTCTAATTATGATGTCATAACGACGGCACTGATGACATCATCATGAACAAATCTTATTCCTCAGGGGGAGTACTTGACAATGAGCCATGTTTAAATTTTTTCCATGGAGCGGTTTTGGAGATATAGAGGTGCAGCTTTTTTCGATTTTTTCCAAGATGGCGTCTGTACCACGTGACCTATGACGTTATAATTTTCATTAAAAAATTCTACAGGAGCCGCACATATTTTGAAAATTTCGTGTCAATCGGACCAACGGTTGCCGAGAAAATGACTTTTTAAAATGCAGACATGCCACACGTACGTAACTGGATGTTTAACTCTAATGCAGGGTAATTAACGTATTAGCTATTGAATCGTATACAGTATAAGTATAAAGTTTACTCGAGCATAGTATAAAGATCAAGCCATCGATCTGGTCTTACCAAGATTAATGCAGCGCAGACCACTACATGGGGCATTCAGAACGCGTAATTCTCCCTTCACACATAAAGAGTGCTCGACTATATCCAGCACGCAATAGATCACCACACCCCAGAATACCCCTCTTTTTCTTCTTCAGTTTCACTACAGGTGTCTGTCTGTCTGTCTGTCTGACCACAATACATTCACTCGTTACTTATTCCATCACAACCAAACTTGACAGAAGGACAAACGGTCACACAATGGGGGTTATAGCGACTTAATTAGTCCCCCTCCCCAAAGGGGTTTTCCCCATCAAGGGGGTTGCGTGTTGAGGTGTATATCAGTATTTAAGATAGCTTATCATGGCGTTTTGCCCAGGCAGCTTTTAATAACAAAAGTAATAACAACCCCAATGATTATAGCATCTTACTATAATTCGCAAAATGTCCGTCCGTCTGTCTGTCTGTCTGTCTGTCCGTTCGAAGGCACCGCAAAATCGGCTGAACAGATCTCAACGATATTTTGGATGGGTAATCCTGGGATCTCCAGGAGTAAAATAGGCTATTTAGTTTTTCCAATTTCAGCTTTGGTCTCCAGCATTCTCAGGTTTGGACTCCTGCATAACATTCGCGTTCGCATAATTTTCATTGTGACGATGTTTTCATTGTGACGATGTTGTTTTCCCGGGTGCCGCACAAACGGCTGCACCGATCACTGCACGGCTGCACCAATCGGACTCGGTGACCTCGGACAAAGACCTTTTATAAGGACACGGGTTGAATCCCTGCTTGAGAGAATTCCAACCCCCTCCCCGCCATCACGGCCGTCTCTCCAACTCACAATCCTATGAGATATGCGGAAAGGACGACCCAAAACCAATATAAACATCATTAAACATCATTCGTATATAAACATCATTAAAAGTAAATGATGACCTCGGCCAAAGTTCAAACGCCGTTTAACCTCTAAATGAGAGAATTCCCCATCGCTATTTGGGCGGTGTATACGCTAATAGATCGCTGTCTTCATCGATCTTGCCAAGGCCGTAACACCTATCGGCTCAAAATCCTTTTAACTGTTGATTTGGTAGTTTTTACAATGAAGGAAACACATATCGGGAGTACATACGACATCGGGAGTACTAACTGCACGCGTCTTCAGTATCAAGCTTAAATCTCCCATGGCGGATCTGAAGAGCGGAATGCTTGGAGAAGTGCTGGGCTACTTCAGCATGAAGGAGGATCAGAAACGTGGACTCCCACACTGCCACATCCTGCTGATACTTGCTCTGCATGACGTTATTTTCCCGGGTGCCGCACAAACGGCTGCACCGATCGAGATTTAACGGCTGTTTATAAAAATCGTTTAAAAGAAAAAAAGCCTTCAATTTCTGATAATTAGCCTTTTCATTTGGGCCTCCCAATTGAAGCCCCGCCCGTAGGGCGGGTACCGTTGCTAGTAATATTAATGTTACGAGCAACTGTACCCACCCTATGGTCGGGGCTTCAATTGGGAGGGTCAAATGAAAAGGCAAAATATCAGAAATTGAAGGCTTTTTTTATTTTAAACGATTTATATAAACATCTGTTAAATCATATCACACGCAAATCATCAAAATCTAAACAGTATTTGTAGAATTTCAATAAAAGCCACATCACTGTTCATATCAGTAAATATTATTCCATCGTGTTTGGAAAAACTGGAAAATTGGGAAATTGGAAAAGAATTGGAAAAACAATATAGCCTATTTTACTCCAGGGGGTCCCAGGATTACCCACCCAAAATTTCGTTGCGATTGGTTCAGCCGTTTTTGCGGTACCTGGGAACAGACAGACAGACATTTGGTGAATGAGAGTAAGATAACAAAACCTACCCCAAAGATCCTTAAGACCCCGAAGACCCAGAGGACCCAAAATATCCCAAAGACCCAAAATTCCCTTAAATACCCTGAAGACCCTTGAAGACCCAGAGGACCCAAAATACCCTGAAGACCTTAAAGATCCTGAAGACACTTAAATACCTCAAAGACCCAAAAACACCCTAAAGACCCTTAAAGGCCACGAAGACCCAGAGGATCCAAAAATACCCCTGAGATCACGAAGACCTTAAAGACCCAAAATACCCTTTAGACTCAAAAGACTCGTGAGACCCCAAAGACTCATAAGACCATTTAGATTTTAGACCCATTAGACCCCAAGATCCTTAACAACTCCAAGATGCTTAAGATGTCTTTTATCTTTAAGACCCTTTCAATGCTCTAGACACCTTTGGATCCCTTCACCCTTTAGACCTTTTATACCCTTTAGACCCCAAGAACCTTTACACCTTAACACCATTTAGACTCCTTGCACCATTCAGACAGATTATACAGCTTGGACCCTTGACCATTTAGAACCTTAGAGCACTTGTATTGGACCTTTTTAGATTACAAATAAATTACAAATAAATAATATCACCAATATTACAAATAAATTTGTGCAAAATAAATGTTGGTTCACGAGTTATCAAGTGACCACTATATTCGTCATGTGTGTGCGTCTGTCTGTGTGTCTGTGTGTCTGTGTGTGTGTCTGTCTGTCTGCAGCATAACTACCCGATGATATCATCCGATCTTGATGAAACTTGGGTGGGAGGTTGATATCATGATCTAGTTGTGTCCTGCCTAGAGTGGGCGTATTGCGCCCATTGTGGGCGGGCCACGCCCGAAAAAGATGTCTTTTTAGGGGGTAATCGAGTTCAAGCTACATCTTCTCCGAGGGGTTTGGTGGAATCTGACAGGGGTTTCGATATTTGGTTCGGCGAATGTCATGTATCGATCCCCACAGAGCTCGATTTTTTTTTCTTCTTCATTTTATTAATTAATTAATTTATTTTCATTTCATTTTTCACCGAATTTTCGGTATTGTGGAGCTAACTAACCTCATAACTGATTATACATTATTTTCTATCTCATTTCAAGGTCAGTAACCTTCGTTTTGACATTTCCAGGCCTGGCCTGTCCGGGCCTGTTTCGGTTATAGTCCGTCCTTTGTCATTGAATACCACTCGCTCGTGAACCACCGTCGTCTCCTGACTTGTTTGTATTATTATCGGTGTAAATCGTGACAACACAGCAACTCCAGTTCAGTCAGGTCATTATCCTCAGTTTTAACAATCCCGCGCCTCTGCAGCGATGTGTGGTGTGGCGATCGTAGTGAGCTTATCCACGCTAGTAATTATTATAAATGTTGATCTGTCTGTCTGCCTGTGTCTGTCTGTGTGTTACATATACACTCCTACACCTCTGGACGGATGTGGACCAAATTTGTCACAGAGGTACAAGGTTGTACCGGCCAGGTTTTAGCAGGGTTAGCAGCTCCTTCAGTAGCCAGCATACTCCCGGAAACCCCTGGGAAAGATGATGGGGTATACTTCCTCGCTGTTGCGGTTGGTTTGAATAGCGGCACCTTTGGTGAAGTTGAGCGCTACAGGATAGATTGAATTTCCTTGGACAACTGCCTGACTGTCATCTTCTGTGGTTATTCTAGCCACCACCATGGCTAGCTTTTCCCGTCACTGGGGAAGGGTACTTTCCTAGTTGTGTAAATCATAGCATTCTGGTTGATATAGTCACACTTGCTGCACAACAAAGAAAAACGTTCATTAATTGAAATAGTAAACTGTTGAGTGTATAGTATTGCATGCCCTAAATTATTCATTACTCTCGGTATTCACTTCAAACTCCTCGTTCCCGAATCCCCCTCCCCACGTTTTGCTTTGTCCCCTGAAAGTGAACAGGTAATATGTAGATGTTCCCTTCTGAAAGTACCTGGATCTTTCTGCAATATCACCAAATACACAGTGCCTTCAGAAAGTATTCACACTCCTTGACTTTTTTCACATTTTGTTGTAACAGCCTGAATTTAAAATGGATTAAATTTAGACATTTTTTCTGTCACTGATCTACACAAAATACCCCATAATGTTAAAGTGGATTTTTTTAGACATTTTTACAAAATAATTAAAAATAAAATACAGAAATATCTAATTTACATAAGTATTCAGCCCCCTGAGTCAATACTTCGCAGAAGCGCCTTTAGCAGCGATTACAGCTTCGAGTCTTCTTGGGTTTGTCTATATCAGCTTTGTACATCTGGATATGGGAGTTTCTCACATTCTTCCTTACAGATCTGCTCCAGTTCTGTCAAGTTGGATGGAGAGCGTCGGTGAACAGCAATCTTCAAGTCTTTCCACAGATTCCAAATGGGATTCAAGTCTGGCCTTTTTCCCCACCTGTAGAATCAACTTCCACCACCTCTTCAATCTCATTCTTCCCTCCAGGTCTTCAAGCCAGCTGTTCGCCACCATCTTAGATCAGCCCCAATTCTAAACAATTGCCTTTTGTACCCTCGTTAACCCCACCCCTCCACAAGCCCTCCTACTTCCAAATTTACAGTTTTCCTTCCTGAGAGTTTCCTTCTGTATCCATTTTGTCCACCCCATGCATGCATTCCTTTCCCCCATTCCACCCACAACGATTGTTTGTCTCGGTCTCTCTCTACCCTGTCCCTCAACTCCGTTGTTCTTAGCCCCCCCCCCCCCCCCCACACCTCTCTCTCTCTCTCTCTCTCTCTCTCTCTCTCACTCTCTCTCCTTTTGTCCTGTTATGTCCTGATTCGTTCAATGTACTTGCTCTACCATGAAATTTGACTATTTATACAAAAATAAAATAAGGCTTTAATACGAGTAACCACCTTTAGAGGCCATTTTTCCCCGCAGAGTAGGGGTTGGTCTTTTTCAGGCACAGTGTCCCCTTTTTTGAAGCAATGTTTTCTGGCCGGATGCCCTTCCTGCCGCCAACCCTGTTAGTCACCTCTTGTGACACACAGGGAATTACCAGTGAACTGGTACTAAATTTGCCGACCTCGGAAGGATGACAGGCTGAGGCAACCCCCCTGGTGTTAATTCAGCGATAGACCGGGATTCGAGCCCAGGATCCTCGGATCCCAAGCCGGCACCCTAACGGCTAAGCCAACACCAGGCTTAAGGCTTTATGCTTCAGTCACATTTGGCTCGGCGGCCGTAGGGTCTAAAATATCTACGGCCACTAGCAATTATAGGGCGGCCGCAGTATTTCCACGGTCACACAATGTAGCAGTCACATATGTTTTTATTTTTCGGGTAGCCGCACGGGGTATTTAGAAATTGTGGAGACCGAAAATGTGGGGGTGCCGTACGGTCTTTGATTTGATGTCGCACGGTCACCTTAGGGCGTCCCTGCGGCGGCCATAGAATTTTCAAGGCAGACGCAAGGTAGCCTCAAGGTGCCCGCAAGGCGACCGCAGGGGGGCCCTAAGGCGAACGTGCGGCCAGACGGACGGTAACGAGTGGGTATATATACCAGTTCTTTTTCATATGTATGACAGCACTTACAGTTGTCATGGCTACGGCTTGTCGAATTGCTACGGCCGACCTAGAAATGAAAAAGTTATAACACCGCGCTATAATTCCACGGCGACCCCTACGGCCTGTAAAAGATAGCCATATGCCCTAGGGCCACCCTGAGGCCACCTCAGAAACTCTGTGGCCGCCGCACGTTTCTGTCAACTTAGGGGGGGTATGGCCGCCGTATCCTAGCCATAGAGCAAATGTGACTGAGGAGTAATGCTTCAGTCACATTTGGCTCGGCGGCCATAGGGTCTAAAAAATCTACGGCCACTAGCAATTATAGGGCAGCCGCAATATTTCCACGGTCACACAATGTAGCAGTCACATATGTTTTTATTTTTCGGGTAGCCGCACAGGGTATTTATAAATTGTGGAGACCGAAAATGTGGGGGTGCCGTACGGTCTTTGATTTGATGTCGCACGGTGACCTTAGGGCGTCCCTGCGGCGGCCATAGAATTTTCAAGGCAGACGCAAGGTAGCCTCAAGGTGCCCGCAAGGCGACCGCAGGGGGGCCCTAAGGCGAACGTGCGGCCAGACGGACGGTAACGAGTGGGTATATATACCAGTTCTTTTTCATATGTATAACAGCACTTACAGTTGTCATGGCTACGGCTTGTCGAATTGCTACGGCCACCCTAGAAATGAAAAAAGTTATAACTCCGCGCTATAATTCCACGGCGACCCTACGGCCTGTAAAAGATAGCCATACGCCCTAGGGCCACCCTGAGGCCACCTCAGAAACTCTGCGGCCGCCGCACGTTTCTGTCAATTTAGGGGGGGTACGGCCGCCGTATCCTAGCCGTAGAGCAAATGTGACTGATGCTTAAATACGAGTAAAAAAAAAAACAATAAAATAAAAAGTGCTATCTATGGAATTAAATTGTTAGCAAACTCATCAATCTTTATTACGACTACTATTACTACTACTTTGACAGCTCCTATTATTCCCACCTTCTTGTAGGGGTGGGCTAAGGAATGTTTTTGGTCCAGGTCCTTGATGAAACCGTTGCGATGGTTTCATCAAGGACCTGCCACAGGGCGATTACTCACCTACACTTCATGAAAAATAGTGAGATATTTTAGGTCCACCAACGACTCATGCTGGCAGGTGGGTCCTCCGCCTTGACGTCCTTCCGCTGGACGCTGTACGTATTTATGCCTCGCTCAGCATGCGAAGCACCAGGGCGACATTTTATCACTGGGTCAAGATTCGAACCTTGGCTAGATAGTTATTTCAGGTGAGTTTAGGAGAGCACATACGTCTAGTGCTTTAGGCTATCCAACCAACACCTCGAAAATCATCAGCCTTCCAAACATTTACCATTAAATGTGATAAGCCTCCCATGCTTCCATAAAACTAGTTTTTGTGACACTGTCAATCGAGAGATATGATTTAAATATAGCGAAAAGTCACACGTCGTTACTTCATTTTATCAAACATGGATTGTCTGCGTGAGAAGGTTTTTCAGAATTTCTTTTCAACGTCCTTGGACATTTTTATGAGATGAAGCACACACATCACCACAGCCGTTCGTTTTCCCTTCAGTCAAGGTTGACATACATATATGCCAAAATAATTGGAGGCTGTGTTCTCACTGGCTGGGGGTGGGGAAATGTACGCATCCATGTGTAGCTACTGCATGTGGAGGCGTATGTGCCCCTGCTGGCCCAACTTAGCTGACCATATCGAGGTTGAAGGGCCGAAACGGGATGATGCTGAGGACCTCGACTGAGGACCCGGTCAGTGCGGCACACTTGTGACCAGGTGTTTTTTGAAATTATATATATATACAGTCACGTGAAAAAGTAAGTACACCCCATGTAAAATTTTGACTTTTTCAACATATTTCAACATTCAGCTATTTGATCTTCATTTCAACAATATTGATAGATAAAGGTGATATAATATAACAAATATCATGAAACATTTACATTTTGTAGTCCATTGTATAATTTAAATAAACATAAATGCAAATTTCACATGTGGAAAAAGTAAGTACACCCTTGGCTCTAATAGGTGGTATTGCCCCCTTTGGCAGAAACAACCTCAAGTAGGCATTTCTTATAACTGTCTACCAGTCTCTGACATCGACTGGGAGAAATTTTTGCCCACTCCTCCATGCAGAATTCTTTCAGCTGTGCGATGTTTGAGGGGTTTCTTGCATGCACAGCTCGTTTCAAATCCCCCCACAACATCTCGATGGGATTTAGATCCGGCCTTTGACTTGGCTATTCCAGAACCCTCCATTTCTTTCTTTTCAGCCATTCCTTGGTGGATTTACTGGTATGTTTAGGGTCATTGTCATGTTGCAAGGTCCACCTTCGGTTGAGCTTCAACTTTCCGATAGATGGCCTCACATTATCCTCAAGCACCCTCTGGTACAATGAAGAATTCACAGTGGATTCTATGATGGTGAGCTGCCCAGGCCCTGATGCAGCAAAGCTGCCCCAAACCATAATATTTCCACCACCATGCTTTACAGTTGGTATCAGGTTCTTGTGGTCAAATGCTGTCTTTCGTTTTCGCCAAACATGTCTTCTGGTACTGTGGCCAAATAGCTCTACCTATGACTCATCTGTCCAGAGCACATTGTTCCAGAAGTGCTGGTCTTTGCCTCAGTGTTCATTGGCAAACTTTAGTCTTGCCCAGATGTTCTTTCTGGACAGCAAAGGTTTCCTCCTGGCAATCCTCCCATGTAGAACAAATTTGTGCAGCCTCTTTCTAATGGTAGACTCGTGCACTTTGACATCAACAGTGGCAAGAGCTACCTGTAGGTCCCGTGATGACATTCTGGCGTTCTTAGAGACTTCTTTCAGCATCTTGCGGTCTGCTCTTGGGCTGAACTTGCTGGGGTGGCCTGGCCTGAACAAGTAGGCAGTAGTTTGGAATCTTCTCCACTTGTAGATGATCTTCCGGACAGTCGAATGATTGATTTCAAATTGTTTGGAGATCTTTTTAAATACCTTCCCAGACTCGTCGGCATCTATACCCTTCTTTCTGAAGGCCTCAGAGAGCTCTTTTGATCTAGGCATGGTGACGCCGCACACCTCAAAAACAAAGAGCAAACCAAACTAAATGTCTGAGGTTTAAAAAAGACAGGTTCCTCCAAGATCCTCTCTAACGATGTTCTAATCATTAGCACCTGAGCTGGTGCATCTGATTCTAATTTTAGGTATTTGAAGTAGTGATAAATGTAGGGGTGTACTTACTTTTTCCACATGTGATATTTGCATTTATGTTTATTTAAATTATACAATGGACTACAAAATGTAAATGTTTCATGATATTTGTTATATTATATCACCTTTATCAATATTGTTGAAATGAAGATCAAATAGCTGTACGTTGAAATATGTTGAAAAAGTCAAAACTTTACATGGGGTGTACTTACTTTTTCACGTGACTGTATATATAATTATATATATATATATATATATATATATATATATATATATATATATATATATATATATATATATATATATATATATATATATATATATATATATATATACGTAAATACATTAGCGTGCATCGGCTAGCTACGCTCGCCTCACCAAACATCGCCACAGAGGAACGGGCTTCTTTTAACTGAGGATAATGACTGTAGAGAACTACAGAGAGTAGAGTTGCTGTGTTGTCATGATTTACAGTTTACACCAATCATAATACAAACATTTGTTTTGTACAATTTTATTTGTAGTAACCATGATATTACATTTTTATAAGCAATTTAAGTTTAAGATTTAGGTTGAAAAAAAGCGTCTTTAAAAAAAAACAAAAACATTTTTCAAAACATTTTCAGAAAAATATTTTATAAATAACTCCTTAGGACATACATGGGAGGGGTAGGTGCAGACAAGAACATAGGTACCATTTCATCAAAATTTGAGGGAGTTGTTCAGTGGGGGGGGGGGGGGGGGGGGGAAGGGTCGGTGATAAACTGGGGATATGGAAAGAGGTGGGCTTGGGAGGATTAAAGAGGATAGAAAAGATAATGGGTATGGTTGGTGGTGAACAGCTGTCTTAAAGCACTGGAGGGAAGAATAACATTGAACACATTGAGGAAGTTGTTTCCACAGGTGAGAGGTGCCGTTAACGTCTCAAACAATCTCGGTTAACGTCTCAAATTGCTTCATCTAATAAAAAATATCCAAGAATGTTGTAAAGAGTGTTTAACATGGGGGAAGGATCTGGGGGTGGTAGTAGATAATGGGAGGGGGGGGGGGGGGTAAGCAGACAGGACAATGCCAGGTAACTACAGGTAAAAAGCAAACAGGGTTTAGGTTGTATTTGTCGGAGAGATAAATTATAAATCGATAGAGGTAATATTACCTCTGTATAGGAATTTATTGAGGCCTTAAATATGATATTGTATGGAGTTTTGGTCACCACATCTGTGGCAGGACATGCCAACCATAGGGAGGGTTTGGTGTGGAGCAACTCGCTTCCTTCTGGGCTGAGCGAGACTAAGCTATGAGGAGCAGCTGAAGGAGACAGGACTTTATACGGCACATTAAAAAGGAGGTGATAAGGAATAGTAGATATGATAGAGATGTTTAAAATAATGAAGGGTACAGAAAAAATATGTGCATAAATGGTTTAGTGTGGAAGAAAAGATGTCGCTGAATAGATAATGATCTCCTTTCCTTTATCTGGACAATGATCCAGCCCGAGAGTAAAGTAAAGGAGAGTTAAGACGGTCATAAGGCAAGGAGGGTCTTTTACTCAAAACCTGTGATAAAACCGACGCAAAATAACATGTGTTATGGGGCCAAAATACCATGTGTTATGGGGCCAAAATACCATGTGTTATGGGGCCAAAATACCATGTGTTTATGGTGCCAAAATACCATGTGTTATGGGGCCAAAATACCATGTGTTTATGGTGCCAAAATACCATGTGTTATGGGGCCAAAATACCATGTGTTTATGGTGCCAAAATACCATGTGTTATGGTGCCAAAATACCATGTGTTATGGTGCCAAAATACCATGCGTTATGGGGCCAAAATACCACGTGTTATGGGGCCAAAATACCATGTGTTTATGGTGCCAAAATACCATGTGTTATGGTGCCAAAATACCATGTGCTATGGTGCCAAAATACCATGTTATGGTGCCAAAATACCATGTGTTATGGTGCCAAAATACCATGTGTTATGGTGCTAAAATACCATGTGTTATCGTGCTAAATGCTTCCTGAATGCCTTGTTTCAGTTCATCAACAGATGTCATGAGATGTTCTGCAACCTTAGCTTTGACGTACCCTCACAGAGCATTGCCACAGGTGGTCAGGCCAGGTCTGCACGGTGGCCACAGGAGCTGTCAACCTGTTTTCCTGATCTGACAATTCACAAATGACAGTTGGTTTATATGGTTTCATGTGAAGATCTTTCATTGTGCGACGTAACGATGAATACGAAACACCCAACTCTGCAGAACGTTTCCATGATGATTTTTTCAGAGATCTGAGAATGGATGTTTTGACTTCCCAGATCACAGATTTTTGGTCGTCCGCTGCGCTTGCTGTCAAGTACACTTCCAGTCTGAAATTCCTTTTTTCCCCAAAGATGAAGATTTGATTTTGACGGTGCTGGATTTCCAAAATGCTCCTCGAAGTCTTCTTGCACCTGATTCCTCGGCTTGTTTGTGTTTCTCCTCTCGAAGTACCACGTCACTGCTACCAGCCTCTCTTCCACTGCAAGTGGACTGGTGTCTGCCATATTGGTTTAACGCATTATTTGTAATTATCTGAAAAAAAAAGAAAACAGTATAAATACACGGTATAAACATATCTTGTATAAGCAGCTAAAACCGCGTCCTGGGACTTATGACTCATCCTGTAGAAGCAATTATCCTTGTTGGAACCCATCTGTGGATCGGTCCCATCGGCCGATGGGTCTGACCCATCTGCGGATGCACGAGAAATGACAATGCAGACCCATCGGCCGATGGGTCTGCGCCATCTGCGGATGTGTTGTTCACCTTGAAGGAATGTGTTGACAGAATGGTGCTCTTCAATCAGGTACACAGTCATTGGAATTACATGTGGTAGGAATTTAACAGAGATGATTTTTAAATGTTTTATTATCTATTTCTACCCATCTATTTATACATTTTGTCAATACATTTTGTAATTAACAGATACATGGCAGTTTTAGTAAAGCTTTACATAACATACTCAACATTCATACAAAACATTAGGTGTTCTTCTGATAATGGCGGAGGGGAATGGTGGCAGGGTAGAGAGTGGCAGGTGCTGATGAAGGTGATGGCGAGGGTAAATGTAGTTTTGGTGGCAAGGATCCTGACCTTCCAACAGGGTTTTAACAAAGGCAATGGCGAATATGCCACAATCACCTTCATCAAATAAACATACTCATCCACCATTGACGCATACACATTCCTTCAAGGTGAACAACACATCCACAGATGGCGCAGACCCATCGGCCGATGGGTCTGCATTGTCATTTCTCGTGCATCCACAGATGGGTCAGACCCATCGGCCGATGGGACCGATCCACAGATGGGTTCCAACATCCTGGCGTTTTTTTCCAACACTGTTTCTACCCCACAGACTAACGGACCTAAGCTTAGATCTACTGTAATCTATATACCCCCGAAGAGTATAAAAACATCACCCTTCCTGTGGGAGCGAGTGTGCTACTATGACAAATGAACAAACAACCAAAACAAATTTCCATTTTTATTTTCACCCTGGTGATATCCCTGAGCCTGCCACGCTTTTATCATCCCCATTCCTCCCCCAATCCCCCAATTAAATTAAGTCGCTCGCTTAACGGATTTATTTAATCTGCAGGTGTTGGTATGGTGCAGGAGGCATGTTGCTCCCAATGGTCTCCTCTTGCATCAACTTCCTTCTTATTGTTCCTTGCTGTTGTTCACGTGGTGCGAGAGAGGGTGCTGCTTTTCTCGCTCTCTGGGAGTTAAACAGAAAACCGAAGAAGAGGAAGCAGTATGAGAGAAAGACATTTGGGAATGACAGTGTGGGAAGATTAAACATGATAACATTTGTCATTTAAAAAAATCGGATGGATGAAGAGAAGAGGAGAACGAAGATGGGCTGTGATGAAAAAAATAGTTTGGGACTGAATGACTAAGGAATGAGATCGGAAAGAATAATTTCATGTATTTATTTATTACGTACAAATTACGTACAAATATTAGTGGCCAATTTGAAAACGTACAAATTGAGAACAAAGAAGTGAAAGAAGGAAGGTAGAAGAGAGAATGAAGGGTCGGAGTCTGTAACAGATGACAAAGACAAAGATGGCAGGACATGAGGAGTCAAGAGATGGAATGGTGCGTATCAAAAGGGTGGTGGTCTTGTGCCTCTTTGATCATACTTCCTCAGACAATGAATTGTAGGTGCGTTAAAGTGGGAAAATAAATGTGAATTTCCATTTCCAACACCTGTTACAATCAAGAACTGTTTATGGCAGGTCGCCCAGGGTGAGCACATATCTTTAGGGCCATCACTCTATCGGAATATATAAAGAGCCACAGTGCCTCAGTTTTATCCCACGCCAGAGGCGAAGAAAGAGGAAAATGAAGGCTGTTTGGCTTCTTCTGACTGTCTGCGTGACTGTCGCTTCAGCCATGCGACGCAATTCAACAGGGATCATCCTAAACCTGGTATCAATTTGTTGAAAATATAGGTGTTAAAATGTTTTTGGAACCAGATACTCACAAAGCCCAAGACAGCTAAGGTTATGTTTTTGAATTACTTACCTAGCTATCAATTCGTCTCGGAGGACGTGGTATGTGCTTTTGGGTTGATTGAGGCTTCTATGTCGTTGCATGAGGCCCTTAACTGACGCGTACTCTGCACCACAGATAATGCATGCATGTATGTATATATATATATAATTATATATATGTATTTACACTGCCTTCAGAAAGTATTCACACCCCTTGACTTTTTTCACATGTTGTCGTTACAGCCTGAATTTAAAATGGGTTAAATTGAGATTTGTTGTCACGGATCTACACATAATACTCCATAATGTCAAGGTGGTGTTTTTGTTTTGACATTTTTACAAAAGAATTAAAAATTAAAAGCTGAAATGTCTTGAGTCAATAAGTACATCAACCCTTTTGCTATGACACTCCAAATTGAGCTCTGGTGCACCCAATTTACTTTGATCATCCTTGAGATGTCTCTACAACTTGATTGGAGTCTAACTGTGGCTAAATCAATTGAATGGACATGATTTATTAAAAAACACACCTTTCTATATAAGATCCCTCAGTTGACGGTGCATGTCAGAGCAGAAACTCGACCACAAAGTCCACGGAACTGTCAGAGCTGAACTGTCTGTAGAACTCCGAGATAGAATTATAAGGAGGCATAGATCTGGGGAAGGGTGTAAGACCATTTATAGAGTGTTGAAAGTTCCCAAGAGCACAGTGAGCTCCATCATTAGGAAATGGAAAGAATATGGAACTACCCAGACACTTCTTTGAGCTCGCCGTCTAAATTAACTGAGCAACTGAGCAAGAAGGACCTTGGTCAGGGAGGTGACCAAGAACCCAGTGACCACTCTGACAGAACTAGAGAGTTATTTGGCTGAGATGGGAAAACCTGCCAGAAGGACAACAGTCACAAATAACTTCACAAATCTAGGATTTATGGCAGAGTGGCCAGACGGAAGCCACTCCTCAGAAAAAGGTATATGACAGCATGCCTGGAGTTTGTAAAAAGGTATGTGAAAGACTCAGAGCATGAGCCAAAGGATTCTGTGGTCTGATGAGACGAAAATTTAACTCTTTCGCCTGAATACAAAGCGCTCCGTCTGGCCGAAACCGAGCACAGCTCATCACCCATCGAACACCAACCATCCCTACCGTGAAGCATGACGGTGTTACCATCATGCTATGGGGATGCTTTTCAGTAGCAGGGAATGGGAGACTTGTATGGCTGGAGGAAACAATGAATGGAGCCAAATACAGGCAAATCCTTGAGGAGAATCTGCTTCAGAGTGCAAACGACCTTAGACTGCGGCGAAGATTTATGTTCCAACAGGATAATGACATCAATCATACAGCCAAAGCAACACAGGAATTGCTTCAGAACAAGAACATAAAAGTCCTTGAGTTGACCAGCTAAAGCCCAGACTTGAATCCCATTCCCACACCAATTGTGGTGTCGAGCAAACTCCCATCCACGGGGTCGCAGGTGGCGGATAGCGAAACGGCCTCCAGATATGGAGGTTAGCTGCGAATACACAATAAGCAGTCCCCGACCAAACACGGGTTGCCCTTTGGCAAGGCATAGTACCCGGATGCCACCCGAACCAGGGTCACGGTGAAGACATTGGGAGGCAGGATGTTGGATGGTGGATGAAGCAAATTCGAACAGTCTTGGTTCATTCCACTTAGTGGCAAGGCGATACGAACAGTTACTGCTGATTGTTTCGGTGAGGCACAAATGCCCTGAAATAGGGTACTGCTCACACCCGTATGGACTGGCGACCGCGAGTGTAAATACTAGCTACCGAAAGCAAGTAAGTAAGTAAGTGAATCCCATTGAGAATCTGTGGAAAGACTTGAAGATTGCTGTTCACCGACGCTCCCCATCCAACTTGACTGAACTTGAGCAAATCTGTAATGAAGGATGGGTGAAACTTCCCAAATCTAGATATGCAAAGCTGATACAGACAAACCCAAAAAGACTCGACGCTGTAATCGCTGCCAAAGGCGCTTTTATGAAGTATTGACTTTGGGAGTTGAATACTTCTGTAAATTAGATACTTCTGTATGTCGTTTTTAAATATTTTGTAAAAATTTCTTAAAAAACAAATTCCACTTTGACATTGTGGTGTATTATGTGTAGATCAGTGACAATTCTTTTTTATTTTATCCATTTTAAATTCAGGCTGTGACACAACAGAATATGAAAAAGTCAAGGGGTGTGAATACTTTCTGCAAGTACTATATATATATATATTGTAACGGATTTGAGAAGTGTAACGGATTTGAGAAGTGTAACGGATTTGAGAAGTGTAACAATTTTGAGAAAGTGTAACGAATGTGAAAAGTATGGTTTTGTTGTGTGTAACTGACCCTCGTAATGTAAAGAATGGTCGCAGCTCGTCCTCTTAGTTAATTCCATAAACCTACACACAGGACACGATATATCCTTTTAAATAGTTAGTCCCTTATTCTCTGTGTAGGCTAAGGATGTGTTTCCCACTAGTTTGACTCTTCATTGCACCGAATTAAATAAGAGTAGACCCTCTGACGCCCCATGGCAGCTTCCAAGTGCCAGGTTCGCCACTTTGCTGCAATTGCCTCTTTAGGCACTTTACTGCATTTCCATCTGCCGTCCACTGTGCTGCATTTGACTCCATTACGCACGAGGTAACGCCGAAGAAGAAAGGCGGGTCTCCACCTCGTCATAGAGGGGAGGAGTAAGTCAGCCCTGCTCATCCAACCCAGAACGAGGGGTTTGGCTTGAGAGGGCGGAGAGAGAACGTTTGGGGAAGGTTCGAAAAGGGTAAAGGGCGGGGCCTATATAACCCGCCGCGGGACGCTCCCAATGAGATACGAGATGAGCTTTTACTGAGATACGAGATGAGCTTTGACGGAGATGGGTCCAGGAGATGCGCTGGAGACGAGCAGGTGTGACCGAGCCGCCGTGAGACGTGCCGCGCTGCAGGAAAAGCGGACCGGGGCAACGCAAGGAGCGCACGAGGCAGCAGTACAGAGAAAGGAACTTCGCCCACGCAGTTTGGGACCAAAGCTCGGCTTCTTGACGGCGGTGCCTTCTGGCCCGACCGTGCCCAGTACCCGCTGAACCTTCCTTGCCTCTAAAAGCCACCCATCTCCAAGCCATTCATTCCTGCCTGCATTTCCCCATGTAAGTGTGATCGTCCGTCTGTCTTTAACGTTGTCCTGGGGTTTATTAATTAAGCTTGTATAGGTAAGCTAAAGATTTCACTGTGTGCCTGCTCCTTCCATTTTCTGTATATAACCAACTGCTCTCTTTGCTTTGGCTTGTGAAAATAATTAATAAAACCTGTTATTCCTCCGTACATCTTCTTCTTCTTCCTCTTTACATTCGGTCGCTTTAGAGGTTTCCATATTGAATAGCTGTGGCGCGATACGGCCAACGTCGGTGAATCGGGTGAGTCAGGGAAAAACTGTTAGGTCGCGGTGCCTTCGCTCGGCCAACAACATCCTAATCCGCGGACCGTAACAATTGATGTCAGGAGTGGGATTCGGACCTGGGACTAAATTTATTTAGCCCAAATTTTGGAACACCAATTGTACCATTGGCGTAACAATTGGTGTCAGGTGTGTCGGATTCGGACCTGAAGCGTTTAACGTGCTCAAAATTACAAAGTACCGAAATTGCTTTTGTTTTACAAAACCCGAATTTTGAAATCGCGCCATGGCTGGTCAAGGCGACGGGATGCCGGTGGGAGAGATAGACGGGGTAGAATCGACCCAGGACCTCGGGGAAATGTATATGGAGGAGGTGGTTGAGGAGGTTTCAGGCACGCAAAATGGCGTCCTCGCGCACGTGGGTGTAGCGGCACCAAATTTTGCCGCGCCCGCGACCGTAGCAGCGCCACCGGTGGATTTGAACCTTTTTATGATACAAATGAAGGCCCTTATGGACAAGAATAGTGAGCGATTGGAAGCCAAAATGGGTGAGCAAATAAGGGACGAAGCGAGGGCTCAGAGTGAGCGATTGGAGGGCCAAATGGGAGACCAAGTTGGAGGTTTGAAAAACAGTATGGGAGGCAAAATGGGCGAAATGGGGGGCAAAATGGGAGAAATGGGGGAACGGCTAGAAGCTAAATTTGAGGGGTTAGACAACGGAATAAAAGAGGTAAAGAATGGGTTGAGGGGGTTAGAAGATAGGATGGAAGACAAATTGCGGGAGATAGGGGAGCAATCCACCCGAGAAATTAAACAAATGGGAGAGCAGATAGAGGAGGTAAAAATCGGGGTAGAAACCAAATTGGATGCTCAGAGGGATGAATTGGGACAGATGAGGGTGGCATCTACAAAAGAGAGGGAGGAGATGAAAGAGGAGATACGACGAGGTGTAAGTGAGGAGGTCTCGGGGGTACGCGAGGAGGTAAAGCGAGGTGAAAAGCGTATGGAGAAAGAGGTGAGGAATAATACGGCTAGGTTACAGGGGGGCATAGAGGGTCTGACGAAGGGAGTAGAACAGCTGACAGTGGGACAAAAGGAACAAGTGGACCAAGTGGAAAAGAACACTGCAATAATCGGGGGATTAAAAGCGACACAAAAATACATTAAAAATGAATTAATAGCGACACAGAAGGAATGTCAGATGGTACATGAGGGGTTGACGAAGAAGTTGGAAGAGGTGACAGAAGTAATGGAGACGAAGGACCGAGAGGTGAGGACGCACATAGAAACGGTTAAAGTGGCGTTAGAGGAAGAGATAGAGGGGGCGCACCGGGAGATGAAGGAGGTAAAGGAAAAATTGGAGGAGGTGGAAGAAGGGGTGAGTGAAATTAAGAAGAGACAGAGGGAAACTAAAAAGGAGATAAGGGAGGAAGTGATGGAGTATGTGCAAGGTCTGTGTTCAAATCATGATAATGTGCTCACTAACCAAATAAAGAGTTTGCAGGTGGCGGAAGAGGTGCGACGATGAGGTACCGAGGTGAGTGGCGATATACGAGGAAATGTATATGATGTGAGGGGAGCTTCAGTCGGCTTGGGGGTTGATTTAGACCCGGGTGTTCATGAGGGACCAATAGTGAGGTGTATGACTGGTCCGGAGTGTGTGGAAAGAGGATGTATGCAAGGAGGTCTGGCTATGGGGAGTGAGGGGGGTGCTGGTGAGCAAGGATGTGCGGGTATGGAGTGGGTAGCGGGTTGTGGAAGGGCGACCCAGGCATCGACACCAAGAGGGGTAGTGTTTGGAGGGACGGGGGACGCGCGGGAGCCCCCCGGGAATAGCGCACTGTGGGAGCCCGAACGGTTTGGTCCCGCGTTGATCCTGCCAGGAGTGACGCGCGGGGTCCGGCCTTCGGGCACCCACAAGGTACCACTCGCGCCGTATGACGGCAAGAGTGATCTGAGGGCATACCTGGCGCAGTTTGAGTACGTGTGCCGAGGCAATGGTTGGAGTCCGGACGAAGGTGGAGTACACCTGGTAGGGGCACTGCGCGGTGCGGCGGCGGAGGTGCTGACAGCTTTACCACTGGGTGCTCTCACCCTGTCAGCTCTCCGCGCGGCTTTAATTAACCGTTTCGGTATCGAGCAGCAAAGCGAGCTTGTTAAAGCTCAACTTGCGCAGCGTAAACGCAAGCCCCAGGAGACCATCGGGGAACTCGCTCACGATATTCGCCGCGCAGTAGGGATTGCACACGCGGACATGGCAGCGAGTTCCCAGGAAAGCCTGGCGCTGGATCACTTTATTCAGGCCCTTCCGGATCTGGAGCTCCGACAACAGCTCGCCATGTGGCGCCCGCAGACCATGAGTCAGGTGGCCGACGCTGCAGCCCGTTGGGAAGCAGCGAGGCCCCTGGCCCGGGGAGGCGAGCGCCACGCAGTGGCGGTGCGTCAGGTAGGGCCCGTGATGGGGGTCGCCCCCCCCAGGGGGCCGGCCCCCGACGGGGGCCCTGACCTGGAGAGCATGGTTCGGAGGCTGGTGGATCGGCGTCTAGCGGGACCTGGACCATGGCAGGCGGCTCCAGTGATGGCACCCGGTAGTCCCCGACAGAGTACCCCAATTCGGACATACAGGGGGGGGAATTTGGAATACCGGAGGCAAGCACCTTACCAGGTGAGGTGCTATAATTGTGCTCGGATGGGTCACCGTGCGTGGGAGTGTCGAGCTCCGCGCCGGGACGTTCCCCGTCAGCCGATGCCCTCAACTCCGCCCAGTATCGATCGGCCTAGCCGACCTCAGACACCCCCCCGCCAGGGCCCGGGAAACTAGAACGTGCCGGGCATGCAGGGCGGTGTTCGGCAGTAGGGGATGGAGAGAAGCCCTCGTTGCGACAGGTCATTCATTGTGGCCAAATTGGAACGGGTAGTTTGACAATTCGGTGCAAAATTTCCGGCGTGGGGGTAGACGCCGTTGTGGACACGGGAGCCAGCGCCACGATCATCAGCCCCGTGGTCCTTAATTCGAGTGCAGACGGCTGGGGCAAAATCCAGCGTCTGGAAAATCATAGCTTGCAGCTGGCTACCGGGGCAACGGCCCCGATCATAGGGCGGGGTTTTGTGACCCTCAAGTTGGGATCGGTAAAGCAAGAGATAGAGGTTTGGGTGGCGGAGGTGTGCGACCCGTGCTTAATAGGGTTGGATTTGTTGACTGCCAGCGGTTGTAAAATCGACTTGAGCCGGGGGATCCTGCGATGGGGAGTGGAAGAGCTACCATTGGAGGGGGTGAGCACGGCCGAGAGGGTGGAGCTGGAGGCTCCTGAGGCCGTGACCATCCCTCCGGGGGCCGAGGCCATAGTGCCGGCCCGATGGTCAGCCCGCCCGACATGGCAGGAATCCTGCGGCCTGGTCGAACCGGGGGTAGCGCGATCCATACCTGGTTTAATTGTGGGCCGCACCCTTGTAAAAACGGACGGGCCAGTGGTGGCCGTCCGAGTAATTAATATTAGCACAGAACCATGCACTATAGTGAGGGGCACGAAGGTAGCTGGCTGCACCCCAGTTAGAGAAGTCGCGTCAGTGAGGGGCGAGAACGTCCAGCCGAGCCGGCCCCAGGGGGAGCCTTCAATTAGTAATAGGAATTGGCCCGATCCCATTTGCGAGATGGTAAATCGTAGTAGTGTAGAGTTGGGAGGTACCCAGAGGGAGGCCTTACACAAACTGGTTGGGTCCCATTTGGACCTCTTCTTCTTGTCCACCGAGGATATTGGACGTACGGGCCTGGTGAAACATCAGATCCACACCGGTGAGGCCCGGCCTATTCATCAGGCCGCCCGACGGCTCCCTTGGAGCAAGAGGGCGGAAGCTGACGAGCAGGTTGAAAAAATGCTCGACGCAGGCGTGATCGAGCCCTCGGGAAGTCCTTGGATGTCACCTGTTGTGCTGGTCAAAAAGAAGGATGGGACCACGCGGTTCTTCATGGACTATCGCCAGCTAAACAACGTGACACTCAAGGACTCATATCCCCTGCCAAGGATTGATGACACCCTCGATGCCGTTGCGGGCTCAAATTGGTTCACAACTTTGGACCTCAAGAGTGGGTATTGGCAGGTGGAGATGGATCGGACAGGGAAGGAGAAAACGGCATTTTCCACAGGTAAGGGGCTGTATCAGTTCACTGTGATGCCGTTTGGTTTGTGTAACGCCCCCGCCACCTTTGAGAGATTAATGGAGCATGTGCTAGGCGGCATGCCATGGCAATCATGCCTGGTATACCTGGATGACGTCCTGGTACATGCCAAGACCTTCCCCCAGGCGTTAGCTAATTTGGACCAGGTGTTTGGGTGCCTCAGACAGGCAGGGTTAAAGCTGAACCCGAGTAAGTGCACTTTGTTTGCAAGAGAGGTGGCCTATCTAGGTCACGTGATCGGCTGCGAGGGGGTAAAAACGGACCCAGACAAAATTAAAGCGGTAGAGGAGTGGCCCGCACCACGTACCATCAAAGAGGTGCGGGGATTTTTAGGACTCTGCTCCTACTACCGGCGCTTTGTGGCGAAATTTGCGGAGTTGGCCCGTCCCCTCCACCGGCTGACGGAGAAGGGGACGCGATTTAATTGGACGCGGGAGTGCCACGAGGCCTTCCAAACATTGAAGGGGTGTCTAACATCCGCACCCCTTCTAGCTTACCCCACTAGCAACGGGGCATTTACCCTGGACACGGATGCGAGCCAGGAAGGATAGGGCGCAGTTTTGTCTCAGACACAGGAGGGCGTGGAGAGAGTGATTGGTTACTATAGTCGGGCCTTAAGTAGGCCCGAGCGAAATTATTGTGTCACTCGCAAAGAGTTATTGGCTATGCTGGCTGCCATGAACCATTTCCACCCGTACCTGTACGGGCGGAAATTTTCGGTTCGAACTGACCATTCCTCCCTGCAATGGCTCCTTCGGTTCAAGGAACCGGAGGGCCAAATTGCAAGGTGGTTGGAAAAGTTGCAGCAGTACGATTTCAATGTGACCCATAGGGCCGGGAAGGCCCATGGTAATGCGGACGCACTCTCTCGGCGTCCTTGTCTGGGGGAAAACTGCAAATTTTGTGCGAGACACGAGGAGAGGGAGCAATTGGGCGATTCTGCCCCGATTCTCGTCGTCCGGGCAACCCGGGTGAGAGGGCCAATTTTGCCACTAACCGCGGACGAGGAATTTGGAGAGTTGGCTTGGAGCACGGCCCAGCAGGTGGACCCTGTTCTGGGGCCGGTGTTCCAATGGGTCAAATTGGGGCAAAGACCAAAGGGGGAAGAGGTCACCCCCCTCGGGGCGCAAACAAAGGCGTATTGGGCTCAGCGGCAGACCCTGGAGTTGAAAGGCAACATCTTATATCACAAGTGGGTGGAGGTTCCCTCTGATAGAACTTCCTGGCTGGTGATAGTCCCTGACAAATTCAAGAACGTCATCTTACAACAGGTGCATGGTACCCGCTCCGGCGGCCATTTGGGCAGGACAAAGACAATATCTCGGGTCCGCCGGAGGTTCTATTGGGTGAATATGGGGCGTGACATACAGGACTGGTGTCGGAGATGCGACGCCTGTTCTGCCAAAAAGGGACCAGCACGGAGGATGAGGGCCCCCCTTCAATTACATCAGGTGGGGGCCCCCCTTGAGCGGGTGGCTATGGATATTCTAGGACCGCTGCCCTGCACCCGCCAAGGTAATAAGTATATCCTCGTTGTAATGGACTATTTCACCAAGTGGCCGGCGGCCTACGCCCTCCCCAACCAAGAAGCCGGGGTTGTGGCGCAGGCCTTCGTAGAAGGATTTGTATGTCAGCACGGGATTCCACAGGAGCTGCCCACCGATCAGGGACGAAATTTTGAGAGTCAATTATTAAAAGATGTGTGCAGACTCATGTCAATTCGAAAGACCAGAACCACGCCCTTGCGGCCACAATCTGACGGGATGGTGGAAAGGTTCAATCGAACATTGATCCAACAACTGGCATTGTTCACCACCACCCGTCAGGATGACTGGGACGAACATCTCCCGTACCTGTTGATGGCCTACCGAACTAGCCAGCACGGGGCCACCGCATGCAGTCCAGCGTTGCTTATGTATGGGCGGGAGTTACGGGCTCCCGCCGACTTGCTATGCGGTCCCGTGCCAGACACCATGGATACACCGCCGAGGGAGGGTTACGCACGTCACCTGGAGGAAGGCATGGAGCGGGTCCATGCCTACGCCCGCCGCCAGCTCCATCTGGCGGGGGCCAAGATGAAGCGCAGGTACGACGACCGGAGCCAGGGGAGTCAATACGCTCCGGGGATGAAGATTTGGTTCTTTAATCCCCGGAGGCGGAAGGGCAGGTGCCCAAAACTCACCTCCCCCTGGCAAGGCCCGGGAGTCGTCCTGTCGCAAATCTGTGACGTGGTCATTAAGATCAAAATGGGGCCACGGGCCCCCCCTCGGATCGTCCATGCCGACCGGATAAGACCTTATGCCGGCGAGCAGGCGCCCTCATGGATCGCCTCGGCTCTAGATGCCGAGGCAGGGCCCAGTACCTCTTGCGACGGGGGCTCGTAGCGTCAGAGGACTGGGGGGATGGTAGTGGAACGTCCCCGATGTGGTGGGATGGCAACTCTGTCATCCCTCACAAAAACGGGGGCAAAGGAGCACTAGTTTATGGGGTTTATGGCAGTGTAAGCTCGCCGAGGGAGGGTTTGGATAATGTGTAGGGACCTAGAAGATGACCTTAGGTGACGTTAAGATTAGGTTGTGACAATGACACCTGTAGTGGGGACGCAGAGAGGGTAGTGTGGATGATAATGACGTGGTATGTGCTTAGTTTAAAGGGAAGACGGGGAGCACTAAGTTAGCAGGGCACCAGGTAGATTAGATGATGCCGTGTGTATGGTGAACAGGTGTGATTGCACAGGTGTGCAACTGAACAGGTGTATGGAGCAGTGTATGAGGGAGTAGTGGTGATTACGTGTGGTGTTGACCAAATGGTCCAGGAAGGAAGGAGGGTGCAGGTGGCACCAGGTGCGAGTGCACAGGTGTGCACCAACAGGTGTATGGAATAAATGGTTGTGTGAAATACATGGAATGTGGAATACATGGAGTGTGGAGTATATGGAGTATTGGAATGGATGGTCGTGGAGTGAGTATGGTGGAAACTATGGAGTGGAGTGGATGGTGCGAAGGTGTGAGTGGGGGAAGGATGGACCCCCATCACGAATACCCGGGGAGGGTAGTGTAAGTGTTAGGTAGAGGGTATAGGTAAATTGTGGTTGGATATTGGCATCTGTGGTGCGTGGTGGAAGAATGGTATTTGGATGGGTGCATTAGTGTTGTGGAAATGGCTGGGCGTGTAGCCTGTTAGTGTGTGTAGTTGGTTTGGGCACTCCACCACTGTGAGGATGTCGGCCAGGTGAGGCCGCAGGTGGGCTCTGGGAGCCGGTAGTTGTGGATGGGGCCCGAGGATCCGGAGGACGGACCCGGGTAGCCCAGTGCCAGAGGGCACCGAGTGGGGTGACAGAGCCAGGAGGGGCCTTCCCCAGTTAGTTAGGTTAGGGTGAGGAGCTAGGTAAGCTCGGGTGGCAACTACAGTGGTGGAGGTGTGCAGGTGGGTAGACCTGCTGGGAGAGCTACACGTCTCAGCCCAGAAATTGTGCAAGGGCACCGGGAGATGAATCGGGGGAGTGAGACCCCAAATTGAGAAGCACCACAGTTTGGTCAATGGGAATTGGTTTTTAGAACCCACAGTGTAAGTTGGCCAATGGATTGGCAGGGAAAGACCCCGGGTAGTGTAAAGCGTGTTAATGTCATTTAGAAAGTAGTTAGGATGAAAATCTCCTTGCACGATCTGCATCCACTCACCTGAGGTGACAGGTACTCCATCCACACCATGCCAGGTGGTTTTTATTATTTTTATTGATGCAAATGTTGGAATGTGAGACGCATCATGACGTGGGTGTGACATTGTGCCTTGATGTTCCATCTCTTCCTCCTTATGAGGGTTGATGATGAATTGGGTGATGGCAAATTTTGGATAGAGGGATTGTGGAGACGAATTTGGTGTAGGGGAAATATGGGGAAGATGTGACGGTAGCGACGGATTTGTAAAGGTGTAGATTTTGTAAATATGGGGTAAGGGCAAGGGTAGAGTAGGTGACGGGGGGGGGGGGGGGTGACGTACGGTAGGGACGAGCTTTCTCACTTCGCTCTCTATACGCACTTCGCCTTGCATTGCCTTGTTTGATGTGTACCCTTGTGACCTTACCCCTCGCTCATCTGTCTTTCCCCCCCTTTTGTCTCCCACCTGAGGACTGTGCGCCACTGGGTGTTGAGGGGAGCGTGCGGGGGTCGTCTTGTGTGCCAGGACCCTCTCAACCAGCATGCATTGCATTGATGTACCACTTTATGGACCGCTGTTCTGCGGCGAAGTACCACTTGATGGACCCCAGGTTCTGGGGCAGGGCACCTCTGTTGGAGACCGGCCATAGTGGCCAGGGAATCTTGCTTGCGGACCTCGGTAAGGTGGCACCTATGCCAAACAGGTGGACCACCCTTAGTTGGCCCCTGTGGCCCTAAATAAAAATGGACATGGTTTGTGCTTTTTATATGTCCAAGTAGGTCGCATGAAGCAAGAAGACATCGGGAAGAACATCGGCCCAGCAGAGAAGAAGAAGACCACCACCAGTTTTTTTAAAATGTGTTTATTACAAACAGTAATGACTGTGCACTGGTTGGTGCTTTTGGGTGCTTTTGGGTGCTTTAGTGTTATTGGTACTGGTGCATCGATGCAATGCGTGCTGTCTCCTCCCTCCCAACAGGAATTTCCTTCTTTTTGTTTCCCTAAAAAAAAACAAAAAAAAAACACAGGTCCTGGGTTGCGTTGTAAATAATAAATAACGTCACTATAAATAATGCTCCCAACCGTAAATGTATAGCTTGAAAACAATTCCGTAATTCGGTTATCCTGTGGGCGCAAATCTGTTAGGCAGGGTGCAATGCTGCAGGGGGACATATTTATTTGTGTTTTAAAATTGTCACACTCAGGGTCAGGTTAATTGCAGAGGGAATTACACCTACGTGTCACACTAAGTTAAAGTTTTGTAGGCCGTAGGACGGGCCTGAAGAAAGGAGGGTGCAGTGTAACGGATTTGAGAAGTGTAACGGATTTGAGAAGTGTAACGGATTTGAGAAGTGTAACAATTTTGAGAAAGTGTAACGAATGTGAAAAGTATGGTTTTGTTGTGTGTAACTGACCCTCGTAATGTAAAGAATGGTCGCAGCTCGTCCTCTTAGTTAATTCCATAAACCTACACACAGGACACGATATATCCTTTTAAATAGTTAGTCCCTTATTCTCTGTGTAGGCTAAGGATGTGTTTCCCACTAGTTTGACTCTTCATTGCACCAAATTAAATAAGAGTAGGCCCTCTGACGCCCCATGGCAGCTTCCAAGTGCCAGGTTCGCCACTTTGCTCCAATTGCCTCTTTAGGCACTTTACTGCATTTCCATCTGCCGTCCACTGTGCTGCATTTCACTCCATTACGCACGAGGTAACGCCGAAGAAGAAAGGCGGGTCTCCACCTCGTCATAGAGGGGAGGAGTAAGTCAGCCCTGCTCATCCAACCCAGAACGAGGGGTTTGGCTTGAGAGGGCGGAGAGAGAACGTTTGGGGAAGGTTCGAAAAGGGTAAAGGGCGGGGCCTATATAACCCGCCGCGGGACGCTCCCAATGAGATACGAGATGAGCTTTTACTGAGATACGAGATGAGCTTTGACGGAGATGGGTCCAGGAGATGCGCTGGAGACGAGCAGGTGTGACCGAGCCGCCGTCAGACGTGCCGCGCTGCAGGAAAAGTGGACCGGGGCAACACAAGGAGCGCACGAGGCAGCAGTACAGAGAAAGGAACTTTGCCCACGCATTTTGGGACCAAAGCTCGGCTTCTTGACGGCGGTGCCTTCTGGCCCGACCGTGCCCAGTACCCGCTGAACCTTCCTTGCCTCTAAAAGCCACCCATCTCCAAGCCATTCATTCCTGCCTGCATTTCCCCGTGTAAGTGTGATCGTCCGTCTGTCTTTAACGTTGTCCTGGGGTTTATTAATTAAGCCTGTATAGGTAAGCTAAAGATTTCACTGTGTGCCTGCTCCTTCCATTTTCTGTATATAACCAACTGCTCTCTTTGCTTTGGCTTGTGAAAATTATTAATAAAACCTGTTATTCCTCCGTACGTCTTCTTCTTCTTCCTCTTTACATTCGGTCGCTTTAGAGGTTTCCATATTGAATAGCTGTGGCGCGATACGGCCAACGTCTGGGTGAATCGGGTGAGTCGGGGAAAAACTGTTAGGTCGCGGTGCCTTCGCTCGGCCAACAACATCCTAATCCGCGGACCGTAACAATATATTATAGAGCAGGAGTGTCTGTTCATCTCTGTACATCCTCAGTTTTTGGGCTAGCCCGGCTGAACCTGCCGTGGAACCTTTTAGGGTCCCAGCGGATGTCTTAAGGTGGTTGGGATGTTTCATAAATATCTCAATACAATTGTGATTTTGAATTTCTCCCCAAGTGTTACGTATCCATCCTTGCTCGCCCGCAGATTCGTCTAATTGGTTATCAATTTATAACGGCATTTATATTAGTTTACCAAACGGGTGTTTGTGACATTGTGTTTTGTTATATTAATGATATAGTATTAATTTGTGATTGTAATGATGCTGTTTGGAATGAAAATATAGTCAGATTGAGTTTAAAGGAAAACGAGGAAATGACTTGAGAAAGGGGCGAGGAAGAAGGAAAGTTTTGGTTTTTTCACCGATCGGAATGGAAGGCTGCGACGTTTAAACATCCCTGGTGGGCAATTAGAATAGCTGCAGAATAGCTGCAGCGGAACATGTAACATTATCAGCTACCCTATCGTGCTATCACCGACTTCACAGAAACCTGTCAGGGGCCATTCAAAAATTATGTAATGTATTTTTTGCCCAAATCTGACACCAAATATTCTTCTCAGAAACCGCCACACAGATTGAGACCAAACTCACCACGAGGCATCGGGACCATGCCCTAACCTTCAGTTATGCTCTTCATGGTCGTATCTCTCCTGGAAAGGGGGCTATGGGCCCTCTCCCCGATTCCCTTATTTTCACTAAAATATCTTCTTTTCCACAACTTCCTGAGCGATACAGACCATATTTGGTACAATGCATCAGGATAGCAAGGTCTCATGGGGTTGTGCTCCCCATCCAGATCCACCCCCTATAAAAGGCCGAAAAGGGGGGTTTGACCTCAAATTCAGGCAATTTCTTTAAAATATATATCTTATCAGAAACCCCGGAGAAATAACCGTGAGTCCCCCATGAGGGTTATTATTTATTATTGCTGATAGTATATATCCCATTTTCATTTGCAGGAATGGCAAAAATTGCCAGGATGGGAATGCCATGTCGGTGTATTTCATCCAAATTGCATTTTCCTTTCTCTGGTTTGCCTTGTATTTTCTTGCTAAAGCATCCTCCATAGTAACATTACTGCCATAGTTTCTTACCAACCCACCATGTTCCTTTCATTCAGGAGACCGATGAGATCTGTTTGGAAGGTGACCAGTGCACGAGTGGCTGCTGTAAGAAACATGGAACACTAGGCATCCATCGATGTGCACCAGTTTCTCTTGACAACCAACCATGCCAACAAGATGTGAGTAACAGCAGAAGGTTCATCCATTCAACGCAATGTCGTGTCATCACCCCACACGTGCAAAGGGAAAAGCGGGGTTAAGCAATTGGTTGATGTCTATCTGTGTGTTTGTCTTATCAGTTTATGATCGGGAACAACTTATTTAAATGGAATGCTATATTCTGAACACGATTCGGAACTTTGAAATCCGAACCGACCGCACAAGCACAGAGAGAAGTGAGATAATGTTTTTACTCCGTCTACCTGGCTGGTAGTCAAACAAAATTGAAAATCATTCCAAGCAGGAAACTTGCTCTTTTAAAGGATGTCATCAAGGGAACACACAACATGCATGGATAACTAAAGTACAGTAATGTGTTAGATAGTAGGGTGGTGTAATAGACACTGGGGAAACGGTGGTAAAACCCGGAATTATTTTTATTTGTACTTCTTTATACCTCTTTTAGCCTGGTGTTGGCTTAGCGGTTAGGGTGCAGGCTTGGGATCCTAGGATCCTGGGTTCGAATCCCGGTCGATCGCTGAATTAACGCCAGGGGGGTTGACTCAGCCTGTCATCCTTCCGAGGTCGGGCAAATTGAGTACCAGCTTGCTGGGATGAATGATCACGGTGTGTACCCCGGCTTAGAATAGGTACACCGTATCCCTGTGCATCGTAAGAGCGTGACCAAGGGTTGGCGTCAGGAAGGGCATCCGGCCATAAAAACATTGCCTCAAACAGGGAACCATGATTGTCACGGTGCCCGCAAGGCTAACCCCCGCTCTAGCGGGGAAAATGGCCTTAAAACGATCATTCATTCATTTTCATTTTTTCCGTTATACCTCTTTAAACCTTTATTTAAATTGAATTATATACTTGAACATTGTATAAAACAAATCGCCTTTATAATACTACCAAGAGCCATGCTATATATCGATATATATGTATTTAGCATTAGAGATCGTGACATGTTTTTACAGTTTGGACAATTAAAGGTACAGTTTGCACAAATTTGAAAGTTGAAATCCCTAACCCTATTTTTCTTTTTTCAAGAATGGGGATGAGGATTTTCAAGAATGGCAAGGCCCTACTGTATATACTGCAACACCATGTGGGGTATCATGTTCCATGAACTCCCTAGATCAAACTTTGTTCAGTCTCAAGGGTGAATATTTTATAAAGCTATCACATGCTGACTTCCCAAGGCTGTAAAACATCAGGGAATTAATTATTTCTTTTTATTTTACAAGACCCATATGAGTGTCAAAGGCATGGGCGTTGATCGCTACTTAAAAGTGGGGGCCACATTGCAAGTGCAAAAAATCAATAGTGATCTGAATGCTGAATTTGAATTTTGGGCACCCCCTCCCTCCTGCAAATTGCTGATTCTAGATGCTCTTTGCTGTGATACATTCTGAGCCTTTGCCAGGTTTCTTTGAAATAATTTAACTAATAAAGGGGGGCGCTTTTAAATTGAAGCTTCTTCTTGATGCCAATGTTTATTATTGAATTAAAAAAGCAGATGTAAACGTGCATTTCATGCATTTATTGTTACTTCTACTTTTCATCCTAAATTTACAAGATCTACAAACATGCAAAGCCCCCCCTTCTCCCCTTTCCACCCCTAAATGCCCAATGGTAGGGTCCATAGATAAGCCTGGTAGGTGGCTCCCCCTTCTGGCTCCCCATTTATTTATCATTCTTTCCCTCTTCTTCATACTCTGTAGCCGCTACGAACACAATAGATTCGTTTGCGGAAGTTGTCGCAATAGGATTGAATCAAACTTAAAGCGACGGCCCGGACAGCATTTGCTCGAGTACCACAATAGCATCGTTTCCATGGACACCGCCATTGTTTACATGGAGACACATTTAAAAATCATTGATTTCACCAGTTTTTGCCATTTTGCATTTTTTTTCACTGATGATGTCAGCACTAATAAGCAATCAGTAAAAAGCCAGGTGTCACACGGCAGGTCACGTTTTGTGTTCATTTGGGTCACATTTCTGTAATCACAAAATCTCGAGTACCACAATAGCATCGTTTCCATGGACACCGCCATTGTTTACATGGAGACACATTTAAAAATCATTGATTTCACCAGTTTTTGCCATTTTGCCTTTTTTTCACTGATGATGTCAGCACTAATAAACAATCAGTAAAAAGGCAGGTGTCACACGACAGGTCACGTTTTGTGTTCATTTGTGTCACATTTCTGTAATCACAATAATGTCTAATGTGGTAATCTTCAAAAGCGTCGTGTAGCAAGTTATATTCACACAAACTTACATGGAAATGCAGCATGAGGATGTGTTTTCTGAAGTATTCTGGAAATATGCAAAAAATATTTTTCCCTAAAATGGCATACAGTGAGTAGCGTGGCTTGAATGTGCAATTTCTCAGACCGAGAGAGTGGGCTATCAACATTCAGTGAAGACATTCTGGTCAGAGAAGACATAAACCATCATTGCCTCATGGGCTAGCTTTGTTAAACTTCACCATGGGGATTTTATCCCGCAGCAGTTGTCTTGCTATCCTGGAATGTTGAATTATGCACTCCGACTTCACCGCTAGTGTGTAGAGACAGTGGACAGGGATAACACAAGTCTGAGATTATTACTTAAAATGAGCAGAGGAAATCAAGGCATTGATAACTGACAATAAAACAGAGAATGCATTCGATGTGTGCAAGGAGAGGGGAAGGGTTGGGGGTTTAGAAGGAAAGAGGGGGGTGCGATATAAAGAGCAAGCGGTAAGCTGGATCTGAATTGGGCAACTCTTGGAGTATGGTATGCAATTTGAATGTGGTGAAAACAGAGCTTAGAATTTTAGAAATTAAGCTTCATTACCATTTTAAAAACAACAAACAACCATTGTTGAGTGAACATTGATGTTCTCACCGTGTGTGTGTGTGTGTGTGTGTGTGTCGTTGGTTGTTATCTCCATATATGGGTTTCAGAAGGTGTAACGGAGTCCTCCCAGGTCTCCAAGTATCCACCTCCGTTTCAGTAAGGGATCATGATTCATGAACCGAGCTGTGAAGATTTCTTGTTCTCAAAGTTTTGTTCCGAGGGCTCTTTCCAGCTTTCCAGGAACGTCACCGAGCCCCAGGTAGCTTCCAATTGTAGTTCGTTTGTAGTGTGCGTGCGTGCGTGATACATTCCAACTGAGGTTCCATCTCAGGGTGCTGGCAATACCCCGCCTACTATCCGTCAGAAGACACTGGGTTATTTCACATCCAACACCTAGAGAGTTTATAGAACAACTTAACCCACACAGTCTTGAGAAACAAGGACATGGGCGGGGTCTCAGAGCGGCAAATTTGATTGGTCGGGATGACGTAAAATTCGGTAATATTTTGTGCAAGTACTGCTAAACTGAAGGGTTTTGAAAGTGTCAAAAAGGCGATTTGTGTTCTACCTTGTTCAACTATATAATTCATTTAAATAAAATAGAGATTTTAAAGGTTGCAGAAAAAAAAATATCAAGTTTACCGCCATTGATGCATTGTCTTTTACACCACGTTATTCGACATGTACTTTAGTTCTGTCATATGTGTCCATTTTGACGTCCTTCAAAACGGTAAGTTTCCTGCTTGGAATGATTTGCAATTTTGTTTGACCTCCAGACAGGTAGACAGAGTAAAAAGATTATCCCACTATTCCTCTCTGCGCATGAGCGATCGGGAGAAATTCAGAGACAAAGTACTGCTAAACTATGAGTTTGTTTTCCGATTCATGTTCCGAATCATGTTCATAATATAACGTTGAATTGAAATGAAGTTGTTCCTCAATCATAAACGGACATTTGTCAAATTTTGTAGACAGATTTTGTAGATTATTTGTTTGTAGATTTTTAAACAGATTTGAAATTTTTTAGATTTTAATTTTAATTTTAATTTTAAATTTTAAATTGAAATTTGATTTTTAATTAAATTTTTAAAATTTAAAATTTAAAAATTAAATTGAGAATTTAAATTTTAAATTGAAATTTGTACATTTTAACTGATTTTTGTAGATTTCAATCAACAGAGTTGAAATGCTTTGACATCCTCAAATTTGTAGACAGAGACACAAGTGAACCAATAATTGCTAAAGCCCACTTTTCGCTTCGTGTGTGTGTGGGTAACTACTGGAACCTTCTATAACGTCCCTTCGGGAGTCGGCGCACCTTACGATTCAATGAGCCCGCCTCCTGCTCCGTCGGTTTACAGTTGGGTTGATCGAATCGAAGCGCACTTTAGCGCTTCGCTTTGCAGGTGTTCCAGAAGCGCACTTACTGGATTTTGGACTTTGCAGGTGTTCGGAAATTCCAGTGAATAGCCTCGATTAGCTTGCCGTGTGCCGTACGTCATTGGTCGCGCCTTATTTTGGAGTGACTACAACAACAACAACATGCATTTTAATGCCATTTTCCCTGCTAGAGCAGGACTGATTAATTGAAAAGTAAGTTGGAAATGTTTGTGGATATGCAGGGCGGGTTCAGTTATATTAAAGTCAAAAGTGGATGGTGATTATAAAGTATGATTGAATGACTCAGAAAATTAGGTGGAGGTGATATAACTCCTTTGGTCGCAATTCAAAAATAACAATTCTCAGTTTTCTATGTAATATTATAATGGGATTTGAGGTGACATAGAGTGATCTGTACTTTCCTGTTGGGACACAAAAGAGCTGAATAGCAGAGGGGAAAAGGTCAGTGGTATGACTGAGGGCAACAGCACACAAGAACACACGGATACACCATGACGTGTGAAGATTGGCCGCAAGAAACGATGATATTCAGTTACTGCATATCAGACACACACGTGTGATTATGAGGAAATGAAAGGGGTGCCAGAGTGTGGAATAATATTTGAAGGGGAAAAGCAAATTTTTTTTGCCACTTTTCACAGTATCGTAATGGGAAATAAGTGATTTAACTCTGCGAAATCTGTTCTTTCTCAAATACCTATTTTTGAACATGCAAAGTGTGGCCTATGTAAAGGACTAGCAGGGGTTCCAGGTGTTGCCTGGTACTGTTCTAATCCTGTTGGAAATTTCCAAAAAATCAAAAATCAAATCCTTTTTTTTTTGTGGGGGCCGAAACACTTCCCTACACCTACTAAGGAATGGGGTCAGGGATCATTTAATATCACCTTTCACAGAGCTACAAAGGCTTAGGTACTATCATGTGATTTAAAACAAATTCCAACTTTTTTTTTGCTTTAAAACTCACTGATGGACCTCTAAAAGTTTGACAAAGATCCGTTTGGTCATCTCTGAGAAAAATGGTGACACACAGACAGACAGACATCTCTCATAGTATAGATTATTGTCTCACCTACTGTGTCAGGTGGTCACCAATGATTACTGTTTGCATGTTGAAAAATGGGTAAATAATTAAGAACAAACCGCAGAATTCTGACTAAATGAATATCTGTGGAGTATAAACTTGCGTCTGTTTTATGAATGAGTCCTGTTCAGATTTTAATCTTAAATACGAGTTTATGTACATCTTTACCTCCGCCACCAAAGGTGGATGGAGGTTATGTTTTCACCCCTGTCTGTCTGTTTGTTTGTTTGTTTGTTTGTGAACAAAATATCTCAAAAACTTGTGGACGGATTCGGACGAAATTTGGCAGAGATGTAGCGTATGTGACAAGGACGAAATTATTCGATTTTGGTGAAGATCCGGATCCCGATCCGGCTACTAGAATTTTAAAGTGATTCTTCACCATTGGAAGATAGGGCCAAAAACGATACATAGCAGAATATCTCAAAAAGTTATGGACGGATTTGGACGAAACTTGGTGGAGATGTTGTGTGTGTGACAAGGACAAACAGATTCGATTTTGGTGAAGATCTGATTATGGATTCGGATATGATAATTATTTAATTTTTCAAGTGATTCTTCAGCATTGGGAGATCGGTCCAAAAACGATACATAGAAGAATATCCCAAAAAGTTGTGGACGGATTTGGACGGAACTTGTTGGACAGGTTGTGTGTCTTACAAGGACAAATAGATTCGATTTTGGTGAAGATCTGATTATGGATTCGGATATGAAAATTATTTAATTTTTTAAGTGATTCTACACCATTGGGAGATCGGGCCAAAAACGATACATAGCAGGATATCTCAAAAAGTTATGGATGGATTTGGACGGAACTTGTTGGACACGTTGTGTGTGTGTGACAAGGACAAATAGATTCGATTTTGGTGAAGATCTGATTATGGATTCGGATATGAAAATTATTTAATTTTTTAAGTGATTCTACACCATTGGGAGATAGGGCCAAAAACTATACATAGCAGGATATCTCAAAAAGTTGTGGATGGATTTGGACGGAACTTGTTGGACAGGTTGTGTGTCTTACAAGGACAAATAGATTCGATTTAGGTGAAGATTTGAATATGGATTCGGATATGATAATTATTTAATATTGTTTAAGTGGTTCTTCACCATTGAGTGATATGGCCAACCAGGTGGAGGTATGCTCTCTACTGAGTGCCGTTCTAGTCTTTCATGTAACCTGTGATGATGTCTGTCTGTTCAGCCTCATATCTCCAACATTACGGTTCCATCACCATCACCAAACTTCATATACATAATTAACAATGTCTTTCAGTTGTGCTTACAATGTCGAAACTTAGTTCCTCCTTTTGTTTTGTTCGGCCCAGTTGAAAGTAGACTTTTGTCAAAGCGTTCACCATGCCAGATGACGTCACGACATTCTTTTGGGCAGTGCTTCAACTCAAACTATCACGTGATGGTCATATCTATTTGTTTCGTTCATCACGAGATTGTTGTTGTTGTTGTTGTTGTTGTTGTTGTTGTTGTTGTTGTTGTTGCTCTATGACCCTCCCGTCCCTGCCTATCAAATGCCATTCCATTCCATCATCCAACGTTAACAAGTGTATCCACTAGTGTGGGATATCTTATGGTTTTGTTTTTTATCTGATAATCGCTAAATGTACCATGTGTACACCAAAGAAATGACCTTTAATAAGGAACTATTGAGTCACATTTCCTTCAATGTTCCCAGCAATAGGAATGATAGTATTCTTGGCTATTATCGATGTGATGACACCGAGATGCCCGTGTACTTTACAGGGTTTGTGGGACGTGTATGACGAGTGCCCTTGCGACCTGGGCCTTTCATGCCGTTTTATGAACTCGAACATTGGCATCTGCTACGATCCCAACGATCCGGATGAAACAGGCTGAAGAGGGATCTTTCTTTGCTCGATAAAAAATAAAACCTCCCGTGCAAAAGATTTGTTTTGTATTTCTTTTTTGTTTTCTCCCAAGTATCGAAGCTCATGGGAGAGCAGAACGACAAGGGTAAAATGGACGAATTGACAAAATGGCGAAAAGGGAGAACAGTGGGACGGCAACAGATGGATGCACCACCGCACGTGGAGGGGGTTTGCAGTAGCGTGGTAAAAAGGTCTTGGCGAGTATTGTACGTTTTCGGAAGAGGTTGATCACACATTATTTGGTCCTCGGTTTCCTTATGCTTAATCATCAACGTCACCTGGTACATTTCCTAATGACTGAATCTGACAATCCTTTGCCAAATCGAGGAAATTATTTAGATTTTGCGTTTGTCTATGACGAAGTCGATGTGGCCTGTTGAGGCTATAACAATGTCCTTAAACCAGCCCGTCCTTCCTTCCTTCCATGGGTCCATTACCATTTTTAGTTTTTTTCCATACTCAGATCGCTCAACGGATCGTTTATAAACTCGGCATGATAATTCATGACGTCATTGTGCATAAACGAATGGGGCCCTTTTTAAATTTACATCCAGGTGGTGAGATAATCCATATTATAAAAGGAGCCGTGTCTGCCTGTCTGTTTGTTTGTTTGTTTGGTTGTCGTGTTATAATTTGTCTATATTATAAAAGGAGCCGTGTCTGTCTGTCTGTCTGTCTGTTTGTTTGTTTGTCGTGTTATTGGTTCATGAGTTATCAAGTGACCACTATATTCGCCATGGGTGTGCGTCTGTCTGTCCGCAGCATAACTACCCGATGATATCATCCGATCTTGATGAAACTTGGGTGGGAGGTTGATATCATGAAGTACATAGTTGTGTCCTGTCGCGAGTGGGCGTATTGCGCCCATTGTGGGCGGAGCCACGCCCGAAAAAGATGTCTTTTTAGGGGGCAATCGAGTTCAAGCTACATCTTCTCCGAGGGAGTTGGTGGAATCTGACAGGGGTTTCGGTATTTGGTTAGGCCAATGTCATGTGTCTAGCCCCATGGAGCTCGATTTTTCATTTTCGCCCCAAGGTCAAGGTCACAAGGTCATGAAATTTAGAAAAGTCGATTTTTTATGGTTTTATTACATTGTTCGCTTCCTGATAGGGTGAAATGTCGTGCATGATCTTATATTATCACATACATCATGAAATACAACTTTTCCAACAAATTTCAGAATCTTCGACATTTGACCTTTGAAGGTCACAAAGGTCAAATTTTCAAAGTTGTCCAAATCGAACCGAATTTTTGGTATTGTGTAGCTAACTAACCTCATAACTGATTATGGTCCCGATTTGATGCATCAATCGTCGATGATCGTGACGATCGACTTGATAGTCTGTCCTTTGTCATTGAATACCACTCGCTCGTGAACCATCGTTGTCTTCTGACTTGTAATTTGTCTATATTATAAAAGGAGCCATGTCTGTCTGTCTGTCTCTCTGTTTGTTTGTTTGTTTGTCATGTTATAACTTGTCTATATTATAAAAGGAGCCGTGTCTGTCTGTCTGTCTGTCTGTTTGTTTGTTTGTCATGTTATAACTTGTCCATATTATAAAAGGAGCCATGTCTGTCTGTGTGTCTGTCTGTTTGTTTGTTTGTCGTGTTATAACTTGTCTATATTATAAAAGGAACCTTGTCTGTCTGTGTGTCTGTTTGTTTGTTTCTTTGTCATGTTATAACTTGTCTATATTATAAAAGGAGCCGTGTCTGTCTATCTGTCTGTTTGCTTGTTTGTCATGTTATAACTTGTCTATATCATAAAAGGAGCCGTGTCTGTCTGTCTGTTTGATTGTCATGTCATAACTTGTCTATATTATAAAAAGAGCCATGTCTGTCTGTCTGTTTAATTGTTTGTTTGTTTGTCACGTTATAACTTGTCTATATTATAAAAGGAGCGGTGTCTGTCTGTCTGTTTGTTTTGTTTTTTTGTCGTGTTATAACTTGTCTATATTATAAAAGGAGCCGTGTCTGTCTGTTTGTTTGTTTGTTGGTTTGTTTGTCGTGTTATAACTTGTCTATATTATAAAATGAACCGTGTCTGTCTGTCTGTTTGTTTGTTTGTTTGTTGTGTTATAACTTGTCTATATTATAAAAGGAGCCGTGTCTGTCTGTCTGTTTGTTTGTTTGTTTGTCGTGTTATAACTTGTCTATATTATAAAAGGAGCCGTGTCTGTCTGTCTGTTTGTTTGTTGGTTTGTTTGTCGTGTTATAACTTGTCTATATTATAAAAGGAGCCGTGTCTGTCTGTCTGTTTGTTTGTTTGCTTGTTGTGTTATAACTTGTCTATATTATAAAAGGAGCCGTGTCTGTCTGTCTGTCTGTTTGTTTGTTTGTTTGTTTGTTAGTCGTGTTATAACTTGTCTATATGTCCATATAAAATTTTTAGTCATTAATCGAATAATTAAATAATTAATCGATCAATTGATTAATTGATTAATCAATAAATCATAAATAGCCTTTGCAGCCAAATCACTTGGTCATTGGCATGTCCAAATATCAGCTTCCGAACTGAAAAGGTCCCTAAGATAATGGCCAGAAGAGAAAGGAAATGTATCAGTACTTAATTATTCGCTAATAATTAAATAACTCATCAATTAATTCATTAATCAAAAAACAAAAATTTCTATTTTTGACAAATACTTGCTCACTATTGTGCCAAAATTTCAGCTTCCTAGCTCAAAGGATGGCTGAGATATCGCCCGGACAACCAAACAAACAAGAAAGAAAACAAGAAAACAAACAAGAAAACAAACAAACAAACAACCAGAATGAAAACTGAGTACTCTCTTTCAGCGTGCGTCACTGCCGAGCCCCCTTCGGTGCCCAGCAATGACGATTTGCAATGCCTGGAGATGGCATAGGAAAGGTGCGGTGTACAACAAGTACATATACATTCAAAGTACACCGCCCCCATGCCAAATAATTAAATATCCTACAGCGCGGCATTGCCGGGGCGCCACCGGCGCCCAGCAATACCGCAGTGCACCTCATAGAGGCTGCATTGGGAGGGAGAGGTGTACACTAATTGATTGATTAATTGTATAATTAAAATCAATAAAAGATTATCACAAAATATTTTCATAATCAATTGGCTAATAGCATAACTAAACCACTAGAGCTTCATCCGAAGATGTATCTTTTAGAAATGTAATTAAATAAGTCATTAATAAAAAATTAATTAAATGTTTTTTTTTTTTTTTTTTTTTTTTTTTGTATACAAGATCGAGGCTCGTGAAAGAGCGAACATTAATCACACAGAAAGACAAACAGACACACAAAACATATAACATCGGGAGCGGTAGACAAGATGGGGAGAGAGGGGGAAGGACACAAACACAACATTTGAGAGCAGGGACCGAGAGACATGGAGACATCGAGAGAACTGTGGGAGGGAGAGGGCTTTGGGGGAGGCATGGGAAGGGGGGGGGGGGGGTGGGAGAGGTATAAAACATATGGACACTGCCAAGACTTCCAGGAAAGAAGTTGGAATTTCAAACAAGATGGATCTGGGGTGAATTAGTGGGGGTAAAAAAGATCAAGGTTTTGGATGGGGGAAGATAAGAGATGGTGGTGAACAGCTGTTTTGAAGACCTGGAGGGAGGAGTGTGATTGAAGTGAGTGTGGGAGTTTGTTCCAGAGGCGGGAGAAAAGAAGAATGAAAGAGTGAAGGTGAGCAGAGAGCCGAGATTTCGGCAGTTTAACCATTAGAGGGTGGCTGGCAGATCTTGTGCGACCTGTAGGAATATTTGGGGGACAGAGCACAGAGAGAGCTGGGGGAGCAAGGCCGGAGAGGAGTCGGTAGAAGACAGAAAGACCACCTACCTGCCTGCGGTGAGTGAGTGAAAGGCCCTCAGAGATAGCTTCATCGCGGGAGATTCCAATGATTCTGAAAGCTTTGGATTCAACAGCGTGAAGCCGAGCCAGGTGTGAGGCAGGAGCACCAGCCCATAGGGGAGAACAGTATTCCATTGAGGATTAATTCAATTGATTCATCAAGAAATAATAAATCAATTAATCAATAAATAATTAATCGATTAAATGATTAATCAATAAATCAAAAATATCCTTGATAGCCACATCACTTGGTCACTGTCATGTCCAAATAATAGCTTCCAAGCTCAAAAGGTGCCTGAGATATTGGCCAAATGAGAGAAAAAAAGGAAAAAAAAGATTAATAATGAAAATAACTAAATAATAATCATTAAAAAATTTAATTATTAATCAATTCGGTCACAGAACATATAAACCACCACCATTTCATCAGAATGTGTAACTGATTTCTTTTTTTTCTTAGTAATTAATCGAATAATTAAATAATTAATCGATTAATTGATTAATTGCTCAATCAATAAATCAAAAATATCCTTGATAGTCGCATCACTTGGTCACTCATGTCCAAATATTAGCTTCCAAGCTCAAAAGGTGCCTGAGATATTGGCCAAATGAGAGAGAGAGAAAAAAAAGATTAATAATGAAAATAAAGAAATAATAATCATTAAAAAATAAAATTATTAATCAATTCGGTCACAGAACACATAAACTACCACTATTTCATCAGAATCTGTAACTTTAAAAAAAAATTTTTTTAGTCATTAATCGAATAATTAAATTAATTAATCGATTAATTGATTAATTGATTAATTAATAAATCAAAAATAGCCTTTGCAGCCAAATCACCTGGTCATTGGCATGTCCAAATATCAGCTTCCTAACTCAAAAGGTCCCTGAGTTAATGGTCAGAAGAGAAAGGAAATTTGATTAATTAAATAAGTACTTAATTAATCGCTAATAATTAAATAACTCATCAATTAATTTATTAATCAAAAAACAAAAAATACTGTTTTTGACAATTTCAGTTTCCTAGCTCAAAGGATGGTGAGATATCGTCCGGACAACCAAGACAGAAAACAAACAAAAAACAAATGAAAAATCACTCAGAGTGACACTTGGCAAAAGAGAACAAAGGAGTATGGCACTCCGTGGAGCATCTTTTTGACCTCAAAAATAATTAGTGGTTGAATTCAGTGACCTGATATGCAAACCGTCTTCAAAGTTCAAGTTAATCGGATGAAAATTGAGGATTTTAGAAATTTGAAAAAAGTGGTTGACCTTTGGCCTATGTTGACCTTTTGGCCTAAGATAATCTCAAAAATAGTTGGTGGTTGAATTCAGTTCGCCGATATGTAAATCCTCTTCAAAATTGAAGTCAATCGGATGAAAATTGAGGATTTTAGAAAAAAGTAGCAGCAGCAGCAGCAGCAGCAGCAGCAGCAGCAGCAGAAGCAGCAGCAGCAGCAGCAGCAGCAGCAGCAACAAGTCAAGCATTTTACTCTTATACTGCCGGTGATGTTGTATACCTTCACATTTGACACAAGAGCCCATCTAATTGTCCCATCAAATCTCCGGTGTATGTGTATCAACTATCAACACTATGTTGTTGTTTCACGTGTTTCGAATAATTATAATGATGGACTTGTTGCTGCTTTTTGTTTATTTTACCTTCACTTAATAATGACGATGTATTCAGCCTTATATCTAAAACCATAAACCAAAACAATTTTTAACGTTGGTTTTGAAACTCTCGTCACGTCACGTCACGTCGTCATTTCCGGTGTAACTTCCGGCGGCATGTGGCGCGTAAATCCGCTTGAGGTATCGTGTCCGTGCCGGATTCAGTCGTCATAAAACGGAACTTTTAAAAACATTTCCGCTGAGTTTGAAACGCAGTTACATGTTTTATAATTACGGCGTAATGCATAAATAAAATATAAACTATTTGTGCATTAGTGCGTGCGACGACAAGCAAATGCACAGCGTTGGATTTTTTTGAAGAGATGAGAGAGAGCGTCGTTTACCGCCATGAGAAACGAGGTGAGCCTGGCCTGACGTTTCGGATAACACACTTCGTCGGACCAACGTCACCTGCATTTACACGGCCATAAACGTCTGTTTTATGGACTCGTATTTGGGAAGATCAATCTTGTATTATCCGAGAGCTCAGTCAGCCTGCGCCACAAGTCTTTTTACCAAGACTCGTATTCCTCGTTCGTTGAGAATCCAAACAAGACTTTGCCAACACGTGATAAATAAATGAAATGATAATTAATACATTAGATTACAAAATTAGTACAATGTGCTTATACAATGTAACAATGTTCTCAACATGTTACTTTTAAATGGTTGGTTAATCCACTGCCAAAGCTGCGCCTGTTTTGTGTCTCCGAGCTTTGCGCATCTGCAAAGTGTGCTGTCCCGGCCCCCTGTACGTGCCCCCCGTCTACCCTGTGCGTGCCCCCCATCTACCCTGTGCGTTCCCCCATCCACCCTGTGCGTACCCCCATCCACCCTGTGCGTACCCCCATCCACCCTGTACGTGCCCCCCGTCTACCATGTGCGTTCCCCCCATCCACCCTGTGCGTACCCCCCATCCACCCTGTGCGTACCCCCCATCCACCCTGTGCGTACCCCCATCTACCCTTTGCGTACCCCCATCTACCCTGTGCGTGCCCCCCATCCACCCTGTGCGTGCCCCCCATCCACCCTGTGCGTACCCCCATCCACCCTGTGCGTACCCCCATCTACCCTGTGCGTACCCCCATCTACCCTGTGCATACCCCCATCTACCCTGTGCGTACCCCCATCTACCCTGTGCATGCCCCCAGCCACCCTGTGCGTGCCCCCATCCACCCTGTGCGTGCCCCCATCCACTCTGTGCGTGCCCCCCATCCACCCTGTGCGTGCCCCCCATCCACCCTGTGCGTGCCCCCACCCACCCTGTGCGTGCCCCCCATCCACCCTGTGCGTGCCCCCCATCCACCCACCATGTGCATCCTGTGCGTACCCCCATCCACCCTGTGCGTGCCCCCCATCCACCCTGTGCGTGCCCCCATCCACCCTGTGCGTGCCCCCCATCCACTCTGTGCGTTCCCCCCATCCACCCTGTGCGTTCCCCCCCATCCACCCTGTGCGTTACCCCCATCCACCCTGTGCGTTTCCCCCATCCACCCTGTGCGTTCCCCCCATCCACCCTGTGTTCCTCCCATCCACCATGTGCATGCCCCCCATCCATCCTGTGCGTACCCCCATCCACCCTGTGCGTACCCCCATCCACCCTGTGCGTACCCCCATCCACCCTGTGCGTACCCCCATCCACCCTGTGCGTACCCCCATCCACCCTGTGCGTGCCCCCCATCCACCCTGTGCATGCCCCCAATCCACCCTGTGTGTACCCCCCCATCCACCCTGGGCGTTCCCCCCATCCACCATGTGCATGCCCCCCATCCACTCTATGCATGCCCCCCATCCACTCTGTGCATGCCCCCATCCACTCTGTGCATGCCCCCATCCACCCTGTGCATGCCCCCCATCTACCCTGTACGTGCTGCCCATCCACCATGTGTGTGCCCCCCATCCACCCTGTGCGTACCCCCATCCACCCTGTGTGTGCCCCCCATCCACCCTGTGCATGCCCCCCATCCACCCTGTGCATGCCCCCACATCAACCCTGTGCGTGCCCCCCATCCACCCTGTCCATGACTCCCATCCACCCTGTGTATACCCCTCCCCCCATCCACCCTGTGCGAAACCCTCCGCCCATCCACCCTGTGCATACCCACCATCCACCCTGTGCATACCCACCATCCACCATGTGTGTGCCCCAATCCACCCTGTGGGTGCCCCCCATCCACCGTGCGGCGCGCTGCGTGTGGCTGCCAAGCCGTGCATGTCCCCTACCGTGCCCCTCGTGTTCCCCACCCTCTTCCATGTCACACGTGTTCCTCACACCACCCGTGTCCCCCACCCATCGCCATGCGTGTCACCCTACCTTCCCACCCCACACGTGTTCCCATCCCATGCCACACACGCAAACACACGCACGCAGCTCAGTTTATAAAAAATGTGTGAAACAATTAGCAAAGAATACCTGTGTACAACGATGACGCTGAACCTGAAAAGATATCTCACCCCAAGGAACAAAATCAAAGCCATAAACCATCTTGCATTATCAGTGTTCCAATACAGCTGCGGAATAGTAAACTGGCCACAAGCGGATATCAAAAAACTAGATATAAAAACAAGGAGACTCCTCACTATTCACAAAATGTTCTACAAAAATCGGTGCATCCCAAGAATGTACTTACTGAGGAAAGAAGAAGAAGGTGGTGGCCTGATGGAACTCGATGAAGAGCACAGAGTGAAGACTAAGATTAGCAGAGTATGTGAAAAGCTCAACAGTCTACCGAATACAATTTGTGTACAAGCATGAACACAACAAGCCAGAAAAGGTATCTCTCGCTCACCTTGCAAAAAACTTCCTAAAACAGGTGTGATTAGAATATGTACTCAGGCATTGCGTCCGGACATAGTACTCAGGAACAAAAAGGAAAAGACAGAATTGCTGATTGAGATATCAGTACTCAGCGATTTTGGCCTAAATAATGCAGAAATCAAGAAAATGACCAAATACCAAGATCGCAAGAATGACGTGGAAAGATCCTGGAAGCTGAAGAGCACCAAAATTGTACCAGTGATACTTGGGGCAATGGAAATGATAAAGAAGCACCTCACAGAGATCTTAAAAACCATCCCTGGGAACATCACCACAAATGAACTGCAGTTGGAGGTTGTGTGGGGCTCAGTGACGATCCTGAAAAGAGCGCTTGGAACAAAACTCTGAGAACAACAAAACTTTACAACTTGGACCATGAATCGCAATCCTTCACCGAAACGGGGGTGGATACTTTGAGTCCTGGGAAGACTCGTTTCCATCTTCTAAAACCCAAATTATGGAGATAACAACGGCGCGCGCGCACACACACACACACACACACACACACACACACACACACACACACACACACACACACACACACACACACACACACACACACACACACGTGTCCCCTATGCCACATACCCGCACACTCCCTCCGCGAGTGCAGCCCACGCCCCCTCCCTCCACGTGCCGTTCCACCTCTCCCCACTGCGTAGATGCTTTTGTTGATGTTTGGGTTTTGTCTCAAAGAGCAAAGTCATTGATCGGCTATTTATAAGTGTGCAATGATATAACATCATGCTGTGTATTTCAGTTTGAGAACATGACGCACAGGAGGAACCTTCCAGAATGGATGGCACATCAGGATGAAGGTTGCTTGGACAAACGACCGAGGGTACAATATGCTCTTGATAAGTAAATAAATATTTTCTTTGAAAAGTTCCATTAATGATTAATGTACACTTATCAAATAAGTAGTTTCTGTTACCTCCGCCATCTGCGATGGATGAAATATCACATTGTAACATCTTGAATGTGAGGGTTTAAGCAGTGGAAAAGCACAATTTCTTGTGTCTCTTGCCTCTTACCATTGGAGGAGGAGGATCTTTTGCAGGAGACCTTCATTGGGCCATGATCTCTGCCAATACTCCTCCGCACTGCAGTGCTTCATACTGGTCCCTCATGGACGTTTGAGCACTTTAATCCTTTCCTGGTTTCTCTCTCCTCTCCTCTCTCTCGCTCTCTGTATGTGTGTGTATGAATGTGTTCTCATCTCGGTGATAGTTTTTCTTGTTGTACAAGGGCTTATTTATTCTTATCGTCATCTTACTATAATTCACCAAATGTCCGTCTGTCCGTCCGTTCGAGGGTACCACAAAAACGGCTGAACCGATCGCCACGATATTTTGGGTGGGTAATCCTGGGACCCCCTGGAGTAAAATAGGCCATATTGTTTTTCCAATTTTTCCAATTTTCCAGTTTTTCCAAACACGATGGAATAATATTTACTGATATGAACAGTGATGTGGCTTTTATTGAAATTCTACAAATACTGTTGAGATTTTGATGAGAATTATGAACCTGCCGCGAATGCGGAAGTGGACAACCACCTTTAGAGGCCATTTTCCCCCGCAGAGCAGGGGTTGGCCTTTTTGGGGCACCGTGGTCCCCTTTTTGAAGCAATGTTTTATGGTCGGATGCCCTTCCTGCTGCCAACCCTATTAGTCACCTTTTGCGACACACAGGGAATTACCAGTTTGCCGACCTCAGGAAGGATGACAGGCTGAGTCAACCCCCCTGGTGTTAATTCAGCTATCGACCGGGATTCGAACCCAGGATCCTAGGATCCCAAGTCGGCACCCTAACCGCTAAGCCAACACCAGGCGCGGAAGTGGACAGATTACGGCAATTAGCTGGTTTGATAATATCCCAATACAACCGTCATTTAAAACTTTTTTTTTGAAGCATCAATTGATGATTGGAATTGAGTGAATACAATTACGATTTTGAATTCGTAATTGTATTCACCCAACCGTACGGAACTTCACATCAGGATTTAAATATTTGTTTGTGTCACAAATGTTGTTAAAAGCTTATTTTTATATTAATGTTATTTAATTTGTGATTGGGGTTATGCTGTTGGGAATGAAAATGGAGATAACGAGTTCAAGTGAATGATGAAATGCCGTGATGGTTTCTACTTTCTAAACGTGAAATTCACGGATCGCCATTTGCAGATTCGCCATGGACCCACAATCGATGTTTCTATACGTGAATGTACCTGTTTGTTTGCGTACGGATACGTTTTTCATGGAAGTCCTTCACGAATTTGCTGTCCATGTCTCACGTGCGACTGAAGGTGCTACAGGAATGTGGAATTTATTGGTTTCATGCTTTAGCATTCGCTGTTTCTGCATTGTCTGTGCTTCTGGCCTCCCACCTGTGCGTAGCATGGGTACCTCACTAGTTTAAAGAAATCAGAGGCCATAAGGCCAGAAGCTGTTTAAAGAAGCTGTGCTTGTCAGTTCCATAAAACCGTGTCTTGTGGGTCACTTGTTCCAGAGGTTTTGGCTTCTCCCTGGAGTGTCTCAATAAGTTTAAAAATCCCTATAACCAGTGTGTGCAGTTGGTTCCCGCTTGGAATAATATCGTTCCTCTCCGCTCGGACAAGCTATCACCTCCAAAGTGTTTTTAAGCCAGTCACCCTTGAAGTCACTGCTCTGGCATTTTATAGCCCCTTGCCCAACTTGTATTTAACAGACACAGGTGGGGGCCGTAAATGCAACAATACATCTCCCCTCAATTTCTTGTAAACATGAAAAGTTGACATAATATGAGATATTTTACTTATTTTCATCTTTTTTAAATCAGATAGACATGGCCTAATTGATTGATTTTTTTTTTTTGGATCACTTATTTAATGCAAAAGAGGCAGGTTTTGCGGCATGTTGACTGCGTAACATGAGTTTTGGCACTCCAACATCACGAATGGCGAATCACAGAATGGCCTGCTTTCTGGTCTTGCACCCTCTGCCCTTTCTGTGCTCTTTCTCCTGCATGTTTCTTCAGGGCTTTTGCATTCTGCCAGTTCCCCACTTAAAATTAAACTCAACTTCCTGGCTCACTGCTCATCTCCACACATTTGTTCTTTTATTTTGCTTGTGGAGCCAACTTTCTCAGTTTGTTAATCTCGTTCTTCCTTCCGGGGATGTCACTCAGGTCCCATCCCCACACGTGGTCTTTTCTCGGCTAGTGTTCTGCGCCAGTGGATATTTGCTACTATGGATGGAATTGAAAAGCAAGCTCCTATTTAAAGTCCACCAGCAACCCCATCCAAGTGAAACTCTCAAAATCCAGAACCACTGAACACCCCCACTCATCTGTTACCTTTGCCCCATTTGCGTCTGTTTTCCCCTCCTGCTCCACTTTCCAGAGTCTCTTCAATCTGACTCTGCTTTGCAGGTCTTCAAGACAGCTGTTTACCACCATCCCAAATCATGCCCTATTCAAAGCCATGATATTTTCTACACCTGCTAAACCACCTCCACCCTTCCCAAAAATTTGCTTCTGTATCCATCTTGTCCACCCCTTGTGTTTTCCCCTACCCCTCATCATTACCTGTATCCCTTACTTGTCTGTCTCTGTCTATATTCCCCCTTCTCCTGCTGTTCATATTTTTACCCTCGCCAGAGGAGAGGGTATTACATTTAAGTCATATTGTTTGTCGGCACGGAATAATTATGATTTTCTCTGCAACTGTTCGTCCGATTGACAGGAAACTTTCACCATAGGTACACCTCCACCTGTAGAATTTTTTAAAATGACCTATGACCAGGCCGCCCCACCAAGTTCAGCCCAAGAGCAGACCGCAAGATGCTGAAAGAAGTCTCTAAGAACCCCAGAATGTCATCACTGGACCTACAGGTAGCTCTTGCCACTGTTGATGTCAAAGTGCACGAGTCTACCATTAGAAAGAGGCTGCACAAATTTGATCGACATGGGAGGTGTGCCAGGAGGAAACCTTTGCTGTCCAGAAAGAACATCAGGGCAAGACTAAAGTTTACCAATGCCAAAGGCAAAGACCAGCACTTCTGGAACAATGTGCTCTGGACAGATGAGTCAAAGGTAGAGCTATTTGGCCACAGTACCAGAAGACATGTTTGGCAAAAACCAAAGATAGCATTTGACCACAAGAACCTGATACCAACTGTAAAGCATGGTGGTGGAAATATTATGGTTTGGGGCAGCTTTGCTGCATCAGGGCCTGGGCAGCTCACCATCATAGAATCCACTATGAATTCTTCATTGTACCAGAGAGTGCTTGAGGATAATGTGAGGCCATCTGTCAGAGAGTTGAAGCTCAACTGAAGGTGGACCTTGCAACATGACAATGACCCTAAACATACCAGTAAATCCACCAAGGAATGGCTAAAAAGAAAGAAATGGAGGGTTCTGGAATGGCCAAGTCAAAGCCCGGATCTAAATCCCATCGCGATGTTGTGGGGGGATTTGAAACGAGCTTTGCATGCAAGAAAGTTTGTCGTTGAAGGCGGCAAAAAGGGTTGGCGTCAGGAAGGGCATCCGGCCGTAAAACATTGCTTCAAAAAGGGGACCAAAAAAACAACAACTACCACGGTCCCCGAAAAGGCCAACCCCCACTTTGCGGGGAAAAATGGCCTCTAAACGGTGGTTTTTTTTTTTTGTGCATGCAAGAAACCCCTCAAACATCGCACAGCTGAAAGAATTCTGCATGGAGGAGTGGGCAAAAATTTCTCCCAGTCGATGTCAGAGACTGGTCGACAGTTATAAGAAAGGCCTACTTGAGGTTGTTTCTGCCAAAACGGGCAATACCACCTATTAGAGCCAAGGGTGTACTTACTTTTTCCACATGTGAAATTTGCATTTATGTTCATTTAAATTATACAATGGACTACAAAATGTAAATGTTTCATGATATTTGTTATATTATATCACCTTAATCTATCAATATTGTTGAAATGAAGATCAAATAGCTGTATGTTGAAATATGTTGAAGAAGTCAAAACTTTACATGGGGTTTACTTACTTTTTCACGTGACTGTGTGCGCGCGTGTACACACACACACATGCACACACACACACGCACACACACACACGCACACACACACACACACACACACACACACACACACACACACACACACACACACACACACTACTATCCCCTCTTTCTTTTCCCAAATAACTAATTTTGAATGAGTAAAACCAGAAAGTGACAAAATAAAGGGATAATTAATTACAAGTATAACTATAGTAATGTGATGTTGTTTAAGAAGCTGCCAGTGGAATTGTCGCCAACGTTGTTTCCTGTGGTGCGGCAGGGTGTTGGGAAAGATGTGCCAGATATATATTTTCCTGGATCCATCACTTACAGCTATGAAAGCAATGACTGCTCATTGATTTGCGATGATTTAAGGTAAGACTTTAGTGCATTCATGTTGTGGGATGAAAGGGCGAAACATACACCCTGATAGGAGTTTGAACTTGGCTGAGCTTTGCTAATTTGCAAATGTTTGAAGTCGGAATCCATGTTCTCATTTTTGTCAGCTGGATGTACCGTAGTCAGTCACTCGTGTATAATCTGCTCTTGTATGTAATGCGCAGGGCACTATTCAGATAAAATTCTTAGGAAAATATCAGTTTATATGTATATCCTGCACGCCATAAATGAACTCCAGCTCAGAACTGGAAATGAAGTGAACTCAATATCAGTGTTTTGCTGATTAATATGGAGAGATTCATTTTAGATGGTGTTTAATTGTTTAATTTGGCATACCAGATAACTTCTAACTTGTATGAAACAACTCTTACTGAATGTGTGATGTCTATCAAGTTAGCACAGTAAGACTTTGTTGCACTAAATTGCAAGTCTTTACCGAGTCATTGGCTTTACAGTAATTATCAAGCAGTCTGCTGTGCTGCAATACACCTGCTAATCCCCAAGTTTATTTTCTTTCTATGGCTGTATATATATATATATATATATATGTATATATAAAACTGTGAGAAATAGTAGAAACTCCACAGTACGAGCAGGGCGTCTCATTTTTATTAAATAAATAATCGGGAGATTGAATAAGACGCGGATGTAGCTTCAGGACGGTCGATCTTTAATTCTCGACAAGCTTTCGACCAACAAAGGTCTTCTTCTTAGTTGTCCCCAAGTTCAGCGGAAGTCTCCAATGTCTCCAGACATTCCGCTGAACTTGGGGACGACGAAGAAGAAGACCTTTGTTGGTCGAAAGCTTGTTGAGAATGAAAGATCGACCGTCGTGTAGCTACGTCCGCGTCTTATTCAATCTCCCGATTATATATCTGATAAATCTGAAATAATCATCATTGGCCCAAAAACGCTCACAAAATCCACCCATAACTTTGCCCTCAACATCGACGGTATCCCAGTATCCACCTCCCCTCACATCCGGAATCTTGGCGTCATCTTTGACCAAACCCTCTCCTTCGACAAATACACTAAACAGATCACAAAGTCAGCCTTCTTTCACCTGAAAAACATTGCCCGTCTCCGCTCATCCCTCTCCTCCACGGCTGCAGAAACCCTCATCCACGCCTTCATCACCTCCCGTCTGGACGACTGCAATAGCCTCCTCTATGGTTCACCCTCAAAAATCACCAATAAACTCCAATACATTCAGAACTCCGCTGCCCGTCTACTCACCCATTCCCGGACCCGTGACCACATCACCCCTGTCCTTTACAAGCTTCACTGGCTCCCCATCCCCCAGAGAATCCAGTACAAAATCCTCCTCTTGACATACAAAGCCCTCCATAACCTGGCCCCATCCTACCTGGCTGACCTCCTCTCCAGACACACTCCCACCCGCAACCTCCGCTCTGCTGGTACCAACCTCCTGACCCCCTCCATCCGGACCAAATTCAGATCCTGGGGGGACAGGGCCTTCTCCATCGCTGCTCCCACCCTCTGGAACTCACTACCTCACACCATCAGAGACTCCTCCTCACTCACCACATTCAAAACATCACTAAAGACCCACCTGTTCAACACTGCATTCAACATTCAACCCACAGCATTTAACCCCTGACTATCACTTCTCCTTCTCCCTCCTTTTGCTTTAAATATTTCCCTATTGATTCTTGTCTTTTTGCAATTGTTGTTTTCATGTATTGTTATGCATTATGTTTTCCACTCTGTCAAAGCGCCTTTGGGCTTCTTGAAAAGCGCTATACAAAATAAATGAATTATTATTATTATTATATATATACTGTATATGTATATATATATAGATATACAGACTTGGCATTTAATATGGAATATATATTTTTTCTTGACTTGGGTTTACTTTCTTAACTCAGTATATCAATCTGGTGAGTTTCTTTTACACTTGGGTGATTTATTTGTTAAAAGAACCATGTCACTGATTGTCTGTCGCAGCAAGAAGTCAACAACAGGATTATATCACAGGTGGCGTGGCAAAATGTACGGACAGGTGCATTTGATGATTGGCTTCACAGTCGGGTATACAAGGGTTATTACCTTCGCAAAAGCGGAAGGTTATGTTTTGATCGCTGTGTATTTATTTGTATGTCTGTGTGTGTGTGTGTGTATGTTATTCGCATAACTCAAAAAGTATTCAACCGAATTGCATGAAATTTGGTGGGATGATTGGTTATTATACGGGACACATTTGATTAGATTTTGGGAGCAATCGGGTCAAAGGTCAAGGTCAAGGTCACGAAAAGGTCAAAATCGTATTTTTGTTGTTCTGTTCCCTACACTCCCATGCCAAGTACAGAACAGTAGCTGCGGCGAAGGTATGCGCTCTACCGAGTGCCCGTTCTAGTTGCGTTCTGTATTAGTGGAAAACAACTGCTGCACGTCTCCAAAAGTTATTGCCGCTTCCTCTGGAGATGGTCCGTCAACTCGACAATGCTGTTTGTCATGGAGTGGTGGCTTTACGAAATTACGGCGTGAAACAGCGTGCTATTGCTTGGCAGTATGGCATCACTCAAGGTAAGGTGTCAAAGATCCTGAAACGAAATGCTCAGAGGCGTGTCCCTACTCCAATACCGATGCCAGGACGTCCCCGCAGAACCACAAGGAGGGATGATCGCCAGCTGCACCGGTTAGTCCGCAATGGCCGTACCAAGTCAGCTAATCGGCTTCGGGCTGAGTGGCAGCAACTGACAAATGTGCCTTTATCCAGAAGGCAAGTCAACCAACGACTGGTTCAAGCAGGCTATCGTGCCAGGCGTCCCCTGAGAAAGCCACGCCTGACCAGATAACACCGCCAGCGCCGATTGCAGTGGGCCAGAGAGCACCGTCAATGGCAGCCAGGACACTGGAATCACGTCATCTTCAGTGACGAGTCCAGATTTCTGGTCTATCGTCAAGATGGCCGCGTCCGAGTGCGCAGACAAGTGCATAAAGCCTACAACAAAGATTGTATAGTGCCAAGAGTCCAAGCTGGAGGTGGTGGGGTGACCGTTTGGGCTGCTTTTCATGCAGGGGGCAAAACTGACCTGGTTGTTCTGAATGGAAACCTGAACCAGTTCAAGTACAGGGCCATTCTGGAAGAATCATTGCTTCCATTTGCTCGTGCAGCCTTTCGAGGAAACTGTCTTCCAAGATGACAATGCACGGCCTCATCGTGCTCGCATGATCCAACACTTTCTTGCTGACCGTGGTGTAGACATATGGAGTGGCCTGCCATGTCCCCGGATATGAATCTGATAGATAACTTGTGGGCAGAATTAACGCGTCAAATCAACCACTTGGACGAGTAGCCGACCTCTGTGCGTGAATTGCAGCAGGCTATTGTCACTGCATGGCAAGCGATTCCTGTCCAAACCTTGGCAAATCTCGTGAACAGCATGCCTCAACGTGTACGTGCTCTCCTGAATGCTCGTGGGAGTTACACGAAGTACTGAACTGTAATTTTACTGTCCGTAATCCCAGTCGTAATTTAACTTTTGTTTTTGTTAAAAAACAAAATTTGGCTAATGTGCAAAATAAAGAGATACTTCTGGAAAACGTAAAGAAGTTTAACACAGTACTGTCCATGAATTGAGTTCGATATCAGTTTACATCACTTTCAAGGATCAATTTATTTGTTTCAAAATGTCAAATGTGGTTTTTGTTTCTTTTAAAGGTCACATTAACAAAATCTAGAATAATTTCAACATAATTCCAATGAACTTTTGGTTCTAAGACATCTTGAAAAGTAATTTCACCCCCACAAAAAAAATATTCCATATTAAATGCCAAGTCTGTATATATATATATATGTGTATGTTTTGCAAAATTTGTAATCGTATTACAGCATCCATCACAGGCTCTATTCCCATCATATTTCACAATTCATCATTTGTCTTCCTCTCTCTCAACGATACTCCGCACATCCACCGAACCATTAGCATTTCCACCCTTTCCAGCATTCGTTGCTGCTCTACGTTCATTACCCATGTCTCACTCCCATAAATCATAACACTTCTCACACATGCAGCATACACCTTTCCCTTCAGCTTCAACGACACTCCCCTCCTCATCAGCAAGCCACTCATTTCCTGAAACTTCTTCCATGCACATCTCACTCCATCAACCGTTGCCGAGTCTGATCCACCTTCTCCATTCAGCATGTCTCCTCGGTAGCAAAATGTTTTCACACCTTCCAGCTTCACGCAGTCTCCAAGATCCAACTCAACATTTCCTCCATCTGCAGCTCCCTCTGTGCACACCTTACACTTGAATGTAGCTGCCACATTGGTTTATGACTCTCTCAGACCACTACATTTTGATGAACCCACTCAGCGCACATTGTACATTGAATGAATTCCACTCCGACACCCTTCCTGCACACAACACACGGCCACTTCCCAGTTCTTTCCACCTCACCACATGCTTTACCACTTGCCATCACGTTCGTCTTTCCGATATTCACCTTCAGACCTTTTGTTTCCATACATTCCTTCCACTTGTTCATCTTCTCCTTCAGAGTGTGTGATGCTCACCACTGTTGCCGTCCTTCGTCCTTACAGCTGTACGCGCTCTCTCGTACATTGCCATCACTACTCTGATCAACCATTCCTCCACTCCTAACTTCCTCAATGCCCATGTCACTACTTCGTGTGGAACCCTATTGAATGCTTTCTCCAGATCAACAAACTCAAGAAACAACTTCTTCCTCTTCTCCATGTACTTCTCCTGAAACTGCCTTACAATAAAAAGCGCGTCTGTCGTTCCTCTTCCTGGCATAAATCCAAATTGCATTTCGTCGATTTTCACTTTCCTTATCCTCTTCTCCAACACCCTTTCCAATACCTTAATTCCATGCTTTAATAACTTTATCGCTCGATACGAACCACAGTCTAGAAGGTCACCTTTCCCCTTGTATAGAGGGATGAGGGACTCGATTCCCAAGCCACTGGAATGCGGCCTTCTTTCACAACCAGATTACAGATCTCTGTTATTCTCTTCACACCCCAACTTCCCGCTTCCTTCAACATATCTCCCACAACTCCCGTCGGCCCTCCTGCTTTTCTAATCTTCATTGCTTTTATCGCTTCCTCAACTTCCTTCTCAGTTATCTTCTCTGCCAGTCCTAAAACTGGGTTACTCTTTATGTTGCCATCCCATTCATTCTCTGCATTCAACAGCATTTCCATATATCTCTTCCATCTTCCTTTAATTCCATCTGGGTCCACAACGATTTGTCCCACTTCATCCTTCAAGCAACTCACCCCCATCACATCACACCTCTCCTTCGCTATCTGCTTTGCAATCCTGAATACCGCTCTCTGACCCTCTTCCAAATCCAAGCGTTTTCCGAACATTTTCCTGTATGCCACCTGTGCCTTTGCTACCTCTTTCTTTGCAGCCTTCTTGGCTGCCTTATAACTTTCATGCTCTGCCTCTGTCCCCCAATATGCACTGCATTTTAAAGATGGCGATGCCCAGTGACGAAGGTTGGTTTTGTGTCGGTGTAAGAAATCTGAAGAAATTGTGCTTTCACTTTAGGTCTCATGGATAATACGCACCCCAAATTTTGATCAGATATTTCTGGGGGAAACAATTGCAGCTTCTAGTCGAGTGATTACGGTATACTGCACATGCTTGATAATTTGGGGTTTTTTTTCTTACCCCCAGAATGCCTTGTTATATATTTTTATTATTGTTTTTTTGCTCCACCATCCCATCAGGTCACAACTATCAGATGGGGCTGCACTCGGGTTTGATATGGAATGGCCAATTGCAAGTGCTGGAGAAAAGGAAAATAAAACGGCCATTGTCCAGCTCTGTCCTTCCTCCATGCACTGTTACTTGCTGCATGTCAGCAACATGATGTGTACGTATATCACTTTGATCCACTGTGTTTTGTACTCGAAGTGGAACTTCAAAACATGGCTTCATTTGTTAATTTATCACTCATACTTGAGAATCATTCACGGTTTTGGAAAGGCAAATGGGAAGATTGGGTTCAGGGTGACCAAGCAACGCTACACGTGCCTTTAGGCTTTTAATATAACTAGCAGAGTACCCGCCCTACGGGCGATCTTGGTGATCTTGGTCGCCAAGCAGCACATTCCTCTGACACATCCCTTTATTTGGGCGGTGTATAGGCAACAGAATACTGCCTCGATCAGTCCCAAAAATAAAAATAAACTTGGTTACATAGCATGAAGCAAAAACATGCCTACTGCTTATGTACATATTCAGGATGCATCATAAGCTGCGTTTCCCTCTACAAGTATTGCATGCATGCTTACATGCAGGGAATATATATATCTATATATTTCTTGGATAATTCGTGGTTGAATTTCTTGGATAATTCTAATTGCGCTGGTCCATAGGCTGACACCAGATGCCTGAAGCCTGAGGTCTATATGTACTGTCACCTTTATTTGGCCTAATGACGCCTATCGGCTCCAACCTTTCGATATTAGATGATTCTTTTCACACTCACTTAGGTTGTTTTACACTGAACACAAAGCTTGTAGGTAGGGCATGGCGATTATTAATATGAAACTTCTGATGAGTATTAGGTTTACCACAGCACCAAAATGCCAGCCGTATGATTTTATTTTTCAGGTTACAATTGTGGGTGTTGTCGGGTCAACTGTCCAACCAAGGGGTATTGAGCGGACATGCATACATACAAACACTTGCTCCATTATATATAGATTATATTTTTTTCCATGAGGACTTTTCATTACCTTAGAGATTGCAAGGTGCAATGTTTTTATTTTTGGGTGAATTCGCAGACCTAGATTTCCACTTCCACTGGTTTCCTCATTTTCTGAATGACAGGGTCGTTTCCGAGATTCTAAATAATTTAATAGGAATTGTTACACAGACTTTGACAATGCATTTTTATAACATTGGATTTGTGAAACTTCAGGCCAACAATGTGAAACACGTACTATTATAAAACGTATTATAAAAAGCGTATTATAAAATTATAAAATACCGAAAGTATACGTATTATAAAAGCATACCGAAAGAGGGTGTCAGGCAGGTTTGTATGTTTGCCTTCTTTGCTCAGCAACTGTAAGATGCAGTTCTATTTGGCATCTCTGGCATAGCCCCGGCATGGATTATGACGTGACTTTGTGTCAGTGCAGTAGTTAATTACATGGTTACTTAACTTACTGATCAATGTGCTGTGTGTGAGGCTTCCCCTTTGTGAAATGTTTTTCTTTTGCCAGTGCTGTAATTAGCCCGGAGATTCCACACAAGCTTGCTTTTCTTTATGTACAGATTTGTCTGCAGTCATCAAACCTAGCCTTTCGTCCTGCTACACAGAATCTTGTGGTGAGACAGTTGCCTTCAAACAGCTTACCTTCTCTTCCTGGAAGATAAAGGCCAACATGACTGCATTAGACAAAAACTAAATAAGACACAAACTACTACCCCCATTTTCATTACTACCACCCCATAAAAAAAACTCAAAATAATGACGAGATTAATATTAAAACGCAGAAGGCAGCCTGAATGATAAAGAGTGGAGATGCAACCGCTGACCACCGGATGTTAACAACAGTTGCTCTTACAGCACCTCAGGTTGCCATGAACGGCGTATCGGAAGGCACCAAGCCTACATCTCCTATTTTATATCTACGATTATTATACAATTCAGAATAATGATGAGATTAATATTAAAACTCAGAAACCAGTCCGAATAATAATAATGAGTGGAGATGCAGCCTCGGACCATCTGCTGTGAACAACACCACTGTTCTTACAGCACATCCTGTTGCCGCGAATATTGTGTTTGAATGCGCCAGGCCGGCATCTCATGTTGTGCATCTTTGATTATTATTCCAGTGAAAGAATTTGGAATTGGAATGGTGACTCTGCTCTGATCCATCTACCTCATCACCCTGCACAATCACACCGGAATACTATTATAGTGCAACACGCGCAACAGCCAATGGCTGTTCAAGAAGTGATTTGGCATGCAGCGGAGAGGGCACTGCTTTCGCCATTGTGCCAATGATTACGCTGCCGCGTGCCAATGGTGGCACGCGTGCCTAAGGTTGCCGACCCCTGCTATAGAGTATCATTTGGAAAATTTTCGGTGCTAATTTTTCGTACATGTATACACAATCGTCGGTTAATGGTATCGAGTATTCTGCGGCCTAGTACTCGTAGGCTTAGACTACCGTACCGTCTCCGACCTTGTGGTTTGTTTTTCTCTCAGCGATTGGTCGAATGCGCTGAAATTATTTTCGTTCTCTGTTTCGTACCAGTCGTTCACCCCGTACCTCCTTGTTTAATATCTGTACTCACAAAAAAAAAAAAAAAAAACCCCCCAAAAAAATATTTCCTTCCCAGGTCTTATTCCTTTATTTGTTGTTCTTTTTGTTCGTTCGTTCTTCGTTCGCGATCACGCGGTTAGAAATGTATAATCTCTCCCCTGAACAACTATTTTCTCTCATATATTATAACACCCTTTTCTTCTTTTCCTACAAAAGGATGCTTTCGTCTTGCTCACCAAATCTATTCATTCCAAAAAATATATATAATACCATCTCTTACAGTTCCTCCTTTCTACATTCCCTAAACTATCCAGAACTCCATCCCTCCTCCAGTGTCCTCAAACGTATTTTTGACTCGAAGGTCTCAAACTCATTTTGCAAAAAATGTTCGTTTCCCATGAATCGTACACTTTTCAAAATCCAATCTCACCCCTCCCCTCCAAATCCTCCCCATCACCCATCCCTTTAAAATCTCCCCCCTTGCCCCTTCCCTCCCCTCCCTCCTAAACTCCCCCCACACCCCTCCCCTCCGAGACTCTCCCTCGCTCCTCCCCTCCTAGACTCCCCTCTCACCCCTCCTCCTCAAAGCATCCTCCCTGCTTCTTCCTCCTTCCAACTTTCACCTTCATCTCCCCAAACCTTCTGCCTTGCTCTTCCCCCTCCTCAAATAACACCTCACTGTGCCTCACCCAATCTCCATCAAACCTTTTGTCCGCCCCATTCTTCCCTTTCTCCAAGCTATTCTGAAATCTCTGACACACCTTCAACAGCTCTCCCTACCTCTTCCTCCTCTTCCACATCTTACCCTACCCCTCCCCCCCCCTGTTCTGGACCCGATGCTCCCCTTTCCTCTTCATTAACGGTATGGACCTCAAACATCCGGGGCCTTCGCTCAAACTTGACTGACCTCTCCATACAGGTTGCTTCTGACAAACCAGATGTGATCTGCTTAACAGAAACTTTCCTCCTCATGATGTCTCTGATGCCTTGGTATCTCTCCCAGGTTACTCCCTCCTCCGGTATGATAGACCTGAGCCTCGTCCTGGAGGTGGGGTTGCTATCTTTATAAAAAACTCTCTTCCTCACTCGCCCTCCACTGCCCTCTCTCCACCTCACCCCCAGGAATACCTTTGGCTACGGCTTCCCCTTCGCTCCCACCTTTTGTTCATATGTGTGTTGTACCGTCCACCAATCAGCGATGACTCCATCTACATCTCACTGTCTGATAATATGGACCAACTTCTATCTACCCATCCCAACTCTCTCTTCCTCATATGTGGTGATTTCAATTGTCACCATGCCAGTTGGCTGGGTGTGGGTACCTCTCTCACCAGCCATGGCTCTTCAGCAAAGGACTTCTGCGACTCACTGGGACTGACACAATCTGTCAATTTCCCGACCCGGATCTCAGTCAACGGAGCATCTTCTCTTCTGGATTTGGTTATGACAAACTTCCCTGAAAATGTCTGCTGCTCTTCTTCTGCTCCAATCGGCTCTTCTGATCATGTGCTTGTCAAAGTGGACATCTCTCTGACCATTCTCAGAGAGCCTCCTCAGCGTCGACGAGTCTGGCATTTCACTCAGGCCAACTGGCACGGTCTTCAAGCAGCCATCAATCATCTGGACTGGTCTCCCATCTCTACCGCCTCTGACATCAACTCATCCTGGGAATTCTTTCAAAGTAAATTGCTCTCTCTCATGCACAGATTTATACCATCTCGTCTTCAGTTGTCATACCCTTCCTCCCGTCCATGGTACACGGAATCTTGTGGTGAGGCTGTTGCCCTGAAACAACTTGCTTTCGTCTCCTGGAAAGCAAATCCAACGGAAGGAAATCTCATTTCCTTTCACAAAGCCCGAAACAAGTGTGTGTCCACCCTCAGGAGAGCCAGGAAACAATATCTCACCATTCTCAAGACCGAACTCTCTTATCTGTCTCCCTCTTCCAAATCCTGGTGGCGTCTGGTCAAATCTGTTTCTGGTGTTTGTTCCCCCTCCATCCCCTCCCTCACCTCAAACGGCTTAACGGCTGACTCCGCACGTGAAAAAGCTGAATGCCTCAACTCTGTGTTTGCCTCTAAATCTTGTGTCCCAAACCCATCCCTCTCTGTACCCACCGTACCCAGTCGTACCCAGCTGCTCCTGGACTCTGTGTCCTTTCCTCCTGACAAGGTGGAAAAGTTTCTGTCAACCCTCGACTCTGATTCTGCAACTGGTCCTGACGGCATCAGCCCACGGGTCCTAAAATCATGTTCTTCTGCTCTTTCACTCCCTCTTTCTGTTCTCTTCACCCTCACTTTAGCTCAAGGTCATCTGCCATCTGCTTGGAAATCAGCCAACATCACCGCTTTGCACAAAAAAGGTGCAAAAACAGATCCCAGCAACTACAGATCAATCAGCCTGCTCCCAATTATCAGCAAAGTCATGGAATCCATCATTGCTTCAGATATTAAATCTTTCCTCTTCTCCAATGGCTTGATCTCTGATCATCAATTTGGTTTCAGACCTGGTCACTCTACTCTGGACATGCTGCTTCTGCTTTCTCAACAATGGATGGAGGTCCTCAACGCCAAACAGGAAATTAGAGCTGTCTCCCTTGACATTTCACGTGCCTTCGATACGGTCTGGCACCCTGCTCTGCTCTCCAAACTCTCCTCCTTTGGTATCCATGGAAATCTCCACGCATGGCTGGCGGACTTCCTCTCTGGTCGTAGTCAACGTGTGGCCCTGAATGGGTTTCTCTCATCTCCTCTTCCTGTTCAGGCTGGAGTTCCCCAAGGTCGTGTTCTGGGCCCTGTGCTTTTTCTGGTCTTCATCAATGATCTCTCTGACTCTCTTGAAAATCCTCTCTATCTCTTTGCTGACGACTCTACTCTATGTCGCTCCATTCCTCATCCCTCAGATCGGCAGTCTGCAGCCTCCTCACTCTCTGCAGACCTGGACAAAATCACAGACTGGTCAAACAAGTGGAACATGTCTTTCAATCCTGACAAATCTCACACTCTTACAATGTCTCTCCGAAAGGACCGACTGGACAACCCTCCCATCTACTTTCTCAACAATCCTCTCCAAGAAGTTCTGTCGCTCAAGCTTTTGGGTCTCACTATCTGCCATGATCTTTCTTGGGAAAACCACATTTCCAAGCTGGCCTCCAAAGCCAGTCGCCGACTGGGCATCCTCCGTCGTGCGAAGTCCTTCCTTGGCACACCTGAGCTCCTCACCACATACAAGGCTTTCATCCGCAGCTCAATGGAATACTGTTCCCCCCTCTGGGCTGGTGCTCCTGCCTCACACCTTGCTCGGCTTCACGCTGTTGAGGCCAAAGCTTTCAGAATCATTGGAATCTCCTGCGATGTAGTCAACGCCGAGGGCCTTTCACTCTCTCACCGCAGGCAGGTTGGTGGTCTTTCTGTCTTATACCGACTCCTCTCCGGCCTTGCTCCCCCAGCTCTCTCTGTGCTCTGTCCCCCCAATATTCCTTCAGGTCGCACAAGATCTGCCTGCAACCCTCTTATGGTTAAACTGCCAAAGTCTAGGCTCTCTGCTCACCTTCACTCTTTCATTCCCCTTTTCTCCCGCCTCTGGAACAAACTTCCCCACTCCCTTCAATCCCACTCCTCCCTCCAGGTCTTTAAAACAGCTGTTCACCACCATCTCTTATCTTCCCCCATCGAAAACCTTGATCTTTTCTACCCCCGGTAATTCACCCCAGAGTCCTTGCAGTGTTCATATGTTTTAATCCTCTCCCACCTCCCCCCAAGTCTTCCCGATGTCCCTGCTCTCAAATGTTGTGTTTGTGTCCTTCCCCCTCTTCCCCCTCTCTTTACTGTCCTTCCCCCTCTCTCCCCATCTTGTCTGCCGCTCCCCTTGTTTTTTGTGTTTTGTGTGTCGGTTTGTCTTTTTGTGTGATTAATGTTAGCTCTTTCACGATCCTCGATCTTGTATACAAAAAACAAACAAAAAAAAAAAAATTGACAAAAGTATTTGATCTCCACAATTCTTTATTTCACTGTTAATATTATAGAACCTTTGTTTTTGATTCAGAACTTAATATATCCTTTTAAATCAGAAAATAAAAAGAAATGGCATTGGCAAAATTATTGACACCCTGGACTTAATATTTGGTAGCACAGCCTTTGGACAAAATAACTGCAGTCGAGTGCTTCCTATAGCCGTGAATGACCTTCCCACACCTCTCTACTGGCAGTTTGGCCCACTCTTCTTGTTCAACCTGCTCCAGTTCTCCCAGATTTGAAGGGTGCGTTCTCCCAACTGCTGTTTTCAGATCTTCCCACAGGTGTTCGATTGGATTTAGATGTGGATTCATTGCTGGCCACTTCAGAACTGTCCAGCGTTTTGTCTTGAACCATTCTGGATGCTTTTTGAAGTGTGTTTGGGGTCATTGTCCTTCTGCAAGACCCATGATCTTCGACGGAGACCCAGCTTTCTGACACTGGGTTGAACATTGCGCTCCAAAATGCCTTTGTAATCTCCTGATTTCATGATGCCATGCACACATTCAAGGCACCCAGTGCCAGATGCAGCACAGCAACGCCAAAACATCACTGAACCTCCTCCATGTTTGACTGTAAGGAAGGTGTGCTTTTCTTTGAAGGCTTCATTTAGTTTTATGTAAACATAGAGATGATGTGCTTTACCAAAAATATCTAATTTGGTCTCGTCTGTCCATAGACATTCTCCCAGAAGGATTTTGGCTTGTTCAGGTGTGTTTTGGAAACCTCAAGTCGGACTTTCTTATGTCTCTCAGCAGTGGGGTCCTCCTGAGTCTCCTCCAATAGAACCCCCTTTCATTGAGTTGGTGATGGATGGTGCGAGTTGAAACTGTCGTACCTTGGGTCTGAAGGTCAACTTTAATCTGTTTGGCAGTTGATTGAGGTGCTTTTTCCACCATTCGAACAATCCTTCGCTGCAATCTTCGATCAAGTTTTCTCTTGCGGCCACGCCCTTGGTCGCCCATCTCCACTGCCTCTGACATCAATTCTTCCTGGGAATTCTTCCAAAGCAAACTGATCTCTCTCATGCACAGATTTATCCCATCTCGCCTTCAGTTGTCTTACCCTTCCTCCCGTCCATGGTACACTGAATCTTGTGGTGAGGCAGTTGCCCTGAAACAACTTGCCTTTGCCTCTTGGAAGGCTAATCCAACTGAAGGCAATCTCAGTTCCTTCCACCAAGCTCGGAACAAGTGTGTGTCTACCCTCAGGAGTGCCAGGAAGCACTATCTCTCCTCACTCAAGAATGAACTCTCAAACCTGTCTCCTTCCTCCAAATCCTGGTGGCGTCTGGTCAAATCCGTTTCTGGTGTTTGTTCCCCCTCCATCCCCTCCCTTACCTCAAATGGCCACACAGTTGACATCGCACGTGACAAAGCCGAATGCCTCAACTCTGTGTTCGCCTCAAAATCCTTAGTCCCAAACCCATCTCTCTCTGTTCCCAACTTTCCCAGTCGAACCCAACTGCTCCTGGACTCTGTGTCCTTCTCTCCTGACAAGGTGGAGGAGTTTTTGTCAAACCTCGACTCTGATTCTGCAACTGGACCAGACGGCATCAGCCCACGGGTCCTAAAATCCTGCTCTGCCGCTCTATCTCACCCTCTCTCTGTTCTTTTCACCCTATCTTTTGCTCAAGGTCATCTGCCAGCATCCTGGAAATCAGCTAACATTACCGCTTTACACAAAAAAGGTGCAAAAACAGATCCTTGCAACTACAGACCAATCAGCCTGCTCCCAATTATCAGCAAAGTCATGGAATCCATCATTGCTTCGGATATGAAATCCTTCCTCTTCTCCAATGGCTTGATCTCTGATCATCAATTTGGTTTCAGACCTGGTCACTCTACTCTGGACATGCTGCTTCTGCTGTCCCAACAATGGATGGAGTTCCTCAATGCCAAACAGGAAATCAGAGCTGTCTCCCTTGACATATCACGGGCCTTTGATACGGTCTGGCACCCAGCTCTGCTCACCAAACTCTCCTCCTATGGTATCCATGGAAATCTCCATGCAGGGCTTGCGGACTTCCTCTCTGGTCGTAGTCAACGTGTGGCCCTGAATGGATTTCTCTCATCTCCCCTTCCTGTTCAGGCTGGAGTTCCCCAAGGAAGTGTGCTGGGCCCTGTGCTTTTTCTGGTCTTTATCAATGATCTCTCCGACTCTCTGGAAAATCCTCTCTATCTCTTTGCTGATGACTCCACTCTCTGCCGCTCCAATCCTCTTCCCTCAGATCGGCAGTCTGCAGCCTCCTCACTCTCTGAAGACCTGGACAAAATCACAGACTGGTCAAACAAGTGGAACATGTCTTTCAATCCTGACAAATCTCACTCTCTTACTATGTCTCTCCGAAAAGATCGACTGGACAACCCTCCCATCTACTTTCTCAACAATCCTCTCCAAGAAGTTCTGTCGCTCAAGCTTTTGAGTCTCACTATCTGCCATGATCTTTCTTGGGAAAACCACATTTCCAAGCTGGCCTCCAAAGCCAGTCGCCGACTGGGCATCCTCCGTCGTGCGAAGTCCTTCCTCGGCACACCTGAGCTCCTCACCACATACAAGGCTTTCATCCGCAGCTCAATGGAATACTGTTCTCCCTTATGGGCCGGTGCTCCTGCCTCACACCTGGCTCGGCTTCACGCTGTTGAATCCAAAGCTTTCAAAATCATTGGAATCTCCCGCGATGAAGCTATCTCTGAGGGCCTTTCACTCACTCACCGCAGGCAGGTAGGTGGTCTTTCTGTCTTCTACCGACTCCTCTCCGGCCTTGCTCCCCCAGCTCTCTCTGTGCTCTGTCCCCCAAATATTCCTACAGGTCGCACAAGATCTGCCAGCAACCCTCTGATGGTTAAACTGCCGAAATCTCGGCTCTCTGCTCACCTTCACGCTTTCATTCCTCTTTTCTCCCGCCTCTGGAACAAACTCCCACACTCCCTTCAATCCCTCTCCTCCCTCCAGGTCTTTAAAACAGCTGTTCACCACCATCTCTTATCTTCCCCCATCCAAAACCTTGATCTTTTCTACCCCCACTAATTCACCCCAGATCCACCTTGTTTGAAATTCCAACTTCTTTCCTGGAAATCCTGGCAGTGTCCATATGGTTATACCTCTCCCACCCCCCCCCCCCCCCTTCACATGCCTCCCCCCAAAGCCCTCTCCCTCCCACAGATCTCTCGATGTCTCCATGTCTCTCGGTCCCTGCTCTCAAATGTTGTGTTTGTGTCCTTCCCCTTCTCTCCCCATCTTGTCTACCGCTCCTGATGTTATTTGTTTTATGTGTCTGTTTGTCTTTCTGTGTGATTAATGTTCGCTCTTTCACGAGCCTCGATCTTGTGTACAAAAAAAAAAAAAAAAAAAAAAGTGAAGGAGAATCACCTGCTTGAAATGTAATTATTTCTCACAACTTCTAAAAGGTGCCAATAATATTGTCCGGGCCATTTTAGGATTTCTGTGTGGTATCAGCTAAGATTTATTAGTTTTTTTCAGCTTTTTATGCCTCCGTCGACAAAGTCGCTGTAGGCATTATGGTTTCTGGTTCTCTGTCCGTACGGGCTAAACCTCGTTTTTCTCAGCAACCATATGTCCGATTGAGACAAAACTTTCTGTGTTGGAGTGACACCCATGCAGAATGTTTTTCTGATAATTGTGACGTCATAGGTCACGTGGAATGGCAGCCATCTTGGATTAAAAGCAAATAATTTATCCAATTATTTATCGGAAACCACTGCATGGAAAAATTTTAAACTTGGCACATTGTCAAGTACTCCCAATGGGGAACAAAAGCATGATAATGATACCATCATAGGTGAAGTGGTATAACAGGCAAAAATGTTGAAATCGAATTCCTTATCCTAAAAATCTTAGATTATCTTAGATCTTAGCTTAGAAAGACTTATCCGTCTTCTACCGACTCCTCTCCGGCCTTACCCCCCCCCCAGCTCTCTCTGGGCTCTGTCCCCCAAATATTCCTACAGGTCACACAAGATCTGCCTGCAACCCTCTTATGGTTAAACTGCCAAAATCAAGACTCTCTGCTCACCTTCACTCCTTCATTCCTCTTTTCTCCCGCCTCTGGAACAAACTCCCTCACTCTCTTCAATCCCACTCCTCCCTCCAGGTCTTTAAAACAGCTGTTCACCACCATCTCTTATCTTCCCCCATCCAAAACCTTGATCTTTTCTACCCCCGTTAATTTCACCCCAAATCCACTTTTTTGAAATACCAACTTCTGTCCTGGAAGTCCTTGGTGTCCTTGTGTTTTATACTTCTCCCATCCCCCCCCCCCCTTCCCATGCCTCCTCCCCCCAAGCGCCCTCTCCCTCCCACACATCTCCCGATGTCCCTGCTCTCAAATGTTGTGTTTGTGTGCTTCCCCTTCTCTCCCCATCTTGTCTACCGCTCCCTCTTTTCATATATTTTGTTTGTCTGTTTGATTTGTTTGTGAAATAAATGTTAGCTCTTTCACGAACCTTAATTCTGTATACAAAAAAAAATAAAAAATAAAAATCTGAAATTGCATGTGCATGATCTATGACCCATTTGTATTGAAATATTAAATTTATGACATCATAGGTCACATGGTTTGGCAGCCAGATTGGATTGAAGGAAAATATTAAATAATTATATCTCTGAAACCGCTCACCATATCGATGTGAAATTTTACAAATATTATCTAACATTACTGTTGCATATAGTTTGAAAATGATGATGTCATAGGTCACGTGGTTTGTCAGCCATCTTGGATAGAAAAACGAAACTTATCCGATCAACACGAAACTTCACAAACGTGATCCCCTACACATACATATGCAGAGTGATGGCATCTACCCGTTGTGGGACTATGCGGAGGAATATTGGCGACACAGTCACATTGTTCTAGTTTTGTTTTGTTCCACTGCAAACTAAAGAAATACATATGTGGATACCAAAATATTTTTTAATTTCAACAATTTTCTGGAAGAAATGGGGCATTATTTGAAAAAAGTGCAAGGGTGCCAATATTTTTGGCCACGACTGTAGATGAGTGCTTACGGTATTTATCTTCTGTATATAAAAAATAAAAAAAACACCTTTAGAGGCCATTTCCCCCCGCAAGCGGGGGTTGGCCTTTTTCGGGGACCGTGGTTGTTGTTTTTTTGGTCCCCTTTTTTGAAGCAATGTTTTACGGCCGGATGCCCTTCCTGCCGCCAACCCTTTTTGTCGCCTTTTTACGACAAACAGGGAATTACCAGTGAACTGGTACACGGCCGGATGCCCTTCCTGCCGCCAACCCTTTTTGTCGCCTTTTTACGACAAACAGGGAATTACCAGTGAACTGGTACTCAATTTGCCGACCTCGGAAGGATGACAGGCTGAGTCAACCCCCCTGGCGTTAATTCAGCGATCGACCGGGATTCGAACCCAGGATCCTAGGATCCTAAGCTGGCACCCTAGCCGCTAGCCCAACACCAGGGCTTCTTCTGTATAACCACCGTTTAGAGGCCATTTTCCCCCGCAAAGCGGGGGTTGGCCTTTTCGGGGACCGTGGTAGTTGTTGTTTTTTTTTTGTTTTTTTTTGGTCCCCTTTTTGAAGCAATGTTTTACGGCCGGATGCCCTTCCTGACGCCAACCCTTTTTGCCGCCTCCAACGACAAACAGGGAATTACCAGTGAACTGGTACTCAAATTAGCCGACCTCGGAAGGATGACAGGCTGAGTCAACCCCCCTGGCATTAATTCGGCGATCGACCGAGATTCGAACCCAGGATCCTAGGATCCTAAGCCGGCACCCTAGCCGCTAGCCCAACACCAGGGTTGAAGGCGCAACCGAGGTCCGAGGTCTTCTGTATAAAACCACCGTTTAGAGGCCATTTTTCCCCGCAAAGCGGGGGTTGGCCTTTTCGGGGACCGTGGTAGTTGTTGTTTTTTTGGTCCCCTTTTTGAAGCAATGTTTTACGGCCGGATGCCCTTCCTGACGCCAACCCTTTTTGCCGCCTTTAACGACAAACAGGGAATTACCAGTGAACTGGTCCTCAATTAGCCGACCTCGGAAGGATGACAGGCTGAGTCAACCCCCCTGGCATTAATTCGGCGATCGACCGAGATTCGAACCCAGGATCCTAGGATCCTAAGCCGGCACCCTAGCCGCTAGCCCAACACCAACACCGAGGTCTTCTGTATGAAGAATGGAAATTAATATACACGGTCTACATTCGCCATGAGACTACACTGAGTGACAGGCGTCATCGAATGATCCTGTAGAACCTCAAAAAAGGCAATGAGGCTATTTGGCCCACCATTGCCTGGTGCATGCCCTGGTTAATATTTGCAACACGTTTTATACCTCAATCTTATTGATGGTTTTCCCAAGTTTAAATAACTCGATATTGATCGGTGACCCAACTTGTTTCAGGTATACTATTATTTCAGCCATTACACTCTACAGATCATTTCCCCTTTGATCCTTGCTGATCACTAAAATGAACCTTGTTTTTTCAATATTGTTTCAGGCTTTCCTCCTGTTCTCCACCGGCTGCTCTCTGATGAAGCGATTAAAAAGGTGGGTGTTGGAATTGATGGAGATGCGGACAAGCTCTTTCGAGACTTTGGGATTCGAATGCGTGGTACTGTGAACCTATCACAACTGGCTAATGAGCAGGTAGGACACCACCTCTTCCCCCCCCCCCCCCTCCCACACCTCCACATGTGACAAAATATTTTCAAAATCATTAGAAGCAGTCCGTAAAATTTTAAAATTGGCTTCGTGCTGAAATTCTATCTTGCACATTGTTCCAGTTTCATTGTGCTCAACGCTGGAGCCTTGCTGGGTTGACCCAATTCCTTTATGGATCCACATTGTCGAAAGGAGATGTACGGTGCAGCAATTGGCAGCAGGTTCCTCTCAGTTATGAGCAACAGCTTTATGCAGCGAAGGATGCTTACGTATGTATTCATGTATTAGTATTGATACTGTACAGTAAGAGGACAACGAATATGCAAGAAAGATACATTTGGTGCATCATATAGCAATTATCGTGACCACGTCTCAATGACTGATTGTGCTAAAAGTGCTGTTGCGCCTGCTTATTCATTGTCAACCGCAGTTGTCCCTGCACTCACTTTGCACATTATCATGAAGCTTACCTCTATAGGATAGGGGGATTTTTATATCTGTTGTAGGATTTGTTTCTACAATTAGTGCCCCCAGTTTTAATGGTATTTTAGAAATGCTTAGACCCGAGGAGTACAAAACCACCATTTTGGTTGTTTTTTGTCTTCCTTTTTTCTGCCAATATCCGAGCTGTATCCTGGAGCCTTTTTTTTGGAATGACATTTTGCATCATTAATGGGAATAAACTTAATATGTGGGGTTCACATTATTATTTTGACCTAATTTTCAAGTTTATGAACTAATCATAGACATTTTCCCCATAACTCAACTAAGGTTTGTCTGATAAGAATGAAATTGCCCTCTCTAGATAGCCTAGAGCAACGTGCATTTACGCTTAATTCTCATCATGCCCCTGCCTGGTGTTGGCTTAGCGGTTAGGGTGCCGGCTTGGGATCCTTCGATCCTGGGTTTGAATCCTGATCGATCGCTGAATTAACACCAGGGGGGTTGAATCAGCCTGTCATCCTTCCGAGGTCGGCAAATTGAGTACCAGTTCACTGGTAATTCCCTGTGTGTCGCAAGAGGCGACTAACAGGGTTCGCGGCAGGAAGGGCATCCGGCCATAAAACATTGCTTCAAAAAGGGGTCCATATAAAAATAAAAATAAAACACCTTTAGAGGCCATTTTTCCCCGCAAGGCGGGGGTTGGCCTTTTTCGGGAACCGTGGTTGTTGTTGTTTTTTGGTCCCCTTTTTGAAGCAATGTTTTACGGCCGGATGCCCTTCCTGACGCCAACCCTTTTTGTCGCCTTTAACGACAAACAGGGAATTACCAGTGAACTGGTACTCAATTCAGCCGACCTCGGAAGGATGACAGGCTGAGTCAACCCCCCTGGCGTTAATTCAGCGATTGACCGGGATTCAAACCCAGGATCCTAGGATCCTAAGCCGGCACCCTAGCCACTAGCCCAACACCAGGGTCCATGGTGCCCGAAAAAAGGCCAACCCTCGCTATGCGGGGAAAAATGTCCTTAAAAGGCGATTCGTTCTCATCATGCCCCTCTGGTTTAAAGGTCAAGGTCAAATGTGTCATCGCTCAATTTTTCCAATGAGAAATCTCAAAGACCGCTTGGCCTTTCCAAATGTTCTTGCATCATGATAGTGCACCTGCGCTGAAGTTGTGCACTTGATATTTGCTTTGTGTCCTTGACCTGCTTTTTTTGGATTGTGACATAATCGACACTTTTTTGATCATAACCGGAATAATTTTCCTCCGATTTTCAGGATGTTGAGTTTTATCGATTGATTCTAGATGGGGACACATTTTCTTAATTTACTCTCTATTCATAAATGCTGAAGGTCAAGGTCATATAGTGGATCAAAAATAATATGGCCATCATTGGATCGCGGGCGCTGGGGGAGGCTTACCCTTGGCGATTTTCGATCGCAGATATCTAGTTTTATCAGTGATATGAAAGATATATCTGGTGACAGAACAGTTTGCTTCCTGTAATCCATCACAGTGTTGTATACAAGGGTAAGCACAGTGTTTGTTTCTTTGCTCCCCTGCTTCATTGCTTAGATGACACGATGGCTGTAAAATGAGCAAAACATTATTTTGTATTAAAATTGGCAGAAGCAAAACGTTGCTTGTCCAATGCAGCAGTGGACGAATAGATGAGAATTTGTGTAGACTGTAGAGTATTGTATTCTTTTGACCATTTTATCTTTCACAACTTTGGCAGACCAAGTATCACATCTCTCGGCTTGGCACTGCCATTTTGATTTTCTTTGCAAAAAGCAAACGCCTCAGATCTGCCATGTGGCCATCTTTCTGAAAGCGCTTCTGGTCATTCAATAAAAAATACAGTGTCCATTGACTCAAATGTACCATATTCCTTTGAGCATGGTCCATGTAACTGAAGTCGCGTACAGAAAGCTCTTCTTTTTCAATTTTTGAAAGGATGGTTTCCTGTTTATTCATTCCCCAATGCTTGTTGCCCTATTGGTGCATTGTCTTTTCCCCTCATTGCCTTGCTTTTCTATAGCCCTCAAATTTTGGGGGAGCAGTGAGCAGGACAAACTACAAGGCAAATCTGGGTCAACGAACAGGAAATATATTTGGTACAGGCCCGTGCTTTAGAAATGCCCTGTGCACATTTAGTCCATCATAATCCTTCATAACAGCTTGATCTCCATCATAATTGTCTTTTTTTTTTTACGCCTCCACCGACGAAGTAAGCATTATGTTGCCACATAAACTTGTGAACCAGTGATGGGATTTTGAACAAACTTTGTATAATTATCTTCTACTATATAAGAGAAAAAAAAAATGGTTTGTTGTGTGTGTGTGTGTGTTGGTGTGTGTGTGTTGGTGTGTGTGTTGGTGGTCTGTTGAGCTGTTGCTGTGTGTGTGTTGGTGTGTGTTGAGAGGTGTGTGGTGTGGTGTGAGAGGTTGAGAGGTGTGTGTGTGAGAAAAAAGAGAGCTGTTGGTGTGTGTGTGTGTGTGTGTGTGTGTGTGTGTGTGTGTGTGTGTGTGTGTGTGTGTGTGTGTGTCGCCATTTTTCTCAGAGATGGCTAAACGGATCTTCGTCAAACTTTCAGAGGTTTATCAGTGAGTGCCTCAGTGTTGTAGGCCAAAAAAAAAAAACATTTTGAAAAAAAGATCGTTTTTTTGGAGTTAAAAAAAAAAAAATCGCTCGATCGTGCCTAAGCCTTTTAAAATTAATGACAGTTATATACATGTACACTCGCATAAATAAATACAAAACAATCACCAGACATTTGAATACAAATAAATCAAACGATTCCGTAAGTGCACGAAGTTGGTAGTACGGTTTCTTCTTCATCCTGATCGGCATCACACTTATCGCAGAAACGGGATGAACGCCACGTTCACCAGCATATAAAACCACCTTTAGGTGCCCTCAAAAGCATATATTTAACCAGCATATATCATATATGCTGGTGAATACAGCATATTCACCAGCATATATTTAACGAAAAGGTGATGAACCCCCTTCCTCCCCTGCCTTCCTCCCTCCCCCGTCCTCCCCTCCTCCCCTTCCTCCCCTTCCTCCCCCCAACCCCCCGAACCACCCTCCGCCCCCATCCCCCCACCCCCCTTCCTCCCCCCAACCCCCCGAACCACCCTCCCCCATCCCCCCCCTTCCCATCCTTCTCCCCCCTATCCCCCTCCCTCTCTCAGCAACGCCGGGTACTTATGCTAGTGTGCTAGTGTGCAGGTACTGCTCGAGTGTTTTAGGCAAAAAAATAAATAAATAATAATGATAAAAAAAAAATCGTTTTTTTGGAGTAAAAAAAAAGAAATTGCTCGATAGTGCCTAAGCCTTTTCAAATTAATGACAGTTATATACAAGGACACATTCGCATAAATAAATACAAAACAATCACCAGACATTTGAATACAAATAAATCAAACGATTTCATAAGTGTACGATGTTGGTAATACGGCTTCTTCTTCTTCCTGATCGGCATCACACTGAACTCAGAAACGTGATGAACGCCACATTCACCCACCAGCATATATATGGACCCCCTTCCTCTCCTGCCTCCCCCCCTCCCCTCCCGTTCCCTCCCCCATCCCCCCCTCGACCCCCTCTCCCCTCCCCTTCCTACCCTTCGCCTCCACCCCCCTCTCACCCCACCTCCCCCGCCCGGCAAAGCCGGGTACTTCTGCTAGTATGTTATAAAGCAACGATAAACTGATTGGATTTTGGGGTCAAGAGGTCAAAGATCAGAGGTCATGTGTTACAATTATTTTGTTACCACGATAACTCAAACTTAGTAAAGGTATGTACAATAATGAAAAGAGGAACTGATTAGATTTTGGCTTTAGGAGGTCAAAGGTGTCTGCAATTGGTTTTTGTTGCCACGTTAACTTGGGAACGGCTGTAGGGAACCAAGTCAACTTGGTACAATTATGTATAATGATGTAAAGATAAACGGATTAGATTATGTGGTCAAGAGGTCAGAGGTCAGAGGTCCGATTAGGTAAAAATTCTGTTACTGCACTAACTTGTGAAGCAGTGATAGGATTTTGACCAAACATGGTATAAGTATATAGGTATATATGCCTGGTGTTGGCTTAGCGGTCAGGGTGCCGGCTTGGGATCCTAGGATCCTGGGTTCGAATCCCGGTCGATCGCTGAATTAACGCCAGGAGGTTGACTCAGCCTGTCATCCTTCCGAGGTCGGCAAATTGAGTACCAGCTTGCTGGGATGAATGATCCCGTTGTGTACCCCGGTTTAGAATAGGTACACCGTATCCCTGCGCATCGTAAGAGCGTGACCAAGGGTTGGCGTCAGGAAGGGCATCCGGCCATAAAAACATTGCCTCAAACAGGGAACCATGATTGTCATGGGGCCCGCAAGGCTAACCCCCGCTCTAGCGTGGAAAATGGCCTTAAAACGATCATTCATTCATTCATTCATTCATGGTATAAGTATATATTATGATGAAATGATTAGATTTCACCATCAAAGGTCAGAGGTCATGTCAGGTAAAAATGTGATATTTGAGAACAGCTGAAGGGATTTAAATTTAATTTGGTACAGATACAGTATGTATAATGATTTAATCGTGTGGGTCTAGTCATATCGGTAGATGTTGCGATGTCGAAGAGTGCAGTTCTAGTTTCTTCTGATTTTGTGTTGTGCCAATGACCTGAAACTGGGTACCCCCAGATGCTTCGGGCAGAGCATACAATGGTTAGCGTACCTCAATAAACTTTGTTGGTTCCATCCATCACACTTTTAAAACGTATTTTCCCAATTATGTTGTTTTGATGTATTGTACTGTCTCATCGAAACACATTGCTGATTGGTATCAATAAATAATTGGAACCATGATCAATAAATCTCTCCCCTCTCAGATTAATTTATATGTGATTTGTACTATCATGTCTCATTCCGACCTTTGCCAACAGGCTGGCTTACTGATATATCAGAAGCTTGAGTTTATGAAGAAGAAAGAAGAAACAGATGCTGAGCAACAGCTGGCTTTTGATCGTGTAAGACCTTTTAGCTTCCGCACCAGTACGGCAGATCTCATGAAGCAAAGGTCCAGAGAGATTCTTCATCGGTAAGTAAAGCTCATTTCATCATCAGTGTTCCTCAATAGTAAAAATCACAATTTGGTAAGAACACTGTTTACAATTTTACTCTTATGTTTTCATCAGTCAGATGTCTAAATGTACCCTGGGTGGTCAATTTATCTATACACAATTTTGAACCCCTATAATTACATTGCGAAGAAAAATAATCAAGCAAATCTTTTACAGTATATTGATACATATTTAAAGTTTTTATGACACAAATTTTATTGAAATCAGAGGTACTCCAAAACCACTTTTTGTTGTATTCCAAATGTCATTTCTCCAAAAGCTGCTTGAATCTGCTCTTTCAGGTCTTGAATGTTCGCGATTATAGGGAATTGAGGTGCTATTCCGGTATGCTGATTCATTTCTCGGACCATTTCATCAGGATGGGGTGCAATGCTAAAATATCATGACCACGATTATACGAATTACTCACATGTAACTTTTGAGATATCTTGTTCACCGACAGACAAACAAACAAACAAACAGACAGACAGGGGTGAAAACATAACCTCCATCCACCTTCGGTGGCCGAGGTAATAAAAGGAGCTCGGTCTCGGCATGCATGCGTCCGTCCATCCATTTGTCAAGAATTGTCCTACAGGAGATTTATACGCCATATGTATGTTCGCCATCAATTCTGATCGCCATCTTTTTATCAATCGAATGCTTGGCAATCTGCAAACAGTATGATATAGTTGAGTAAGGTGAGGATAGATGGGCTTAAAACAAAAACTCTTCCTTGTTCATCTTCTTCACTTATAATAACTGTGAGTCACATTCATTCCTGTTTCGCATATGGATTAGATTCAGAAAACGCTTGCTATATTTAAAACTTATAATATTATTAATGATACTAATAATACTTATAATTGATATGCCATGACAGGCTTAGAAAGAGAGAGGAGACAAGAGGAAAAGGGCCAGTCCATGGGGACCAATCATCACGTGGCCGTATTGTCCTGTTGAATCCGTGCAGCAAGGAAGATGGGGGAAGATTTGGCTCCTGACTTGCATGGGGATGGGGGGGGGGGGGGGTACAACCACCGTGAAGAGGCATCCCTGATAGCATTCTGTTAGTTTAAAGGGGTAGTGAATGGTCTGGTTTTCTACCATGAGTGAGGCTAATTGGGGTAAACTGCTCCAGTACATGACTCGTGACACCCTCAACCCCCTTAAAACACTTGTATTAAGTCCTGGAGAGGTATTTGGTGTTCAATATTCATTTATTTAATGATAACCAAATGCTGCACTACTAACGGAAAATAATCTTCCTAGAAATTGATCTTCATTCAGGTGAAATAAAAAAAATTCTCCAAATATCACCTTCAATTGCATATTTTTTTGTTATATATTGGGCAGGATCACTGCCGAAATGCATATTTTGACATCAATCTTTCAAAATATCCTGTAAAATTTTGTTTCTTCGCAATATAATTATTGGGGTTCAAAATTGTAGATGGATAAATGGGCCATGCTGTAGAATCCACCCTCTTTGTGTGACCTCAGATGGCCACCTTGCATTTGAATTCAGTAATTTTACCATCCTCAAAAATGTCTTCTTTTTTTTCCCATGGCAATTGTTTTTGCACTTTTTGAAATTCACTCAAGTTCAATATTTTCAACAATATTTGATTGTTCAATATTTGAACAAGTTCAATGTTCAAAAATCCAATATTTTCCTCTCGTCAGACTTTCTGTGCAGCATATTGTTGCTTTATCTAATGTGGGAATTTTATCTCCCAAGAAGAATATTCTATGTACTAATTCAGCAATAGTTTTTTTTTATTCTCATCGATAACTTAGTTTATTTTGTAATGCATAATGATGTAATTCATAAAGCTTTACTCATTGTGATAATTAAATAAAGATTGCATCGATCGTTGTGACAAATCAGGTTTTAGGACTCCCAAAGATTGTTCCCTCTTCAATTATATTTTAAAAACACGATGGTCTATTTTATCTCATGGTTTATGTGGACTCCAACTGGAAATGCTCTATTTATTTATTTATTTATTTATGTATTTGCCTTGTTGTTGGTGTGTACGTAACTACGTATCCCTTTATTTGGTCTTGATATTTATAATCCTTTAATAAATTATGTGATTGCCATATTTTTGCAGCAATATATCTCTCCATTGGCAGATTCATTGATTGGTTTATGTTATCATATGTCCACACATTTGGTGTTAACCTCTTTGTGTTTCTCAGGGCAAAATCTGCTGTGGACAACTTTTTGAGCAATATCGCTCAACTGAGCTGCCCAGAATTGACACCTCAGGCAAAAAGGCTTCTAAATGTTGAGAGGGGTGAATATAATTTGGATTCGTCAATGGGGGCTTCTCGTGGACAAAGCATTAATTTGAAAAATGATACTGAAGTAACAGGACCAAAGACGTGTGCATCAGTCACGAAAAAGAAGAGGGGAAATGAAGAATCAGACCTGGACCAGGATGGCAAAGTGGACGATTCAGACTTGGAGTTTGATTGGGTTGTTCAGGATTTGGATCAGGATAAAGAAGCAATGGCTGGAGACTTTGACCTTGGTCAAGAGAACGATGAAAACTTGAACGTAGAGCTGAGAGATGTCGAACATTTGCACACCGAGATAGAAAGAGGGTTTGGAGATTCAGATCTTGAGTTGGAGGATGAAGCTGATAACTTGGACCATCATGTGCTTGAACATAAAATAACGGTAATTACAAATATTTTAATTTTGCTGCAATGTTTTTCTTCCGCTTGCTTTAATACTTTCGTAGTTGTACATGGGTTGGTTGTTTTGTGTATATTTGAGTGTAATATGTAATAGGATAGACAGTGGATTCAAAATAAACTTGACAAAATAGAAGCCCCTTGTTAAGCTTTATGAAGATTTCGACCAATCGCAGATGGATGACCAATGTTTTAATAATTTAAATGATTCATGAATTTTCTAATTTCCAAGATGAAGACTGTTTTTATATTTCTGCTTTGCGCACCATCCGACAATTGTTTAAAGACTGATAGCTTTACCAAAAAGTGTGATGTTTCATGAGTCTTCTTGCCAGAAAGTCACAACTGGTAGTGTGGCATGCTGATGGTATTGAAGGTATGCGAGGCCATAAAACTACTGACAATTATGCCCCACATAATTAGTCTGACTTGTTCATCGATTGAAAAGCGTTCATCGATTGTCGGTGTTCTCAATGCGGCATGGGGTAGCCATGTCTTGGTGATGTCAGAGGATCAATTGGTGAAACAGTGTCTTGTCCGAGATGTCGTCCGGCAAATGCTGCGCAATGTGGATGTGGTGAGGAATGGATAGCCCATGATGTGTTGACCTTGAAGTCGCTTATGCCAGCTGTGTGTCAGCAATGCTCCTCGCATTGAGTCTCAGCGCAAGCGTCGCTTTGGCGTGCGCCGTTGGACCGCTTCTCGTGAATCCAAGCTTTGACGCCCTCCTCCAGATACAGCCACTTGGTTGTCTTGCCTCTTGGTACCTTCTTCTTTCTTGGGATGTTCGCAAGGGTTGTCTTTGATGCCTACCAACGCATAATGTTGGATTCATCGAGGCCGTACTTCCTCCCAGCCTCCCGGTTACCAAACTCTTCTGCATACTGGCACACAGAGAGTTTGAAAGCAACGGTGAAGGAAAGTCTTGACATCTTGATACTTCAAACAAGATAGAACGAATGATGATGTTTCATCTCGGCCTCATTGGTTATATATCCTCCGGCAGGCTAAGTGGATCCTTCTTTGGCTAGTGTTTGCCGCACAATAGTGCCATCTTGAGTGTATGTATAAGCAAAAGCCGCGCCACCTATTGAAACCCCGAAGCGGGCTTTGCTGTCGGCTAGTGGGACGATCAAGGAAGGTATTGTATATACCAAAGAAGATTTAATCACTGTTGATTAATGCGACATTTTTATGAAACCAAGGCATGTCAATCATGTCAAAAGTCTGTCAGTCAATCGGGCTAGATTTTGACAATACAGGTAATCATCAACAGCTTTCTGAAATGGGGTGTCAGCTACAATGTTCAAAAAACGCAATCGCTCAAAACAAGCACAGCACAAGCCGAGAAGGTAGTCAATAAAGACTATTTTTATTGAGACAGGTTGCTTTGCAATTTATCGTTCCCTGATTAAAACATGATCCCCTGACATAACCACCTTTAGAGGCCATTTTTCCCCGCAAGCGGGGGTTGGCCTTTTTCGGGAACCGTGGTTGTTGTTGTTTTTTGGTCCCCTTTTTGAAGCAATGTTTTACGGCCGGATGCCCTTCCTGATGCCAACCCTTTTTGCCGCCTTTAACGACAAACAGGGAATTACCAGTGAACTGGTACTCAATTTGCCGACCTCGGAAGGATGACAGGCTGAGTCAACCCCCCTGGCATTAATTCAGCGATCGACCGGGATTCGAACCCAGGATCCTAGGATCCTAAGCCGGCACCCTAGCCGCTAGCCCAACACCAGGGTTGTTGCTAGCCGCTAGCCGCCCTAGCCGCTAGCCCCTGACATATTACAAGTTATTCCAATGTGTATCTAAGTGAAAGAAATGACATGTTAAGCATTGCAAATAGGTCATTTTGTCATGTGATATGTCCAAATTTGTCATTGCCATGTATTACCCGCATCCCTGACTTTTGATTTTTCCAAAAAAAATAAAAAGTGCGGGTTGTGCATGACAATTTATGGTATTACCTGTAGTGCTTGCAGCAATAATGATTTGTAACATCTTTCCTGTTGCTGTCTCATAACCATAACTTGACTATTGTTGGGTTTGGCTTTCAGGCATTGCCAAAGGAATCAGATATTTCTGCAAGCATGACAGATGATGATGATGATGATAAAAGTGGTGAGTAATGATATAAAATAGTGGAATGCTGAGCATGCTTCATTCAATTTGATTCTTCCTTGTATTGAAATGCCATCGCAAATGCCCTGATGTGACCTCAGAACTCCAATCACCTCTTCATTTACTGCTTATTTGAAGTTTTTGACTGTAGGATAGACTCTGGATTCTTTCTAACCCCACTTACCTTGTTTGTATATCCATCCTGTATTGCCTCTCCTCCATAGCTCGGATGCTGATCCTCTCAATTAGGTTTTCCATGGGCCTTTATGATTGAGTGTATACTACTGTGTTCAAAAAGTATCCGACCTTTATTTTTCGTGCGTAAAAAAAAAAAGAAGCTAGGGAGGCGTTGATTGGTGCACGTATGTAGGCGATCCTAATGCGCACGCGTGAATTTTTTCCCACCTGCAGAAGCTGTCATTCGATGGCAGACCGCCGATGAGTGAGGAAATGTAAGTGAGCGCCGTCGGATTTTCGTTTTTGACAAAATGACAGAAAAACTTGAACAACGCTACTGCATCAAATTTTGTGTAAAGCTTGGCGATTCCCAAGTGGAAACGATCCGCAAGATTCAACACCGTTCATTCCATTATGAAGGAGGATTTGGGCTTCAGGAGAATCTCAGCGAAGTTCGTACCAAAGCTGCTAACGATTGAGCAGAAGCAACTCCGTTTGGAGATCGCACAGGACATGCTGGAGACTGAACAGCGATCCCAGCTTCCTCAACACAGTGATCACTGGCGTTGAGTCCTGGGTTTATGGGTACGACCCAGAAACCAAGTTGCAGTCATCACAATGGAAGCATCCAACATCGCCAAGCTTTACACAAAATTTGATGCAGTAGCATTGTTCAAGTTTTTCCGTCATTTTGTTAAAAACGAAAATCCGACGGCGCTCACTTACATTTCCTCACTCATCGGCGGTCTGCCGTCGAATGACAGCTTCTGCAGGTGGGAAAAAATTCACGCTTGCGCATTAGGATCGCCTACATACGTGCACCAATCAACACCTCCCTAGCTTCTTTTTTTTTACGCACGAAAAATAAAGGTCGGATACTTTTTGAACACACTACGTATAAGGAAATGAGAAAATTCGTTGTTATTGAATGAGTACTTGATCATTTTCACAACCTTCGAAGCACAGCAATGAATGAGGAAGCAGATGCCTGCATTTTGTCTTTTGGTTATATGCAACCTCAAAAGTTGCTTTTGTAAAAAAGAAAAAAAAAAAGAAAAAAAAAAGTACCAATCATTCATTCTGAAAACGAAGTGCAGTGGCTAATCTCCTCTGTCTTTGGCTTGCATTGAAACGTCTGCCGTCTGTGGCTTTCTTCACTTTCTCTACAGAAGGAAACATTCCTGAACCCCCCAGGACAGAGCACTTGACCTGCTTAAAAACATTTTTTGGTCACTCCTTGTTTAAACCGTAAGTATTTTTTTCCAATTATTATTCGTTATTGCTTGGCCAATGCCTTATTCTACTTTGTGTGTGGTATGTTTTGATCAAGAATAGGGTTGGCCTGTAACTTGTAAAAAGGCCTGTAACTGGGCCTGTAACTTTTATTATTACTATTATTATTATTATTATTTTAAATTGTGGCTCGTGGAAGAGCTGAGATGAGAAAGGGTTTGCATTGTTTTTATTTAATTTCATATTTTGCTTCATTTGTTTGTTCATTTTGCTGACTGTTTACTCTCATGTATTAATTACCCCAATGTCATGTTCCTTCAGCATGCAGTGGCAGGTGATTACCTCACTCCTGGAAGAGCGGCGGGACAATGTTGTTATCATGGCAACAGGTGTGTAGAGCTTATCCAATTGTTTGTTTGGTGATGCCGCTTATGCTTGTTGATACAGGAACGACAACTGGAGCCTTCCGACATATAATACATACATAATCTCTTAAATTGCAATTCAGGATCACTGTGAATAAATCTTGTTTCACCAGGTAGATACTGAGCCAGGTTCAATAAAGTAGAAAACGCACCAAAGAGGTACAAGAAGGTCAGCATGAGATAGTGTGGAAATGCCACTTTTAAGGGATTGGAGGGAACATTGCTGTTGAAAACTTGTTCAGAAGCCCAGGCTAAAGAAAGATGGAATGAACTAGTGGAATTGGGCAGCAGTATTGGACTAAAATAAGTAGAAAAGTCCAAAAAAACAGAGTAGCCCAATGCATTCAATAAATCCTGTGAGAACGGAGTTCCTAGACTGTGAAGGAGAAGGTTGAAGGTACAAAAATAGCCGAAGACGGGTTTGTTAGAAGTATGATCAACTGTTTTCCAATGGCGCAAATGAAAGTCATGCTCTTCAGCTAATTCCTGCCAGGAGGTGCAGGTTATTCCCATGGGTGTTTGCCTTTACTGTGTTCATGAGTGCAAGGTTGGGTGCAAAATACGAGTACAAAATGGTACAACATAGGTCAGGACTGGAGTCGGACTCGTATAACTATACAGTGCCTTCAGAAAGTATTCGCACCCCTCGACTTTTTTCGCATTTTTTGTGTTATAGTCTGAATTTAAAATGGATTAAATTGAGATTTTTTTGTCATTGATCTACCCATAATTTATAAATGTCAAAATGGAATTTGTTTTTTTTATATAAAAATCGATAAAATAATTTAAAATGCGGGAATTTAAAATACAGAAATATCTAATTTACATAAGTATTCGGCCCCCTGAGTCAATACTTCACAGAAGCGCCTTTGGCAGCGATTACAGCTTCGAGTCTTCTTAGATGTGTCTGTATCCGCGTTACACATTTGGATTTGTGGAGTTACTCCCATTCTTCCTTGCAGATTTGCTCAAGCTCTTTTGCTCAAATTTTCTCAAATCAGATTTGCTCAAAGGACTTCTGCGACTCACTGGGACTGACACAATCTGTCAATTTCCCGACCCGGATCTCAGTCAATGGAGTATCTTCTCTTCTAGACTTGGTTATGACAAACTTCCCTGCATATGTCTGCTGTTCTACTTCTGCTCCTATTGGTTCTTCTGATAATTTGCTTGTTAAAGTGGACATCTCTCTGGCCATTCTCAGAGAGCCTCAACGCCGACGAGTCTGGCATTTCACTCAGGCTGACTGGCACGGTCTTAAAGCAGCCATCAATCATCTGGACTGGTCTCCCATCTCCACTGCCTCTGACATCAACTCTTCCTGAGAATTCTTCCAAAGCAAACTGCTCTCTCTCATGCACAGATTTATCCCATCTCATCTTCAGTTTTCATACCCGTCCTCCCATCCATGGTACACTGAAGCTTGTGGTGAGGCAGTTGCCATGAAACAACTTGTCTTTGCCACTTGGAAGGCAAATCCAAAGGAGGGCCATCTCATTTCCTTTCACAAAGCTCGGAACAAGTGTGTGTCTACCCTCAGAAGAGCCAGGAAACAATATCTCTCTGCTCTCAAGACTGAACTCTCAAACCTGTCTCCCTCCTCCAAATCCTGGTGGCATCTGGTCAAATATGTTTCTCGTGTTTGTGCCCCCTCCATCCCCTCCCTTGCCTCAAACGGCTACACAGCTGACACCACATGTGAAAAAGCCGCATGCCTCAACTCTGTGTTTGCCTCAAAATATTGTGTCCCGAACCCATCTCTCTCTGTACGCACCTTACCCAGTCAAACCCAGCTGCTCCTGGACTGTGTCCTTCTCTCCTGTAAAGATGGAGAAGTTTCTGTCAAACCTCAACTCTGATTCTGCAACTGGACCAGACGGCATCAGCCCACGGGTCCTAAAATCCTTCTCTGCCACCCTATCTCACCCTCTCTCTGTTCTCTTCACCCTCTCTTTTGCTCAAGGTCATCTGCCATCAGCTTGGAAATCGGCCAACATTACCACTTTATACAAAAAATGTGCAAGAACAGATCCTTGCAACTACAGACCAATCAACTTGCTCCCAATCATCAGCAAGGTCATGGAATCTATCATCGCATCTGACATCAAATCCTTCCTCTTCTCCAATGGCTTGATCTCGGATCATCAATTTGGATTCAGACCAGGTCATTCTACTCTGGACATGCTGCTTCTACTGGCTCAACAATGGATGGAGGTCCTCCATGCCAAACAGGAAATCAAAGCTGTCTCCCTTGACATATCATGTACCTTCGATACGGTCTGGCACCCCGCTCTGCTCACCAAACTCTCCTCCTATGATATCCATGGAAATCTCCATGCATGGCTTGCGGTCGTAGTCAACGTGTGCCCCTGAGTGGATTTCTCTCATCTCCCCTTCCTGTTCAGGCTGGAGTTCCCGAAGGCAGTGTTCTGGGCCCTGTGCTTTTTCTGGTCTTCATCAATGATCTCTCCAACTCTCTGGAAAATCCTCTCTATCTCTTTGCTGATGCCTCCACTCTCTGCCGCTCCATTCCTCATCCCTCAGATCGGCAGTCTGCAGCCTCCTCACTCTCTGCAGACCTGGACAAAAATCACAGACTGGTCAAACAAGTGGAACATGTCTTTCAATCCTGACAAATCTCACAATCTCACTTTGTCTCTCTGAAAAGACTGACTGGACAACCGTCCCATCTACTTTCTCAACAATCCTCTCCAAGAAGTTCTGTCACTCAAGCTTTTGGGTCTCACTATCTGCCATGATCTTTCCTGGGAAAACCACATTTCCAAGCTGGTCTCCAAAGCCAGTCGCCAATTGGGCATCGTCCGTCGTGCAAAGTCCTTCCTTGGCAAACCTGAGCTCCTCACAACATACAAGGCTTTCATCCACAGTTCAGTGGAATACTGCTCTCCCCTCTTGGCTGGTGCTCCTGCCTCACACCTAGCTCGGCTTTACGCTGTTGAAACGAAAGCTTTCAGGATCTTTGGTATCTCCCGAGGGCCTTTCTCTGAGGGCCTTTCACTCACTCACCGCAGACAGGTTCGTTTTCTTCCTGTTTTCTGCCGACTCTTCTCCGGCCATGCTTCCCCAGCTCTGTCTGTGCTCTGTCCCCCAAATATTCCTACAGGTCGCACAAGATCTGCCAGCAACCCTCTTCTGGTGAAATTGCCTAAATCAAGACTCTGCTCACCTTCACTCTTTCATTCCTTTTTTCTCCCACCTCTGGAACAAACTCCCCCACTCTCTTCAATCCCACTCCTCCCTCCAGGTCTTTAAAACAGCTGTTCACCACCATCTCTTATCTTCCCCCATCCAAAACCTTGATCTTTTCTACCCCCGTTAATTCACCCCAGATCCACATTTTTGAAATACCAACTTCTTTCCTGGAAGTCCTAGCAGTGTCCATGTGTTTTATACCTCTCGAAGGTTTAATACCTGAGATGTAGGTCGAAGTGGAAGAAGTAAAGATTAGCTACAAAAACGAAGAGAACACTAGAACGGCACTCTGTAGAGTGCTATACCTCCACCAGGCTGAACAGTTTACGTTTGGTGGAATGCACTGATAGGTCAGATCAAGATCTTCACCACCAAAATCGAAACAATTTGTCCTCATCAACACCCAGCCTATCCACCAGGTTTTGCACGAATCCGTCCATAACTTTGTGATATCGTGTTCTATATCATTTTAGCATCATCTATCAAAGATGAAGAATCACTTAAAAAAAAAAAAAAGTAAAAAATTCTCATATCTGGATCCGTATCCAGATCTTCACTAAAATTGAATCAATTCGTTCTTGTCACACACATAACCTGTCCACCAAATTTCACCCGAATCCATCCATAACTCTGAGATATCGTGCTCACAGACAGACAGACAGACAGACAGACGGGGTGAAAAACATAACCTCCGTCCACCTTAAGTGGTGGAGATACTCAAGCTTCAGAGCCATTTAATATGCATCCATGAGTATTGAGGGAGCTATCAGACCAGATAAGTGTGATATTAACCAATATCTTTAACATCTCATTGCAGTCAGGACAGGTACTGCAGGATTGGAGAATAGCATAAAGCAACACCGTTATTTAATAAAGGATCCAGAGAGGAATTGGAGAACCACAGACCTGTTAGTTTAACTTCAGTTGTGAGGAATATGTTGGAGACATTGATTTGGTATCGGATGGGGAACCATTGAAATACATTTAGACTAATTAAAGGCAGGTGGCACGGATTTACTGAAGTGAAATCGTGTTTAGCAAACTTATTGGAGTATTATGAAGCAGTTTCTGGTCGAAACAATTTGTCATTTGTAGACAATTGGCAAATCAATTGAGTATGTGGAAATTGAGCCTTTGATTCCAGCATTGTGATCCAGTGCTCAGATATGAAAAACCAAACAGAACAACCCAAAGATCACCGGTTTTGGTTTTTAAAAACATTTTAATTACATAGCACCGTTTCCTGTACCTTTTTGCAAATGCAAATTTCCTGCAAGTGATGCAGTGTTAAATGGAATTTGTGTGTGTTTTTGGTTGGTTATTTTCCAGGTTATGGTAAAAGTCTTTGTTACCAGTTCCCAGCTGTGTTCACAAACAATCTGGTGCTGGTAATCTCACCTCTGATTGCGCTCATGGAGGATCAGGTTCTGCATTTAAGGTGCAATGGCTATTTACCCGTTTGTTCTTTGTTGGCCCATTTGCACATTGTTTTTACCAAATAAGAGGTAAAAGGTTGTTGTGGTGCACCTTAGCTTCGCCAATACAGTCCACTTGGTGGTTTAATAGTTTGACGTGGCCACTGCTGTTTGATGTGCACCGATCGTTTATGTTATGCGTGTTTGCAAAGTAGTTGGCTCCCTGTGTGTGCTCCAGACTTTCAAACATTCCTGCTTGTTATCTTGGCTCAGCACAAAGAGACAGCGCTAAAGTTTTGAATGAGCTCAAGGGGTGAGTTTGGGTTTTATTGATTTTAGAGGTGTGTGTTCAACCTCTCTCAATAATTTAAAATGTTCAACTTCTCTAACTTCTGTATCTTTAAATGTAATAATTGTATTAGTGTGTGAACCTTCATTACTGCAAGGTCCTTCAAAATTATGACCTTAACTACACCATCATTGTGGGGTAATTCTAATGTGATTCTTAAATTTGAATATTGTTTTCTTTGTGTGATAGTGGGAAATACTGTGTGGCATATATGACACCGGAGTTTGCAACAAATGCCAAGACCTTGCTACAGGAGTTGCATCAGAGCCCAGGTGTGTGTGTGTGTGTGTGTGTGTGTGTGTGTGTGTGTGTGTGTGTGTGTGTGTGTGTGTGTGTGTGTGTGTGTGTGTGTGTGTGTGTGTGTGTGTGTGTGTGTGTGTGTGCGTGCGTGCGTGCGTGTGTTTGTTTGTTTTGGCATTTAATGATGGATTTGTATTTGATCAGCTTCATGATGATATATATCCAAAAGAACTTGAATTAAAAAAGGAAAACCAAACTTCCATTTCAGTTTCCTTTCTAGAATTACAAATTGATATACATAATAATAAATTTCACCACAGATTATTTGATAAACGAGATGCTTTTCCATTCCATATTGTCCGAATGCCTTTCTTGGACAGCAACATTCCAAAAAAGCTATTTTATGGTACGGTTGTAGGTGAAATAATTAAGACTGTGAGAGCAACCACACACAGCTCTGAACTTGTCAATAGATTACAACAACTAGTCAGACGTATGTTAGCACAGGGAGCTACAGTTGGTAGATTAAAACAAGTTTTCTTTAAAATCACAAAAAGACACCAAATCGAATTAGTAAAATACAATACAACAACAACATGCATTTAAGGGGGCATTATACCATTGAAGGCAAAAAAATTTTTTTTTTACAAATATACAAATGCATCAATTAAAATGTTTGTTTCCTAGTATTGTATATATGTACCAAGTTTGAACATAAATGGACTTGTCATAGAGAAGATATAAGCTCCCCATTACACTGAACACAGTAAAAACAACACTGAATCACAGTAATGCACTTTTTGATAAAATGTCTTGATTGAAAATATGCAAAACTATATATGTACATGTTGCTTGATATATGAACATTACATTGGTATACATTACATAGCATTATATTATGCATGGTTACCATGGTAACCAGATGCATACAAATGATGAATTACCACTTTACAGCTTATATCTTCTCTATGACAAGTCCATTTACGTTCAAACTTGGTACATCTATCTATAATTCCAGTAATCTCTGTCTGTCTGTCTGTACGTTTGTTTGTCTGTGACCGCTGTTTCTCGACAACCACGGGTCCGATATACTTTTAACTTGCCAGGTATATTGCTGGGGACCCGAGGATGTGCCTTTTCAAGGTTTCATATTAATCGGACAATTACTTACCGAGCTATGTCCAAAAAACGATTCAACCAATCAGAGAGCAGCGAACGATCGCGTGTGCCGAACGTGGCGGGCACACTCTGCCTCGGATGGCACATTTGAGAGCGTATTCATTTATTTCACGTTTGCAAACTATGTTGGCGTTAAACTATGTTTTACAACTAATAAAAACGAATTTGCGATTCATTCGCTTTCCTGCGCGTTTGTGCACGCGATGGCGATTTCTTTACCAAACGCCGGAAGCCGTTCGCTTTGGACCAAACCATTGCATGTAAATAGAGGGGGGGGATTGTCACCGTACTCGCAAGCCGTTCGCTTTGGACCAAACCATTTCATGTAAATAGAGGGGGGGGGATATAATTTTAGATATAGATATAGTACGGGCAATGCCCTAGTATATACAATACTAGGAAACAAACATTTTAATTGATGCATTTGTATATTTGTAAAAATATATATATTTTTGCCTTCAATGGTGTCATGCCCCCTTAAAGGCCATTTTCCCTGCTAGAGCGGGGGTTAGCCTTGCGGTCCCCATGACAATCTTCTCCATCTTGCCCTATTTTCTGCATCTCTCCTTGTTAACCCCCTTGCCCGCATTTCTTCTTCCACCATCTTTAGCCAAGTCTTTCTCGGTCTTCCCCGTCCTCTACTTCCTTCTACATTCATTTCCATCACTCTTCTCAACCAGTCACTTTCATCCTTCCTCAACACATGACCAAACCATCTCAACCTGTTCCTCTTTTATTAGTAAAATTTGTTCTTTTATTTTATTATTATTTTCTTATTTTATTATTATTTTATTAGTAAAATTAATTTTATTAGTTCTTTGAATTAGTAAAATACAATATGAATAGTAAAAATATTATTCATGAGATCTTTATGTAAATACAGTACAATATAAGAATTAAACGTACGACAAATCAATGTTGCTCGGAATCGGTGATTGCCAGGATACTGCAGCATGCAAAAAACCGTTATAGGTGACAGTTTGAACATTCGAAATACAGTTTGATCCAGAGGTAGGTGGTGTGGTCATGCTGGTTGGTAGATATGGTGTATTTAAGGGTAAGATGTGCATGACTTAATGATATTATCATATTATCGAGTGTGTAAGGAAAGTTATAAATACATGATAATACATTAAATCCTATTGCGAGTAAAGTTGGAATAAGTGATGTTGCATTGATGAGTTGACTGACTGCCTGGACGCAACTGAGGTTGTGGATCTACTGATGTACCATCTATTGATGTGGATCCATGATCGAGGTTGTGGATCTGCCATTTAGAGAGGTCCTGGGCTGAAAGGATCGAAACCTTGAGGAAGAACAGTGCCCAGCTGATGATCCGTGCAGTCGGGAAACGAGTCAATTGTTTACAGGTTAAGGCTCTTGCTTTAGGTAGAGGAACTATGTTTTGAGGTTTACAATTGAAATAAAGTTGAATATAGGATGTTGTGAAATTAACATCATTTACAGCAATCCTTTAAATTATTTATATTTAAGTTTAGGAAAAACCAATACTGTACAATTAATTAAATGCATTTTTTAATTTGAATTGAAAAAGAGAAATAAGAATTGAAAATTATAAGAGCTTTGTCCGAAGTTTGTGTATCCAAAAAGACTCACGTCTCAGAATTGTGGTGTTTGATCGATTTGTAATTGATTCGATGGCAGTGATTTGGATATCATCTTTTGAGTCATCGGGTTGATTAAAATGTGTAGTGTAAGGCAGATATTTGCCCCGATTCATGTGAAATCCCCAAAAAATTCTTTTGTAAAAGCAACAAAGCCAAGAACCTGAAATATGCCCAAGAACATCAGAGTTGGGATGCTAATCAGTGGGGAAAGGTACTTTGGAGTGACGAGTCAAAGTTTTAAATTTTTAGAATGAAGACAAGGCTGTGTATGCCAGAAGGAGGGTTGGTGAGAAGTAGAAGGATATGTGTGCACAGCATCCTGTGAAGCATGGCGGAGGCTCGGTTCAGGTTTGGGGATGTATTTCTGTTGCCGATGTTGTTGATTTGGTAGGACTTGAAGGACAAATTAATGCTGACAAGTACAAGCAGATCCAAATACACCCTACTATCCTATCAGGAAGGAGGCTAATTGGTGACAACATTGTTTTCCAGCATGACAATTACCCCAAAGACACATGCCGTTAAAACATATTGTTGCGAATATGGAAATTGGCCTCCATATCCGCTTGTAAATATTCCCCTATTTTCTCCAATACTCCCCAACTTTCCCCAATCCCCCATTCCCTAGTCCCATTGCATGTAAATAACAATCAGTAGAGCCGACCTTCCCCTTATTCCCCCATTAAATGTCGTGCCCAGGTCCACCGCACCACACGTAGACAACTTTCGGACATCTTCCTAGTTATTCTTATTCTATGTCAGTTAAGGCCTCGTCTCCATTAATTATGACTCTTCGTTGCACCAGAATGTGATTATATGGCATCAGTAGTGAGTTTAGGACCTTTCCCATACCTCCTCCCATCTTCTTCCCCAAACAACAACAATAACAACAACTACAACAACAATTACAACTACAACTACGACTACAACAACAGCGGGGCGGGGAGTGTGCGTCCTCAGACCGGCTCGGTTACCCGCCATGACCATGCGCTCCACGGCGTTACCCCGAAGGGGCTGGCTGTCAGCTCCTCGTCAGGGGCGGAGCCAGTAACCCCCCCACGCACCCAATGAGAAGCAACGTGCCGATTCCATCTGGGGCGGAGCTAACGAGCCGAGGGCGTGTCACTCCCCGCCGGATATACGCGGCCCCGCGCCGGATGTGACGTCAGATGCGCCTCAGCTTGGAGAGAGAAGCCACCGCCACCCCCAGCGCGACGATACCTCCCCGCATCTTTGGACCGGACCGGACCGTACTGTACCCTGCCCCGAGCCCAGGAGGACCTGGAGCCATCGATACCCGCTTTCCTGCCATCAACCCCCGTGTGAGTCAGCCGTTGTCCCGTTTGTCTGTCGTCTGTCCGGGGTTAATATAAGAGTGTGTCTAAGTGCCTGTCTTTCTGTGATTATACCTCTAGCCCCTGTAATCTGACCTTTCCGTACGAATATAATCTCCTCCGGAGGTCTTGAGAATTGAAACATTGGTGTCGTATTGTGTTATTGTAATCCAGCCGGGTGTCTTCTTTTTCTTATTGAGCCAGCATCGCGCGACTAGTCAACGTTCGGGCACAATCGGGTAACTTGTGCAGACGTGGTCATACCATAAAACCGCTCGGTAAATAACATCCAAGCCACGTCTGTAACAATTGGTGTCGAGGAGTGGAATTCGAACCCGGGACTAAATTTATTAGGCCCAAATTGGTAACAAGTAGAATCGATTCGGAGCGCGTTTCCCGCGCGAAATTATAACGGCGAAATTTGAATTTGTTTTACGAAAATAAAATAAAAAACCGAATTTTGAAAGTCGCGCTATGGCGGGTCAAGACAGCTGGGGTCCGGTAAAGGAGAGTGAGGTAGGGTCGATCCAGGACCAAATTGAGGGACAAGAGGAGAGCGAAGCAGTGAGGGCGGCAGGTTCGCAAAATAGCGCCGTCACGCACGAAGTAGCGGGCGCGCAAAATGGCGCCTCGCAAGAGCGCGTGGTAGCCGAGGCCGCTGTATCAACGGGCTTTAACATGCAGCCGATTGACATACAGGCCCTCATTGCGCAGCTACAGGCAGCTGTACAGATGAGTATGGGGAGCCAAATTGAGCGATTGGGGAACCGGATGGATGCTCAGAGTGAGCAAATGAGGGTTAATAGTGAGCGATTAGAGGGCCAAATGGGGGTAATGGGAAACCAAATGGGGGTAATGGGAAACCAAATGGGGGTAATGAGGGACGAAGCGAGGGGTACCGGTGAGGGGTTAGACAACGGGATAAAAGAAGTAAAACATGGGTTAACGGGGGTAGAAAACAGAATGGCCGCTCAAGAGAATCAAATGGAAGGGATGCAAAAAGGGGTAGAGGGGTTAGAAAACAGTATGGAAGGCAAATTGAGGGACATGAGGGACCAAGCGGAAAGGGAAGTTAACCAAATGGGGCAGCAGATAGAGGGGGTCAGAATGGGGGTAGAAGCCAAACTGGATGCTCACAGGGAGGAAATGGAGCAGATGAGGGTGGCATCTGGGCAGGAGATGCAAGTGATGGGAGAAGAGATCAGAAGAGGAGTGAGTGAGGAGGTCGGAGGAGTGCGCGAGGAGGTGAGGCACTGTAAGGAGCGCATGGAGAAGGAGGTGAGAAAGGGGACTGTAAAATTGCAAGGGGGTATAGAGGAGTTGACGCTGGGAGTAGAACAACTGACAGTGGGACAAAAGGAGTTGGGGGAACAGGTAAAGAAGAACACAGCGGTAATAGAGGGGTTAAAATCGACGCAGAAGGAGATGAAAAAGGACGTAGGGGTAATTAAAAAAGAGTGTCAGACGGTACATGAGGACTTGACGAAAAAAATGAACAAAGTGGTAGAGGTGATGGAGGTTAAAGAGCGGGAGGTGCGGGAGCACATAGAAAAAAATAAAGTGGAGTTAGAGGAAGAACTTAAAGGGGCGCACGAGGAGATGAAGGAGGTGAAGCAGAAATTAGAAGAAGTGGAAGAGGGGGTGAGCGAAATTAAAAAGCGACGGAGAGAGGATAAGAAAGAGATAAAAGAGGAGGTAAAAGAATTGGTCCAGAGTCTGTGTTCGGATCGTGATGATGTGCTCATTAACCGGATGAGGGATTCGCAGGTGATGGAGGAGAAGCGAAGAGAAAGAGGACCCGGTGTAAGTGGTGACCAATATGGTCGTGCGTATGATGCGCCAGGTGATTTAATAAGCTTGGGGGTCGAGATAGACCCGGATGTTCGTGAGAGGCCAAGAGTGAGGTGTATGGCTGGTCCGGAGGGTATGGAACGAGAGGTGCGAGGTGTGGGTGAGCAAGGTTGTGGTGGTATGGAATGGGTAGCGGGTTGCGGAGGTGTGACCCATGCATCGACACCAACAGGGGTAGTTGTTGGAGGGACCGGGGAGGCACGAGAGCCCCTTGGGGGTAGTGTACTGTGGGGGCCCGGCCGGTTCGGCCCCGCGCTGACCCCGCAAGGGGCGACGCACGGGGTCCGGCAGGCGGGCAACGACTCACATATGAGGTGGTCCCACAAGGTCCTACTCGCGCCGTATGACGGCAAGAGTGATCTACGCGCGTACCTGGCGCAGTTCGACTGTGTGTGTAAGGGCAACGGTTGGGGTGAGGACGAAGGTGGAGTACACCTGGTGGCCGCATTGCGCGGCGCGGCGGCGGAGGTGCTGACGGCATTACCAGCGGGTGCTCTCACCCTGCCAGCCCTCCGCGACGCCCTAATTAATCGATTCGGCATAGAACAGCAGAGCGAGCTTGTTAAAGCTCAGCTCGCGCTGCGAAAACGCAAGCCCCAGGAAGCCATCGGGGAACTTGCCCACGACATTCGCCGCGCAGTGGGGATCGCACATGCTAGCATGGCAGCGGATTCCCGGGAAAGCCTGGCGCTGGACCATTTTATCCAGGCCCTCCCGGATATTGAGCTCCGGCAACAGCTCGCCATGTGGCGCCCGCAGACTCTGAGCCAGGCGGCTGACGCTGCGGCCCGTTGGGAAGCAGCGAGGCCCCTAGCCCGAGGGGGCGAGCGTCTCGCAATGGCGGTCCGCCAGGTGGGACCCCCGATGGAGGGCGGACCCCTTAGGGGACCCGCCCCCGACGTGGGTCCTGACCTGGCGGGCATGGTCCGGAGGCTGGTGGACCAGCGCCTGGCGGGACCTGGACCATGGCAGGCGGCCCCGGAGGTGGCCCGCGGTGGACCACGAGCGGGTAATCCAATTCGGACCTACAGGGGGGGGAATTTGGAATTCCGGAGGCAAGCACCTTATCAGGTGAGGTGCTATACCTGCAACTGCCTGGGTCACCTGGCGCGGCACTGTCGAAACGCGCGCCGGGATGATCCCCGGCAGTTGAGGTCCTCAACTCCGCCCAGGGGGGAGCGGGTTAGCCGACCCCAGACACCCCCCCGCCAGACCCCGGGAAACTAGAAGGTGTCGGGCACGTAGGGCGGTGTTCGGCAGCAGAGGATGGAGGAGAGCCCTCATTGACGCGACAGGTCATTTATTGTGGCCAAATTGGAACCGGTAGCCTGACAATTAGATGCAAAATTGCCGGCGTGGGGGTAGACGCCGTAGTGGACACAGGAGCTAGCGCCACGATCATCAGCCCTGTGGTCCTTGATTCGAGCGCAGGTGGCTGGGATAAGATCCAGCGCCTGCAAAATTATAGTTTGCAGCTTGCTGCCGGGGTAACGGCCCCGATCATAGGGCGTGGTTCTGTGACCCTCAAGTTAGGGTCGGTAAGGAGGGAGATAGATGTTTGGGTGGCGGAGGTGTGCGACCCATGTTTAATAGGGTTGGACCTGTTGACTGCCAGCGGTTGTAAAATCGACTTGTGCCGGGGGATCCTGCAGGTGGGAGTAGAAGAGCTGCCGTTAGGGGGAGTGAGCACGGCCGAGAGAGCGGAGCTGGAGGCTTCCGAGGCCGTGACCATCCCCCCAAGGGCCGAGGCGATAGTGCCGGCCCGGTGGGCAGCTCGCCCAACATGGCAGGAGTCCTGCGGCCTGGTCGAACCGGTGGCAGCGCAGTCCATACCGGGTTTAATCGTGGGCCGCACCCTTGTAAAAACGGACGGACCGGTAGTGGCCGTCCGAGTAATAAATATGAGTACAGAACCACGCACTATAGTAAGGGGCACGAGGGTAGCTGGCTGCACCCCAGTTGAGGAAGTCGCGACAGTGAGGGGCGAGAACGTCCACCCGAGCCGACCCCGGGGGGAGCCTTCAAGAACAAGTAGGAATTGGCCCGATCCCATTTGCGAGATGGTAAATCGTAGCAGCGTAGAGTTGGGAGGTACCCAGAGGGAGGCCTTACACAAACTGGTTGGGTCCCATTTGGACCTCTTCTCCCTGTCCACCGAGGATATTGGACGTACGGGCCTGGTGAAACATCAGATCCACACCGGTGAGGCCCGGCCTATTCGTCAGGCCGCCCGACGGCTCCCTTGGAGCAAGAGGGCGGAAGCTGACGAGCAGGTTGCAAAAATGCTCGACGCAGGTGTGATCGAGCCCTCGGGAAGTCCTTGGATGTCACCTGTTGTGCTGGTCAAAAAGAAGGATGGGACCACGCGGTTCTGCGTGGACTATCGCCAGCTAAACAACGTGACACTCAAGGACTCATATCCCCTGCCAAGGATTGATGACACCCTCGATGCCGTTGCGGGCTCAAATTGGTTCACAACTTTGGACCTCAAGAGTGGGTATTGGCAGGTGGAGATGGATAGGGCAGGGAAGGAGAAAACGGCATTTTCCACAGGTAAGGGACTGTATCAGTTTACTGTGATGCCGTTTGGTTTGTGTAACGCCCCCGCCACCTTTGAGAGATTGATGGAGCATGTACTAGGCGGCATGCCATGGCAATCATGCCTGGTGTACCTGGATGACGTCCTGGTACATGCCCAAACGTTCCCCCAGGCACTAGCTAATTTGGACCAGGTGTTCGGGTGCCTCAGACAGGCAGGGTTGAAGCTGAACCCGAGTAAGTGCACTTTGTTTGCAAGAGAGGTGGCCTATCTAGGTCACGTGATTGGCCGCGAGGGGGTAAAAACAGACCCAGACAAAATTAAAGCGGTAGAGGAGTGGCCCGCACCACGTACCATCAAAGAGGTGCGGGGATTTTTGGGACTCTGCTCCTACTACCGGCGCTTTGTGGCGAAATTTGCGGAGTTGGCCCGTCCCCTCCACCGGCTTACGGAGAAGGGGACGCGATTTAATTGGACACGGGAGTGCCACGAGGCCTTCCAAAAATTGAAGGGGTGTCTAACATCCGCACCCCTTCTAGCTTACCCCACTAGTGACGGGACATTTACCCTGGACACGGATGCGAGCCAGGAAGGATTGGGCGCAGTTTTGTCTGACACAGGAGGGCGTGGAGAGAGTGATTGGTTATTATAGTCGGGCCTTAAGTAGGCCCGAGAGAAATTATTGCGTCACTCGCAAAGAGTTATTGGCTATGCTGGCTGCCATGAACCATTTCCACCCGTACTTGTACGGGCGGAAATTTTTGGTTAGAACTGACCATTCCTCCTTGCAATGGCTCCTTCGGTTCAAGGAACCGGAGGGCCAAATTGCAAGGTGGTTGGAAAAGTTGCAGCAGTACGATTTTGATGTGGCCCATAGGGCCGGGAAGGCCCATGGTAATGCGGACGCACTCTCTCGGCGTCCTTGTCTGGGGGAAAACTGTAAATTTTGTGCGAGACACGAGGAGAGGGAGCAATTGGGCGATTCCGCCCCGATTCTCGTCGTCCGGGCAACCCGGGTGAGAGGGCCAATTTTGCCACTAACCGCGGACGAGGAATTTGGAGAGTTGGCTTGGAGCACGGCCCAGCAGGAGGATCCTGTTCTGGGGCCGGTGTTCCAATGGGTCAAATTGGGGCAAAGACCAAAGGGGGAAGAGGTCACCCCCCTCGGGGCACAAACAAAGGCATATTGGGCTCAGTGGCAGACCCTGGAATTGAAAGGCAACATCTTGTATCGCAAGTGGGTGGAGGTTCCCTCTGATCGAACTTCCTGGCTGGTGATAGTCCCTGACAAATTCAAGAACGTCATATTGCAACAGGTGCATGGTACCCGCTCCGGCGGCCATTTGGGCAGGACAAAGACAATATCTCGGGTCCGCCGGAGGTTCTATTGGGTGAATATGGGGCGCGACATACAGGACTGGTGTCGGAGATGCGACGCCTGTTCTGCCAAAAAGGGACCAGCACGGAGGATGAGGGCCCCCCTTCAATTACATCAGGTGGGGGCCCCCCTTGAGCGGGTGGCTATGGATATTCTAGGACCGCTGCCCCGCACCCGCCAAGGTAATAAGTATATCCTCGTTGTAATGGACTATTTCACCAAGTGGCCGGAGGCCTACGCCCTCCCCAACCAAGAAGCAGGGGTGGTAGCGCAGGCCTTCGTGGAAGGATTTGTGTGCCGGCATGGGATTCCACAGGAGTTGCACACCGACCAGGGACGAAATTTTGAGAGCAAATTGCTAAAAGATGTGTGCAGTCTCCTGTCAATTCGGAAAACCAGAACAACGCCTTTAAGACCTCAATCTGACGGGATGGTGGAAAGATTCAATCGAACTCTAATCCAACAACTGGCACTGTTCACCACCACCCGTCAGGATGACTGGGACGAACATCTCCCTTACTTGCTCATGGCCTACCGAACCAGCCAGCACGGGGCCACCGCATGCAGTCCAGCGTTGCTTATGTATGGGCGGGAGTTACGGGCTCCCGCCGACTTGCTATGCGGTCCCGTGCCAGACACAGTGGTTAACCCGCCGAGGGAGGGGTACGCACGTCACTTAGAGGAAGGCATGGAGCTAGTCCATGCCTTCGCCCGCCGCCAACTCCATCTGGCGGGGGAAAAGATGAAGCGCAGGTACGACGACCGGAGCCAGGGGAGTCAATACGCTCCGGGGATGAAGATTTGGTTCTTTAATCCCCGGAGGCGAAAGGGAAGGTGCCCAAAACTCACCTCCCCCTGGCAAGGCCCAGGAGTCGTCCTGTCGCAAATCTGTGACGTGGTCATTAAGATCAAAATGGGGCCACGAGCCCTCCCTCGGATCGTCCACGCCGACCGGATAAGACCTTACACCGGCGAGCAGGCGCCCCCGTGGATTGCCTCGGCTTTAGATGCCGAGGCGGGACCCAGTACCTCTGAATAAGGGGGGCTTATTAGTGCCAGAGGACTGGGGGATTGAGGAGCGATAGGCCCGGTGGGAGAGGGTGGCATCCCTGCCACCTTTCCCATGGGGGGCAAATGCGCAATAGTTTATGGGGTGTATGGCAGTGAAAACTAGCCCGGGTGGGTTAGGATATTGTGTGTAGGGATCTAGCGAGGATTGACAGTAGGTAACGTTAAGTTTAGTTAGTGACTGATACCTGTAGTAGGGACGCAGGTAGTTTAGTGTGGATGATAATGACGTGGGAGCGCAATAGTTTAAAGGGGCGACTGGGAAGCGCAAGTTTCAGAAGGGAGTAGTTAGCTGAGATGATGCCGTGTGTGTGAGGATTGAACAGGTGTGATTGCACAGGTGTGCAACTGGACAGGTGTGTGGAGCAGTGTATGAGTAGTGAGTGTGTGGATCAGCGCGAATGCGCTTGGGGAGAGAAGGGTGCAGGTGGCACCAGGTGTGAGAGCACAGGTGTGCAAGTACAGGTGTGTGGAGAGAGTTGGAGTGAGTGGTACGGAGTGGTGTGCATGGTGCGAAGGTGTGGATGGGGGAAGAGTGGACCCCTTTCACGAGTACCCGGGGCGGGTAGTGTAAGTGTTAGGTAGAGGGTGCAGGTAAATTGTGGTTGGATATTGGCATTTGTGGTGCGGTTGCAGAATGGTGTTGTGAATGGGTGCATTAGTGTTGTGGAAATGGCTGGGCGTGTAGCCTGTTAGTGTGTGTAGTTGGTTGGGCACTCCACCACTGTGAGGATGTCGGCCAGGTGAGGCCGCAGGTGGGCTCTGGGAGCCGGTAGTTGTGAGTGGGTGCCTGAGGATCCCGGGTGTGGATCGGGCAGCCCAGTGCCAGAGAGGGCACGGAGTGGGGAGAGAGCCAGAGGGCCTTCCCCAGGTAGTTAGGTTAGGGTGAGGAGCAGGTAAGCTCGGAGGCAACTGCAGTGGTGGAGGTGTGCAGGTGGGTAGACCCGCTGGGAGAGGTACACGCCACAGCCCGGAAATTGTGCGAGGGCACCGGGAGATGAATCGGGGGAGTGAGACCCCAAATTGAAAAGCACCACAGTTTGGCCAATGGGAATTGGTTTTTAGAACCCATAGTGTAAGAGGGCCAATGGTTTGGCCGGAGAGAGACCCCGGGTAGTGTAAAGTTGTTAAAATCATTTAGGAAATAGTTAGGATTGATGAACCTGTCGCACCATACGCAGCCACTTACCTGTGGTGATGATGATGACTCCACACCTGTGTTTTCTTTGTTTGTAGCAGGAAATGAGATTGCTGTGGATTTGTGAGACGCATCACGACGTGGATGAGACATTGGGGTGATTCCATCTCTCCCTCCCTAGGAGGGACTGATGATGAATTGGTAATGGCAAATTATGATGTTGAGTTGGAGATGGCAAATTTTGATGAGAGTTGAAAATGGCAAATTTGATTGGTTAGGAGGGAGAGAAGACGAATTTGGTATATGGGAGGAACGGGGAAGACAGTAGGGATGTTTGTTGATTTGTAAAGTAGATGTTTATGGGTAGTGTTGTGTTGTGTGGATACAGTAAGGGGTAAGGGAGGGGCCATGTAGGTTACCTGGTGGGGGGGGGGGGGGGGGCGTACGATAGGAACGTACCTGTCTCACCTGGTTCCCATGTGCCCCCAGTGTGCATTACCTTATATTGCGTGCACTTTTGCGCCCTTACCACCTTACTCACTTGTTTCTTCTGTTGTCTCCCACCTCCGAGGATCTGGCTTTGGGGTAGAGAGAGAGGAGAGAGAGGTGCTGGCGACGCAGTTGTGGGCCTGCACTTTCGCTGTTCGCTGCCTGGATCGGTACACCATATGGACCGCAATGTTTGTGGCCACCCACAATGGACCGCAGTTCGTTTGCGGCCAAGCACCACCCGTTGATGGACCTATGGGTCAACGTGGCACCTATGCCATACAGGTGAACCACTTTTAGTTAACACCAAGTGCACCACAAGAAGAGCAAGAGACACCTGCAGGGTTAGGGGTTGTCGAATTTATTTTTATTCCAATGAACAATGGTGACTGCACCGATTGGTGGTGGGGTGGTGCTTTTGATGCTCGGGAAGGGTGCTCTGCACGTTATTAAAGGCCGTCGGCCACAGAGCACTCGTGGGTTGGTGTATCGATGCTGGCAAGCGCGCTCTCTCTATGCATAACATCTGCATGTGTTCCTCCAAAGACAGGTCCTGGATCGTAGTGTAGATATCAGCGTAATCTTGTAAATAATGCTCCCTACCGGCTGTATGTTTAGTTTGCGAATTCTTTCCGGATTCGGTTATCCTGTGGGTGTGTTTCTGTGAGGAGAAGGGTGCAACGTCGCAGGGGGACATATTTACTCATTTGTGAATATCTGTAAAACTGTCGCACTCAGGGTAGAGTTAATAGTAGAGGGAACTACATTGCGTGCCACACTAAAGTAGGTAAAAATTTATCGGGTCGGGACGCCCCGAGGGTAGAGAAGGGTGCAATGTTGCGAATATGGAAATTGGCCTCCATATCCGCTTGTAAATATTCCCCTATTTTCTCCAATACTCCCCAACTTTCCCCAATCCCCCATTCCCTAGTCCCATTGCATGTAAATAACAATCAGTAGAGCCGACCTTCCCCTTATTCCCCCATTAAATGTCGTGCCCAGGTCCACCGCACCACACGTAGACAACTTTCGGACATCTTCCTAGTTATTCTTATTCTATGTCAGTTAAGGCCTCGTCTCCATTAATTATGACTCTTCGTTGCACCAGAATGTGATTATATGGCATCAGTAGTGAGTTTAGGACCTTTCCCATACCTCCTCCCATCTTCTTCCCCAAACAACAACAATAACAACAACTACAACAACAATTACAACTACAACTACGACTACAACAACAGCGGGGCGGGGAGTGTGCGTCCTCAGACCGGCTCGGTTACCCGCCATGACCATGCGCTCCACGGCGTTACCCCGAAGGGGCTGGCTGTCAGCTCCTCGTCAGGGGCGGAGCCAGTAACCCCCCCACGCACCCAATGAGAAGCAACGTGCCGATTCCATCTGGGGCGGAGCTAACGAGCCGAGGGCGTGTCACTCCCCGCCGGATATACGCGGCCCCGCGCCGGATGTGACGTCAGATGCGCCTCAGCTTGGAGAGAGAAGCCACCGCCACCCCCAGCGCGACGATACCTCCCCGCATCTTTGGACCGGACCGGACCGTACTGTACCCTGCCCCGAGCCCAGGAGGACCTGGAGCCATCGATACCCGCTTTCCTGCCATCAACCCCCGTGTGAGTCAGCCGTTGTCCCGTTTGTCTGTCGTCTGTCCGGGGTTAATATAAGAGTGTGTCTAAGTGCCTGTCTTTCTGTGATTATACCTCTAGCCCCTGTAATCTGACCTTTCCGTACGAATATAATCTCCTCCGGAGGTCTTGAGAATTGAAACATTGGTGTCGTATTGTGTTATTGTAATCCAGCCGGGTGTCTTCTTTTTCTTATTGAGCCAGCATCGCGCGACTAGTCAACGTTCGGGCACAATCGGGTAACTTGTGCAGACGTGGTCATACCATAAAACCGCTCGGTAAATAACATCCAAGCCACGTCTGTAACAATATTTACAAAGAAGACCGGAGTCAGGAACACTACATCTATTAGAATGGCCCCCTCAAATTGCTGACCTTAACATCATAGATGATGTGTGGGATTACTTGGACAAGACAAAAAACGAAAAACAACTAAAATCAAATTATGAATAATCGGAAACATTTCAGAATGCATGGAATTCCCCAATGGAAATTCTCCTGAAATTGTGGGAATGCATTCCAAAACGGATATCTCTTGATTTGCATGAAAAAGGTGGTCACACCAAATATTGAAATTTCATGCATTAATCTTGTCCTGTCTTGGACAAATCTTGTCCAAGAAAATAAAAAATTATTTTATTAAAACATGATAACACCTTTTATTTATCAAAATATGTCAATTTGACAATAAAATGTTTATTTTCAAAGTGGCTCAAGATAGTTACATACATACATGCATGTTACTTTTGTGAGATAGCTTATTTTTGCTTTGCCTCATGGTATTGTTCATTGCCTCCAGGAGTGCAGCTGATTGCAGTGGACGAAGCTCACTGTGTGTCCCAATGGGGTCACGACTTCAGAAAGTCTTATCGACAGCTTTCCATGCTGCGATCGTATTTACCGCAAGTATGTACACATCACCAGATGTACCTCACTGCTTCACCTTCATCGTCTCCAAACAAAACCACCAATGACCCTCATGTCTTTCTTCCCTTTTGTTAAGATTAACTATTATTTGCATCGTGACAACATGGTTGAATTGTCCATCTCTATTTTTGAAGTTATTTCAATTTTGGAGGTCTTTCCTGTCCATAGGAGGGACAATTGCAAAACAGCTTTTGTTGCAATACTGATTATACCCACATCGATCCATTGAACCTGATGGTGTGCTGTCTTGTGCAACTTTAAATTCCTTTCTGCCTGATATTCAAATCTCGGTGTCGAAGAACTAAAAAGCTCAGTGCTACTAAGACTGGCATGTGTGGGTGGGTCCTCGGTCCCTCGCCCATCCTTAAATACCTTCAACCCGAGATGGTGAAAATTTTGAGATCACACATGATCTCTGCTTTCACATTTTCCAAATGGAAATGAGCTGCTACTATGGACCCAACTCTTTCCTAAACAGAATTTTGCATATTGCTAAAGTCTGTAAATCGAATTTCTTCCATCTACACAGTATCACCTAATTCTGCTCGAACTTTAATCTGAAGACGAGTTAAACCTTGGTTGATGCTGGGAGTATTGCAACTCAGTGTTCGAAGGCTTTTCTGCTTCTTTCAAACCCTTACAACTTGTTAATCTCAAGACTGAACTCTCTAACTACTCTTCTTCCTCTAAATCATGGTGGTTTTGTGCCCAGTCCATGTTTGGAGTATGCTCCCCCTCCATCTATTCCCTCACCTCAAAGCAGCATCTCCACAACCTCCATCCAAAAGAAAGCAGAATGTCTCAACTCAGTGTTTGCATCCAAATCTCGTGTACCTAGCCCATCCCCTTCTCTTCCCGTATCTTAACTCCTCGTACCCACTGTCTACTGGAATTCATGTCCTTATCCTAGAAAGTAAAGAATGTTATGTCCAGCTTTGACACTGCTTCAGCAAAGGGCCCTGATGGCCTGTGTGCACATTTTCTCAAATCCTGCTTTGCTGCTCTTGCTTCTCCTCTGTCTGCGTTCTTCAGCCTGTCTTTCTTGTTTGGTCATCTCCCATCTGCCTGGAAATCAGCAAACATCACACCTGTCCATAAGACGTGTGCATAAAATATCCTTTCAATTGCCAACTCTTTCAATTGCCATTTGCCAGTCCATGAGCTTACTTCCAATTATGAGCAGAATCATAGAATCCATCATTATTTCGGATGTCTTTTTCACTTTTCAAACAGCTGAATCTCCGACCATTAGTTTGGATTCTGTTCAAGTCACTCAACTTTGCACATGCTACTGCTCTCAGAAATGGTTGGAGGCCCGAAATCTTGAAAGAGGTTTGAAACGTCTCCCTGTGGATATCGTGAGCAAATGACAGCCTGGCATCCTACTCTGCCTGCCAAGCCTGTGGCATACAAGGCTGCCTTCGTACTTTGTTTGTGCAGTCAATGTGTTGTTACCTATGCCACTGAAGTTGGATGGGGATAATCTTTTCTTTCTGATTTGTCTTCTGCAATGTCTGTCTGTCTATTTGTTTGGCTGTGAGCAGGATATCTCAAAAAGTTACGGAGTGTGGCAAGGTCGAGTTGATTAGATTTTGGTAAAAATCCGGATCTGGATGCGAGGATTTTTGGTGATTCTTTACCATTGAGAGATGGGGCCAAAAATGTATATACAGTAAACCCTTAGACATCGTTACGTTCCTGGAAAATGCCACGATAGTTAAAACTAATTTCCTATGTGAATACGGGGTTAGGTTCCTGGGTTTTGAGAAAATATAGAGGAAGGTGGGCTGCAGCCAAAAATAAACATATCACAATTGAAATAAATAAGTAAAATCAAATATAAATTGGTGTTACGAGGAAGTCTCCTGCTCTGTTGAAGCAGATTAAATGTTCAGAAGTGATTAAAACTGCCCCTTGCCTCCTCCATTCATCCCCTCTCAATCTCTTAAATTGTTCTCCTTTGTAATCTGTTGATTAGTTTCTTTTATAATTCGTTCTGCGGTTCCTTAAACCAGCATATAAATCCACCATAAATGGAGGTGTGTGTGTGTGTGTGTGTGTGTGTGTGTGTGTGTGTGTGTGTGTGTGTGTGTGTGTGTGTGTGTGTGTTTTTGTGGAGTTGTACTGGAGCTCTCTGATGTGGAGTGTGAAACACCAAAATGTTCATCAGGTGCTCCTGAGTTTATTAGGTGAACTACCGACATATAATTCGGAAGAATTCCCATGTTTTAAACGCATGCTTTGTTAAGGTGTATAGAGCAGCTTAATAGGTCCTTCTTCCTTCCACAGCATAGCATTCTACTTGCAAAATAAATAACAAGAATAATGATAACATTGGAGCAAAACAACAACAACAACAACATGCATTTTAAAGGCCATTTTCCCTGCTAGAGCGGGGGTTAGCCTTGCGGTCACCATGACAATCTTCTCCATTTTGCCCTATTTTCTGCATCTCTCCTTGTTAACCCCCTTGCCCGCATTTCTTCTTCCACCATCTTTAGCCAAGTCTTTCTCGGTCTTCCCCGTCCTCTACTTCCTTCTACATTCATTTCCATCACTCTTCTCAACCAGTCACTTTCATCCTTCCTCAACACATGACCAAACCATCTCAACCTGTTCCTCTTCACAGCATCAATCACAGGCTCTATTCCCATCATCTTTCACAATTCATCATTTGTCTTCCTCTCTCTCTCAACGATACTCCGCACATCCGTCGAACCATTCGCATTTCCACCCTTTCCAACCTTCATTGCTGCTCTACGTTCATTACCCATGTCTCGCTCATGCAGCATACACCTTTCCCTTCAGCTTCAACGACACTCCCCTCATCATCAGCATGCCACTCAGTTCCCGAAACTTCTTCCATGCACATCTCACTCTAGCAACCGTTGCCGAGTCTGATCCACCTTCTCCATTCAGCATGTCTCCGGGGTAGCACAATGTTTTCACACCTTCCAGCTTCATGCCGTCTCCAAGATCCAACTCAACATTTCCTCCATCTGCAGCTCCCTCTGTGCACACCTTACATTTGAATGTAGCTGCCACACTGGTTAATGACCCTCTCAGACCACTACATTTTTGATGAACCCACTCAGCGCACATTGCACATTGAATGGAGTTCACTCCGACACCCTTCCTACACACAGCACAGGGCCACTTCCCAGTTCTTTCCACCTCACCACATGCTTTACCACTTGCCATCACCTTCGTCTTTCCGATATTCACCTTCAGACCTTTTGTCTCCATACATTCCTTCCACTTGTTCAACTTTTCCTTCAGTCCATCCATACTTTCCGCAATCAACACCAGATCATCTGCATACAACAATGCCCAGGGGAAACCCTCCTTTACGTTCTGAGCCAGCACCTCCATCACAGCTACAAATAGTAGTGGACTTAGTACCGACCCCTGATGCACTCCCACCTTCACCTCAAACTCACCACTGTTCCCGTCCTACGTCCTTACAGCTGCGCGCGCTCTTTTGTACATTGCCATCACGACTCTGATCAACCATTCCTCCACTCCTAACTTCCTCAATGCCCATGTCAATACTTTGCGTGGAACCCAATCAAATGCTTTCTCCAGATCAACAAACTCAAGAAACAACTTCTTCCTCTTCTCCATGTACTTCTCCTGCAACTGCCTCACAATGAAAAGTGCGTCTGTCGTTCCTCTTCCTGGCATAAATCCAAACTGCATTTCGTCGATCTTCACTTTCTTCCTTATCCTCCTCTCCAACACCCTTTCCAATACCTTCATTCCATGCTCCAATAACTTTATCGCTCGGTACGAGCCACACATCTGAGGGTCACCTTTCCCCTTGTATAGAGGGACGAGGGTACTCAGTTCCCAAACCACTGGAATGCGGCCTTCTTTCACCACCAGATTACAGATCTCTGTCATTTTCTTCACACCCCAACTTCCTGCTGCCTTCAACATATCTCCCACAACTCCCGTCGGCCCTCCCGCTTTTCTACCCTTCATTGCTTTTATCGCTTCCTCAACTTCCTTCTCGGTTATCTTCTCTGCCAGTCCTAAAACTGGGTTACTCTCTATGTTGCCATCCCATTCATTCTCTGTATTCAACAGCATTTCCATATATCTTTTCCATCTTCCTTTAATTCCATCTGGGTCGACAACGATTTGTCCCACTTCATCCTTCAAGCAACTCACCCCCATCACATCACACCTCTCTTTCGCTATCTGCTTTGCAATCCTGAATACTGCTTTCTGACCCTCTTCCGAATCCAAGCGTTCTCCGAACATTTTCCTACATGCCTCCTGCACCTTTGCTACCTCTTTCTTTGCAGCCTTCCTTGCTGCCTTATAACTTTCATGCTCTGCTGTTTCTGCTCCCGTACCCTTCGCCTTCTGCCACTCCTTGAACTTCTTCCTCTTCTCGTCAATCCTCTTTCCAACTTCATCATCCCACCACCATGTTTCCGAGTGCCTCGGTGGTCCTTTTGTCCATCTACATACCTCACCAACGGCTCCCAACAGACTAGCTTTCATTGACATCCAACCACTTTCAAGCTCAACCACATCATCCTCGACCCCACTCAGCCTCTCTTTTAATGCCCTCCTTACTGTCACCTCTTTCAACCTCCACACCTTCATTCTCGGTTGGAGCAAAGCACGTATTAATTAATATGAATAAGAATAACAGCAATAATAATAGTCGCATCATTTCACAATAATAATAATTATAATTGGCATATATTCCTCCTCCACCCCGCCATGACCAAACCACACCTGTGCTTGGTGAAAGGCAAGCTAATGCCCCAGCACTGCAGCAGGTAGGTATGCTACAAGGCAGTGAAGACCAATGAAAATTTGGTGCAATGGACCAACGGGCCCACTCGTAAAATGAATCCGGGGTGGGGTTATGTTAATTAGTTAGGGATTATGGGGAATCGATCCCCTGTATGTAACTGCCTCTGTTATTTTCCTCTTTCTTATGACAATGCAGCACACACACAAAGCCAGGCAATAGCACATTAAAAGACACTAAGTAAAAGCTAACCGGAAACAGTTCTTTGAGCACCAACGATGATATCACCGACGTGTGATAACATCAAGCAGGCAGGTCCAAGAGGCCACGCCCCGGAGAGCAGTGATTGGTGAGATTTGTGGAGCAACGAAGAGAGGGACTGGCTGATAGGAGCAGGCACGGCCGGTGTCGGATGACGTCAGAGCCTTGAGTACAAAGGAGTTGGAGGGCCGACATGTTCTCTCTCGTTTTCTGGATCTGGAGGTGAACGGTCGCCGATGAGCTCTCTTGCAGTGGGACAGTCTCAACGAACGGTCTAAGTTTACGAGCTCTTGGCTGTGAGGTTTGGTGGTGAACGGTCGTGTTCCAACATCATCATCGTGATCGTGAGGAGGAGCGAACTGCGGACCGAGGCCTGCGGTTTCCCATGCACGGACTGGACCGGGGCCTGCGTTTCCCGCGAGCGAACTGTGCACGGAGGCCTGTGCTGTTCCCGCCAAGGACGTGGGGGTTTTGACTTCCCGAGGGGGTTTAGGAGACTCTGAGAGCTAAGTACCTAAAAACACCCACACATTTATTTTCACTTTTATTGTTCTCTTTGTCTGTATACGAGTCTCCTGAACATCCCATTTAGGAATCTTAGTTTTGCCGGGTTTTATTTTGTTACTGGCATTTCTTCAATAAAGCCGGTATTTTTGTATACAGCAATACGCCGGCCTACGTCATTAATTGCTTCCATAAGCCATGATGTAACTCGGTTTTTGACGTAAACCGGGCGTAATGCCTTAAAAATGCCTTAAAATGAAGACAAACACCGTAAAACTAGAGTAAATAGCTCGCGAAAGTATATCACTATGGCTAAACCTTAAAGAACACTAAAAACACATTTTAGTCATATTTTTTAATGAGTAATGAACACAATTAATAAATGAATTTGGAAAGAATAATAAATAAAATTATGTTATTCACCTTAAACTTGGCGTCTCTTCTGAACACAAAAAACACATTTTAGCCATATTTTTAAAAGAGTAATGAACACTATATGCGGGGCTTCTTCGGCGACTCATCAAAACTAGTAGAGGCCTTGCTTTTCTCGACATTAAGTAGGAACTGATCCAAAGTCCCTTGAATTGTGCGCTTCTTCTCAGTTAAGATGGTCCTATACAGGAGAAAAAGGTCGCTGGTGCCATTCATCATTTTTGCGAAATGCTCGGCGTTTGGGTCTTGTGCCTCAAATATTGCAAGACACTTGGAGAGGTGATAAAAACCTTTCTGCATTTCGGCTACGGTGAATTTCCTTGGCTCTGGTTCTGGAAGCTCATCCTCTTTGCGGCGCTCTTCCTTCAACGCCATTAAGTCATGTCAGTCTGCCTCGATCAAACCGTCAAAATCCTCCTCCTCCAACTCCATCTCCAGGTCAGCGCTGAGGGAAACCAAGTTTTTAGACACAGCCTTGACTGGCCCATCAAACCCCGTGAAATCATTAACAAGGTGGGGGCACAAACGCTTCCACACCCCATTCATCGCCGACTGCATAACCTCCAACCATGCAGCATTGATGTTAAGCACTGCCTGGTAGATGTTATAGTTTTTCCAAAACTGCCGGATGTTGATGCCTTCCTCCTCCGATGTTGCATCGACAGCCTGACGAAGAGTGCGGCGGAGATAGTAGCGCTTAAAAAGCGCTAGCACACCCTGGTCCATAGGCTGGATGAGCGATGTGGTGTTGGGTGGCAAGTACACCACCTTCACATTGGGGTCGAAATCACCGAGGTTAGTGGGATGGCCAGGTGCATTGTCCAAAATCAGCAGCAATTTAAATTGAATTTTCTTCTCTCGACAATAGCTCTTGACAGCCGGGATGAAATGATTGATGAACCATTCTTCAAAAATTATTATGGCTACCCATGCCTTCATATTATTCATCCAAATGACGGGAAGAGACGCCTTCGGGATGTTCTTAAGTGCCCGGGGGTTCGCCGCATGATACACCAAGAGCGGCTTCAGCTTGAAGTCGCCGGTGCAATTACCCCCAAGCATTAGCGTTAGCCGCTCCTTCGCGACTTTGTAGCCTGGCATGGTCTTCTCCTCCTTCGATATAAAGGATCTGTCGGGCATCTTCTTCCAAAAAAGGCCCGTTTCGTCAACGTTGAAGATCTGCTCAGGCAAGAATCCCTCGTCCTCAATGATCTTCTTCAATGTGGCAGGAAATTCCTCAGCGGCTACGGTGTCGGCAGCTGCGGCTTCGCCCTGAATCTTGACGTTGTGCAAGCTGAAGCGCCGTTTAAAGTGTGCAAACCATCCAGAGCTTGCAAAGAAGGTTGTGTCCTTATCCTCAGGGTACTTCTTCAGAAGATCTTGGAACAAAGACTTCGCCTTCTCCTGTATCAGCAGCTGGCTCGTTGGTATGCGTTCATGGGTCTGGCGTTCGATCCACAACGAAAGGAGTCTCTCCATCTCGTCGAAAATCTGACCCCTCTTCACATTCATGACAGCAGTCTTCGCCGACGGCGCTTTTTCAGTGACGTATGCGAGAATACGTTCCCTATCATGAATGATGGTCGATGCTGTCGACCGTGGCAGCCCTAAGGCATGCGCTATCACCGACACTTTTTCACCTTTTTCATACCTTTTAATCAGATTGAACTTATCTTCCATCGAAACCACATTACACTTGGAAACACTAGCACTATCCTTCTTAGGACCCATGGCTAACACAGACACAGTAAAGGAATAATCACAAAAATAACAGCGAAAGGCAAAGCAAGCACGCGACCGCAGCACAGGACAAAATGCATATGACATCGCCTTTGTTTTGAATGAGAACCAGCAGCTACGCGTACGTATACTGTACGTACATTTAAAAAAAATGTTTAATGTGCTTTTTATTTTATTCTAAATTGTTTTTTTAGCTTCTTATATTGTTAATTTTTATGTACTATTTTATTTATTTTAAATATATTTTTGAGGAAAAATTAATTTTTTTCACGTCCTCCTATTATGATGTAGGAGTGACGTAAAGTTGCACATAATGATGTTCGCTGAACTGAAATTTACTCTGGAAGAGTGGCGTAAAGTCGGATTTGACGTAGGTCGAAATGGCGTAAAACTGGGTATTGCTGTATTTTAAATCCGTGTTGGTTTGAATTAATTATCGCAGGTTCGAGGACGTCTGGTGAGACCCGTGAAGGTAAGTTCGTCATTCTCCTTTCCCTCGCGTCTAAAGAACACCCTCATTTTTGAATGAATGTCTCGGAGTGTTAAGCTCGAACGGCTAATCCGTCCAAGATCAGTCTTTATCGGCTACGGACAGGACAATATTTAAGGGTTTACTGTATAGCACAATCAAAAAGTTATGGATAGATTCAGACAAAACTTGGTGGACAGGTTGTGTGTGTGACAAATACAAAATGTTTTGATTTCGGTGAAGATCTGGATCCAGATCCGAGTACTAGCGTTTTTAAGTGATTCTTCACCATTGAGAGATCAGGCCAAAAACGATGTATGGCACGATACATCAAAAAGTTATGGACGGATTAGGACAAAACTTGCTGGATGAGTTAGGTAGGTGATACGAACAAGCCGATTAGATTTTTGTTCAGGTACGGATGCAGATCAGGCCTCTCGATTGACTACAAAATGTAAACTATTCAACCAGATGGAGGTCTGCTCGCTACCGAGTGCCATTGTAGTTATCAATGGAATATGCTTCTTTTGTCTTCCAGTTTAGGGAGGAGTGTGCCAAGAACAGTGCCTTAAGCTGAGTCTTGTTCCTCATTCATGGCAACAATCTTTTTGATGCTACGGAAAACCAACTCTTCTTTATTGAAGTTGATTCCATGTTAACAGCAGCTCTGTCACTCCGTCACTAGAATTGATTAGACGCTGATGTGATAAATGCAAACATGTCATTCAATTGTGGTAAATATCACGGCCTCACCCCTTTTTTAAGCATTGTCAAACAAACCCACCTATCTATTCCCATGGTCAGCCACAGAAGTAGATGGATTCTCTTGCACTTTAGGCCTCACTACCAGCCATGATCTCTCTTGGGCTTAACCATATAGCAAAGCTGTCCCCCAAAGCCAGCCGCAGACTCTGTCATTCCATGTCTTTCCTTGATCAGAACTACTCTCAGCCACCAAGCCTTTGTGTGTAGATCAATGGAGGGAGTACTGGTCTCCACTATTTGCTAGCACTCCAGCATCACATCTGGAATGTCATGCTCTTTTTAGAATATGGCAACCAGGCTTGGAAGTTCAAGCTTATACATTTGATCGCATCATTCAAATCCTCAAAACACTTCGCTGACTCCTAGTAGGCCACATATTGATTTTAAAATATTGCAGATAACCTTTATAGCCAAAGATAGATTGATTTATTCCTACATTTCTGACCTCATACCTTATACCTCTATGATAAAGCTGTGGTCTAACAACAATCATTTCGTCGTAGTCTCTTACACAATGATGTAGACTTGATGATCAAACATTCTTCATATTTCATTCGCAGAGCCTCATCAATGACTGCAATTTTAAAATCTCTCCTAAAAACCCATCTTTTTCCATTGCTTTATCTTTATCCACTCTTCTTACCTTTTCATTGTTTGTTTGTAAAATGCTTTGAAATAAAAAGCACTGGATACGAAATGGATTGATTGAATTAAACTTGTTCTCTAGGTGCCCATAATTGCCTTAACTGCAACGGCCACCACTGCCGCACGTCGTGACATTATCACAATTTTGAAGCTGCAGAATCCCAAGGTGACAATGACCACGTTTGACAGGCCAAATATTTTCTTGGAGGTCAGATACAGGTCAAAAGACATAATGACTGATCTTGGTCAAATCTTCAAGAATAACAGGTGTGGATTGAACTTTAAAAAAATATACCTTGATTAATTTGAACAACAAAACTGTTTGCATATGATAGGCCATAAAGTTTTAATCTGTACAAAATATGAGAGACGACGAGGATCGGTTTGGGTGGTATCACCACCCTTTGGGTGGTGGGTGGTTCACTTGCGTGTTCATATTTTGTTTCCCTGAATGTGATGCATGTATAAGCTCCTATTTGAGCATTATACCACTGTTTATCATATATTATCCTTTTAAAGATCAGGAGACGAGCATCAAGTTTGTATCTCTAGCCTTGTAAAACCCAAGTCATGACAAAGTGCTGTACTGTTTTTACCACCTTAGGCTACAGTTTGAGCTTCCAGGACAAACCATCGTGTACTGTTTAACAAGGTCTTCCACCGAGGCAGTGGCCAAAGCACTAGAGGGGGCGGGCATCTCGTGCCAACCATACCATGCTGGGATGGGGATGACCGCAAGGAAAAAGGTCCAGCTGGACTTCTCCCACCACCAAATTCAGGTTGATGCTATTTTTGGAGGAGGGTGCGGTGCCAACCCACGAGACGTCATGACACAATATTGTTTAATAGACTTGTGTTACTAATTTTAGTTGTTTTTTTACATGATTGGATAATTTACATGATTGGTGCATGTTGTAACCGATTATAACAAGTGATGTCTTTTTCTCATTTTATTTGTGCTACAACTCTCATCATCCCTGAAACATTGAGAGCAGTGTAATTTTCATGGTAATTTTGTGTAGGTTCTATTTTGTGTGAGCATTACAATTTTTGTGGTAACCCCACTTGGCTGACCTCTGAGGCTAACCCCCGCTCTAGCAGGGTTAATGGCCTTAAAATGCCTGTTGTTGTGTTGTTGTATTACAATTTTTTTGTGTGCTTGAATTGTGATTTACATGCTCATCTGATTTGACTTGTTTCCTCAGTGCATTGTGGCGACAACCGCTTATGGATTGGGTGTGGACACTCCCGACATCCGCATGGTTGTTCACTTTGGTGCGCCGTGCGATATGGTTGCTTACTACCAGGAGTTAGGCCGTGCAGGACGGGATGGCTTGCCATCCCGTGCTGTCCTTTTATGGACACAGGCAGATATACAGACAAACAGGTAAGATGTCCCAAATAAACTCACTGTAAAGCATTCTGTAGCGCTGGAACTCAGGAGCAAAAATTCGGTACCTATTCAGCTCGGTAATTTTGGCAAAAATTTACCGGGTCCCAGATCTGCTCAGAACTTGAATAAGTATGTAATTTTCTTTTTTAACATGATCGAGGCGAGTGGAAAAGCTGGGAATCCAGCGTGCTCCAATCAATCTCATGGGTGTGTGTTGGGGAAGGGGTTGGGGTGGGTTGGGCTCATTTTAAGCTGCATGACAAGTACAGCTGTCCACAGCACCGCTTGCATTACAATACAACAATGTCCTATGCAGGAACTGATAGTGATGAATTAGTTACTTGATAGTGCAAAGTTTATTTCCATTTATTTCATCCTATAAAATATAAACCGGTAGTGGACAAAAAAATGGAAACACCTGAGTAAATGAGGGACTCCAAGTATATTGAAAGCAACGACTTCCACACAGGTGTGGCCTATGTGTTAATTAAGCATCCCATTATGCTTAGGGTCATGCATAAAAATGCTGCACAGGCCTGGCTGTCTATAATTATGACTAGCATGGCTGCAAGAGGAAACCTCAGTGACTTTGAAAGAGGGATGTTTGTTGGGGTGCGTTTGGCAGGAGCTTCAGTGACAGACAGTTCAACTTGCTGTTGTTTCACAAGCAATGGTGTCCAAGTTGATGTCTGTATGGAACTTCGAGGGAAAGACATCATCAACAAAGTGCAACAGTGGGCAGAAGTGCATACTCCAGGATCGTGATAGCCGTGCGTTAATTTGAAGTGCAAGGCAGAGCAGGCGAGCAACTGCAGATCAATTGACTGTAAATTATAACCTGTGGAGTGACAGTTTCATCAAAAACGGTCCGCCAATAACTCCACATAGCGGGATACCATAGTCAGGTTGCAGTGCACAAACCACTTGTCACACCTGGAAATGCATGTTTGCAAGTCCAGTGGTGCAAAGAGCACAGAAAATGGACCACCGAGTAGGAGAGAAATGTGATATGGTCAGATGAATTATCCTTCACCATGTTCTTGACAAATAAGTCTGGTGTTAGCTTAGCGGTTTAGGGTGCCTGCTTGGGATCCTAGGATCCTGGGTTTGAATCCCGGTCGATCGCTGAATTAACGCCAGAGGGGTTGACTCAGCCTGTCATCCTTCAGGGGTCGGCAAATTGAGTACCAGTTCACTGGTAATTCCCTGTGTGTTGCAAGAGGCGACCAACAGGGTTGGCGGCAGGAAGGGCATTCGGCCATAAAAAAAAATTGCTTCATAAAGGGGGCCACGGTACCCAAAAAAGACCAACCCCTGCTCTGTGGGGAAAAATGGCCTCTAAAGGTGTTTTTTTTTTTTTTTTGTACGTTCTTGACAAATGGACGTGTGTACATGTTTCACCAACCTAAAGAACTCGACAACCCTGAGTGCTTGGTTCCAACAATGAAGGGTTCTGGTGGTTGTGGGGCGCATCTTCCTGGCATGGATTGGGTGCAGTCATTCCATGAGATGGTCAAATGTCAACGCTATTTGATGGTACTGAGTGATCATCTTCACCACATGATGCAGCATTTCTTTCCTGCCGGTGTCCCCATCCACAGAGCATGTGTGGTCGCGCAGTGGTTTGATGAGCATGACACTGATGTTATCCATGTCATGGCTTTCTCGGTCACCAGATCTGAACCCAATTGAGCATTTATTCTGGAACGACGCCTGACAGCGTTTTCCATCTCCATCAAACAGATGCGAGTTCATTGACTTTCTCGTGGAAGAATGTTGCTTCATCCTTCCGGCAGAATTCCAGATGCTGGTGGACTCTATGCCACGACACATACAGGATGTACTGCCCACACATGCTGGTCCAACGCCCTATTAAGTGACTTTACATTGGTGTTTCCATTTGTTTTTGTCCACTACCTGTATAATGAGTCAAATTTCTCCATCACGCTTCATTCTATAGTGTTTCTGCGGTCGCAGAATAATACGAGTGATACAGTTGGAAATTATTAACTGATTTACTTATTTGGAAAGCTAATAAATCGATTTACTTTGAACAAAAATTCGTTAATTTACTAAAACTTGCTTTTTCTTAAATCCTCTTTCTGGGTTTGAAGAAGAATAAGAAGTAGTGCTAATTGTTTCTTCACACAGCACTGTGGTAAAGTTCCCACATATATCAATTTAATTATTTAATCCTGCTCATTAATCTAATTCCTTCACTATGCCCCCAGTGGTGTTTATAATAGAGGACATGGATTTGTCCGTCCATTGGAGGAAGACCCTCTCGTGTTCAGGTCATCGGTGCTCCTATGGTTGGGAGCGAGTGCCCCGGAAGCATTGACAGAAAGAGAGTGGCAATCATATGTGTGGGAAAATTGCATGCTTGGTCAGGGTCGCCCAGATAGCTCAGATGGCAGAGCACTAGTACGGTTTTCCAGAGGACCTGGGTTCCATTCCTGGTCTGGGTGTGTAATTTTTCCAAATATGTCAATTTAATTATTTATAGTACTGTTCATTAAGCTAACTGTGTAATGAATCGTCAATTAATTTTTTCCCTGTAATTGCATTTTCTTCATTTCCTTTTTACTGTACAGATTGTTGAGTATTGATACACAACACACAACATGCATTTTAAGGCCATGTTCCCTGCTAGAGCGGGGGTTAGCCTTGCGGTCCCCATGACAATCTTCTCCATTTTGCCCTATTTTCTGCATCTCTCCTTGTTAACCCCCTTGCCCGCATTTCTTCTTCCACCATCTTTAGCCAAGTCTTTCTCGGTCTTCCCCGTCCTCTACTTCCTTCTACATTAACTTCCATCACTCTTCTCAACCAGTCACTTTCATCCTTCCTCAATACATGACCAAACCATCTCAACCTGTTCCTCTTCACAGCATCAATCACAGGCAATATTCCCATCATCTTTCGCAATTCATCATTTGTCTTCCTCTCTCTCAACGATACTCCGCACATCCATCGAACCATTCGCATTTCCACCCTTTCCAGCCTTCGTTGCTGCTCTACGTTCATTACCCATGTCTCGCTTCCATAAATCATAACACTTCTCACACATGCAGCATACACCTTTCCCTTCAGCTTCAGCGACACTCTCCTCCTCATCAGCACGCCACTCAGTTCCCGAAACTTCTTCCATGCACATCTCACTCGAGCAACCGTTGCCGAGTCTGATCCACCTTCTCCATTCAGCATGTCTCCGAGGTAGCAAAATGTTTTCACACCTTCCAGCTTCACGCCGTCTCCAAGATCCAACTCAACATTTCCTCCATCTGCAGCTCCCTCTGTGCACACCTTACATTTGAATGTAGCTGCCACACTGGTTAATGACCCTCTCAGACCACTACATTTTTGATGAACCCACTCAGCACACATTGTACATTGAATGGAGTTCACTCCGACACCCTTCCTACACACAGCACACGGCCACTTCCCAGTTCTTTCCACCCCACCACATGCTTTACCACTTGCCATCACCTTTGTCTTTCCGATATTCACCTTCAGACCTTTTGTCTCCATACATTCCTTCCACTTGTTCATCTTTTCCTTCAGTCCATCCATACTTTCCGCAATCAACACCAGATCATCTGCATACAACAACTCCCACGGTAAACCCTCCTTTACGGTCTGAGCCAGCACCTCCATCACAGCTACAAATAGTAGTGGACTTAGTACCGACCCCTGATGCACTCCCACCTTCACCTCAAACTCACCACTGTTCCCGTCCTTCGTCCTTACAGCTGTGCGTGCTCTTTTGTACATTGCCATCACTACTCTGATCAACCATTCCTCCACTCCTAACTTCCTCAATGCCCATGTCAATACTTTGCGTGGAACCCTATCGAATGCTTTCTCCAGATCAACAAACCCAAAAAACAACTTCTTCCTCTTATCCATGTACTTCTCCTGCAACTGCCTCACAATGAAAAGCGCATCTGTCGTTCCTCTTCCTGGCATAAATCCAAACTGCATTTCGTCGATCTTCACTTTCTTCCTTATCCTCCTCTCCAACACCCTTTCCAATACCTTCATTCCATGCTCCAATAACTTTATCGCTCGGTATGAGCCACACTCCAGAGGGTCACCTTTCCCCTTGTATAGAGGGACAAGGGTACTCAGTTCCCAATCCACTGGAATGCGGCCTTCTTTCACCACCAAATTACAGATCTCTGTCATTCTCTTCACACCCCAACTTCCTGCTGCCTTCAACATATCTCCCACAACTCCCGTCGGCCCTCCCGCTTTTCCACTCTTCATTGCTTTTATCGCTTCCTCAACTTCCTTCTCAGTTATCTTCTCTGCCAGTCCTAAAACTGGGTTACTCTCTATGTTGCCATCCCATTCATTCTCTGTATTCAACAGCATTTCCATATATCTTTTCCATCTTCCTTTAATTCCATCTGGGTCGACAACGATTTGTCCCACTTCATCCTTCAAGCAACTCACCCCCATCACATCACACCTCTCTTTCGCTATCTGCTTTGCAATCCTGAATACTGCTTTCTGACCCTCTTCCGAATCCAAGCGTTCTCCGAACATTTTCCTACATGCCTCCTGCGCCTTTGCTACCTCTTTCTTTGCAGCCTTCCTGGCTGCCTTATAACTTTCATGCTCTGCTGTTTCTGCTCCCGTACCCTTCGCCTTCTGCCACTCTTTGAACTTCTTCCTCTTCTCGTCAATCCTCTTTCCAACCTCAACATCCCACCACCATGTTTCCGAGTGCCTCGGTGGTCCTTTTGTCCATCCACATACCTCACCAACGGCTCCCAACAGACTAGCTTTCATTGACATCCAACCACTTTCAAGCTCAACCACATCATCCTCTACCCTACTCAGCCTCTCTTTTAATGCCTCCCTTACTGTCACCTCTTTCAACCTCCACACCTTCATTCTCGGTTGGTACTTCACCCGCCGAGCTCTCCTCGCACCTTTCACCCTTATGTCGCAGACAACCAAGTGGTGCTGTGAAACAGCCTCCTCCGCCGGGATCACCTTTGTGTCCCGGAGGTGCCCCCTATCTCGCCGACGCACCATCAGGTAGTCAACGGTTGTCGTCGACCCACCTGACGTGTATGTAACAAGCTTATTGTCCTCTTTCTGGAACTGAGTATTACAAATCAACAAATCAGCTCCATCAGCAAACTCCAAAATCCTTTCACCTTCTCCATTTCTCACACCATATCCGTAACCCCCATGAACTCCCTCAAAACCATCCATACTCCTTCCCACATGTCCATTCAGGTCTCCTCCCACCACAACAACTTCCTCATCTTTCACGTTTTCCATCAGCTTCTCTATCGCACACCAGAACTTGTCCTTCTCTTCATCGCTTCGACCAACCTGCGGAGCATATCCCGAGATGACGTTCACCAAGAGCTTTCCAATCATCATTTTCACCATCATCAACCTATCACTCACTCTAGTCACACTCACCACACTGTCTACAAACTCCTCAGAAAACAGGACACCAACACCATTCACGCCCTCCGGGCACCCTTGCCACACAAACTTGTATTTCTGTCCCTGCCTACCCTTCACCATTCTCACACCACTTCCCTTCCATCTCGTCTCTTGCACACAACATATGTCCACTCTTCTTCTGACCAATACTTCCACCACTTCTCCTGATCTCCCTGTCATTGTCCCCACATTCCATGTCCCAAACCTCAGAAACCGATCTCCACTTCGGGCTGCACCCTGCCCATATGTACTTGTGATTGTCATGGTTCTCTTTTTTTGATATCCAATATCCAATTTGAGTATTGATATCCAATTGAATTTGTTTCCGCGTTTCCAGACACTTGATCGGTCGAACTAAGGAATCTACTTATCACAACTACAAGTTGCGGATGCTTCAGGAGTTGGAAAAATACCTCGTTAGTAAAGCCTGTCGGCGAAGGTAAGCTGTTTGATGAGGTATGCTGCATATTTCGGTATAGTTTCGACATACTTATCCAGGAATTTATCCAAGTGAGGATCACTGCAGATATTGATATCAGAATTAAGGCCTTGGTACTTATTAACCGTCTTGATCAGAAATAAATCCAGGAAATGATGGTGGGGGTATGTGTGCGTGGGAGGGGGCGGGGCGGAGGTTCACAAATACATACCGAGCAGATGGGACAGCCAGCTTAACATCCCCTCCAACAGGGAGCATACTCATTGATGAAGTGCTCCACCTGAAAAGCACCATGGTGACATTTTATAGTTGGGCTTGGAACTTGATCTAAGCTCGACAGTTCAAAGCTGAGTACATGATCTCTGAACTATCAGGCTGACAGGATAAAAAATTTTTTTTTTTTTTGTATACATAATCGAGGCTCGTGAAAGAGCTAACATTTATCACACAAACAAATCAAACAGACAAACAAACAAAGTATATAAAAAGTGGAGCGGTAGACAAGATGGGGAGAGAAGGGGAAGCACATAAACACAACATTTGAGAGCAGGGACATCGGGAATGTGTGGGAGGGAGAGGGCTTGGGGGGAGGCCACGTGGGAAGGGGGGGGGGGGGGTGGGAGAAGTATAAACACAAGGACACCAAGGACTTCCAGGAAAGAAGTTGGTATTTCAAAAAAGTGGATTTGGGGTGAAATTAGCGGGGGTAGAAAAGATCAAGGTTTTGGATGGGGGAAGATAAGAGATGGTGGTGAACAGCTGTTTTAAAGACCTGGAGGGAGGAGTGGGATTGAAGAGAGTGAGGGAGTTTGTTCCAGAGGCGGGAGAAAAGAGGAATGAAGGAGTGAAGGTTAGCAGCGAGTCTTGATTTTGGCAGTTTAACCATAAGAGGGTTGCTGGCAGATCTTGTGCGACCTGTAGGAATGTTTGGGGGACAGAGCCCAGAGAGAGCTGGAGGAGCAAGGCCGGAGAGGAGTCGGTAGAAGACAGAAAGACCACCAACCTGCCTGCGGTGAGTAAGTGAAAGGCCCTCGGAGGTAGCTTCATCACGGGAGATTCCAATGATTCTGAACGCTTTGGTTTCAACAGCATGAAGACGAGCTAGGTGTGAGGCAGGAGCACCGGCCCAGAGGCAAACAACAACAACAACATGCATTTTAAGGCCATTTTCCCTGCTGGAGCGGGGGTTAGACCGGCCCAGAGGGGGGAACAGTATTCCATTGAGCTTTTAATGATGTATATAATGGTACTTAAATTGTGTAAAATGATCTAAGGTACCAATTTGAATCAATGATCGGGTACTTTCATTGTGTAAAATGAACTGAGATACCATTATGAATCCAACTTCTGTACTTTGTGTTAAATCAGCTATGGTACGAATTGGAATCAACAAACGGTGCCGTTCATACTAACAGTGATTCATTTTATTTAGATAATCACAATTTTTAATGGCTACCAATTGCTTGGTTATAGCAATTTACCTGCATTGGTGGTGACGAAGCAGACAAAACCAATGTCCACTCCTGGGTTGAGTCGAGGTGTTTAATCAGGGAGACTCAAAAAATCAAAGCAAGTACAAGGAAAACCAGCAGCAAACACAAGAATACAATACCAACACAATCGATCAATTTCCAAAATCTCCAAAGTATTCCACTTGAGTTTCAGCTTTTATATAACTCAAACACAATGGGAAGGGATGTGGGGCAAGAGTCACTTATCTATTCCAAGGTAAGGATCTTCGTCAGTCCGTTATTTAAGAGAATGGTGGGGATTGTGTGAGGATAAGGAATGGAAGGGCACGTCAGCGGAGGTGGGGGGGTGGAGTCTTGTCTGAAAATCATGCCCAACCTCGATTTATTTTGTCTTTCTCCTGAATTCCTGCACAAATCATCCACTAGGGGGTGAAGGTCTATTCAACTAGTGTCAACAGCAACAAGCCTAGTGTAGGGGTGTACTTGTTCTCAGATCAAACATCATTATTTTGTCTCTCCTCCCAGACTCTGTCTCTTCTGCATTATATCATTTCATACTGTTCCCTTCAGCCTACATATGTAACCTAAGTTTATAAAGAATATAAGTCCTTAATTATAATGGTTATACGTACTTAATTATCCTCATATGATCCAATACAGAGTTCAAATGCATGTATAATTCCATAATCATCGTTTCAAGCAATCAGCGCTATTTCCCTTTTTGTTTAATAGTGAGCTTTATGCATTGTCCCACCAGCCTTCAGGCTGGTTGGTATTTCCTGTTCCGAGCGAGTGGCTTTTAAAATATAACTACTTCTGGCATTTTCCAACAACTCAAAACCAAAACAACTCAAAATCAATTAAACTCCTATTTGAACAATTACTTTTCTTCAATTAAAAATTGTTTCCACAGTGGTTAAATATGCAGATGTCAGAAATGGAAATTGTTGGCAGAAGACAAATATGAAAAGAGAAGAAATAGAATGGTGGAAAATTGCTCAATAAAAGCCGAGAAACTTGAGCAAAAATGCTTACCAAATTTGCAGTCATTGCAGAGTTTCCATTTCATGTGAAAACATTGACAGGAAGATTTATCACACTTGAAATGGAACCACTGGCTACTATTGAAAATGTGAAATTGATGATTCAGCATAAAGAAAGCATTCCAGTGGATCAGCAACATTTATTTTTTGCTGGGAAAAATTTGAAGAACAGCCAAACTCTGTGCCGTTGCAACACAAAGAATGATAGCACATTATATTTGAGTTTGCGTTTATGTGGAGGAATGCCATCTAAGAAGGAGCTGGAAAAAAAGCCAAAAAAAGGAAGAAGGCAGAAAAAGAGAGATGGAGAGAATTGCTAGGAAACGTCTTTCTCAGTCTACTCACAGGGATGCTGAATCTTCCAGAATAAGACTTGCCCATCTTCAGAACAGGGAAGAGTATTATGAAAAGAATAACGAACAATCAAGCAGAATAAGTGCATTGCTGAGCAGCCATTCCATGTCAAATCATCAAAGAATCTGCCGTCATCTCTCAGATTTTTGTAAAACTTTGGGAACCAATTGGGACCCATGAAAAACGGCAAGAACTCTAAATATTTTTGCTAACAGCCTCTTAATTAGTGAGATACAGACTAACGAACTTTGGACTAATTAGCGCGACGTCGCGAATTCAAATGGCCATATCTCTAAAAGTATAACACCTAGAGAGCTGGTTTTGGTGTCATTTTAAAGGTATTTTCATGCCCTATGAATTTGTCTGGGCAACATTTTCCTACCTCCAACCACAAAAAAGTTATCACAAAATATAAACTTCAATTGTGAATCCCCAAAAAATGTATCCTTCAAATTTCCTCAAATTCATCCCAGAGGTACCTTATGATGTCAAGAAGCTTCCACATAAATTTTGTGATGGGCACTCCAATAGTTTCTGAGATATGAGCAATAATGTACATGTACGTATGGCATATAGGTTCGAAAATCAGCATTTGTAATGTATTATACAATCAATAAGTGAGTTCAAGTACACAGTGTTCACTAACCGGACTTAGGTTCACTAACCAGTGTCACCGATTTTCTTGGTTTTGGATTTCACATATTTATCTGCAGCAAGTCTCTTTTTTGGAATAGGTGATTCTCCAATCAATCCCAAAGACTCATTCAGTGTATTCAGTTCCATTTCAGGAGAATGAAATTCAAACTCCCCTGAACTGCCTGGTATTGGTGATTCACCTCCACCATCATTGTCCTCACTACTGCTAATAGCGCTGCTGGTCACTGGTAATGGTATTTCACTCTGAGTCTCTACCACACCTGGTTGTCTTTTTGCCAGTTTCTTACGACACTGGGTACAGATTTTCTGTGCACTTTGCAGTTTGAGGCTTGGATGAGCGGCTATGGCTTTTTGGCTAACAGCTCTCAAGCCAGACGACTTTGGTTTTTCATGAGCTCCAAAGGGATTGCAGCAGGATTTCTGCTTCAAGATGAACTTTTCCTTGGCAGTCGTCATTTTTCTGCAGCTCCTTCAGAAGTGAACTGCCAATTTCTGTTGGTGGCAGGCCTAAGCATTACACTAAGCCAACTTGGACTTTCCCTGGGGATCTTAGACTGTGAAAGTTGCATCACCTCGACTTACCCACATGGGAAATCCCAGTTGGAATTCCCCAGATGAGAATTCCCCTCAGGCCCAGTTGAAAATGAAAGTATATGATACTTCAAAGCAATTGATGGTTGTTCCCTGTGTTCCCTGTCATGGCTAGGTTAGAATGATTGTATAATACATTACAAATGCTGATTTTCGAACCTATATGCCATACGTACATGTACATTATTGCTCATATCTCAGAAACTATTGGAGTGCCCATCACAAAACCTATGTGGAAGCTTCTTGACATCATAAGGTACATCTGGGATGAATTTGAGGAAATTTGAAGGATACATTTTTTTTGGATTCACGATTGAAGTTTATATTTTGTGATAACTTTTTTGTGATTGGAGGTAGGAAAATGTTGCCCAGACAAATTTATAGGGCATGAAAATACCTTTAAAATGACACCAAAACCAGCTCTCTAGGTGTTATACTCTTAGAGATATGGCCATTTGAATTCGCGACATCGCGCTAATTAGTCCAAAGTTCGTTAACCTGTATCTCACTAATTAAGAGGCTGTTAGCAAAAATATTTGAGTTCTAGCTGTTTTTCATGGGTCCCAATTGGTTCCCAAAGTTTTACAAAAATCTGAGAGATGACGGCAGATTCTTTGATGATTTGACATGGAATGACCCTGAGCATAAAATGTTATTGGAAAGGCACACAAACCGAGCAATGAATTCTACAAAGGCTGCTCTGATTGCCAAACACTACTCTGTTCAGCTGGGTGGATATGGTCCAAAAAACTTTCGACCTGGTAGTAGAGAATACGTCCTTCATTTGAATAACATGTCCTGGTGTGTACCCCAGTTTAGAATAGGTACATCGTATCCCTGCGTGTCGTAAGAGGCGACTAAAAAGGGTTGGCATCAGGAAGGGCATCCGGCCATAAAACATTGCCTCAGAAAGGAAACCATGACAATTACATATGGGCAGGGTACAGCCCGAAGTACCCCGTGGGGGTCCTCACCCCCTCTCGTCAAAAATGAAGGTGGGGAACCCGATCGAGGCAAGAGTGGAAATCACTCCATTTTTGACGACGAAACGTCTGATGCCCCATGTGGATATCGATTTCTGAGGTATGGGACATGGAATGTAGGGACAATGACAGGGAGATCAGGAGAAGTGGTGGAAGTATTGGTCAGAAGAAGAGTGGACATATGTTGTGTGCAGGAGACGAGATGGAAGGGAAGTGGTGTGAGAATGGTGAAGGGTAGGCAGGGACAGAAATACAAGTTTGTTTGGCAAGGGTGCCCGGAAGGCGTGCCTGGTGTTGGTGTCCTGTTTTATGAGGAGTTTGTAGACAGTGTGGTGAGTGTGACGAGAGTGAGTGAAAGGTTGATGGTGAAAATGATGATTGGAAAGCTCTTGGTGAACGTCATCTCGGGATATGCTCCGCAGGTCGGTCGGAACGATGAAGAGAAGGACAAGTTCTGGTGTGCAATAGAGAAGCTGATGGAAAACGTGAAAGATGAGGAAGTTGTTGTGGTAGGAGGAGACCTAAATGGACATGTGGGAAGGAGTATAGACGGTTTTGAGGGAGTTAATGGGGGTTACGGATATGGTGTGAGGAATGTGGAAGGTGAAAGGATTTTGGAGTTTGCTGATGGAACTGGTTTGTTGATTTGTAATACTCAGTTCCAGAAAGAGGATAATAAGCTTGTTACAATGTTACATACACATCAGGTGGGTCGACGACAACTGTTGACTACCTGATGGTCCGTAGGCGAGATAGGGGGCACCTCAAGGACACAAAGGTAAACCCCGGAAAAGCGGGATGTCCGACGGGAGTTGTGGGAGATATGTTGAAGGCAGCGGGAAGTTTGGGTGTGAAGAGAATGACAGAGATCTGTAATCTGGTGGTGAAAGAAGGCCGCATTCCAGTGGATTGGGAACTGAGTACCCTCGTCCCTCTATACAAGGGGAAAGGTGACCCTCTGGACTGTGGCTCGTATAGAGCGATAAAGTTATTAGAGCATGGAATGAATGTATTGGAAAGGGTGTTGGAGAAGAGGATAAGGAAGAAAGTGAAGATTGACGAAATGCAGTTTGGATTTATGCCAGGAAGTGGAACGACAGACGGGCTTTTTATTGTAAGGCAGTTGCAGGAGAAGGACATGGAGAAGAGGAAGAAGTTGTTTCTTGGGTTTGTTGATCTGGAGAAAGCATTCGATAGGGTTCCACGCGAAGTAGTGACATGGGCATTGAGGAAGTTAGGAGTGGAGGAATGGTTGATCAGAATAGTGATGGCAATGTACGAGAGAGCGCGCTGTACGGACGAAGGACGGGAACAGTGGTGAGTTTGAGGTGAAGGTGGGAATGGATCAGGGGTCGGTACTAAGTCTACTACTATTTGTAGCTGTGATGGAGGTGCTGGCTCAGAACGTAAAGGAGGGTTTGCCGTGGGAGTTGTTGTATGCAGATTATCTGGTGTTCATTGTGGAGAGTATGGATGGACTGAAGGAAAAGATGAACAAGTCGAAGGAATGTATGAAGGCAGAAGGTCTGAAGGTGATTATCGGAAAGACAAAGGTGATGGCAAGTGGTGAGGTGGAAAGAACTGGGAAATGGCCGTGTGCTGTGTGCAGGAAAGGTGTCAGAGTGAACTCCATTCAATGTACAATCTGCGCTGAGTGGGTTCATCAAAAATGTAGTGGTCTGAGAGGGTCATTAACCAGTGTGGCAGCTACATTCAAGTGTAAGGTGTGCACAGAGGGAGCTGCAGATGGAGGAAATGTTGAGTTGGATCTTGGAGATGGCGTGAAGCTGGAATGAGTGAAAACATTTTGCTACCTAGGAGACATGCTGAATGGAGATAGTGGATTAGACTCGGCAACGGTTGCTAGAGTGAGATGTGCATGGAAGAATTTTCAGGAGCTGAGTGGCGTGCTGACGAGGAGGGGAGTGTCGTTGAAGCTGAAGGGAAAGGTGTATGCTGCATGTGTGAGAAGTGTTATGATTTATGGGAGCGAGACATGGGTAATGAACGTAGAACAGCAACGAAGGCTGGAAAGGGCGGAAATGCGAATGGTTCGGTGGATGTGTGGAGTATCGTTGAGAGAGAAAAAGACAAATTATGAATTGCGTAAGATGATGCGAATAGAGCCTGTGATGGATGCTGTGAAGAGAAACAGGTTGAGATGGTTTGGTCATGTGTTGAGGAAGGATGAAAGTGACTGGTTGAGAAGAGTGATGGAAATGAATGTAGAAGGAAGTAGAGGACGAGGAAGACCGAGAAAGACTTGGTTAAAGGTGGTGGAAGAAGAAATGTGGGCAAGGGGGTTAACAAGGGGAGATGGAGAAGATTGTCATGGGGCCCACAAGGCTAATCCCCGCTCCAGCAGGGAAAAGTGGCCTTAAAATGCCTGTTGTTGTTGTTGTTGTTGTGTTGTATTTGAATGGAATGAAGCGCAAAATTTTGGTAGCAAAACTGGCTGACAATTACTTTCAGTTGAGCGGTGGGCAGAATAGAGCAGGTCGGCCTATAGAAATGCAACAACGAAGACTGGCAGAACAGCAAGTCAGCACAGAATATGATGCAGCAACAGCAGTGATTGCAATTGTGAAAGATGAATTTTTCAAAGAGTGCCAAATGTGTTATGAAAAGTATGTCAAAACTGCAAATGAAATTCGAGAAAGTATGATTACTGATGAGAATTGCTGCAAGGCACTAATGAAAATCTACTATGATCTACAGTACCACACATTTACTCAGGAGCGGAGGACAACATGGCGAGAACTGTTCAATTCAGCAATGTCAAAATGAAGGTTGTAATCGGGAGGTAAAGAAGCATGTGCAATCAGAGTTTTATCTCGCTGTACATTGGAGAATCTGAAATCATGTATGAGATGTAGGTGTGCTATGGTGAAATGCGGTCAGTAATGCGTCGATCCTATGAAATGTTTAACCTAGTCAAGTACATCAAACTACTGACAAATGCAATGGCAATGGGTGCATTTACTGATTTGGTTGCACTTCTAGATGAGCCAGATGTGGAGATAGAGTTGAAGAGACGATTGAAGAAGCTCAGAGAGAAGAATGCAAATGTGGACCATACACAAGAAGCAGTCATGAAGCAATTTGGTCATACTCTTGATTAATTCAACGAGAACATTCGAAATCTTCGGGAATATCCTTGCAGTGTTTGTCTTATAAACGTCAAAGAAAGCGATATGCAAGTAAGAAAAGAAGGTGCTCCTTTTGAAGGATCGTTGTGAAAAGCACTGCCAGCAAATCACTTTTCCCAAGAAAATCCTTCACCAAAAATACAACTTTGCAAATCATGCAGAGATGCGATTAACAAGAATGAAATGCCTGCATTGGCCGAAAAGAATGGTTTTGGTGTTGATGAAATTCCAGATGTTTTGAAGGGATTAAACTACATTGAAGATTTGCTCACTCGTAAAGTAAGCCCATTTCAAGTTATTGTACGTTTACAACCACACAGTGGAAACGAGCACATTCCGCCAAGTGATCTTGTTCGAGCAAGCAGCGGATTCGCAGTGCATTTGCCAATTCCAATAAAGGAAACATTGGAGCACACACTTCAAACACTACCATCAATGGACAAGCAGCAAATTCTGGTTGACAGTCGAACATCAGCAGAATAGAAGTACCGGAATTTTGTTAACCTAAAGAAAGTTATTGCTGCACTTGAATGGCTAAATGAGAATAATCCAGAGTATAAGAATATCAAAATAAATTACGAATACGATCATGATAAGCTCATAGATATCTTTGTTGAGGATTCAGAGAAAACTGAAGAAGAAGATGAAAAACCTTATTTGCTGGCACAAGAAATGGATCCAGATGCCGCAGTATTTGATCACTTCAGTATTGCAGATTGCAACTATGACTTGCCAAAAGAGACAAATGTTAATCTCTACATAATGAAGACAGTGCAAGATGAAATTGTGCCAGATTATGAAAAGGATCTTGATATCAAGTTTTCCCATTATTTTCCCAAAAGGGCGTTTTGGATTTAACCATCCACGAGAATGACGTGTATGGCCTGCACAGTACATGAAAGGTCGATTGCGAATTATTGAGCACAATTTCGCCGTGATTTCCAATTCATGTTTGCAGCAGTGTACAAGGACATTGATACAATAAAGGGTGGTCTTTACCACATTCTTTGCTCATCAAGTGGTCCTGAAATGACTGCAGGGAGTGTAAAGTCAAATTTGAATGAGCCAACAGATGCTTTTGAACTTAACCTCTCAGTAATGTTTGCAAAAGTTCACGGATCACCACAGTAATGGACAGATGCAACTACAAATATGAAAGCAATGGATTAAGACTTAGGCCCAGCAACATTTTTTTCCTCACATTATCTCCTGCAGAGTTTTCTTGGGCTGATATGCATGAATTTTTGGAGTTGGTCAATGCCGATTTAGCAGATGTTAAGAGTATGTGTACTGGGCTTCTTTGTGCAAATGATCCAGTTTCTGTTGCAGAACATTTTTTTGTTCGATGGAGAGCAATGAAAAGTACACCAATGAAAAAATATGGAGGACCATTGGGAATTGTTGTTGAGCATTTCTTTGTTCGAGTAGAATACCAACTTCGTGGAGCTCAGCACCTACATATGAAACTTTGGTGCAAAGATGCACCGATCCTTGATGAAACAGCATCAAATATTGATGAAGTTAAAACATATATTCAAAAGTCCATCACCTCTGCCCTACCTTCACAATTGAAAAGTCCACATTTGTGTAAGTTGGTGAAGGATTTCCAAATGCACAAATGTACAGGTAGTTGTTTGCATCAGATTAAGAAGAAGTAAAAATTCTGCAGGTTTGGATTCCCACGTGCAGTAAATAGCTCCTGTCAGGTAAATACTATCAAGGCAGCTGTTAGAAGATGACATGGACAGTTCAAAAAACTGTATGAACTTAAACGAACTGCAAAAAGAAACCATGATTAACAAGCATTCTGAGTATTGCGCTGCAATACATGTCCCCTATCAAAGTTCAAAGTGCCATAACTTTGTCAAAAATGATCGAATATGCAAATTTATGCATGGTTGATGCTGGTTTTCAAACTTGATCTGAGGTATGCTGAGACACGTGTGTCACGCCTCGCCTCGTTGATAAGCCTGCAAGGTCGCTCCGTGGAGCAGACTGCACGTATTGCACTGTGTGAATTATATAATTACCATCTCACGGTCTGAGGTACTAGCGATTCAAGAGATATCCATTAAAAAATTTTTTTCATTTAATTAACGATATCTGCCAAACCGCGCACCCTATCGCAAATTCCAAAAGGACATTTTAGTAGACTGACATGCTGAACAGATCTGTGAAGTTTCTCCTCGATTGGATCAAAAATGAGGGAGGAGCTCGGTTTTCAAGGTTCATGCTTAAAAACGTCATAACTCTGAAACCATGTGATGCATGACGTCATGCTCACTGACGTTTTTGTTCGTCATGGGTATGCAATTCAGCCTGCAAAGTTTGGCCTCGATCTGTTCAGCCGTTGCAGAGAAAAACGGGTTTTCGTGTTTTCATGAAAAACAATATGGCGGCCGAACCACGTGACCTGTGACGTCATAATTACAATTAAAATATTCTGCAGACCGAGTCCCCCCTACGGTGAAAATTTGATCTCAATCGGTCCTATTATTGCAGAGAAAATCTTTTTTTAAAGGAAATGAAAACTTAAAATGTCACTGAGTTAAGGATCATCAGAATTATCAGAATTCCCAAAGTTCAAAGTGTCATAACTTTGTCAAAAATGATCGACACGTCGTGAAGTTCGAACTTGATCTGTAACCTATCATGAGGAAACGATGTGCCAAGTTTTAAATCATTAGCTTTAAGCGTTTAGAAAAAAAGTCCGGAAAACTGTTCTTTGCGTGACGGACTGACTGACTGACGGACTGACGGACTGACGGACTGACGGACTGACGGACGGAGGGACGGAGTGCAAACCTATAGTCCCCTCCGGTGTACACCGGTAGGGGACTAATAATTACAATCCAACAATTCCAATGATGTGGGGAGCGAATATAGATATTCACTACATTGGAGAGCATTCGAGGATTCTGAACCGATACATTACAAGCTACATTACAAAGGCTGAGCAAGCACAAATTGAATCATTTTGGAATTCTGTTGACAGGAACAAGAGTGTTTTTGGACAGTATTTGTCATTTGCCATGAAACGTTTGCGTCAGTGCCAGGTAGGTGCTTATGAAGCAGCTGATAAACTGCTTGGCCACAATCTCAATGAAGCTTCAGATTAGACAATGTTTCTGAATACAAATCCTAAAGAGAAACGTCAACGATGTCTGGTCAAACAATCAGATTTGGATCAAATGGATGATGGCAGTACTGGTATTTTCAAGAACAATTTAATAGATAATTACTATCCAAATAGACCAGATGAATTGGAGGAATGTACACTGTTTCATATTGCTTCTCACTTTAACGACAGTAAAGAAGAAAAAGTGAAAAATATGCCTGGTGAACCAAAGAAATCTTTGGTTCATGCACTGAAGAATAATAAGGGCTTCCTAACATGGTGTAACCGCAAGATAATTAGAACATATCTTCCAAACATTGCTGATGATGTCCAAGATGTGTCAAGAAGACTGCTCATGATGTTCACTTTTTTTTTTTTTGTATACAAGATGGAGTCTCGTGTAAGAGCTAACATTGATCACAAAAAGACAAACTGACACATAAAACATATGATAAAGGGAGCGGGAGACAAGATGGGGAGAGAGAGGGAAGCACACAAGCACACCATTTGAGAGCAGGGACATCAGCAGATCTGTGGGAGGGAGAGGGCTTGGGGGAGGAAGCTTGGGAAAGGGGGAGGGGGATGGGAGAGGTAAAAAACACATGGACACTGCTAAGACTTCCAGGAAAGAAGTCGGTATTTCAAAAAAGTGTATCTGGGGTGAATTATCGGGGGTAGAAAAGATCAAGGTTTTGGATGGGAGAAGATAAGAGATGGTGGTGAACAGCTGTTTTAAAGACCTGGAGGGAGGAGTGGGATTGAAGAGAGTGAGGGAGTTTGTTCCAGAGGCGGGAGGAAAGGGGAATGAAAGAGTGAAGGTGAGCAGAGAGTCTTGATTTTGGCAGTTTAACCATAAGAGGGTTGCTGGCGGATCTTGTGCGACCTGTCGGAATATTTGGGGGACAGAGCACAGACGGAGCTGGGGGAGCAGGTACGGAGAAGAGTCAGTAGAAGACAGAAAGACCACCAAACTGCCTGAGGTGAGTGAGTGAAAGGCCCTCGAAGTTAGCTTCATCGCAGGAGATTCCAATGATTCTGAAAGCTTTGTTTTCAACAGTGTGAAGCCGATCTATGTGTGAGGCAGGAGCACCGGCCCAGAGGAATATGAATGAATGAATGATCGTTTTAGGGCCATTTTCCCCGCTAGAGCAGGGGTTAGCCTTGCGGGCCCCATGACAATCATGGTTCCCTGTTTGAGGCAATGTTTTTTTTAATGGCCGGATGCCCTTCCTGGCGCCAACCCTTAGTCGCCTCTTACGATGCGCAGGGATACGTTGTACCTATTCTAAACCGGGGTACACACTGGCAGGAGCACCGTTCCAGAGGGGAGAACAGTATTCAATTGAGCTATGGATGAAAGCCTTGTATGTGGTGAGGAGCTCAGGTGTGCCAAGGAAGGACTTCACACGACGGAGGATGCCCAGTCGGCGACTGGCTTTGGAATGTGGTTTTCGCAGGAAAGACCATGGCAGATAGTGAGACCCAAAAGCTTGAGTGACAGAACTTCTTGAAGAGGATTGTTGAGAAAGCAGATGGGAGGGTTATCCAGTTGGTCTTTTCGGAGAGACATTGTAAGAGTGTGAGATTTGTAAGGATTGAAAGACATGTTCCACTTGTTTGACCAGTCTGTGATTTTGTCCAGGTCTGCAGAGAGTGAGTAGGCTGCAGACTGCCGATCTGAGGGAAGAGGAAAGGAGCGGCAGTGTGAAGTTTTTGAAGTGGAGGCATCAGCAAAGAGATAGAGAGGATTTTCCAGAGAGTCGGAGAGATCATTGATGAAGTCCAGAAAAAGCACAGGGCCCAGAACAATTTTTTGGGGAACTCCAGCCTGAACAGGAAGGGGAGATGAGAGAAAACCATTCAGGGCCACCTGTTGACTATGACCAGAGAGGAAGTCCGCAAGCCACACGTGGAGATTTCCATGGATACCATAGGAGGAGAGTTTGGTGAGCAGAGTGGGGTGCCAGACCATATCGAAGGCACGTGATATGTCGAGGGAGACGGCTCTGATTTCTTCTTTGGCATGAAGGACCACCATCCATTGTTGAGATAGCAGAGCAGAAGTGGCATGTCCAGAGTAGAATGACCTGGTCTGAATCCAAATTGATGATCTGAGATCAAGCCATTGGAGAAGAGGAAGAATTTGATGTCAAAAGCGATGATTGATTTCATGACCTTGCTGATTATTGGGAGCAGGCTGATTGGTCTGTAGTTGCAAGGATCTGTTTTTGCACCTTTTTTGTGTAAAGTGGTAATGTTGGCTGATTTTCAAGCAGATGACATTGAGCAAAAGAGAGTGTTAAGAGAACAGAGAGAGGGTTAGATAGAGCTCCACTTAATGGAGATCTGAACATGAACTTAAAGGTGATCGTCCACATGCTATATATCGAGAAAGGTTTTTGGAAATGGAATCAAATATGTCAACAGAAGCTAATAAATGGATAGAAAGCTATCAGTTTGCAAAAGACACTACTGGAATGATTAAACAAATCCGAGAAGAAAATGCCAAAATGGAACAAGAAGAAGTAAAGGAAATAGATGATGACATCCTTAATCAATTTTAAATAAAACCAAGAATTATTGATGAAATTGATTTAAATGAGTGTATCGAAATTTTGAATTCTGGGCAGAAAAATATTCTCGAATATGTTGATGACACTATTGCCCATCAAGACCAACATTCTCTTGGAATGTGCCAGTGTGATGACAAATTACACAAATTTTCAAGTTAATCTCTGGTGTTGATGGAACAGGAAAAAGTCATCTTATTGATGCATTGGCTGATTGTTTGACCAAAAAATATGAACCAATTACAGGGGTTGCAAGTAAACCTGAAGATGAGGTAATGCCTGAGGAGAAAGCAAAGGAAGACAAAAGTGAATCAAAAGAAAAAAGTTATCCAATTGTCATGATTGCTGCACCAACTGGTGTTGCAGCATTACATTGTAATGTGCAGGGAACAACACTACACCGTCTTCTGGCACTTCTTGTACAGCACGGAGCAGTTGGTACATACACCCCATTGCAGAGCGAAAAGCAAACACTGCTGCGCATGTTGATGAAGCATATGCATCTTCTAATTGTGGATGAAATATCAATGGTGTCAAATGTTGTGCTATCAATGATGCACTTGCGTCTGCAGGAAATATTTTCACCTGGCAAGACATTTCCATTTGGTGGCGTGAATATTCTATTATTCGGTGATTTTCTACAGCTGCGACCAGTAAGAACCGAAGTTTGCTACAAGAGTTTGCTTTGAAGTGAAGCAAAACGTGCATTCAAATCCATTGGTACGAGCCCAGTCTCTTTGTGGACAAACATTGTTACCTATGAAGAATTGACAGAAATATGTGACAAAAGGATGAAGAACAATTTATCACTATTCTTGATCACTGCAGTCCTATAGAAGAAGATATAAATCTGCTAAAAGGACGGCTTCTGTCTGCAATATACCCTCATGAATATGCTCGTGCAAAAACAAGAGAAGAAAGAGTAGCATTCGCAGCATCAAGATTTTATGAATTTTTGAAAGACAAGGGTGCAAATGAAGAGGTTCCACGGGCGTTGTTGGCCAAGAATGAGGATGTGGATACATTTATCAACACATCATGTTGGCGGCACATCATGATGGCGATCTTGTAACAATCAAGGCTTTAGACATGGAAAAGAAAGTAAAGAAAGCTAAAGGGCGACGATCAAAAAAGCCCCCAAAAAAACGATCTCAAACAGCAGGGCTCCCAGAAGGTCTCAAATTTGGCATTAGTGTGTGAGTAATGATGATTCGAAATGTCAACGTTGAACTCAGTCTTACAAATGGTGCCTGCGGAATTGTGCAGCATTGCACAGGATAACACTGGCCAAGTTGGCATAATCAGTGTAAAGTTTGACAACGGGTTTGAAGTGGGAGTTGAAAAAGCAACAGGTGATTATAAAGTTGGAAACAACATTTTTGTCACAAGAAAGCAATTCTCCCGGGCTGTTGCTAATGCAATGACAATTCACGAATTCCAAGGATTATCGCTGGACAAAGTATTCTTCGATATTGGTGAAACACGATTTGAAAATAGAATGGCTTATGTTGCACGATCACGAGCAAAACGTTTGCAGAATGTGCTTCTAATGGAATTTGACCCGCCAAGAAGTATCTGTTCAAAATAATCTGTTGATGAGTGCACTCGCCTATGGAAAACTATTAAAATGGAACCTTTGCCAATGTGCAATATTTTACCAAAATCAGTGAAGGAAAAATGGTTCTCAGGAAGATCAAGATCAATTTGTGGCAACAATACTAAAAATAATAAAAAGCAGAGAACAAATGGAGACCAAAAAAAGGTGGCAAAAAAACAAGGGTAAATAGAGAAACAAGACAGGAACTTGTTCCAACTCTGTGTTTAATAAATACTGATCAAGTTAGCTGGGCTAATATAAAGGTGCACCAATTTGATTCATACAGCTGCATGAAGAAGTAAATGTATTTTATTTGCCAGATGTAGGGCGCCCCTTTATATGAACTTTTCTAGAGCATCACAAGGTGCCTTCGAAGAACACATGGGTCGTGCACTAGTCCAGCATGCAGTAGTCCAGCACACAAGATTTGTTTAAAATGTCCCTTCTTTTCTATTGTTTGGCATTTTCTACAAGCTATGGAATGTTCCTTCTTTTCTATACTTTGCCACATGACATATACCATATATAAAGGGGCCTTTTCTTTGCCCATGGCATTTTTCTCAAGAATTTATTTAAGTATCCGCCGCCAAAATCGCGGGAAGCATTATGTTTTCTGGTTTTCCGTCCGGCTGTTCATTCGCTCGTGCATCTGTGATAGATTTTAATTCCCGCAATAACTTGAGAAAGGCATAAGGATCGAGTCTGTTTCTGGTGTTTGTTCCCCCTCCCTCACCTCAAACGGCTACACAGCTGACACTTCCTGAGAAAAGGCTGAATGCCGCAACTCTGTGTTTAGCTCAGAATCTTGTGACCCAAACTCATCGCTCTCTGTATCCACTTTAACCAGTCAAACTCAGCTGCTCCTGGACTCTGTGTCCTTCTCTCCTAACAAAGTGGAGAAGTTTATTTTCAAACCTCGACTCTGATTCTGCAGCTGGACCAGCCCACGGGACCTAAGATCCTGCTTTGCTGCTCTATCTCACCCTCTCTCTGTTCTCTTCACCCTTTCTTTTGCTCAAGGTAATTTACCATCTGCTTGGAAAGCAGCCAACATTACTGCTTTACACCAAAAAGGTGCAAAAACAGATCCTTGCAACTACAGACCAATCAGCCTGCTCACAATAATCAGCAAGGTCATGGAATCCACCATTGCTTCTGCTATTAAATCCTTCCTCTTCTCCAATGGCTTCATCTCAGATCAACAATTTGGATTCAGATCAGGTCACTCTGCTCTGGACATGCTGCTTCTACTGGCTCAACAATGGATGGAGGTCCTCAATGCGAAGCAGGAAATTATAGCCTTCTCCCTTGACATATATTGTGCCTTCCATATGGTCTGGCACCCCGTCCTGCTCACCAAACTCTCCTCTTATGGTATCTATGGAAATCTCCACTGCTGGCTCGTCGACCTCCTTTTCTGTTGTAGTCAACATGTGGCTCCAAATGGAATTCTCTCATATCCACTTCCTGTCCACTCTGGAGGTCCGCAAGGCAGTGTTATGGGGCCCTGTGCTTTTTCTGGTCTTCATTAATGATCTCTCCGACTCTCTGGAAAATACTCTCTATCTCTTTGCTGATTTTTCCACTCTCTGCCGCTCCATTCCTCATCCCTCAGATCGGCAGGTCACAGCCTCTTCACTCTCTGCAGACCTGGACAAAGTCACAGACTGGTCAAACAAGTAGAACATGTCTTTCAATCCTGACAAATCTCACACTCTCACTATGCCTCTGAGAAAAGACCGACTGGACAACCCTCCCATGGATTTCCATCATCCATGGAAATCTCCACGCATGGCTGGCGGACTTCCTCTCTAGTCGTAGTCAACGTGTGGCCCTGAATGGGTTTCTCTCATCTCCTCTTCCTGTTTAGGCTGGAGTTCCCCAAGGCAGTGTTCTGGGCCCTGTGCTTTTTCTGGTCTTCATCAATGATCTCTCTGACTCTCTTGAAAATCCTCTCGATCTCTTTGCTGATGACTCTACTCTCTGTCGCTCCATTCCTCATCCCTCAGATCAGCAGTCTGCAGCCTCCTCACTCTCTGCAGACCTGGAAAAAATCACAGACTGGGCAAACAAGTGGAACATGTCTTTCAATCCTGACAAATCTCACACTCTTACGATGTCTCTCAGAAAAGACCATCTGGAAAACCCTCCCACCTACTTTCTTAAAAATCCTCTCGAAGAAGTTCTGGCACTCAGGCTTTTGGGTCTCACTATCTGCCATGGTCTTTCCTGTGAAAACCACATTTCCAAGCTGGTCTCCAAAGCCAGTCACCGACTTGGCATCCTCTGTCTTGTGAAGACCTTCCTTGGCACTGCTGAGCTCCTCAACACATACGAAGCTTTCATTCACAGCTTGATGGAATACTGCTCTCCCCTCTGGGCTGGTGCACCTGCTTTACACCTGGCTTGCCTTCACGCGGTTGAAACCAAAGCTTTCAGAATCATTGCTATCTCCCCTGATGAAGCTGATTCTGAGGGCCTTTCACTCTCTTATTGCATGCAGGTTGGTGGTCTTTCTGTGTTCTACCGACTCCTCTTTGGCCTTGCATCCCCTGCTCTGTCTGTGCTCGGTCCCCCAAATATTCCTGCAGGTTGCACAATGTCTGCCAGCAACCCTTTTCTGGTGAAACTGACAAAATCAAGACTCTCTGCGCACCTTCACTCTTTCAATCCTCTTTTTCCCACCTCTGGAACAAACTCCCACACTCTTTGTCAAAACAGCTGTTCACCAACAACAACAACAACAACAACAACAACAACATGCATTTTAACGGCCATTTTCCCTACTAGAGTGGGGGGTAGCCTTGCGGTCCCCATGACAATCCTCTCCATTTTGCCCTATTTTCTGCAACTCTCCTTGTTAACCCCCTTGCCCGCATTTCTTCTTCCACCATCTTTAGCCGTCTTTCTCGGTCTTCCCCGTCCTCTACTTCCTTCTACATTCATTTCCATCACTCTTCTCAACCAGTCACTTTTATCCTTCCTCAACACATGACCAACCATCTCAACCTGTTCCTCTTCACAGCATCAATCACAGGCTCTATTCCCATCATCTTTCGCAATTCATCATTTGTCTTCCTCTCTCTCAACGATACCCCGCACATCCGTCGAACCATTCGCATTTCCACCCTTTCCAACCTTCGTTGCTGCTCTTCGTTCATTACCCATGTCTCGCTCCCATAAATCATAACACTTCTCACACATGCAGCATACACCTTTCCCTTCAGCTTCAACGACACTCCCCTCATCATGAGCACTCCACTCAGCTCCCAAAACTTCTTCCATGCACATCTCACTCTAGCAACCGTTGCCGAGTCTGATCCACCTTCTCCATTCAGCATGTCTCCGAGGTAGCAAAATGTTTTCACACCTTCCAGCTTCACGCCGTCTCCAAGATCCAACTCAACATTTCCTCATCTGCAGCTCCCTCTGTGCACACCTTACATTTGAATGTAGCTGCCACACTGGTTAATGACCCTCTCAGACCACTACATTTTTGATGAACCCACTCAGCGCACATTGTACATTGAATGGAGTTCACTCCGACACCCTTCCTACACACAGCACAGGGCCACTTCCCAGTTCTTTCCACCTCACCACATGCTTTACCACTTGCCATCACCTTTGTCTTTCCGATATTCACCTTCAGATCTTTTGTCTCCATACATTCCTTCCACTTGTTCATCTTTTCCTTCAGTCCATCCATACTTTCCGCAATTACCACCAGATCATCTGCATACAACAACTCCCACGGTAAACCCTCCTTTACGTTCTGAGCCAGCACCTCCATCACAGCTCCAAATAGTAGTGGACTTGGTGCTGACCCCTGATGCACTCCCACCTTCACCTCAAACTCACCACTGTTCCCGTCCTTCGTCCTTACAGCTGTGCGCGCTCTTTTGTTGTACATTGCCATCACTACTCTGATCAACCATTCCTCCACTCCTAACTTCCTCAATGCCCATGTCAATACTCTGTTTGGAACCCTATTGAATGCTTTCTCCAGATCAACAAACCCAAGAAACAACTTCTTCCTCTTCTCCATGTACTTCTCCTGCAACTGCCTCACAAACTGTTCACCACCATCTCCTATCTTCCCCCAACCAAATCTTTGAGTTTTTCTACCCCCATTAATCCACCCCAAACCTACCTCCTTCAAATTCCCTGTTTTCTTTCCTGAAAGCCCCTGCTGTGTCCATCTTGTTTATCCTGTGTACCCCGCCTTAGCCCTCTCTCTTTCAGAGATGTGTCTGTTCTCTACTGTTGTTGTATTTCCCTCTCTTTTCCCTCTCGTTGTCCCACTTGTTACCTCTCATATGAGCCTAGACTAAGTATACAAAAAATAAATTGGGGATATATTAGGCCAAAATTTTGTAGACTGGTTGTTTGTGTGACGAGGAAGAATTTATTCGATCTTGGAAGATACGAATACGACTCCCGATACTAGCATTTTTTAAATTTTTAATTCTTAATCAAGTGATCGGGCCAAAAATGATATACTGTACAGCATGATATTTCAAAATTGTGGACGACTTGTTGCAAAACTTGATGGATGAGTTGGTTAGGTGAGAAGAACAAGCCGATTCGATTTTGGTTCAAGTCCGAATCCAGATCCGGCCTATCAGTGGGGTACAAAACCTAAACTGTTCAGCCTGGCGGAGGTATGCGCTCTTCCGAGTGCGGTTCTAGTTACTGATTTGAATTATATACTTGAAGACTGCAGAACACAAATTTCCTTCAGAATACTTCCAGGAACCATGCAATATATCGATATATAGCATTAGAGGGCATGGCATGTGTATCAGGGTGAAGAAGGGGCCACCAAATGGCTATGTACCAATCAATAAAGCCTCAATCTCCTAAACTGCAACTCAATGTCGTCTTATTACAGTGTACAAGGGTGGTTGGTGTACAAGACTGCTTCAGGAGCGCTAAGCTTCCAGATTTTTTAAACAATCTTTAAAATCACTATTTTATTAAAATTGAAGTACAGGGTGCTTCAAAATAAAATCTTAATACTTTTGACATATATAATCCCATTTGTGTTAACATTTTTTTGAAGCACCCTTTATAGGCGGGCCTTGCCATTCGCTGGTTTCCCCTTCTTGGATTCTCTCTTTTGCGATGAATTTATTGAGTCGATGTTTGCGGATTGAGGTCAATGCGCTTGAATAACCACGGGTTGGCAAACTATTTTCCACATTTAATCATCTAATTAACATGGGCCGTCAATACAATAACCCCCTCAAGCCCCACAAAATAATCATCACCATAATCTCCATCAACTCGTCTATCGTCGCCATCATCAATATCACCATCGCATTATTGGATCAGGTTTATCATCATTATTATTAAAGGTAAGTTTCATGATCTGAACAATTCAAGAAAATAAATTTTATTTTATGTTCTTAATAACTCGTTTATTCATGAAAATAAATGGCACAAAAACAATGCACAAACATGATGATTAAGGTTACAGTTTGGACAAATTTAAACGTTGAAGTCCCTCACCCTATTTTCCACATTGCCCCCAAGTTTGTGTATTTACTGTTCACCGGGGTTTTCAAGAACATATCCACTGCAAACATCAAGGCCCTCCTGTATATACTTGAACACTGCGTGGGGTATTGTGTTCCATGAACTCTCTCGTTTGAGATGCTATCAATCTCATGATCATTAATGATGTGGTTCACCTCTCTCTTTTATTGTCAGACTCCTCCTGTCACACTTTGAGGAGCCACAACTAAGGGAGGTCATTGTTGGCCTCTGCGGTACCTCTCACTGCTGTGACAATTGCCAACTCAGGTAGTCTACAAATAATTGTTATTGCTGCATACCTGCATACCCATGAGCCGTTTCAACAGTGATTGGATCTGATGGATTTTATTTTGGTCCATTTAGGCCAGCACTCGCCACTGATATTCCACTCACGAACCCAATGCAGGACTACAACCAAGAAGGCCTACTGTTTCTTTCTGCAGTGAAGACTCTAGGAGGACACTTTGGTGTTGGACGTGTTGTGCTGTTCCTGCGAGGATCGGTATGTCTGCATTTGTATTGTTCATTGTTGATTTTTTATTTTTTTTTGGCATTCGGTGATGAACCTCCTCAGAACAGACTATACATTTATGTGCAAATTCCAGAAGAGTTTGTCAGTTGTAATTTTTTTTTTTAGATATTCAATCCAAGATTATGGAAGAGTGAGAGAGGGTATAAGGCAATGGACAACAATTTGACACACCCAGCAACAGGAGAAAGAGAGCTGGGGAACGGAACATGGCAATCATAAAATAGAAGGGGAGGGTAAGTGCAGCCCAGTTAAGGGAAGTACAAAAGATAACAGAGGGATTGCTGATGGCCTTAGGTGGTGGTGTACTGCCAAATTTAGGCCCAAGAGGGAAGACTGGGATTGAATAGACTGAGGAAGTGGGAGTAGAGACAAACATTGTTGTAGAGGTGAGCAGAAAGCTTGGATATTTCGAGTTTCACAAGGAGGAGGTTACTGAAATTGTGTGCAATCTGCAGGGATGATACAGCACAAGAGGGAGCAAGACTGGAGAAGGAGTTGTATAAACAACTCGTCTTCGACGACAGTGCAGCGGGCTGTGTGCTTCTGCTTCTTTGTGGGAGATGCCAATGATGTTAGGAGCTTTTTGAATTGCACAGTATCTTGGAGAGATAGGTATAAGGGGACAGGGGGACGCTTTCCCATTGGGGGTGAACTACTCCATTGATCCTTCGAGCCTGTAAAGAGTTCACATCTACCAAGGAAGAACTTGGCGTGATGGAGGAAGTCCAATCTGCAGCTAGCCAGCTTTGCTATGTGGTCAGCCCATGAAAGGTGGTGGATGATGTTGAGGCCCAGAATTTTCAGAGACTGAACCTCAACTAGTGGTGAATTGTGGAAATAAATGGGGTCCTTTGCCAAAACTTCCAGTGACAGGGTGAGAATGTGAAATGTACCTGGAGACTGGATTGAATGAGTCAGACCAATAACTGTGTCAGTGTGTCATGTACGTAGAAAAGTGTCATACTACTTCACTCTTTCATTCCTCTTTTCTCCCGCCTCTGGAACAAACTCCCCCACTCTCTTCAATCCCTCTCCCCCCTCCAGGTCTTTAAAACAGCTGTTCACCATCATCTCTTATTTTTTCCCCCATCCAAAACCTTGACCTTTTCTACCCCCGTTAAAACACCCCAAATCCGCCTCTTTCAATCCCCAACTTCTTTCCTGAAATTCCTAGTAGTGTTGATTTGCTTTATACCATGTACCCCTCCTTCCTCCCTGGCCCTCCCCCTTCCACAGATCTACCGACGTCCCTGTTCTCTACTGTTGTGTTTGTGTGCTTCCCTCTCTCTCCCCCTATTGTCTCCTGATCCCTTCATTGTATGTTTTATGTGGCTGTACATGTTTTCATGTTCAATTGGACTTCCGCTTCCGGTCCGGTATGAAGAGGACGCAGGCGTCACATGCTCGCCGCTTCTTCGACCGGGCCACTGTCAGTTGCTTTCTTTTTTGGTGGTCGTGCGGATTTTTTGGCCATTGAGTCTGCCCTCTGCATAGCCCCGGCTCTGCTCCCTGCTTCGCCTGCCCGGCTCCTTCGCCTGCTCGCTGTTTCCTCGGGCGTGCTCTTGTGGGTTGTGACCATCGCAGCGGTTTGGTGGCGGTTTCCCGCCGTGATCTAGATTTGTAGCGGCGGCGGTCGATTGCCGCTGCATTTGCCGCTTTGCCGTGATCAACCTTGGCCTCGTGATCGTCTCTTTGCTCCTGCCTGCCCTCTGCTTGGTCCCGGCTCTGCTCCTGGCTTCACCTACCTGGCTCCTTCGTTTCCTCGGGCCCGCTCTCGTGGGTTGGGACCATTGTTTCACCTCCTCAACCTTGGCCTCGTCTCGTCTCTCCGCTCCTGCCTGGCATGGCTCTGCGGTACTCCGCCGCAAGGCTCCTTCTGCTCAATACCCGCTCCACCCCATCATGCATCTCTGCCATCAAATCAAATGGACTCCTCTGACGACCCAGGTACATTCACCGTGGCTCCGGTCGTAAGTTTGTTTATTTGCAATCAGGTCACTCCATCCCCGTCCTCTGGTCGGCTCAGCGCACTCTCACTCTTCGTCCCAGCGCACCTGGTCACAGCAACGCACACGATCGCACCTCCTGCCTACGAACCCTGGCTAAATCACCTGAATTCATCCCTGCTGTTCAAAACAACATCAAGCTCACCCTGTTCAACACCCGGTCCCTCAACAACAAATGCCTCATCCTGAACGAATACATCCTGGATAACAAACTGGACTTTCTCTGTCTCACCGAAACCTGGCAACAACCTCTGGACTACTACACACTCAACCTCACCACACCCAATGGATATTCCTACGTCAATAAACCACGCTCGGAGGGCCGAGGTGGTGGAATTGCCGTTATCCACCGTCAAGACATCAAGACCAACCTCATCTCCATCTCATCTGCTCCATCATTTGAACACCTGGCTTTTAAACTCTCTGGTCGCACGCAGTCAGTCATGGCTGTCGTCTACCGCCCTCCCAAACCACACCCATCATTCCTGTCTGACTTCTCCTACTTTCTGACCCAGCTATGTTCCCTCTCCCCCTCAATCTTCCTCCTTGGTGATTTCAATATCCACATGGACTCCACTGACTCCACAATAACCACTGACTTCACTGATTTACTCACCTGCTTTAACCTCACTCAACATGTCGACTTTCCTACCTATATCCGTGGTCACATTTTGGACCTTGTCTGCTCCACTGGATTAAATTTGCACCATCTCTCTGGCTCCGACCTCACCCTCTCTGACCACTTAGCCATCACTCTGACCATCAACATCCCCGCCCCAACACCAAGGCATTATCACACTATCAACTTCCGTAAGCTAAACGCTCTTTCACCTACCTCATTCTCATCCACCCTCTCTGAAAAAATGTCCACTTCTCCCTTCATTGACCTCCACACCCCTTCCGACCTCACTGACTACTACAACCACACTCTCTCCTCCTGCCTTGACCAGCTTGCACCTGTAAAAACCAAAACAGTTTCTTTCACCCATTCTGCTCCCTGGTTTACCCCTGAACTCCGCCTGATGAAAACTCGTGCTCGCCAACTTGAAAGACTCCGCAATAAAACGGGTCTCACAGTTCACTCCCAAGCCTACAAGGACCACCTACAACACTACAAAGATGCCCTCTCCCACGCCCGCTCCACCTACTACTCTCAAATTATCCACTCTGGCTCCGGAAACCCAAAAGCACTCTTCTCGACAATAAACAAACTCCTCCGCCCCCTGAACACCACCACCCAGTCATTCACAGTAGACAACTGCATCTCCTTCCTCTCTTTCTTCCAACGCAAAATTGACAACATCTACAACAGCTTGACCACCGCCGCACCCGCTCCCCCTCCAACCACCTGCCCCCCCTTGTCCTGCCATCCCCTGTCTCGGTTCTCCCCAATCTCCCCTACTGACCTCTCTGAACTCCTCATAGGAATGAAAACTGCCACCTGCACTCTTGACCCCATCCCCTCCAGCTTTGTCAAGGCCTCCCTCCCTGCTCTCTCTCCACTTATCATTGCAACAATAAACTCCTCCCTGTCTACAGGCATCGTCCCACCTTCCCTCAAAATTGCTGCTGTTACCCCCATTCTAAAAAAACCTGGTCTAAACCCTGACACCCTAAACAACTTCAGACCCATCTCCAACCTACCCTTTCTGTCAAAAGTTTTGGAACGCGCTGTAGCCACTCAACTCAAACATCATCTCTCTGCCAATAACCTGTATGAAACATTCCAATCCGGATTCCGCTCCAACCACAGTACTGAAACTGCTCTCCTCAAAATCACCAACGACCTTCTCCTCTCCTCTGACGCTGGCAACCTCAACATTCTCGTCCTCCTCGACCTCAGCGCTGCCTTTGACACCATCGATCACACCATCCTCCTCACCCGACTTGAACCCACCTTTAAAGTTACCGGCACTGCCCTCTCTTGGATTAAATCATACCTCTCTGACAGACGCCAGTTCATCTCCATCAATAACTGCAAATCCCCCACTGCTCCCCTCCCCCAAGGTGTCCCCCAAGGTTCAGTTCTTGGCCCCCTCCTCTTCATCCTTTACCTGTCCCCCCTCGGTCACTTAATCCTCCGTCATGGTCTCCAATTCCACTGCTTCGCCGATGACATCCAGCTTTTCATCTCCACCAAGTCCGTCTCCACCGACACCCACTCTATCCTGACAAACTGCATCACTGAAATAAAATCCTGGCTTCAAATCAACTTCCTCAAGCTTAACTGTGATAAATCTGAAATAATCATCATTGGCCCAAAAACGCTCACAAAATCCACCCATAGCTTTGCCCTCAACATCGACGGTATCCCAGTATCCACCTCCCCTCACATCCGGAATCTTGGCCTCATCTTTGACCAAACCCTTTCCTTCGACAAATACACTAAACAGATCACAAAGTCAGCCTTCTTTCACCTGAAAAACATTGCCCGTCTCCGCTCATCCCTCTCCTCCACGGCTGCAGAAACCCTCATCCACGCCTTCATCACCTCCCGTCTGGACTACTGCAATAGCCTCCTCTATGGTTCACCCTCAAAAATCACCAATAAACTCCAATACATTCAGAACTCCGCTGCCCGTCTACTCACCCATTCCCGGACCCGTGACCACATCACCCCCGTCCTTTACAAGCTTCACTGGCTCCCCATCCCCCAGAGAATCCAGTACAAAATCCTCCTCTTGACAAAGCCCTCCATAACCTGGCCCCATCCTACCTGGCTGACCTCCTCTCCAGACACACTCCCACCCGCAACCTCCGCTCTGCTGGTACCAACCTCCTGACCCCCTCCATCCGGACCAAATTCAGATCCTGGGGGGACAGGGCCTTCTCCATCGCTGCTCCCACCCTCTGGAACTCACTACCTCACACCATCAGAGACTCCTCCTCACTCACCACATTCAAAACATCACTAAAGACCCACCTGTTCAACACTGCATTCAACATTCAACCCACAGCATTTAACCCCTGACTATCTCTTCTCCTTCTCCCTCCTTTTGCTTTAAATATTTCCCTATTGATTCTTGTCTTTTTGCAATTGTTGTTTTCATGTATTGTTATGCATTATGTTTTCCACTCTGTCAAAGCGCCTTTGGGCTTCTGGAAAAGCGCTATACAAAATAAATGAATTATTATTATTATTATTAATGTGTTAGCTCTTACACGAGCCTCGATTCTGTATCCAAAAATAACAATGAAAAAAGACCAAGAAAAGGACAAAAAAAATGAACATTTCCTTTCTTGGTCAGTGGAGAGAGAAGCAACTACTGCCAGGCCTGTCAGTGGAATGTAGTGTAGTACATTGTGATGTGGATTCATATGAAAAGAGAGGGTTGTGCAGACTACTACTACCATTTCTACTTTACTTAATGGGGTATAAGGCTCATGGAAAACCTGCCACACAAATCGGGAAGAAAAATACATGAAACAACACCTGACCTGAATTGTGAGAAACACAGGCATTGTGCTTTGGGGAAGTGGCGTACCTTGCTGGAGCAATCTGAGTACTGGCAATGCCATTTGATGTCGACGACTTTTCTCTCTTCATTCAGCAGGGAAATTAAGGGGAAATTCTCTCCTCCTCCCCATGGATGTCAAACAACGGAGTCTGTCCGTGCTCTGTCCTTCAAATGGTGAGCATCAAGCAAGGAAGCAGTGCGTACCATTTTTAAAGTCTTTGGTACTTCTCAGCCAGGATAGGAATCAAATAGACTCGGGGCAGACATTCTAACAACGACACCATTACCATTACTACTGCTACTACTATGCCACACCATTTTGCTCCTCCTCAAGTTGCTCTTCCATTCGCCTTTCGACCACATCTTTCCTCCAGTTCCATTTGTACTTTTGTTTTGATTTGGTTATACAAACCTAGTGGCTTCATTGGTTTGTTTTCATTTTGTGGTTTGGGTGATTAATTAGCTTTGTTTGTGTTGAGGCCTAGTTATTGCATGACATGCTGCATGGTGCTAGTTTTGCCATGCCTGATTTGTGGCATTATCACAAAACTAGTTTCGAATTCCTTTTGTTTTTGCTTTAATCACTCTGCATTCCTGTGCTAATTTTGCACGGTTTGGTGATTGAGCCGATAAGTAGTTATTTGCTCAACGCTCGTTTGATTATCTTTTCGGTTTAATCATTCGTATACCAGTACAGTAGTGCTAAAATAGGCATAAGCCCGCGAACTAGCTAAATATTATTTATTCATTTGACGTGGGTTAACTGACGGAAGATATACCGTTATTAATCATGCCTCTGGATGGTGCATGGACAAGATTGGCCGCTACTACCTCTGGCGAAGGTGTGAACCGCCCTGCACACCCGTTTAAGGCATTAACAAGGAAGCACAGTGTGAAATGCGAGTTGGGACAAATGACCTGCTCTTGCGCTTCTGGCTTCACTTCTCTCCAACACCTTTTATCATTGGTATATTAAAATGTTCTTTATGTACTGCAGTTCAAACCATTGGCTTGCAGGGATGAGGAAGTCGGGCGACATTAAACAGGAAACTTGTGTCTGAGCGCATCTGCGATGGATGGAGTTTATGTTTTCAACCATGTCTGTTTGTTACTTGCAAAAATCAAAGATTTTTCAAGTAAATTGGTCGGTTGACTTTGTTATTGCGTCTGTCTGTCTGGTCAATCACCTATAGGTCACAATTCTAAACCGAATGTCATGAAACTTTACCAAGTTGTAGAGGTAGTCACAACTGAGAAGCCTATATTGATTTTGAGATCAAAGCTAATCTTGATGTCAAATTTCTAAAATCGACATTTTTCATCCCATTTACTTGAAAGTTGAACAGTATTTGCATATTGGGTCACTGAATTGAGTGAAGGTGAGCAGTGAGTGTGTGTTGATTTTGACAGATTCACCAGAAGAGGGTTGCTGGCAGACCTTGTGCATCCTGCAGGAATATTTGGGGGACAGAGCACAGACAGAGCAGGGGGTGTAAGGCCGGAGAGGAGTCGGTAGAAGACAGAAAGAACGCCAACCTGCCTGCGGTGAGAGAGAGAAAGGCCTTCAGAATCAGCTTCATCGTGGGAGATACTAATGATCCTGAAAGCCTTGGTTTCTACAGTGTGAAGTTGAGCTAGATGTGAGGCAGTTGCACCAGTCCAGAGGGGAGAGCAGTACTCCATCATGCTGTGGATGAAAGCTTTGTAAGTGGTGAGTAGCTCAGTTGTGCCAAGGAAGGATTTCGCATGATGGAGGATGCCAAGCCAGCGACTGCCTTTGGAGGCCAACCTGGCAATATGGCGTTCCCAGGAAAGATCATGGCAGATAGTGAGACCCAAAAGCTTGAGTGACAGAACTTCTTGGAGAGGATTGTTCAGAAAGTATTTTTTTATTTTTTATTTTTTTTATGTATACTGAATCGAGGCTCGTGAAAGAGCTAACATTTATTTCACAAACAAATCAACCAGACAAACAAAATATATAAAAAGAGGGAGCCGAAGACAAGATGGGGAGAGAAGGGGAAGCACACAAACATAACATTTGAGAGCAGGGAGATGTGTGGGAGGGAGAGGGCTTGGGGGCAGGAGGCGTGGGAAGGGGGTGGGGGGGGGGGAGGGTGGGAGAAGTATAAAACCCATGGACTTCCAGGACAGAAGTTGGTATTTCAAAAAAGTGGATTTGGGGTGAAATTAGTGGGGGTAGAAAAGATCAAGGTTTTGGATGGGGGAAGATAAGAGATGGTGGTGAACAGCTGTTTTAAAGACCTGGAGGGTGGAGTGGGATGGAAGAGAGTGAGGGAGTTTGTTCCAGAGGCGGGAGAAAAGGGGAATGAACGAGTGAAGGTGAGCAGAGAGTCTTGATTTTGGCAGTTTAACCATAAGAGGGTTGCAGGCAGATCTTGTGCGACCTGAAGGAATATTTGCGGGACAGAGCCCAGAGAGAGCTGGGGGGGGGAAAGGCCAGAGAGGAGTCGGTAGAAGACGAAAAGACCACCAACCTGCCTGCGGTGAGTGAGTGAAAGGCCCTTGGAGTTAGCTTCATCGCGGGAGATTCCAATGATTCTGAACGTTTTGGTTTCAACAGCGTGAAGACGAGCTAGGTGTGAGGCAGGAGCACCAGCCCAGAGGGGAGAGCAGTATTCCATTCAGCTGCGGATGAAAGCCTTGTATGTGGTGAGGAGCTCAGGTGTGCCAAGGAAGGACTTCGCACGACGGAGGATGCCCAGTCGGCGACTGGCTTTGGAGGCCAGATTTGAAATGTGGTTTTCCCAGGAAAGATCATGGCAGATAGTGAGACCCAAAAGCTTGAGTGACAGAACTTCTTGGAGAGGATTATTCAGAAAGTGGATGGGAGGGTTGTCCAGTCGGTCTTTTCGGAGAGACATCGTAAGAGTGTGAGATTTGTCAGGATTGAAAGACATGTTCCACTTGTTTGCCCAGTCTGTGATTTTTTTCCAGGTCTGCAGAGAGTGAGGAGGCTGCAGACTGCCGATCTGAGGGATGAGGAATGGAGCGACAGAGAGTAGAGTCATCAGCAAAGAGATAGAGAGGATTTTCAAGAGAGTCAGAGAGATCATTGATGAAGACCAGAAAAAGCACAGGGCCCAGAACACTGCCTTGGGGAACTCCAGCCTGAACAGGAAGAGGAGATGAGAGAAACCCATTCAGGGCCACACGTTGACTACGACTAGAGAGGAAGTCCGCCAGCCATGCGTGGAGATTTCCATGGATGATGGAAATCCATGGGAGGGTTGTCCAGTCGGTCTTTTCTCAGAGACATAGTGAGAGTGTGAGATTTGTCAGGATTGAAAGACATGTTCTACTTGTTTGACCAGTCTGTGATTTTGTCCAGGTCTGCAGAGAGTGAGTAGCCTGCAGACTGCTGATCTGAGGGATGAGGAATGGAGTGGCAGAGAGTGGAGGCATCAGCAAAGAGATATAGAGGATTTTCAAGAGAGTCAGAGAGATCATTGATAAAGACCAGAAAAAGCACAGGGCCCAGAACACTGCCTTGGGGAACTCCAGCCTGAACTGGAAGGGGAGATGAGAGAAACCTATTCATGGCCACACGTTGACTACGACCAGAGAGGAAGTCCGCAAGCCATGTTGATTTCCATGGAAACCATAGGAGGAGAGTTTGGTGAGCTGGGCAGGGTGCCAGCCGATATTGAAGGCACGAGATTTGTCAAGGGAGACAGCTCTGATTTCCTGTTTGGCATTGAGGACCTCCATCCATTGTTGAGACAGCAGAAGCAGCATGTCCAGAGTAGAGTGACCTGGTCTGAAACGAAATTGATGATCAGAGATCAAGCCATTGGAGAAGAGGAAGGATTTGATATCCGAAGCAATGATGGATTCCATGACTTTGCTGATAATTGGGAGAAGGTTGACTGGGTCTTTTGTTGCAAGGAACTGTTTTTGCACATTTTTTGTGTGAAGCGGTAATGTTGGCTGATTTCCAAGCTGATGGCAAATGACCTTGAGCAAACTAGAGGGTGAAGAGAACAGAGAGAGGATGTGAAAGAGCGGCAGAGCAGGATTTTAGGACGCGTGGGCTGATGCCGTCTGGTCCAGTTGCAGAATCAGAGTTGAGGATTGACAGAAACTTCTCCACCTTGTCATGAGAGAAGGACACAGAGTCCAGGAGCAGCTGGGTACGACTGGGTAAGTTGGATACAGAGAGGGATGGGTTTGTGACACAATATTTTGAGGCAAACACAGAGTTGGGGCATTCAGCTTTTTCACGTGCGGAGTCAGCTGTGTATCCGTTTGAGGTAAGGGAGGGGATGGATGGGGAACAAACACCAGAAACAGATTTGACCAGGTGCCACCAGGATTTGGAAGAGGGGGACAGTTTTGAGAGTTAGTTTTTACTGATTTTTCTCGCAGATGGCAGGTAGCCAAAATAGAACATCATGATTAGCACAAACAGAGGAGAAGGAAGAGCAGTGGAGCAGGATTTTAGAATGTGGGCATTGTTGCCATCTGGCCATGCTGATGAGGCCGAGTCACGTCTGACTGGAACGTTCTCTTCCCTCTTGGGAAGAAAGTCGTCGTGTCCAGGAGTTCTTCTGGTATAAAGGGTTACGGTGGGGTTAGAGAGATTTTGGGAGTTGGACGCACGCCGAGTTAAGACATTTAGCCTTTTCTCAAACTGAGTCAACTGTGCAACCATTTTCAGAGAACCCTGGAATGGTGAAGTAGCATATATCAAAGATGAACAAAACGAGGTGCCACTGATGTGCTGAAAAGAAGTGGTGGGAGTACCACAACTGTACCTGTGTTGCTCTTTAGTGAAAATGTTAAACATTTCAATACATCCTGTGTGATGATCTATCTACTCGATATATTTCTTTGCATATCATTGTTATTTCTCATTTTCTCCTTTTCCAGGGTGCAGAACGTCTGCCTGCATTCCTGCGCGGTAAATCAGGGTTTGGCTCCGGCCAAAAGCATCCTGCTGCCTGGTGGAAAGGGCTTGCAAACTCGCTTCTTTCCCACGGCTTCCTTGTGGAATCTCAGAGCAGTCGCTTCAAGTTTGCAAGGCTCTGCAACCTCTCATCAAAGGTCAGCCATTACCAACGTCCAATTAGTGCTTGTTCTTAGTTTTTATGTTTTGTTGCCTAGCGTGGAAACTTCATTTGAAGAAGCACATGTCTTAAGATGTTTTTTTCTGAAGTGGATAATGTGGTACTTAAGAGACTTAAGTGGACATCATTTTTTCTAAAATGTGGATAATGCAGGAGATGTTGTTCTTTTTAAAACCAACAATACTTGATAAAAGGTTGTTGTCAAGCTCGTGGATTTTTCAAGAAATATGTGAAAGTGCGAAAAATCGTCATTTCCTAGGTCTTCAATGAATGTGATGCAAAATTGTCTCCTGTAGGTGAATCCTTCAGAACATCTCTTTATAATTCAAATCTCTGCTCTCAGTCCCACTTTCAGTTCTGATGCTTCCTCATTATAAACAGTTGAAATCTCATCAGGACACAGAATAACTTTCGGCTGTGATCAGAGACCGCTCATGGTTTCGGATATAGCCAACTCTTCATATTAGCCGTTTGGTAGCACTTGAAATTCTGCCTCATAATGAAAACAAGTGTTTGTTTTCTTTCTTCCAAAAAGTAAGACACCAAGACTAAACACTTAATGCCTCCCTCAAGGAAACGTAATAACATTTTCTTATTTTGATGTACCTTGCTCTTGCCAAGGGTTGTTGTTGTTATTGTTTGTTTTTGTATAGCCCCGGACAGTTCTTTCAAACAAGCACGCTTCATGGAGACAGCTGGACAATCTCCCAAGACCAACCCAGGGAACGCCCCCCCCCTCCCCCTCTATCTGATCGGCTTGTACTTATCGCCTAACCAACTCGTCCACCAAGTTTTGTCATAATTCGTCCATAACTTTTTGAAATATCATGTTATATATTGTTTTTCGCCGATCTCTCAATGATGAAAAATCAGTAAAAAAATTATCTGATCCAGATCCAGATTCGAATCTTAACCAAAACTGAATCAATTCGTCCTTGTCAAACATCCAACTTATCAATCAAGTTTCGTCCAAATCCGTCCACAACTTTTTGAGATGTCGTGCTATATATTGTTTTTTTTGCCCTATCTCTCAATGGTGTGAAGAAGCCTGGTGATGGCTTAGCGGTGTGGGTTCCGGCTTGGGATCCTAGGATCCTGGGTTCGAATCCCGGTCGATCGCTGAATTTATGCCAGGGTGGTTGACTCAGCCTGTCATCCTTCCGAGGTCGGCAAATTGAGTACCAGTTCACTGGTAATTCCTTGTGTGTTGCAAGAGGCGACTAACAGGGTTGGCGGCAGGAAGGACATCCGGCCGTAAAACATTGCTTCAAAAAGAGGACCATGGTGCCCAAAAAAGGCCAACCCCTGCTCTGTGGGGAAAAATGGCCTCTAAAGGTGGTTCTTCTTCTTCTTCTTCAATGGTGTGAAGAATCACGTAAAAATTCTCAGATCCTGATCCGAATCCGGATCTTCACAAAAATCTAATCATTTTGTCCTTGTCACATACCCAACCTCTCTACCAAATGTCGTCCGAATCCGTCTACAACTTTATGAGATATTCTGTTCACAGAAAAACAAACACACAGGGTTTAAAACAACCTCCATCCACCTTCGGTGGCAGAGGTAACAAAGGCTTTCTCTAAATTACTCAGCAATGAAGAACCAAATGCACTGAGGTATCATGGGTTTACATCTCTATTTCAGGGCCGTTCTTGGCTGCATAAAGCTGAAGTACATGGTCCTGATTCACTACTTCTTCCATCTCTCGACTCGCCAGAATGTCGCAGAACAAGTAATGGCACCAGCTCACAATGGTAATGTACCTGACAGTGAAAGGAAAAGGTTTTGTGTACATTCACATGTTGCAATCCCAGGTTCTACTCTTCTTTAACACACACACAATATATTTTTATATATGTGATTCTTTAATTTCCTTAGGATCTCTGTAAATACTGGGGCTCCACTTGCAGTACAGCCTCTCTATGCTTCCACTGCACCCCAACAAACCAGGCCTCAAGCTGATCCCTGGCAAACAGAGCTACAGGTAACTGTTTATTTTGGTGTGGCAACAACCATGATGGCACAAGGAAACATCGAATCACATTTTTCTTGAACATTATTGGTGAGTATGGATGGATGGAGTTATTTATTGTAAATTTACTCCAGAGATGTGACAAACAGCAGATGTTGAAATGAGCATTCACCACACCCAGCAGGCTTCCTGTGAAATTGTACAGTAAATATTGTTTTCTGCGTGTGAAAGATGATGCTCTATGGGAAACTGATTGCAGCACGGCAGCAGCTTGCAGAAGAATTGCAGGTTACCCCTTCGGCTCTTGCCACCAACAAAATACTGCTGGAGATGGCGAGAGAGAGGTTGGTCATACACAGTGAAGCACAGTAAAAGGCCATTCAGCCAATCTTGCATGTGCGAACTCCCCTCCCCTGTTCGTGGTAGTTCTGGTGTCGTCGGGACGAGGGAGAAGCTATAAGGTGGCGTGGAGATGGAAGAGGGCGGGGCGAGGTGGAAGATGGGAAGGGTGGGGTGAGGAGGATGCAGAAAAGGCAACCATGCATTGGAGGGAGGCTGAAGAGGGGGACACAGAAGGGGTGTGGTTGGGTGGACGCAGGCGTTTAGGAGATGAGGGGAAGGGTACTGACATGAGAGTGCGGGGCGGGGAAGGGATGACACTGTTAATGAACGTGAAGAGAAATTGATGGTGGTGTGCAGACAGCCTCTGCAAACTTGACTTCTCGGGATTCCCAATTTGGATATATGGAAACAGACATCATGGGAGGGGTGTAATGAATGGTTGTTGAAGGCACGGAGGAATGTAGCGCTGTAGGTGCAGGGAGAGTTTCTTATGAGCACTTTTAGAACCTTGTTGCTGTCCCTGACCGCAATCCACATTTAATCCTGCACGTCAGTTTGTTCTGTAATATCGTTCCTTTCTCAGGATTTTACCCTTAAAGGCTTTTGCCCATTTTGCTCCAACCTTCCCATTTTCTGTCACAACTATACATTTTGTTGCCTTCCTTATATTTTCTTCCAATTTATCTCCCTTTGGCTTGCAAACTTAACTCCAGAACAAATTTTGTCGTCAAGATAAAATACAACGGAGAGTCAATAATGTATTTTTTTTTTTTTTTTTTTGTATACAAGATCGAGGCTCGTGAAAGAGCTAACATTAATCACACAAAAAGACAAACCGACACACAAAACACAAAAAACAAGGGGTGCGGTAGACAAGATGGGGAGAGAGGGGGAAGGACACAAAGGAGAGGGGGAAGGACACAAACACAACATTTGAGAGCAGGGACATCGGGAGGACTTGGGGGGAGGTGGGAGAGGATTAAAACATATGAACACTGCAAGGACTCTGGGGTGAATTACCGGTGGTAGAATTATCGGGGGTATGGCACCACTTTTCGTTCCAATGACACGTGTTGATTTATATGCCTGCTCCTGTCCATTCATCAACGTAGGCTGGCACTGTTGTATCATGTGCTCATTGAGCAATAAGGAGTTCAAGATCTTTAGCGGTCTTTTGGCAAAATCGTGCTAATGGTGTTCTGGGACATGAACGATCCCCTTTTTAAACTCCAGGAACAGACTGTATGTAACCAGTATACTGTGATCAGCTCCACCAATTCCGATGTGAGATTCGCAAACGTCATCCCGGTCTCCTATCCCGGGATGTTTCTTTATGCAAAAGGACAATGCCAGACTTCATTCTTGTACAGACCTTGCTCCAATGACTACCCAATGTTTAGGCGCCTAAAGGAGGCTAGCCTGGTGTGGTAAGCACTTGTGGCACGAGTATGTCAAGACCGCCCGAGTGTGACTACACACCAATCCTGGAGAGGTCAACCTTGTAGACATCATTTACATCATCATCGTACTGTCTTTCCCTCGCGGTCCCCATGTGCTGTCTTTCCCTCGCGGTCCCCATGTGCTGTCTTTCCCTCATGGTCCCCATGTGCTGTCTTCCCCTCGCGGTCCCCATGTGCTGTCTTTCCCTCGCGGTCCCCATGTACTGTCTTTCCCTCGCGGTCCCCATGTGCTGTCTTTCCCTCGTGGTCCCCCTGTACTGTCTTTCCCTCGCAGTCCCCATGTGCTGTCTTTCCCTCGTGGTCCCCATGTGCTGTCTTTCCCTCGCGGTCCCCATGTGCTGTCTTTCACTCGTGGTCCCCATGTACTGTCTTTCCCTCGCGGTCCCCATGTGCTGTCTTTCCCTCGCGGTCCCCATGTACTGTCTTTCCCTCGTGGTCCCCATGTACTGTCTTTCCCTCGTGGTCCCCATGTGCTGTCTTTCCCTCGTGGTCCCCCTGCACTGTCTTTCCCTCGTGGTCCCCCTTGGCTGTCTTTCCCTCACGGTGGTTGTCAGCTCTTTCACGAGCCTCGATGCAGTATAGAAAAAAAAAAAAAAAAAAAATCAGGAATCTGACGTTGAAATGTGGGGGAAAGTGTATCTCGCCCATGTCTGTGATTATGTAGAAATATGATCAGCATTACATATTGCTGTGGTTTCAATATAGAGCTGTGGAATGCAAAGTGGTGTAATTTATTGACTCACCCTCACACTTTCTTTACTTTATATAGTAGTGCTCAAAAATATTGGCACTCTTGCACTTTTTCCAAATAACTCACAATTTTCTCTAAAAATAAGTTGAAATTCACAAAAGTATTTGGTCTCTACAATTCTTTATTTCACTGTTGATATTACAGAACATTTGTTTTTGATTCAGAACTTAATACATACTTTTAAATCAGAAAATAAAAAGAAATGGCATTGACAAAATTATTGACACCCAATAATTAATATTTGGTAGCACAGCCTTTGGACAAAATAACTGCAGTCAAGCGCTTCCTATAGCCATGAATGAGCTTCCTACACCTCTCTACTGGTACTTTGTCCCACTCTTCTTGTGCAAACTGCTCCAGTTCTCCCAGATTTGAAAGGTGCCTTCTCCCAACTGCTGTTTTCAGATCTCCCCACTGCTGTTTTCAGATCTCCCCACTGCTGTTTTCAGATCTCCCCACTGCTGTTTTCAGATCTCCCCACTGCTGTTTTCAGATCTCCCCACAGGTGTTAAATGGGATTTAAATCTGGACCCATTGCTGGCCACTTCAGAACAGTCCAGCATTTTGTCTTAAACCATTTCTGGGTGCTTTTTGAAGTGTGTTTGGGATCATTGTCCTGCTGCAAGACCCATGACCTTCGACAGAGACCCAGCGTTCTGACAATAGGTTGAACATTGCGCTCCAAAATTCCTTGGTAATCTCCTGATTTCATAATGCGATGCACACATTTAAGGCACCCAGTGCCAGAGGCAGTACAGCAACCCTAAAATATCACTGAACCTCTTCCATGTTTGAATGTAGGGAAGGTGTTCTTTTCTTTGAAGGCTTCATTTTGTTTTCTGTAAACATAGAGATGATGTGCTTTACCAAAAATATCTAATTTGGTCTCATCTGTCCACGGGACATTCTCCCAGAAGGATTTTGGCTTGTTCAGGTGTGTTTTGGAAAACTCCAGTCGGGCTTTCTCAGCAGTGGGCTTCTGCTGGGTCTCCTACCATCTCCTACTCTTTTATTGAGTTAGCGACGGATGGTGCGAGTTGAAACTGTTGTACCTTGTGTCTGAAGGTCAGCTTGAATCTGTTTGGCAGTTGATCGAGGTGCTTTCACCACCATTCGAACAATCCTTCGCTGCAATCTTTGATCAAGTTTTTTTCTTGCGGCCACGTCCAGGGAGGTTGGCTACAGTGCCATGGGCCTTAAACATCCTGATAACATTGTGTATGGTGGACACAGGAACATCAAGGTCTCTGAAAATGGACTTGTATGGAAAATGGAAAATGGTCTTGAGATTGTCCATGCTTGGCTACAATCTTGTGTCTGACCTCCTCAGACAATTCTCTGGTTTTCTTTCTTTTCTCCATGCTCATTGCGGTACACAGTGACACAAAACAGCAGAATGACTCCTTATTTCTATTCAAACTAGTTGAATGAGTGATTTTTATATTGCAGGCACCTGCAACTCTCCACAGGTGAGTTCAATTCCAAAATAAAGGAGAATCACCTGCTTGAAATCTAATTATTTATATATTTTTTATTTTCTGTATACAGAATCGAGGCTCGTGTAAGAGCTAACACATTGAACATGAAAACATGCACAGCCACATAAAACGTACAATGAAGGCAGCAGGAGACAAGAGGGGGAGAGAGAGGGAAGCACACAAACACAACAAGAGAACAGGGATGTCAGTAGATCTGTCGAAGGGGGAGGGGTGGGGGAGGGGGGAGGGGTACACGGTATAAAGCAAATGAACACTTCTAGAAATTTCAGGAAAGAAGTTGGGGATTGAAAGAGGTGGATTTGGTGTGTTTTAACGGGGGTAGAAAAGATCAAGGATTTGGATGGGGGAAGATAAGAGATGGTGGTGAACAGCTGTTTTGAAGACCTGGAGGGAGCAGAGGGATTGAAGAGAGTGTGGGAGTTTGTTCCAGAGGCGGGAGAAAAGAGGAATGAAGGAGTGAAGGTGAGCAGAGAGTCTTGATTTTGGCAGTTTCACCAGAAGAGGGTTGCTGGCAGATTTTTTGCGTCCTGCAGGAATATTTGGGGGACAGAGCAGGGGGAGAAAGGCCGGAGACATGTCTCCAGAAGAAAGAAAGACCACCTACCTACCTGCCTGTGGTGAGAGAGAGAAAGGCCCTCACAATCAGCTTCATCGTGGGAGATTCCAATGATTCTGAATGCTTTGGTTTAAACCGCGTGAAGCCAAGCTCAGTGTGAGGCAGGAGCACCAGCCCAGAGGGGAGAGCAGTATTCCATGGAGCTGCGGATGAAAGCTTTGTATGTGGTGAGGAGCTCAGCAGGATTTTAGGACCCGTGGGCTGATGCCGTCTGGTCCAGTTGCAGAATCAGAGTCGAGGTTTGACAGAAACTTCTCCACCTTGTCAGGAGAGAAGGACACAGAGTCCAGGAACAGCTGGGTTTGACTGGGTACGGTGGGCACAGAGAGAGACGGGTTTGGGACACAATATTTTGAGGCAAACACAGAGTTGAGGCATTCGGCTTTGTCACGTGCGGTGTCAGCTGTGTGGCCATTTGAATTAAGGGAGGGGATGGAGGGGGAACAAACACCAGAAACAGATTTAACCCGATGAATGAATGAATGAATGATCGTTTTAAGGCCATTTTCCCCCGCTAGAGTGGGGGTTAGCCTTACGGGCCCCATGACAATCATGGTTCCCTGTTTGAGGCAATGTTTTTATGGCCGGATGGCCTTCCTGACGCCAACCCTTAGTCGCTCTTACAATGTGCAGGGATGCGGTGTACCTATTCTAAATCGGGGTACACACCTGGATCATTCATCCCAGCTAGCTGGTGCTCAATTTGCCGACCTCGGAAGGATGACGGGCTGAGTCAACCCCCCGGTGTTAATTCAGTGAACGACCGGGATTCGATTCGAACTCAGGATCCTAAGATCCCAAGCCGGCACCCTAACTGCTAAGCCAACACCAGGCTCAGATTTTAGATTTAATTTAACCAGCTCAGATTTAACCAGATGCCACCAGGATTTGGAGGTGGGAGGCAGGTTTGAGAGTTCAGTCTTGAGAGTAGAGAGATAGTGTTTCCTCGCTCTCCTGATGGTAGACACACTTGATCTGAGCTTTGTGAAAGGAACTGAGATTGCCTTCAGTTGGATTAGCCTTCCAGGAGGCAAAGGCAAGTTGTTTCAGGGCAACTGCCTCACCACAAGATTCAGTGCACCATGGACAGGAGGAAGGATATGACAACTGAACATGAGATGGGATAAATCTGTGCATGAGATTGAGCAGTTTACTTTGGAAGAATTCCCAGGAAGAGTTGACGTCAGAGGCAGGAAAGATGGCAGGACAGTCCAGATGATTGATGGCTGCTTGAAGACCATGCCAGTCGCCCTGAGTGAAATGCCAGACTCATCGACGCTGAGGAGGCTCTCTGAGAATGGCCAGAGAGATATCTACTTTAACAAGCAAATGATCAAAAGAACCGATGGGAACAGAAGAAGAGCAGCAGACATTTGCATGGAAATTTGTCATAACCAAGTCTAGAAGAGAAGATGCTCCGTTGCCTGAGATCCGGGTCGGGAAATTGACAGATTGTGTCAGTCCCAATGAGCCACAGAAGTCATTTGCTGAGATGCCATGGCTGGTGCGAGAGGTACCCACACCCAGCCAGCTGGCATGATGACAGTTGAAGTCGCCACATATGAGGAAGAGAGAGTAAGGATGAGTGGATAGAAGTTGGTCCATGTTGTCAGACAGTGAGATGTAAATGGAGTTATCACTGTTTGGAGGACGGTACAGAACACATATGAACAAAAGGTAGGAGCGGAGAGGAAGCCGTAGTCAGAGGTACTCCTAGGGATGGGATGGAGAGAGGACAGTGCAAGGAGAGTGAGGAAGAGAGTTTTTGATAAAGATAGCAACCCCACCACCTCAGGTCTATCATACATACCGGAGGAGGGAGTAACCAGGAAGAGATATGAAGGAATCAGATATCTTGAAGGAGGAAAGTTTAGGAGGGGAAGAGTAAGGGGGGGAGTTTAGGAGGGGAGGGGTGAGGGGGAAGTTTCGATAATGTAGAAAGGAAGAACTAACTGCAAGAGATTGAATTTTTTTTGAAATGCAATGATTTGAAGAGGAAATTGAAAAAAGCCTTTAAAATGGGAAGATTGTAATATACCACTGCGTGTTGTAATATACCACTGAATAAAACACTGCAGGGGAAAGTTTCAACATTTTAAAACAAAACCGTGAGAACTATCTGGGGCGATTTGATGAAACTTTGATGACGTGGAGAGCTCGAAGGATGCTTCCTCGCCGGAGGAACTGGAAGCGGAATCACTTTCGGATTTCTGTGTGGAATAAGCTAAGATTTAGAAATTTTTCAGCTCTTTTTTGTTTTGTTCCACTGCAAACAAAAGAAATACACATGTGGATACCAAAATATTTTTTTATTTCAACAATTTTCTGGAAGAAATGATGCATTATTTGAAAAAAGTGCAAGAGTGCCAATATTTTTGGCTCCGACAGTAACTCTTTCTTCTATTCTAAGTGCTGGTTTTGATTTTATGGGAATATTGTTGTTTATGTGTCTTCCTTCCTAGGCCAGTTTGTGAAGCTGACCTGCTTTGCATGGATGGAGTCTCTGCGGCTCGAGCTCCAGCTCTCGCACCATTGCTTGCTGTAATCCACAGCTACTGTCAACAGATTGGCCTAGAGGTAACCGCAATGGTCCATCCTGAAGTGATAACTCAAAATGAAACCTCAGTAAAGAGGCATTTTAGTCTGAAGTAATTTCTCTGAAGTAATTTTTAGTCCTCACTAGGGCTGTCAACCGAGCCGAGACCGGGACGAAATCCCGGCGGTTTCGGCTTTCGAGACGGTCTCGGGACGGTCCCGAGATAAATTGATTGACGCAATTTCTCGGTAAAAAAATCCCGGTTAAAATTCCAACTTCTTGCAGATATTTTCCATAATAGAGGCATTTATTGAGCCTTGCTTTCATTACTCTGCTTCTGCACAAGCATCATTTTTCGCAAGTGCAGCTGAACTGACACAAACGATGATAGATAAAGTAAACTCACTGTTCCAGGATTTTCCCCTTGTCAACAAACAATGCACTGCAAACGAATCCGAATTCCGAATCCGGATCTTCACCAACATCTAATCATGTCGTCCTTGTCACACACGCTGCATCTCCACAAAATTTCGTCCGAATCCGTCCACAATCTTTTGAGATATTGTGTTCACAAACAAACGGACAAACAGACAGGAGTGAAAACATAACCTCCATCCACCTTTGGTGGCGGAAGTAACGAAATCAGGATAAAGGTCCCAATGAAAATCCGCCGCATCGCGGCTTCATTTAAACCGTTGAATCCTTCCGCTGTATCACTCCGCCTCGCCCCGCTACGCTGCGGTCACGTGTGCGTCCTTGGAGACGAGTTACGGAATGTGGTTGCTATGGTCTTTTGCACATTAATATCGAGGGATTCGCTCGAGGCCCCGTGATTGGAGGGACGATGTTTATTTAGATTAAAAACACGTTTATAACGGATTATTCTACACACAATGTATTAATACAAGTACAATACATAATATGTAGTTTTCTGAAATGAGTTTTTGATGAACGTTTATGTTTAATTGCAACGCTATCTCTATATAATTCCAGCAATCTCTGTGTGTGTGTGTGTGTGTGTGTGTGTGTGTGTGTGTGTGTGTGTGTGTGTGTGTGTGTGTGTGTGTGTGTGTGTGTGTGTGTGTGTGTGTGTGTGTGTGTGTGTCTGTCTGTCTGTCTGTCTGTCTGTCTGTCTGTATGCGACCGCTGTTTCTCGACAACTACCGGTCCGATATACTTGAAACTTGCCAGGTATATTGCTGGGGACCCGAGGATGTGCCTTTTCAAGGTTTGAAATTAATCGGACAAGTGGTTCCCAAGGTATGGTCACCGTACTCGCAAGCCGTTCGCTTTGGCTTTGCGAATGGACCAAACCATTTCATGTAAATAGAGGGGTACTGTGGTCGTTACTGCCACGTGGTTTCAAAGTTTTTTTTTGTTGTTGTTGTTTGCACGCATGTTTTTTTGCACGCACGTACGGGCAAGCACGTACGGGCAAGCACGTACGTGCGGGCACGCCCTAGTAACTATAAATTGTAAGAATCCCTCGGGGTTTGGTTTGACGGTTTGAATGTGAAAGTATTTTGGTTATCTTATCTCCACTTTAGGCCTGATAAGTTGATTACGTTTACTTTAGTCACAGAGTCAAAATAAGGAGGGGGGGGGGGGGATCACTACACCGCCTGCTTTATAATTTACTAGCAGAAGTACCCGGCATTGCCGGGCGGGGGGGGGGGGGGGGGGGGGGGGGAGGAGCGAGCCCCTTGGCGATCACAACTCACAAAATGATAATGAAACTCCAACCGGGACTCGAATATGCCTGGGCAGAAACATTTTCTCCCTCTCTCTGACATTCCGAGCAAGAAATTACACGACAATACAAACTGTAATGAGATAACCCGGTCCCATCGGTGGCCGATCATCTGCATGTAGGCGGTGTATTTTATTTCATCCCGGTAAATGGAAGCTAAGTCGGAATTTAAGTACTCAACCTCAGAAATGAATTTTTTTCATTGTTGTTTATATATTGTAATGAAATTCCATTATTTTTGAAGCCTTATTTTTTTTTTTTTTTTTTTTTTTTTTTTTTTACTTTGCCGGGAACCGAGCCGATCCGAGATCCCGTTATGAAAATTGAAAATTTATCGAGACGGTTCCGAGACGGGATTTTGAATCTAGCTAACAGCACTAGTCCTCACCACACGTTAATCATTGGAATCTCCCGCGATGAAGCTATCTCTGAGGGCCTTTCACTCACTCACCGCAGGCAGGTAGGTGGTCTTTCTGTCTTCTACCGACTCCTCTCCGGCCTTGCTCCCCCAGCTCTCTCTGTGCTCTGTCCCCCAAATATTCCTACAGGTCGCACAAGATCTGCCAGCCACCCTCTGATGGTTAAACTGCCGAAATCTCGGCTCTCTGCTCACCTTCACTCCTTCATTCCTCTTTTCTCCCGCCTCTGGAACAAACTCCCACACTCACTTCAATCACACTCCTCCCTCCAGGTCTTCAAAACAGCTGTTCACCACCATCTCTTATCTTCCCCCATTCAAAACCTTGATCTTTTCTACCCCCACTAATTCACCCCAGATCCACCTTGTTTGAAATTCCAACTTCTTTCCTGGAAGTCTTGGCAGTGTCCATATGTTTTATACCTCTCCCACCCCCCCCCCCCCTTCCCATGCCTTCCCCCCAAAGCCCTCTCCCTCCCACAGTTCTCTCGATGTCTCCATGTCTCTCGGTCCCTGCTCTCAAATGTTGTTTGTGTCCTTCCCCCTCTCTCCCCATCTTGTCTACCCCTCCCGATTTTATTTGTTTTGTGTGTCTGTTTGTCTTTCTGTGTGATTAATGTTCGCTCTTTCACGAGCCTCGATCTTGTATACAAAAAAAAAAAAGAAAAAAGAAAAAAAAAAGAAAAAAAAAGAAAGAAGGATTTCGCACGTGAGAAATAAATGCATTGTTAAATAAACGCATTGTTAAATAAACTAGCATGACTCGGCGCGCTCGACCTCACCACACGTCGTTTCAGAGAGATAGGCACCTTTGACCATTTCGGTGTCTTTTGGGTCTTTCGGCTCTTCATGATGTTTTGGGTCATCAGGGCCATTTGGGTCGTCAGGGTCTTTTGGATCCTCTGGGCCTTTAAGGGTATTTTGGGTCTAAGGGGTCTTTTGGGTTTTTTGGGTCCATGGTGTCGTCAAGGTCTTTTGTTTCCTCTGGGTCTTTAAGAGTCTTTGGGGTATTTAAGGGTATTTTGGGTGTGAAGGGTCTTTGGGGTCTTCAGGGTGTTATGAGTCTTCAGGGTGTTATGGGTCTTCGGGGTGTTTTGGTTATTCGGGGTCTTTTGGGTCTTTGGTGCAATTTGTGTCTTCAGGGTCCATTGGATCCTCTGGGCCTTTTCAGGTATTTTGTGTCTTCAGGGTCTTTTGGGTCTTCGGGGTCTTTTGGGTCTTTTGGGTCTTCGGGGTGTTTTGGGTGTTCGGGCTCTTTTGGGTATTCGGGCTCTTTTGGGTCTTCGGGCTCTTTTGGGTCTTCGGGCTCTTTTTGGGTCTTTGGGGTGTTTTGGGTCTTTGGGGTGTTTTGGGTCTTTGGAGTGTTTTGGGTCTTTGGGGTGTTTTGGGTCTTTGGGGTGATTTGCATCTTTGGGGTATTTTGGGTCTTCGGGGTGTTTTGGGTCTTCGGGGTGTTTTGGGTCTTCTGGCCATTTGAGTGTTCAGATTTTTTTTGAGCCTCGGGGCCTTCAAGGGTCTTGGGGTGTTTTGCGTCTTTGGGGTGTTTTGCGTCTTTGGGGTGTTTTGCGTCTTTGGGGTGTTTTGGGTCTTTGGGGTGTTTCGGGTCTTTGGGGTGTTTTGGGTCTTTTGGTTATTTTAGGTCTTTTGGGTCTTCAGGGTATTTTGGTTCTTCGGGGTATTTTGGGTCTTTTGGGTTTTCCGTGTCTTTTGGGTCTTCCGTGTCTTTTGGTCTTTTGGGGCTTTTGGGATTTTAAGGGTATTTTCGTTCCTCTGGGTCTTTGAGGGTCTTTGGGTGTTCCTGGTCTTTTGGGTCATCAGGGTGTTTTGGGTCTTTGGGATGTTTTGAGTCTTCGGGGTCTTTTGGATCTTCAGAATCTTTTGGGTCCTCTGGGCCTTTAAGGGTCTTCAGGGTGTTTTGGGTCTTCGGGGTATTTTTGGTGTTCTTGGTTTTTGGGTCTTCGGGGGCCATTTGAGTGTTCATGGTCTTTTTGAACCTCAGGGCCTTCAAGGGTCTGAAGGGTCGAAAGTGTCTGTGGGGTGTTTTGGGTCTTCGGGGTATTTTATGTCTTTGGGGTCTACAGGGTCTTTTGGTTCTTTGGGGTCTTTTAGGTCTTCAGTGTTTTCGGGTTTTTTGGGGATTTTAATGGTCTTTTGGTTCCTCTGGGTATTTTTGGTTCTTCAGTGTCTCTTGGATCCTCTGGGCCTTTAAGGTGTATTTTGTGTCTTTGGGGTGTTTTGGGTCTTCAGGGTCTTTAAGGGTATTTTGGGTCTTTGGGGTGTTTTGGATCTTCAGGGTATTTTGGGTTATCGGGGTCTTTTGAGTCTTCAGCTTCTTTTTGAGCCTCAGGGCCTTCAAGGGTATTTTGGGTGTTTTGGGTCTTCAGGGTGTTTGGGTCTTCGGGGTCTTTTTGGGTCTTTGTTATATTTTGGGTCTTCGGGGTATTTTGGGTATTCGGCGTCTTTGGGTCTTCAGGCCATTTGAGTGTTCAAGGTCATTTTGAGCCTCAGGGCCTTAAAGGGTCTAAAGGTTATTTGGGTCTTTGGGGTGTTTTGGTTCTTTGGGGTCTTTGGTGTGTTTTGGGTCTTCAGAGTGTTTTGGGTCTTCGGAGTGTTTTGGGTCTTCAGAGTGTTTTGGGTCTTCGGGGTGTTTTGGGTCTTCGGAATGTTTTGGGTCTTTTGGGTCTTCGGGGCCATTTGAGTGTTCAGGTTCTTTTTGAGCCTCATTGCCTTCAAGCGTATTTTGGAGTGTTTTGGGTGTTTGGGTTTTTTGGGGTCTTCAGGGTCTTTTGGTTCTTTGGGGTCTTTGGTGTCTTTTGGGTCTTCAGAGTGTTTTGGGTCTTCGGAGTGTTTTGGGTCTTCGGGGTGTTTTGGGTCTTCGGGGTGTTTTGGGTCTTCGGGGTGTTTTGGGTCTTCGGAATGTTTTGGGTCTTTTGGGTCTTCGGGGCCATTTGAGTGTTCAGGGTCTTTTTGAGCCTCATTGCCTTCAAGCGTATTTTGGGTGTTTGGAGTGTTTTGGGTGTTCGGGTTTTTTGGGGTCTTCAGGGTCTTTAAAGGTATTTTGGGTCTTCAGGGGTCTTGGTGGTCTTAAGTGTCTTGGGGGAATTAAAGGGTCATCAAAGGTCTGAGGGGTCTCAGCAGTCAAAACATAATTAAGAGGGTTAATTTAGACTTTCTAGGGTGTTAATTATTTTGAAGAAGAAGAAGACTTTTCGGCGCATGCGTAACCATATATACGTTTGCTCTCTTATAATAAGATTGAAGAAGTATTGTCAAAACCACAAGACTTCGGTCAGAAGTTTCAGCCACAGTTGTTTTCGTTCAGGAGTGGGTACATAACACTTTGCATCCATTACTTGCTTGTACGGATGATGATCACTCTGTGGTCGAAACTTTTTGCCTGAACCTTGTCGTTTTAATTGTTTTTTTTCAAGATATTTTGAATCGGGAAGCTTTCTTTATATGCGACAAAGTTATCTGGGCCACCATCTTGATGGACTCTGGCCCTAAACCCAGCTTGTCATCACCAATGTTCTTTATCTTATTTTTAGATGACTGACCAGCGAAATGTTCTTGCCCCTACAAACACTACGGAGACTCCAAGCAATTGGCTGAAAGCCAAAAAGCCCCGAACCGAGGTGGAGCTGCCAGACTCACATTGGCTATCCACAACAGATCCACTACCTGGGCAGGTTCAGAAAGCAGTTACTGCAGATGGTGTTGTCCATCCTAGAAGGGACAGAGAATCCACAATGAAGGAATTTGCACCCACAGAAAAGGGTGTTGCACAAGGCGGTGGACCTAACACTCTGAAGACGGTTGAAGTTGCTTCTTTTTCTGAGGCAAAGGCTGATGAACATTCTGAAAGTTCCATCCAAACAGACTCACAGGGCGAGGTGAGGAACTCTCCAAAATGGAGTTTTCTTTCTGTGCAATTATTCAAACCTCCATGCCTTCCAACTGGAAAAGACAGTTGACGTGTCACTTCCCCGTCTGCATTCTTAATATTCTGCCATCTCATTACCTTCTTCATTTACCTATCCTCAACATTTCATGGTGTTGTTTAAATATTTTCCTTGTAACATGCACCTATCGGTTCATCCTTACCTGACTTGATATCTGTGTTGTTCCCTGCAGAGTAAGCGAAAGCTCCCAGGATGGTTTGAAAACCAGAGAAGCAATGCTTCTATGAAGAAGAGCAAGAAAGGAAAAGGACTCTTCATGTAGAACTTCCTTTGGGCACTTTATCTGAGTTATCTCGTCACTTGGAAAATGTTGTCTACTGAGTCACGCACGACACGTTCAAGTTTGACCCATATTTACCATGTCCGAGGAGAACTTGAGCAACTCTTCGTACTTTGAAAGACGTATTTTGTACATTTAATTGAAACGTCAATTTGTGGTTTGATTGTATTATGCTGTCCATAATTTGTCACATTATTATTGTTGTAAGGAAAATGACTTTTCTGCAGCATTAACATATGGCTATACCAGGTAACTCTGGATAGGTTCAGGTGTACGAAGACCTTTTGAAAAGAGATTCATCTGGCCAGAGAAGTAATAAAAACATGATAGAATTTGGTACAGTATATTGATGTTAACTTGCATGTTATGGCTGTGACAGTTGGAGTTTATTGTCCACATCGCGTTACGTTTGTGTATATTGTTTAACGAGTTGGGTGACCCGATCAAGATCGGGTTATTTAGACTTTAGTAAACCATCAAGAAGAGTGATGTTTAAAGTTGTACAGCTTTACCTGGGAGGGCTACATAGCAGAAATTTACCTGGGAGTGTACCACGGTAATGTCAGGCTCAATGGGAGGAGTGGGCAGGAGTGCACCATCCCTCTCAAGAATAACATGCAAACACACGCACAAACAAACTGGAATGGCACTGCAGAGTAAGAGTGGATACCTCCACCAGGCTAAACAGTTTATGTTTTGTATCCACTGATAGGCCGGATCTGGATTCGGACCTGAACCAAAATATAAGCAGCTTGTTCTCGTCACTTACCCAACTCATCCACACAGTTTCGTTGAAACTCGTCCACAACTTTTTGAAATATCATGCTACATGTCGTTTTTTGGCCTGTCTCTCAATGGCGAAGAATCACTGAATAATAATTCTCGGATCTGGATCCGGATTCGGGTCTTCACCCAAATCAAATTGATTCCTCCCTTTCACACACCAAACATGTCCACAACCTTTTGTCTGTATCAGTCCTTAACTTTTTCAGATATCCTGCCCACGGACAAAAAAAAAAATACTCGCAAACAAACCTAATAGTCTCTCTGTCTTCTACCGCCTCCTTTCTGGTCTTTCACCCCCTGCTCTTTCCGTGCTTTGTCCCTCCCCACTCCAGGTTTCTGCAGGCCATCCGCTGTCCACCATTATACCCCTTCTGGTGAAACAACCTAAATACAACATCACTGTTCATCCCCACTCATTTATTCCTCATTTTTCCTGCCTGTGAAGCCAACATCCACATCCTCTTCAATATCATTCTTCACCTCAGATCTTCAAGACAGCTGTTCACTGCCATCTCAGATCATCTGCAATCCAAAACCATGATCTGTTTTACACTCGTTAACTGAACACGCTGTCATTATGCCCCATATACCCGTAGCATCCATGCACCGGGTATATGGGCCATAATGGCTGTTCCATTATGGCCCATATACCCGGTCCCACGTCATCATTTTCCTGTTAAAGCAGAAAGGGCGTGGTTAATGTAATGGAAATAACTTACTAACTCCCATGGATAATCTTACTATTACATCATAGATTCTTGGCATGGGTTATGTACGTCATGAATTGAATTCTTCCCTCACATAGGGTCGCAAGTAGTAGGAGAATGGGGGTTCTGAAGCACACTAAAATTTAACATTGAAGTCAATAGAGAAAATTAAGGTTCATTATTGAATCGCTGGATTTTCAACCAGATTTTATCCTCCAATTCATTTTCATCCACGAGATTTCAAGATGTTCAACAGACACTCATTCTCACTCACCACGTTCGTTCGCTGTTAGTTGACGCATTCAGGACACTCCATTTTCCTACTACTTGTGGTGGAAGAGAAATTTGGGGAGGGGGACTGTATTTGATTATACTCACTAAGTGGACAAATGAATATTTGTTTATGTTTTATTTTAGTGAATAATTGAATTTTCTTGTAACGCTCATCACCATCAAGTATATTAACAAACAATATGTTGCAACTTGGTTCTTGGTACAAGTATCTTTGTTGAGCAGAGATGAAATGGTTAAATCACCAAGAAAATTTTATTTTAAGCAAAGAAGCATCGATAAATATTACCTTATAAATGGAGCACTGTTATAATAAGGAGAAACCCCTAACAATAATGAAGTTAAACAAGTTTGTTAATAAACCTAAATCTATTCAGTTTTTTTGTATACAAGATCGAGGCTTGTGTAAGAGCTAACATTAATCACAAAAAGACAAACCGACGCTTAAAACAAGATAAAAGGGAGTGGGGGACTAGATGGGGAGAGAGAGGGAAGCACACAAGTACAACATTTGAGAGCAGGGAGATCTGTGAGAGGGAGAAGGCTTGGGGGTGGGGTTGGAGAGGTATAAAACACATGGACACTGCCAGGACTTCCAGGAAAGAAGTCAGAATTTCAAAAAAGTGGATCGGGTGAATTAACAGGGGTAGAAAAGATCAAGGTTTTTGATGGGGGAGATGGTGGTGCACAGCTGTTTTAAAGACCCAAGTGGGGTTGAATAGAGTGAGGGAGTTTGTTCCAGAGGTGGGAGAAAAGACGAATGAAAGAGTGAAGGTGAATAGAGAGTCTTGATTTTGGCAGTTTAACCATAAGAATGTTGCAGGCAGATCTTGTGCAACCTGTAGGAATATTTGGGGGACAGAGCACAGACGGAGCTGGGGGTGCTAGGCCAGAGAGGAGTCAGTAGAAGACTGAAAGACCACCAACCTGCCTGCGGTGAGTGAGTGAAAGGCCATCATTGTGGGAGTTAGCTTCATTGTGGGAGATTCCATTGATTCTGAAAGCTTTGGTTTCAACAGCCGTGCTAGGTGTGAGGCAGGAGCACCAGCCCAGAGAGGAGAACAGTATTCCATTGAGCTGCGGATTAAAGCCTTGTATGTGGTGAGGAGCTCATTTGTGCCAAGGAAGGTCTTTGCACGACGGATGATGCCCAGTCGATGACTGGCTTTGGAGGCCAGCTTGGAAATGTGGTTTTCGCAGGAAAGATCATGGTACATAGTGAGACCCAAAAGCTTGAGTGACAGAACTTCTTCGAGAGGATTTTTGAGAAAGTAGGTGGGAGGGTTTTCCAGACAATCTTTTCGGAGAGACAAAGTGAGAGTGTGGGATTTGTCAAGATTGAAAGACATGCTGCACTTGTTTGACCAGTGTGTGATTTTATCCAGGTATGCAGAGAGTTAGGAGGCTGCAGACTGCCGATCTGAGGGATGAGGTATGGAGCAGCAGAGAGTGGAATCATCAGCAAAGAAATGGAGAGGATTTTCCAGAGAGTCGGACAGATCATTGATGAAGACCAGAAAAAGCACAGGGCCCAGAACACTGCCTTGGGGAACTCCAGCCTGAACAGGAAGGGGAGATGAGAGAAATCCATTCAGGGCCACACGTTGACTACGACCAGAGAGGAAGTCCACAAGCCATGCGTGGAGATTTCCATGGATACCATAGGAGGAGAGTTTGGAGAGCAGAGCGGGGTGCCAGACCGCATCGAAGGCACGTGATATGTCAAGGGAGACAGCTCTGATTTCCTGTTTGGCATAAAGGACCTTATCATTGTTGAGACAGCAGAAGCAGCATGTCCAGAGTAGAATGACCTGGTCTGAATCCAAATTGATGATCCGAGATCAAGCCATTGGAGAAGAGGAAGGATTTGATGTCAGAAGCGATGATGGATTCCATGACCTTGCTGATAATTGGGAGCAGGCTGATTGGTCTGTAGTTGCAAGGATCTGTTTTTGCACCTTTTTTGTGTAAAGCTGTAATGTTGGCTGATTTCCAAGCTGATGGCAGATGATCTTGAGCAAAAGAGTGAGTGAAGAGAACAGAGAGAGGGTGAGATAGAGAGGCAGAGCAGGATTTTAGGACCCGTGGGCTGATGTCGTCTGGTCCAGTTGCAGAATCAGAGTCGAGGTTTGACAAAAACTTCTCCACCTTGTCAGGAGAGAAGGACACAGAGTCCTGGAGCAGCTGGGTTCGACTGGGAAAGGTGGCCAGATGCCACTAGATTTGGAGGAGGGAGATGGGTTTGAGAGTAGAGCGGTATTGTTTCTTGGCTCTCCTGAGGGTAGACACACACTTGTTCCGAGCTTTGTGAAAGGAACTGAGATGTCCTTCAGTTGGATTAGCCTTCCATGAGGTGAAGGCAAGGTGTTTCAGGGCAACTGCCTCACCACACCCTTCAGTATCCATGGACAGGAGGAAGGGTATGACAACTGAAGACGAGATGGGATAAATCTGTGCATGAGAGAGAGAAGTTTACTTTGGAAGAATTCCCAGGAAGAGTTGAGGTCAGAGGCATTGGAGATGGGAGACCAGTCCAGATGATTGATGGCTGCTTGAAGACCGTGCATGTCAGCCTGAGTGTAATGCCAGACTCGCCGGCGCTGAGGAGGCTCTCTGAGAATGGCCAGAGAGATGTCCACTTTAACAAGGAAATGATCAGAAGAACCGATTGGTGCAGAAGAAGAGCAGCAGACATTTTCAGGGAAGTTAGTCATAACCAAGTCTAGAAGAGAAGATACTCCATTGACTGAGACAGATACTCCGGGTCGGGAAATTGACAGATTGTGTCGGGGAGTCGCAGAAGGTCCCAGTGAGTCGCAGAAGTCCTTTGCTGAGGTGCCATGGCTGGTGTGAGAGGTACCCACACCCAGCCAGCTGGCATGATGACAGTTGAAGTCGCCACATATGAGGAAGAGAGAGTAATGATGAGTGGATCCATGTTGTCAGACAGGGAGATGTAAATGGAGTTATCACTGTTTGGAGGACGGTACAGAACACATATGAACAAAAGGTGGGAGCGGAGAGGAAGCCGTAGCCAGAGGTACTCCTGGGGGTGGGGTGGAGAGAGGGCAGTGCAAGGGGAGTGAGGAAGAGAGTTTTTTAAATATATATATAAAGATAGCAACCCCACCACCAGGAGGAGGCTCAGGTCTGTCATACCGGAGGAGGGAGTAACCAGGAAGAGATATTAAAGAATCAGAGACATCTTGAAGGAGGAAAGTTTCTGTTAGCCAGATTATGTCTGGTTTGTCAGAAGCAACGTGTATGGAGAGATCAGTCAGGCCTGAGCGAAGGCCCCGGATGTTTGAGTTCCATACCGTTGAGGAAGAGGGAGGGGGAACATCGGGTGCATGACAGGGGAGGGGTAGGGTTAGATGAGGAGTTGGAGGGGAAGGTAGGGAGAGCTGTTGATAGTGTGTTGGAGATTCCAGAAGAGTTAGGAGAAAGGGAAGGATGAGGAGGACAAAAGGTTTGATGGTGATGGGAAGAGGCACAGTGATGTGTTGTTTGATGGTGGGGGGGGGGGGGGGGCAGAGCATAGTCGAAGGTTGGAGGAGGTGTAGGTATATGATGAAAGGGAAAGGAATGGAACATTCCCAAAATTGAATTTTTTTATTTGAAGATTAACAGGCTTGCTAACTAATCGTCACAATTGTGTTTGACGTGGAAATTTTGTGACGTCCCCAAACGAGGCACAGTGCCAGGCGTTAAAAAGATTGGAATTGAGTAAGTTGGCCAAATACTGTAACTTTGAGGTCTGAGTCAATATGAAGAAGGCAGAGATTCAGACGTTGGTGGTAGAATATTTCGTGGGAGAGAGAAAATGGGAAGAGGAAGCATTGGATTGGTTACCAGAGCCAAAAGGAAATATGGAGCTCTGGAAAATGGGGGTGAAACTGCAGAGCCAGCAAAGATTAAAAGAGCTGGAATTGGAAGAGAAGAGGCAGCAACGAGAGGACAGAAAAGCAGAAAAGGAATGAGAACTCGAGGAGAAAAGAGCACAAAAGGAACAAGAACTCGAGGAGAAAACAGCAGAGGAAAGGAGAGCTGAAAGGGACATAAAGGAGCGGGACATGGAGTGTCAGAGGGAAATTAAACTCAAAGAGCTTGAATTACTGCGAGGACGGAGAGAAATCTCCTTGCCAGATAGTTCGACAAGTCAGAACTCTTGGGATATTGGTAGGCATGCAAGACTGGTTCCACCCTTCAATGAAAAGGAGGTAGGCAAGTTCTTTTTACACTTTGAAAAGGTGGCTCCGATGTTAAAATGGCCTGAGGAGTCATGGACTATGTTAGTGCAAAGTGTTCTGGTGGGTAAAGCTCAAGATATGTATTCGGCTTTACCGATTGACCAACGTGCAGATTATGAGACATTTAAGAAAGCCATTATCAAAGCCTATGAAGTGGTCCCCAAAGCTTACCGACAAAAAATTAGGAATGCCAGGAAGCGGGAGAATGAGACCCATGTGGAGTTTGCCAGAGAAAAGGAAACTATGTTTGATAGGTGGTGTGACTCGGAAGAGATTGGGGAAGACTTTAACCGTTTATGCCAATTGATTTTGATGCAAGAATTTAAACAGTGTGTCCACACGGACATTAAAGTTCATTTGGATGAAATAAAAGTACATGAGTTGTATGAGGAAGCAACATTGGCAGATTAATATGCCTTGACACACAGGATGGGGTTTCACAAACCTAATTTTCCGCCTAGAGGTAGCCATGGGGAGTTACATTAAATCAGGTTTGTGGAGCAAAAATTCATGGAGGTGGCGCAGAGAGGAGTATCAAGCAAAATCTGGGACCTCAAATTTTAGGGATCAAAAGACTGACTGTCCAAGGCTACCTTCCAGGGGGCCCAAGGCAGACAACAGGATTTTCCTCCGGGCCTACTTCTACTTTTTGCAAGAAATCTGGGCATTTGATGTCCCAATGTTACACCCTGAAAAGAAGAAATCAGCACCGGAGTCAGGCTCGTTCAACTCTGAATGGGTTGGCCATTGCTAGAAATCGTCCTTGGAGGACAGTGACTTGTGAAGGTCCCCGGTCCCCGTGCCACACTTACTGCAACAGAGATCGATCTTGTCCACGAGGGTTACAAATTTTTCATTTCCGAGGGGTTTGTGTCTCTGGATGGGGACTTAACTAACCAGAGACCTGTTAGGGTATTGAGGAACACTGGAACATGTCAATCTTTGATGCTCGGGGGCATTTTGCCATTTTCTGAAAAAACTGCAACTGGGGTTGGTGTCCTCTTACAGGGGTTTGGTGGCTTCGTTAAAGCTCCTCTTTATGTGATCCATTTAAAGTCTGAGTTGGTGTCAGGACCGGTCACTGTGGGTTTACAAGCCACTCTTCCTGTGGAGGGAATTTCTTTTATTATTTGGAACTTCCTGGCGTCAGGAAGGGCATCCGGCCATAAAAATATTGCCTCAAACAGGGAACCATGATTGTCATGGGGCCCGCAAGGCCAACCCCCGCTCTAGCGGGGAAAATGGCCTTAAAACGATCATTCATTCATTCATTCATTGCGAACGATTTGGCTGGTGGTCAAGTTTCAGGTAATCCGATGTTGATTGAAAAGCACAGCATGAAAAATAATAGCACAGTTGGAGCAGGAGATTCCGGGAATCTTTCCATCATGTGCAGTAACTCGTGCTATGGATAAGAAGCACTCTGAAGAGAATGAGAAGGAAGGTGATGTGGATTTGGGTTCCATAGAGATATTGGAGGAAAGGTCTGGGAGACACTGTAGTAAAGGGAGTGACACCAAGCAACCTAATGATAAGGTTTCATCTGGACCAAAGGATAAAATGGAGTGTCCGACAGAAACATCTGGGAGCGAGGTTGAACAAACGATGCTTGTCCGAAAGAGACTTGTTGAAGAGCAACACAAAGATTCTGAACTCTGGAGTCTGATTGGTAAAGACATCAGAGAGGAAGAGGCTATGAAGGTACCTATTGGTTATTTCATGAAAGGGGAATGACTTTTGAGAAAATGGAGACCACCGGAGGTACCAGCGAATGACAAGTGGAAAGTCCATGACCAAATTGTGATGCCACAAACGTAACAACAAAAATGCAAATCCAACAACAACAACAACATGCATTTTAAAGGCCATTTTCCCTTCTAGAGCAGGGGTTAGCCTTGCGGTCCCCATGACAATCCTCTCCATTTTGCCCTATTTTCTGCATCTCTCCTTGTTAACCCCCTTGCCCGCATTTCTTCTTCCACCATCTTTAGCCATCTTTCTCGGTCTTCCCCGTCCTCTACTTCCTTCTACCGTCATTTCCATCACTCTTCTCAACCAGTCACTTTCATCCTTCCTCAATACATGACCAAACCATCTCAACCTGTTCCTCTTCACAGCATCAATCACAGGCTCTATTCCCATCATCTTTCGCAATTCATCATTTGTCTTCCTCTCTCTCAACGATACTCCGCACATCCGTCGAACCATTCGCATTTCCACCCTTTCCAACCTTCGTTGCTGCTCTACGTTCATTACCCATGTCTCGCTCCCATAAATCTAACACTTCTCACACATGCAGCATACACCTTTCCCTTCAGCTTCAACGACACTCCCCTCATCATCAGCACGCCACTCATTTCCCGAAACTTCTTCCATGCACATCTCACTCTAGCAACCGTTGCCGAGTCTGATCCACCTTCTCCATTCAGCATGTCTCCGAGGTAGCAAAATGTTTTCACACCTTCCAGCTTCACGTCGTCTCCAAGATCCAACTCAACATTTCCTCCATCTGCAGCTCCCTATGTGCACACCTTACATTTGAATGTAGCTGCCACACTGGTTAATGACCCTCTCAGAACACTACATTTTTGATGAACCCACTCAGCGCACATTGTACATTAAATGGAGTTCACTCCGACACCCTTCCTACACACAGCACAGGGCCACTTCCCATTTCTTTCCACCTCACCACATGCTTTGTCACTTGCCATCACCTTCATCTTTCCGATATTCACCTTCAGACCTTTTGTCTCCATACATTCCTTCCACTTGTTCATCTTTTCCTTCAGTCCATCCATACTTTCCGCAATCAACACCAGATCATCTGCATACAACAACTCCCACGGTAAACCCTCCTTTACGTTCTGAGCCAGCACCTCCATCACAGCTACAAATAGTAGTGGACTTAGTACCGACCCCTGATGCACTCCCACCTTCACCTCAAACTCACCACTGTTCCCGTCCTTCGTCCTTACAGCTGTGCGCGCTCTTTTGTACATTGCCATCACTACCCTGATCAACCATTCCTCCACTCCTAACTTCCTCAATGCCCATGTCAATACTTTGCATGGAACCCTATCGAATGCTTTCTCCAGATCAACAATTTTCAGGTCTCCGTTTCCGGTCTTGCTGGCGAGGGTTCGTTTATTCGTAGCTCTCCACGCTCTCCATCGAAATCGAAGTTAAGTAATTGTTCCCATTTGTATTTTCGTTATAACTGTATTTATTTTATGGTGTATTGTACGTATATGATGTCCCGACGAAGATTCTCGGTGCAAATCTTTCATACCTGTATTGAAAATCGTGTTAATTTGTGTCGTGTCTTGAGGCCTTGTACAGTGTACACTGTACAACCTTGAGGCTTTGTTTTTCTCTCAGCCGTCCGTCGTTTTGTGATCCAATAACTTTCGTTCTCAGTTTTCCCAGTCTTTTCACCCCATAGCCGACTTCCTTATGTAAATCTCAACTAAAAAAAAAACAAACAAAAAAACATTTCCTTCTCTGTTCTCATTCGTTTATTCATTCTTATTCGTTCGTTCGTTCTTCGACCACGTGTTTCTCCCACATTTCCCCAGATAGATTTTCAAATTTCAACTCGTTATTTTATCGTCCATGCGTTATTGTACAGGGCAGTGTACTTTGAATGTATGTGTACTTGTTGTACACCGCTCCTTTCCTATGCCACCTCCAGGCATTGCAAATCGTCATTGCCGGGCACCGAAGGGGGCTCGGCAGTGACGCACGCTGAAAGAGAGTACTCAGTTTTCACTCTGGTTTCTTGTTTGTTTTCTTGGTTGTCCGGACGATATCTCAGCCATCCTTTGAGCTAGGAAGCTGAAATTTCGGCACAGTAGTGAGCAAGTCCTTTGTCAAATACGGTATTTTTTGTTTTTTGAATAATCAATTAATTGAGGAGTTATTTAATTATTAGCTTTTAATTAAGTACTTATTTAATTAATTAAATTTCATTTATCTTCTGACCATTATTAACTCAGGCACCTTTTGAGTTAGGAAGCTGATATTTGGACATGCCAATGACCAGGTGATTTGGCTGCAAAGGATATTTTTGATTTATTAATTAATCAATTAATCGATTAATTATTTAATTATTCGATTAATGACAAAAAAATTTTTTTTTTTTAAGTTACAGATTCTGATGAAATAGTGGTAGTTTATGTGTTCTCTGACCAAATTGATTAATAATTTAATTTTTTTATGATTATTATTTATTTATTTTCATTATTAATCATTTATTTATTTTCTTTCTCATTTGGCCAATATCTCAGGCACCTTTTGAGCTGGGAAGCTAATATTTGGACATGAGTGACCAAGTGATGTGGCTATCAAGGATATTTTTGATTTATTGATTAATCATTTCATCTATTAAGTATTTATTGATTAATCGATTAATTATTTATTGAGTAATCAATTAATTATTTAATTTTTTATAAATGACTTATTTAATTAAATTTCTAAAAGATACATCTTCGGATGAAGCACTACTGGTTTAGTTATGCGATTAGCCAATTGATTATGAAAATATTTTGTGATAATCTTTTATTGATTTTAATTATACAATTAATCAATCAATTAGTGTACACCTCTCCCTCCCAATGCAGCCTCAATGAGCTGCACTGCGGTATTGCCGGGCGCCGGAGGCGCCCCGGCAATGCCGCGCTGCAGCATATTTAATTATTTGGCATGGGGCGGTGTACTTTGAATGTATGTGTACTTGTTGTACACCGCTCCTTTCCTATGCCATCTCCAGGCATTGCAAATCGTCATTGCCGGGCACCAAAGGGGGCTCGGCAGTGACGCACGCTGAAAGAGAGTACTCAGTTTTCACTCTGGTTTCTTGTTTGTTTGTTTTCTTGGTTGTCCGGGCGATATCTCAGCCATCCTTTGAGCTAGGAAGCTGAAATTTCGGCACAGTAGTGAGCAAGTCCTTTGTCAAATACGGTATTTTTTGTTTTTTGAATAATCAATTAATTGAGGAGTTATTTAATTATTAGCGTTTAATTAAGTACTTATTTAATTAATTAAATTTCATTTCTCTTCTGACCATTATTAACTCAGGCACCTTTTGAGTTAGGAAGCTGATATTTGGACATGCCAATGACCAGGTGATTTGGCTGCAAAGGATATTTTTGATTTATTAATTAATCAATTAATCGATTAATTATTTAATTATTCGATTAATGACAAAAAAATTTTTTTTTTAAAGTTACAGATTCTGATGAAATAGTGGTAGTTTATGTGTTCTCTGACCAAATTGATTAATAATTTAATTTTTTTATGATTATTATTTATTTATTTTCATTATTAATCATTTATTTATTTTCTTTCTCATTTGGCCAATATCTCAGGCACCTTTTGAGCTGGGAAGCTAATATTTGGACATGAGTGACCAAGTGATGTGGCTATCAAGGATATTTTTGATTTATTGATTAATCATTTCATCTATTAAGTATTTATTGATTAATCGATTAATTATTTATTGAGTAATCAATTAATTATTTAATTTTTTATAAATGACTTATTTAATTAAATTTCTAAAAGATACATCTTCGGATGAAGCACTACTGGTTTAGTTATGCGATTAGCCAATTGATTATGAAAATATTTTGTGATAATCTTTTATTGATTTTAATTATACAATTAATCAATCAATTAGTGTACACCTCTCCCTCCCAATGCAGCCTCAATGAGCTGCAATGCCGCGCTGCAGCATATTTAATTATTTGGCATGGGGCGGTGTACTTTGAATGTATGTGTACTTGTTTTCTTTCTTGTTTGTTTGTCCGGGCGATATCTCAGCCATCCTTTGAGCTAGGAAGCTGCAATTTCGGCACAATAGTGAGCAAGTCCTTTGTCAAAAACGGTATTTTTTTTTTTTGATTAATCAATAAATTGAGGTGTTATTTTATTATTAGCGATTAATTAAGTACTTATTTAATTAATCAAATTTCCTTTCTCTTCTGACCATTAACTCAGGCACCTTTTGAGTTAGGAAACTGATATTTGGACATGCCAATGACCAGGTGATTTGGCTGCAAAGGATATTTTTGATTTATTAATTAATCAATTAATCGATTAATTATTTAATTATTCGATTAATGACCAAAAAAATTTTTTTTTTTAAAGTTACAGATTCTGATGAAATAGTGGTAGTTTATGTGTTCTCTGACCAAATTGATTAACAATTTAATTTTTTTATGATTATTATTTATTTATTTTCATTATTAATCATTTATTTATTTTCTTTCTCATTTGGCCAATATCTCAGGCACCTTTTGAGCTGGGAAGCTAATATTTGGACATGAGTGACCAAGTGATGTGGCTATCAAGGATATTTTTGATTTATTGATTAATCATTTCATCTATTAATTATTTATTGATTAATCGATTAATTATTTATTGAGTAATCAATTAATTATTTATTTTTTTATAAATGACTTATTTAATTAGATTTCTAAAAGATACATCTTCGGATGAAGCACTAGTGGTTTCGTTGTGCTATTAGCGAATTGATTAAGAAAATATTTTATGACGATCTTTTATTGATTTTAATTATACAATTAATCAATCAATTAGTGTACACCTCTCCCTCCCAACGCAGCCTCAATGAGCTGCACTGCGGTATTGCCGGGCGCCCGAGGCGCCCCGGCAATGCCGCGCTGCAGCATATTTAAATATTTGGCATGGGGCGGTGTACTTTGAATGTATCTGTACTTGTTTTTGATTTATTGATTAATCATTTCATCTATTAATTATTTATTGATTAATCGATTAATTATTTATTGAGTAATCAATTAATTATTTAATTTTTTATAAATGACTTATTTAATTAAATTTCTAAAAGATACATCTTCGGATGAAGCACTAGTGGTTTAGTTTTGCGATTAGCCAATTGATTATGAAAATATTTTGTGATAATCTTTTATTGATTTTAATTATACAATTAATCAATCAATTAGTGTACACCTCTCCCTCCCAATGCAGCCTCAATGAGCTGCACTGCGGTATTGCCGGGCGCCGGAGGCGCCCCGGCAATGCCGCGCTGCAGCATATTTAATTATTTGGCATGGGGCGGTGTACTTTGAATGTATGTGTACTTGTTGTTTGATAATTATAGTTAGTTTTGGTTTAAATTTCCTGTAACTCGTAATTAATTAATCAATCGTGTTCTGCTCCTCGTGTGCGGCCTTGTAGTTGTACCCCCGTCGGTGTTTGTTAACTTAAGCGTGTTTTGCTTGGCTCTTAGTTTTTTCCCTTCTACCCCGAACATAATACTCTGTCTAACGTTCTAAATCCCCACCCCCCCCCTCCAAACCCCCCCCCCCCCCCCCCAAAAAACCAAAAACATTTATTTTCCTTTTTCCTCCTTGTTGCGGATATGGGATTTGGCCTCCATCCATATCCGCTTGTAAATATTCCCCTATTTCCCCAATACTCCCCAACTATCCCCAATCCCCCATTCCCTAGTCCCATTATCTGTAAACAACACTCTGTAGCCCCGACCTTCCCCTTTTTCCCCCATTAAATGTCGTACCCAGGTTCACCGCATCTCACGTAGACAACTATAGGACATCTTGCTAGTTATTCTTAGTCTATGTCAGTTAAGGACTCGTTTCCATTAATTCTGACTCTTCGTTGCACCAGAATGTGATTGTATGGCACCGTTAGAAAGTTTAGGACCTCCCAATACCTCCCCGCAGCTCTTCCTCATGGTACAACAACAACTACAACAACAGCAGCGGCGGCGCGGGGAGTGTGCGTCCTCACTCCGGCTTGGTTAGACGCCATTGAACATGTGCTCCGACGGGGTTACCACGCAGGGGCTCACTGTCAGCTCCTCGTCAAGGGCGGAGCCCGGTAACCCCCCGCACCCAATAAGAAGCGGCGGACCGATTCCATCTGGGGCGGAGCTAACGAGCCGAGGGCGTGTCACTCCCCGCTGGACATGCGCAGGAAGACGGAGGTGACGTCAGATGCGCCTCAGCTACGAAGAAGAAAGGACGCCACCTCCTAGCGCTGAGAGATACCTCCCGCATCTCTGGACCGGACCGGGTCGATTCTGCCCCTGAGCCAAGGTGCACCTTGAGCCATCGACTACCTGCCCTTCCTTGCCATCAATCCCTGTGTGAGTCAGTCTTGTCCCGTTTGTCTGTGGTCTGTCGGGGCTAAGATAAGACCGTGTCTAAGTGCCCATCTTTCTGTGCTGTACCTCTGTGCCGTGTAATCTAAACGTTCTGCATAACCCATATTATATCCTCCTCCGGAGGTCTTGAGAACTGTACCCCTGGTGTCGTGTCATTTAACCCAGCCGTTGTGTCCTTTCCTTCATTGATTTAGCATAGCGCGATTCGGCCAACGTTCGAGTGTAATCGGGTAACTTGTGCGAACACGGCGGCCATTCCGCTCGGCCCACCATAACATCTAAGTCGTGTCCGTAACAATTGGTGTCGAGGAGTGGGATTGGACCCGAGCGCGTTTCATGCGCTCGAAATTATAACGGCGAAATTTGATTGTGTTTTACAAAAATAAAAACCCGAATTTTGAAGTCGCGCTATGGCAGATCAAGACGGCTGGGTTCCGGTAGAGGAGAGTGAGGCCGGGTCGATCCAGAACCAAATTGAGGGACATGAGGAGAGCGAAGCAGTGAGGGTGGCAGGGTCGCAAAATAGCGTCGTCGCGCACGAGGTTACGGGCGCAAAATGGCGCCTCACACATGGCCACGGCGCCCACGCCCGCGACCGTAGTAGCGCCGCTGGTAGATTTGGACCTTTTTTTCATACAAATGAAGGCCCTTATGGCCCAGAATAGCGAGAAAATGAGGTAGGAAATGAGGGCTGATAGTGAGCGATTGGGTGAGCGATTGGAGGGCCAAATGGGGGTAATGAGGGACGAAGCGAGGGCTCAAAGTGAGCAATTGGGGGTAATGGGAAACCAAATGGGGGTAATGGGAAACCAAATGGGGGTAATGAGGGACGAAGCGAGGGGTACCGGTGAGGGGTTAGACAATAATTTTAAGGGATTAGATAAGAAATTTGGGAAATTAGACAATAGATTAGGGGAAATACAGGAGGGGTTAATGGGGGTAGAAAATAGAATGGCTGCCCAGGAGAATCAGATAGAGGGAGTGAAAAATGGGTTAGAGGGGTTAGAAAACAGTATGGAAGGCAAATTGAGGGACATGAGGGACCAAGCGGAAAGGGAAGTTAAACAAATGGGGCAGCAGATAGAGGGGGTCAGAATGGGGGTAGAAACTAAACTGGATGCTCACAGGGAGGAAATGGAGCAGATGAGGGTGGCATCTGGGCAGGAGATGCAAGTGATGGGAGAAGAGATCAGAAGAGGGGTGAGTGAGGAGGTCGGAGGAGTGCGCGAGGAGGTGAGGCACTGTAAGGAGCGCATGGAGAAGGAGGTGAGAAAGGGGACTGTAAAATTGCAAGGTTGTATAGAGGAGTTGACGCTGGGAGTAGAACAACTGACAGTGGGACAAAAGGAGTTGGGGGACCAGGTAAAAAAGAACACAGCGGTAATAGAGGGTTTAAAATCGACACAGAAGGAGATGAAAAAGGAAGTAGGGGTAATTAAAAAAGAGTGTCAGACGGTACATGAGGACCTGACGAGGAAAATGGACAAGGTGGTAGAGGTGATGGAGGTTAAAGAGCGGGAGGTGCGGGAGCACATAGAAAAAATAAAGTGGAGTTAGAGGAAGAACTTAAAGGGGCGCACGAGGAGATGAAGGAGGTGAAGCAGAAATTAGAAGAAGTGGAAGAAGGGGTGAGCGAAATTAAGAAGCGACGGAGAGAGGATAAGAAAGAGATAAGGGAGGAAGTAAAAGAATTGGTCCAAAGTCTGTGTTCGGATCGTGATGATGTGCTCATTAACCGGATGAGGGATTCGCAGGTGATGGAGGAGAAGCGAAGAGAAAGAGGACCCGGTGTAAGTGGTGACCAATATGGTCGTGCGTATGATGCGCCAGGTGATTTAATAAGCTTTGGGGTCGAGATAGACCCGGATGTTCGTGAGAGGCCAAGAGTGAGGTGCATGGCTGGTCCGGAGGGTATGGAACGAGAGGTGCGAGGTGTGGGTGAGCAAGGTTGTGGTGGTATGGAATGGGTAGCGGGTTGCGGAAGTGTGACCCATGCATCGACACCAACGGGGGTAGGTGTTAGAGGGACCGGGGTGGCACGAGAGCCCCTTGGGGGTAATGTACTGTGGGGGCCCGGCCGGTTCGGCCCCGCGCTGACCCCGCAAGGGGCGACGCACGGGGTCCGGCAGGCGGGCAACGACTCGCATACGAGGTGGTCCCACAAGGTCCCACTCGCGCCGTATGACTGCAAGAGTGATCTACGCGCGTACCTGGCGCAGTTCGACTGTGTGTGTAAGGGCAACGGTTGGGGTGAGGACGAAGGTGGAGTACACCTGGTGGCCGCATTGCGCGGCGGCGGAGGTGCTGACGGCATTACCAGCGGGTGCTCTCACCCTGCCAGCCCTCCGCGACGCCCTAATTAATCGATTCGGCATTGAACAGCAGAGCGAGCTTGTTAAAGCTCAGCTCGCGCTGCGAAAACGCAAGCCCCAGGAAGCCATCGGGGAACTTGCCCACGACATTCGCCGCGCAGTGGGGATCGCACATGCTAGCATGGCAGCGGATTCCCGGGAAAGCCTGGCGCTGGACCATTTTATCCAGGCCCTCCCGGATATTGAGCTCCGGCAACAGCTCGCCATGTGGCGCCCGCAGACTCTGAGCCAGGCGGCTGACGCTGCGGCCCGTTGGGAAGCAGCGAGGCCCCTGGCCCGGGGGAGCGAGCGTCACGCAATGGCGGTCCGCCAGGTGGGACCTCCGATGGAGGGCGGACCCCTTAGGGGGCCCGCCCCCGACGTGAGTCCTGACCTGGCGGGCATGGTCCGGAGGCTGGTGGACCAGCGCCTGGCGGGACCTGGACCATGGCAGGCGGCCCCGGAGGTGGCCCGCGGTGGACCACGAGCGGGTAATCCAATTCGGACCTTCAGGGGGGGAAATTTGGAATTCCGGAGACGAGCACCTTATCAGGTGAGGTGCTATACCTGCAACCGTCTGGGTCACCTGGCGCGGCACTGTCGAGCCACGCGCCGGGATGATCCCCGGCGGTTGAGGCCCTTAACTCCGCCCAGGGGGGAGCGGGTTAGCCGACCCCAGACACCCCCCCGCCAGACCCCGGGAAACTAGAAGGCCTTACACCGGCGAGCAGGCGCCCCCGTGGGTTGCCTCGGCTTTAGATGCCGAGGTGGGACCCAGTACCTCTGAATAAGGGGGGCTTATTAGTGCCAGAGGACTGGGGGATTGATGAGCGATGGGCCCGGTGGGTAAGGGTGGCATCCCTGCCACCCTTCCCATGTGGGGCAAATGCGCTATAGTTTATGGGGTGTATGGCAGTGAAAACTAGCCCGGGTGGGTTAGGATATATCGTGTGTAGGGATCTAGCGAAGATGACATTAGGTAACGTTAAGATTAGTTAGTGACAAGGATACCTGTAGTGGGGACGCAGGTAGATTAGTGTGGATTATAATGACGAGGGAGCGCAATAGTTTAAAGGGACAACTGGGAAGCGCAAGTTTCAGAGGGGAGTAGTTAGATGAGATGATGCTGTGTGAGAACTGGACAGGTGTGTGTGAGTAGTGAGTGTTGTGGATCAGCGCGAAGGCGCTTGGGGAGAGAAGGGTGCAGGTGGCACCAGGTGTGAGAGCACAGGTGTGCAAGTACAGGTGTGTGGAATACATGGAGTAAGTGGTACGGAGTGGTGTGTATGGTGCGAAGGTGTGGATGGGGGAAGAGTGGACCCCTTTCACGAGTACCCGGGGCGGGTAGTGTAAGTGTTAGGTAGAGGGTATAGGTAAATTGTGGTTGGATATTGGCATTTGTGGTGCGGTTGCAGAATGGTATTGTGGATGGGTGCAGTAGTGTTGTGGAAATGGCTGGGCGTGTAGCCTGTTAGTGTGTGTAGTTGGTTTGGGCACTCCACCACTGTGAGGATGTCGGCCAGGTGAGGCCGCAGGTGGGCTCTGGGAGCCGGTAGTTGTGGATGGGGCCCGAGGATCCGGAGGACGAACCCGGGTAGCCCAGTGCCAGAGGGCACCAGGGGGTGACAGAGCCAGGAGAGGGCCTTCCCCAGTTAGTTAGGTTAGGGTGAGGAGCAGGTAAGCTCGGGTGGCAACTACAGTGGTGGAGGTGTGCAGGTGGGTAGACCTGCTGGGAGAGCTACACGTCACAGCCCAGAAATTGTGCGAAGGCACCGGGAGATGAATCGGGGGAGTGAGACCCCAAATTGAGAGGCACCACAGTTTGGTCAATGGGAATTGGTTTTTAGAACCCATAGTGTAAGTTGGCCAATGGATTGGCAGGGAAAGACCCCGGGTAATGTAGAGTTGTTAAAGTCATTTAGGAAATAGTTAGGATTGATGAACCTGTCGCACCATACGCAGCCACTTACCTGTGGTGATGATGATGACTCCACACCTGTGTTTTCTTTGTTCTGTGTGCAGGAAATGAGAATTGCTGTGTGGATTGGTGAGACGCATCACAACGTGGATGAGACATTGGGGTGATTCCATCTCTCCCTCCTCAGGAGGGACTGATGATGAGTTGGAGATGGCAAATTGTGATGAGAGTTGGAAATGGCAAATTTGATTGGTTAGGAGGGAGAGAAGACGAATTTGGTTTATGGGAGGAACGGGGAAGACAGTAGGGACGTTTGTTGATTTGTAAAGTAGATGTTTATGGGTAGTGTTGTGTTTTGTGGATACAGTAAGGGGTAAGGGAGGGGCAATGTAGGTTACCTGGTGGGGGGGGGGGGCGTAAGGTAGGAACGTACCTGTCTCACCTGGTTCCCATGTGCCCCCAGTGTGCATCATCTTATATTGCGTGCACTTTTGCGCCCTTACCACCTCACTCACTTGTCTGCTTCTTTTGTCTCCCACCTCCGAGGATCTGGCTTTGGGGCAGAGAGAGAGGAGAGAGAGGTGCTGGCTCTGCAGTTGTGGGCCTGCACTTTCGCTGCTTGCTGCCTGGATCGATACACCATATGGACCGCAATGTTTGTGGCCGCCCACCATGGACCGCAGTTCTTTTGCGGGCAAGCACCACCCGTTGATGGACCTATGGGTCAACGTGGCACCTATGCCATACAGGTGAACCACTAATAGTTGGCCCCTGACGGCCACAATTTAGAAATGGACGCGGTTGGCGCCTTTCTTTATTTTTAAAGAAGCCAGAAGGCCAAGTACACCACATGAAGGCAAGACCAGCGGCAGAACATCGGCCGGCTGCGACACCACCGGTGACTATCGAACACTTTATTGGTGCACCGGATGGTGCTGACTGTGTTATGGGGTGGTGCTTTTGGTGCTTGGATGGGGTGCTCTGCACATTATTAAAGGCCGTAAGGCCACAGAGCACTCGTGGGTTGGTGTATCGATGCTGGCATGCGTGCTCTCTCTCTATGCATAACATCTGCATGTGTTCCTCCAAAAACAGGTCCTGGATCGTAGTGTAAATATCAGTGTAGTCTTGTGTAAATAATGCTCCCTACCGGCTGTATGTTTAGTTTGAGGATTCTTTCCGCGATTTGGTTATCCTGTGGGTGTGTTTCTGTGAGGAGAAGGGTGCAACGTCGCAGGGGGACATATTTACTCATTTGTGAACATCTGTAAAACTGTCGCACTCAGGGTTGAGTTAATAGTAGAGGGAACTACATCTGAGTGCCACACTAACGTAGGTAAAAATTTATCGGGTCGGGACGCCCCGAGGTAGAGAAGGGTGCAATGTTGCGGATATGGGATTTGGCCTCCATCCATATCTGCTTGTAAATATTCCCCTATTTCCCCAATGCTCCCCAACTATCCCCAATCCCCCATTCCCTAGTCCCATTATCTGTAAACAACACTCTGTAGCCCCGACCTTCCCCTTTTTCCCCCATTAAATGTCGTACCCAGGTTCACCGCATCTCACGTAGACAACTATAGGACATCTTGCTAGTTATTCTTAGTCTATGTCAGTTAAGGACTCGTTTCCATTAATTCTGACTCTTCGTTGCACCAGAATGTGATTGTATGGCACCGTTAGAAAGTTTAGGACCTCCCAATACCTCCCCGCAGCTCTTCCTCATGGTACAACAACAACTACAACAACAGCAGCGGCGGCGCGGGGAGTGTGCGTCCTCACTCCGGCTTGGTTAGCCGCCATTGAACATGTGCTCCGACGGGGTTACCACGCAGGGGCTCACTGTCAGCTCCTCGTCAAGGGCGGAGCCCGGTAACCCCCCGCACCCAATAAGAAGCGGCGGACCGATTCCATCTGGGGCGGAGCTAACGAGCCGAGGGCGTCACTCCCCGCTGGACATGCGCAGGAAGACGGAGGTGACGTCAGATGCGCCTCAGCTACGAAGAAGAAAGGACGCCACCTCCTAGCGCTGAGAGATACCTCCCGCATCTCTGGACCGGACCGGGTCGATTCTGCCCCTGAGCCAAGGTGCACCTTGAGCCATCGACTACCTGCCCTTCCTTGCCATCAATCCCTGTGTGAGTCAGTCTTGTCCCGTTTGTCTGTGGTCTGTCGGGGCTAAGATAAGACCGTGTCTAAGTGCCCATCTTTCTGTGCTGTACCTCTGTGCCGTGTAATCTAAACGTTCTGCATAACCCATATTATATCCTCCTCCGGAGGTCTTGAGAACTGTACCCCTGGTGTCGTGTCATTTAACCCAGCCGTTGTGTCCTTTCCTTCATTGATTTAGCATAGCGCGATTCGGCCAACGTTCGAGTGTAATCGGGTAACTTGTGCGAACACGGCGGCCATTCCGCTCGGCCCACCATAACATCTAAGTCGTGTCCGTAACAGTATGTGTACTTGTTGTTTGATTATAGTTAGTTTTGGTTTAAATTTCCTGTAACTCGTAATTAATTAATCAATCGTGTTCTGCTCCTCGTGTGCGGCCTTGTAGTTGTACCCCCGTCGGTGTTTGTTAACTTAAGCGTGTTTTGCTTGGCTCTTAGTTTTTTCCCTTCTACCCCGAACATAATACTCTGTCTAACGTTCTAAATCCCCACCCCCCCCTCCAAAACCCCCCCCCCCCCAAAAAAACCAAAAACATTTATTTTCCTTTCTCCACGTGTACTGTTGTCTCATCCTGTATTTTCTGTCCAGGTGTGCTGTTCGCCCCGCCCCCATTATCTCCTTGCCATCCACCGTTTGCCCTGTTCACGTGACTTGTGGTGGTCCCTCTCGGCTCTCCCCCCGTTGGTATTTTGTGCATATAAGATTGTTCACGGTTCTGTTTAAATATTATTTAAATATGTTTAACCTTTCCACTTCAGTGTTTTATTCAGTGGTATATTACAACACGCTGTTTTTCTTCCTATTTAAAAGGCTTTTCTCAATTTCCTCTCCAACTCATTCCACTTCAAAAAAAAGAAATTCAATCTCTTATACGTCTCCCTCACTACATGGTCTAAATTCACATTCATTCCATCCCTCCTCCATCGTTCTGAATCGGATTGCTAACTTGAAAATCACAACAAACCCAATTTGTTATCAATGTTCGTCTTTCATTAATCATCCACTTTCTAAACTCCCCTCTTGCCCCTCCCATCCAAATCCCCCCCATTGCACCTACACTCCTAAACTCCCCCCTTGCCCCTCCACTCTTAAACTCCCCCCTTGCCCCTCCACTCCTGAACTCCCCCCTTGCCCCTCCACTCCCGAACTCCCCCCTTGCCCTTCCCCTCCCAAACTCCCCCCTTGCCCCTCCCCTCCAAATCCCCCCCCTTGCCCCTCCACTCCTGAACTCCCCCCTTGCCCCTCCCCTCCTAAACTCCCCCCTTGCCCCTCCCCTCCAAATCCCCCCCCCTTGCCCCTGCACTCCTAAACTCCCCCCTTGCCCCTCCACTTCTAAACTTCCCCCTTGCCCCTTCCCTCCTAAACTCCCCCCCTTGCCCCTCCCCTCCTAAACTCCCCCCTCACTCCTCCCCTTCAAAACTCCCCCCCAACCCCTCCCTTTCAAATCCCCCCCCCATACCATTCCTCTCCAATTCTCCCTCCTCCCCCCTCCTCCTCAAAGCTGCCTCCTCCCCACTTCGTCTCCCTTCTATCTCATACCTCCACCCCCCCCAACCTTCTACTTTCCTCTGCCCCCCCTCAAACAACCCCTCACTGTGCCTCATCCCTTCACCATCAAACCTTTCATCCTCCTCATCCTTCCCTTTCTTGGAACTCTTCTGCAATCTCTGACACACTATCAACTGCTCTCCCTACCTCCCCCTCTCGTCCTTCATCTTACCCTACTCCTCCCCTCCCCTGTCCTGTACCCGATGCTCCCCCTCTCTCTTCATTAACGGTATGGACCTCAAACATCCGGGGCCTTCGCTCAAACCTGACTGATCTCTCCATACAGGTTGCTTCTGACAATCCAGACTTGATCTGCTTAACAGAGACTTTCCTCCTTCAAGATGTCTCTGATTCCTTAATATCTCTTCCTGGTTACTCCCTCCTCCGGTATGATAGACCTGAGCCTCGGCCTGGTGGTGGGGTGGCTATCTTTATCAAAAACTCTCTTCCTCACTCTCCTTGCACTGCCCTCTCTCCTCCTCACCCCCAGGAGTACCTCTGGCTACGGCTTCCTCTCCGCTCCCACCTTTTGTTCATATGTGTTCTGTACCGTCCCCCAAACAGTGATGACTCCATCTACATTTCGCTGTCTGACAACATGGACCAACTTCTATCCACTCATCCCAACTCTCTCTTCCTCATATGTGGTGACTTCAACTGTCATCATGCCACCTGGTTGGGTGTGGGTTCCTCTCTCACCAGTCATGGCACCTCAGCAAAGGACTTCTGTGACTCACTGGGATTGACACAATCTGTCAATTTCCCGACCCGGATCTCAGCCAATGGAGTATCTTCTCTTCTAGACTTGGTTATGACAAACTTCCCTGCTAATGTCTGCTGCTCTTCTTCTGCTCCAATCGGTTCTTCTGATCATGTGCTTGTCAAAGTAGACATCTCTCTGGCCATTCTCAGAGAGCCTCCTCAGCGTCGACGAGTCTGGCATTTCACTCAGGCCGACTGGGACGGTCTTCAAGCAGCCATCAATCGTCTGGATTGGTCTCCCATCTCCACTGCCTCTGACATCAATTCTTCCTGGGAATTCTTCCAAAGCAAACTGATCTCTCTCATGCACAGATTTATCCCATCTCGCCTTCAGTTGTCTTACCCTTCCTCCCGTCCATGGTACACTGAATCTTGTGGTGAGGCAGCTGCCCTGAAACAACTTGCCTTTGCCTCTTGGAAGGCTAATCCAACTGAAGGCAATCTCAGTTCCTTCCACCAAGCTCGGAACAAGTGTGTGTCTACCCTCAGGAGTGCCAGGAAGCACTATCTCTCCTCACTCAAGAATGAACTCTCAAACCTGTCTCCTTCCTCCAAATCCTGATGGCGTCTGGTCAAATCCGTTTCTGGTGTTTGTTCCCCCTCCATCCCCTCCCTTACCTCAAATGGCCACACAGTTGACATCGCACGTGACAAAGCCGAATGCCTCAAATCTGTGTTTGCCTCAAAATCCTTAGTCCCAAACCCATCTCTCTCTGTTCCCACCTTTCCCAGTCGAACCCAACTGCTCCTGGACTCTGTGTCCTTCTCTCCTGACAAGGTGGAGGAGTTTTTGTCAATCCTCGACTCTGATTCTGCAACTGGACCAGACGGCATCAGCCCACGGGCCCTAAAATCCTGCTCTGCCGCTCTATCTCACCCCCTCTCTGTGCTTTTCACCCTATCTTTTGCTCGTCGTCTGCCAGCATCCTGGAAATCACCAAACATTACCGCTTTACACAAAAAAGGTGCAAAAACAGATCCTTGCAACTACAGACCAATCAGCCTGCTCCCAATTATCAGCAAAGTCATGGAATCCATCATTGCTTCGGATATGAAATCTTTCATCTTCTCCAATGGCTTGATCTCTGATCATCAATTTGGTTTCAGACCAGGTCACTCTACTCTGGACATGCTGCTTCTGCTGTCTCAACAATGGATGGAGGTCCTCAATGCCAAACAGGAAATCAGAGCTGTCTCCCTTGACATATCACGTGCCTTCGATACGGTCTGGCACCCAGCTCTGCTCACCAAACTCTCCTCCTATGGTATCCATGGAAATCTACATGCATGGCTTGCGGACTTCCTCTCTGGTTGTAGTCAACGTGTGGCCCTGAATGGATTTCTCTCATCTCCCCTTCCTGTTCAGGCTGGAGTTCCCCAAGGCAGTGTGCTGGGCCCTGTGCTTTTTCTGGTCTTTATCAATGATCTCTCCGACTCTCTGGAAAATCCTCTCTTTCTCTTTGCTGATGACTCCACTCTCTGCCGCTCCATTCCTCTTCCCTCAGATCGGCAGTCTGCAGCCTCCTCACTCTCTGAAGACCTGGACAAAATCACAGACTGGTCAAACAAGTGGAACATGTCTTTCAATCCTGACAAATCTCACACTCTTACTATGTCTCTCCAAAAAGATCGACTGGACAACCCTCCCATCTACTTTCTCAACAATCCTCTCCAAGAAGTTCTGTCGCTCAAGCTTTTGGGTCTCACTATCTGCCATGATCTTTCTTGGGAAAACCACATTTCCAAGCTGGCCTCCAAAGCCAGTCGCCGACTGGGCATCCTCCGTCGTGCGAAGTCCTTCCTAGGCACACCTGAGCTCCTCACCACATACAAGGCTTTCATCCGCAGCTCAATGGAATACTCTTCTCCCCTATGGGCTGGTGCTCCTGCCTCACACCTGGCTCGGCTTCACGCTGTTGAATCCAAAGCTTTCAGAATCATTGGAATCTCCCGCGATGAAGCTATCTCTGAGGGCCTTTCACTCACTCACCGCAGGCAGGTAGGTGGTCTTTCTGTCTTCTACCGTCTCCTCTCTGGCCTTGCTCCCCCAGCTCTCTCTGTGCTCTGTCCCCCAAATATTCCTACACAAGATCTGCCAGCAACCCTCTGATGGTTAAACTGCCGAAATCTCGGCTCTCTGCTCACCTACACTCTTTCATTCCTCTTTTCTCCCGCCTCTGGAACAAACTCCCACACTCCCTTCAATCCCACTCCTCCCTCCAGGTCTTTAAAACAGCTGTTCACCACCATCTCTTATCTTCCCCCATCCAAAACCTTGATCTTTTCTACCCCCACTAATTCACCCCAGATCCACCTTGTTTGAAATTCCAACTTCTTTCCTGGAAGTCCTGGCAGCGTCCATATGTTTTATACCTCTCCCACCCCCCCCCCCTTCCCATGCCTCCCCCCCAAAGCCCTCTCCCTCCCACAGATCTCTCGATGTCTCCATGTCTCTCAGTCCCTGCTCTCAAATGTTGTGTTTGTGTCCTCTCTCCCCATCTTGTCTACCGCTCCCGATGTTATTTGTTTTATGTGTCTGTTTGTCTTTCTGTGTGATTAATGTTCGCTCTTTCACGAGCCTCGATCTTGTGTACAAAAAAAAAAAAAAAAACAACTCAAGAAACAACTTCTTCCTCTTCTCCATGTACTTCTCCTGCAACTGCCTCACAATGAAAAGTGCGTCTGTCGTGCCTCTTCCTGGCATAAATCCAAACTGCATTTCGTCGATCTTCACTTTCTTCCTTATCCTCCTCTCCAACACACTTTCCAATACCTTCATTCCATGCTCCAATAATTATGTTGATGCCACAACCATAACGGAAGGAGATATTGAGTTTGGCACATGAGACACCTTTGGCCGGGCACCTTGGAATGAACAAGACATGCGAAAGAATTCTGGCACATTTTTTCTGGCCATGATTGTGACTTGATGTGGCGGAATTCTATGAATCTTGTCATTCTTGTCAGCTGGTGGGCAAACCTAATCAGAAAACCCCTTCAGCGACTTTAAAACCAATTCCAGCTTTTGAAGAACCATTCAGCCGGGTCATTATTGACTGTGTAGGTCCTTTACCTAAAACTAAGGCTGGACATCAGTATATGCTGGCCATCATGTGCGCTTTCACTAGGTTCCCAGAAGCGGTGCCTCTTAGGAAAATTACTGCGACAGTTATTGCGAAGGCCTTGGTTACATTTCACCCTGGTTGGCCTACCTAATGTCATCCAGTCTGATCAAGGTTCCAACTTCATGTCAAAGCTTTTTCAGAAAGTGGTACACCTGTTGGGAGTGAAGCAAGTGAGGTCAAGTACTTACCATTGCGAGAGTCATGGGGCCTTGGAAAGGTTTCACCAGACATTAAAGAATATGATCAGAACTTACTGCTTTGAATGTGACAAGGATTGGGACGAGGGAATACCCTTATTGCTGTTTGCTACGAGGGAGTCTGTTCAGGAGTCATTGGGATTCATTCCTTTTGAACTTGTGTTTGGGCATACAGTTCGAGGACCTTTGAAACTGGTGAAGGATCAGTGGCTGCAAGAGGAGTCGCAGTCAACTGTGTTGGAGTATGTGACAACTGTTAGGCACAGATTGGCTAAGGCCTGTGAAGTAGCGAGAGGAAACTTGAAAGCAGCACAGGACAAAATGAAAGTGAGACATGACAAGACTTCTCAGATAAGAAATTTCAGTCCTGAGGACCAAGTGCAAGTGTTGCTTCCAGTTCCAGGTCAGCCGTTACAGGCTAGGTATTTTGGTCCCTATGCCATCAAAAGGAGGTTTAATGAAACGGATTATGTGGTGACAACTCCCGACCGACGGAAAAAGCGGTCGCTGTGTAACATGAACCGACTTAAGAAATATTATGAGAGGAAGCCTGTGGAAAAGATGGCTCCTGTGTCACCTGTCATGCCTTTAGTCGGTGTGCAAGAGAATCCAGAGATTGAGGCCAGTGTGAAGTTTGATAGCATTGTTGACCAGGCTTGCCCCAGATTGACGAACACTGAAGTGTTAAGGATCCTAGACCAGAAATTAGGTTATTTGACGAGGGAACAACAAGGACAATTATCCAACCTACTTTCTGAGTTTGCACATTTGTTCACAGATGTACCTGGTCGTACCGATCTGGTATGTCATGATATTGATGTGGGGGAGGCCACTCCCATGAAACAGCACCCCCTACCGGATGAACCCTGTTAAGATGAAATATCTCCTGCAGGAGATTTATCCAGAGTGAATTAACCCTGAGTATTCCTGTGCGTTGTTTGGAATTTTTGTTGCTTACGGGATTTGATCAGCCATAGTTTTGATTTGTAGTTTTATGGGTGTATTACTTTTGGTTGTTAAAGATAGTTTTTGTATTGAAAGAAAGTGTTCACCATGTTCAAACTTTTTTCCTTGAGGCGGGGAGTGTTACGGATCCGTCACTTCTACCTTCGTTGTTATTATATACTTGTAGGATTTTTAGTTTCAGGTAATATTGTTGTTAAGATTTTTGTTTGAAATAGAGATGACTGTAGTAAAAGGTAAAAATTAATGTTTTTGAAGGAGAGGAAAAGTCGGCAGAGAGTGGAGAAGACGGCCATGAGAGAGATACAGCCGTAAAGTCGCATTGAGGCTGCGAGCGGACTTTTTTTTATATAGGTCGCGAATGAGTTGAGGCTTCCCGGGAAAGGGATTACCCGCGACATCGTCACATATTGCGATTGTAATTAAAGCTGCGTCTTTGGTTTTATCACCATGTGTGAGTTATTGTTGGAGGGAGCCAGCGCCTCCATTACAGTCCGATACGCCATTTTGTCCTCGAAGAGGCTGTCCGCTTGGTGCATATTGTTTTGTCATTGGGATTCCCATATCGACATCATCGTGTGGATTGCCGTTGGTTTCCATATTGGATTAATTCCCATATCGACCTCTCACCTCGTAACTCCTCGTCCGCTGCCTTGCCGATACCTGCCTGTTCTCGTCGTTCTGCACGACTTCAACCAGCGTGGGGATCCATGCACAGACTTTGGGGAATGTTACATTCTACTCACGTTTGGCGTATCGTGAGTTCATTGCTTTGAGAGCATTGGGGAATGATGGGACCATCATATGTATCGTTCATTTGATGCAAGTGATATTTTCATTGTACTTTCTTTAAGAGTGTTATTATTGTGTATGTGAGAGTTATTAATGCAATTACTTGTTTTGTTCTGCAATTGCATTGATGTGGTTTTACCATGATTTATTTGAACACTCAAAATAACAAATCTTTCTGCCGTGTTCCCACTCAAGCCTCTGAAGGGGCACCGTAACCAGAGTTTGGGGAGGTAATACGTTAAAAAAAACTCCTTGTTATGTCTTTCCAACTCTTTTTGAGCCTGTGTTTGAGCCTTCCTTTCGTTAGTAGTTTTTACCGCTGCTGAAATACCGCCCGTCAATGCTCCCTCTGCACTTAAACCAGCAAATAAAGGAATTAGAAATGGAAGAAATCCTCCACTCGTTTCCCTTGTTGTACACCGCGCCTTTCCAATGCCATCTCTCGCCGCTGCATGACGTCATTGCCGGGCACCGAAGGGGGCTCGGCAATGAGGCACGCTGAAAGGGAGTACTCAGTTTTCACTCTCGTTGTTACTTGCCGGAAAAGATTCCGGCAAGTATGTTGATCGGTTGGTTTGTCTGTTTGTCTGTCTGTTTGTTCGCAGTACTACGTCTACACCGTTGCACGTAGAATCGCCAAACTTTACACACATATTTTTCTTGCCCTGGAATAGACTGTGCCCAATTGATGACGTCATCGGTCACATGGTTCGGCCACCATCTTGGAAAAACCGAAAAACTTTGCACCTCTATATCTCCGAAAGTGCTGAACAGAAAAAATTGATACATGGCTCATTGTAAAGAACTCTCCATGGGGAATAAAATATGTTAATGATGATGTCAAAGGTGCCTCCATTATGACGTCATAATTCGACAAGTACAAAACTTCATCCGATCAAGATGCAATTTCTTGAGCGCCATGTCGGCATAAACTGGTGGAGAAAATAATAATAATGATGACATCATCGGTCACGTGGTTCGGCCGCCATATTTGTCCAAAATGGCCGATTAAAAAGTGCATTCCGGCAAGTCCTCGGTCTCTGATTTTTCATCTGTTTGTCTGTCTGTTCGCAGTACTACCTCTACACCGTTGCACGTAGAATCGCCAAACTTTACACACATATTTGTCTTGCCCTGGAATAGACTGCCCAATTTTTAACTCTCTCGGCCCAAGGCCTCCATTATGACGTCATTCGATAATTCGAAGAGTACAAAACTTCATCCAATCAAGATGCAATTTCTTGAACGACATGACGGCATAAACTGGTGGAGAAAAAAAAATGATGTCATCGGTCACGTGGTTCGGCCGCCATATTGGAAAAACCCAAAAACTTTGCACCTCTATATCTCCGAAAGTGTTGAAAAGAAAAAATTGAGACATGGCTCATTGTAAAGAACTCTCCATGGGGAATAAAATGTTAATGATGATGTCATTGGTGCCATAATTATGACATCATAATTCGACAAGTACAAAACTTCATCCGATCAAGATGCAATTTCTTGAGCGCCATGTCGGCATAAACTGGTGGAGAAAAAAAAAATAATGATGACATCATCGGTCATGTGGTTCGGTCGCCATTTTGGAAAAACGGAAAAACTTTGCACCTCTATATCTCTGAAAGTGCTGAATAGAAAAAAATTGAGACATGGCTCATTGTAAAGAACTCTCCATGGGGAATAAAATATGTTAATGATGATGATGTCATAGGTGCCTCCATTATGACGTCATAATTCGACAAGTACAAAACTGCATCCGATCAAGATGAAATTTCTTGAGCATCATCAAGGAATAAATTAGTTTAGAAAACAAATAATGACGTCATCGGTCACGTGGTTCGGCCGCCATATTTGTCCAAAATGGCTGATAAAAAAGTACATTCCGGAAAGTCCTCAGTCTCTGACCGATTTTTCATTTGTTTGTTTGCTTTCTTGTTTTCTTGTTTGCCCGGCGATATCTCAGCCATCATTTGAGCTAGAAAGCTGATATTTGGGCACAACAGTGAATAAGTACTTTGTCAAAAATGGTATTTTTTTGTTTTTTGATTAATCAATTAATTGATTCGTTACTTAATTATTATCGATTAATTTAGTATTTATTTATTTCCTTTCTCTTCTGGGCATTATCTCAGGCACCTTTTGAGTGAAAAAGCTGATATTTGAACATGCCAATGACCAAGTGATTTGGCTGTAAAGACTATTTTTCATTTATTTATTGATCAATTAATCGATTAATTATTTAATTATTCAATTAATGACAATAAATTAATTTTTTTAGGCTTACAGTTTCGGATGAAATGGTGGTGGTTTTTTTTTTTTTTTTTTTTTTGTATACAAGATCGAGGCTCGTGAAAGAGCTAACATTAATCACACAAAAAGACAAACCGACACACAAAACACAAAAAACAAGGGGAGCGGTAGACAAGATGGGGAGAGAGGGGGAAGGACACAAAAGAGAGGGGGAAGGACACAAACACAACATTTGAGAGCAGGGACATCGGGAGGACTTGGGGGGAGGTGGGAGAGGATTAAAACATATGAACACTGCAAGGACTCTGGGGTGAATTACCGGGGGTAGAAAAGATCAAGGTTTTCGATGGGGGAAGATAAGAGATGGTGGTGAACAGCTGTTTTAAAGACCTGGAGGGAGGAGTGGGATTGAAGGGAGTGGGGGAGTTTGTTCCAGAGGCGGGAGAAAAGGGGAATGAAAGAGTGAAGGTGAGCAGAGAGCCTAGACTTTGGCAGTTTAACCAGAAGAGGGTTGCAGGCAGATCTTGTGCGACCTGAAGGAATATTGGGGGGACAGAGCACAGAGAGAGCTGGGGGAGCAAGGCCGGAGAGGAGTCGGTAGAAGACAGAAAGACCACCAACCTGCCTGCGGTGAGTGAGTGAAAGGCCCTCGGCGTTGACTACATCGCAGGAGATTCCAATGATTCTGAAAGCTTTGGCCTCAACAGCGTGAAGCCGAGCAAGGTGTGAGGCAGGAGCACCAGCCCAGAGGGGGGAACAGTATTCCATTGAGCTGCGGATGAAAGCCTTGTATGTGGTGAGGAGCTCAGGTGTGCCAAGGAAGGACTTCGCACGGCGGAGGATGCCCAGTCGGTGACTGGCTTTGGAGGCCAGCTTGGAAATGTGGTTTTCCCAAGAAAGATCATGGCAGATAGTGAGACCCAAAAGCTTGAGCGACAGAACTTCTTGGAGAGGATTGTTGAGAAAGTAGATGGGAGGGTTGTCCAGTCGGTCCTTTCGGAGAGACATTGTAAGAGTGTGAGATTTGTCAGGATTGAAAGACATGTTCCACTTGTTTGACCAGTCTGTGATTTTGTCCAGGTCTGCAGAGAGTGAGGAGGCTGCAGACTGCCGATCTGAGGGATGAGGAATGGAGCGACAGAGAGTAGAGTCGTCAGCAAAGAGATAGAGAGGATTTTCAAGAGAGTCAGAGAGATCATTGATGAAGACCAGAAAAAGCACAGGGCCCAGAACACTACCTTGGGGAACTCCAGCCTGAACAGGAAGAGGAGATGAGAGAAACCCATTCAGGGCCACACGTTGACTACGACCAGAGAGGAAGTCCGCCAGCCATGCGTGGAGATTTCCATGGATACCAAAGGAGGAGAGTTTGGAGAGCAGAGCAGGGTGCCAGACCGTATCGAAGGCACGTGAAATGTCAAGGGAGACAGCTCTAATTTCCTGTTTGGCGTTGAGGACCTCCATCCATTGTTGAGAAAGCAGAAGCAGCATGTCCAGAGTAGAGTGACCAGGTCTGAAACCAAATTGATGATCAGAGATCAAGCCATTGGAGAAGAGGAAAGATTTAATATCTGAAGCAATGATGGATTCCATGACTTTGCTGATAATTGGGAGAAGGCTGATTGGTCTGTAGTTGCTGGGATCTGTTTTTGCACCTTTTTTGTGCAAAGCGGTGATGTTGGCTGATTTCCAAGCAGATGGCAGATGACCTTGAGCAAAAGAGAGGGTGATGAGAACAGAAAGAGGGAGTGAAAGTGCAGAAGAACATGATTTTAGGACCCGTGGGCTGATGCCGTCAGGACCAGTTGCAGAATCAGAGTCGAGGGTTGCCAAAAACTTTTCCACCTTGTCAGGAGGAAAGGACACAGAGTCCAGGAGCAGCTGGGTACGACTGGGTACGGTGGGTACAGAGAGGGATGGGTTTGGGACACAAGATTTAGAGGCAAACACAGAGTTGAGGCATTCAGCTTTTTCACGTGCGGAGTCAGCCGTTAAGCCGTTTGAGGTGAGGGAGGGGATGGAGGGAGAACAAACACCAGAAACAGATTTGACCAGACGCCACCAGGATTTGGAAGAGGGAGACAGATAAGAGAGTTCGGTCTTGAGAATGGTGAGATATTGTTTCCTGGCTCTCCTGAGGGTGGACACACACTTGTTTCGGGCTTTGTGAAAGGAAATGAGATTTCCTTCCATTGGATTTGCTTTCCAGGAGACGAAAGCAAGTTGTTTCAGGGCAACAGCCTCACCACAAGATTCCGTGTACCATGGACGGGAGGAAGGGTATGACAACTGAAGACGAGATGGTATAAATCTGTGCATGAAGAGAGAGCAATTTACTTTGAAAGAATTCCCAGGATGAGTTGATGTCAGAGGCGGTAGAGATGGGAGACCAGTCCAGATGATTGATGGCTGCTTGAAGACCGTGCCAGTTGGCCTGAGTGAAATGCCAGACTCGTCGACGCTGAGGAGGCTCTCTGAGAATGGTCAGAGAGATGTCCACTTTGACAAGCACATGATCAGATGAGCCGATTGGAGCAGAAGAAGAGCAGCAGACATTTTCAGGGAAGTTTGTCATAACCAAATCCAGAAGAGAAGATGCTCCGTTGACTGAGATCCGGGTCGGGAAATTGACAGATTGTGTCAGTCCCAGTGAGTCGCAGAAGTCCTTTGCTGAAGAGCCATGGCTGGTGAGAGAGGTACCCACACCCAGCCAACTGGCATGGTGACAATTGAAATCACCACATATGAGGAAGAGAGAGTTGGGATGGGTAGATAGAAGTTGGTCCATATTATCAGACAGTGAGATGTAGATGGAGTCATCGCTGATTGGTGGACGGTACAACACACATATGAACAAAAGGTGGGAGCGAAGGGGAAGCCGTAGCCAAAGGTATTCCTGGGGGTGAGGTGGAGAGAGGGCAGTGGAGGGCGAGTGAGGAAGAGAGTTTTTTATAAAGATAGCAACCCCACCTCCAGGACGAGGCTCAGGTCTATCATACCGGAGGAGGGAGTAACCTGGGAGAGATACCAAGGCATCAGAGACATCATGAAGGAGGAAAGTTTCTGTTAAGCAGATCACATCTGGTTTGTCAGAAGCAACCTGTATGGAGAGGTCAGTCAAGTTTGAGCGAAGGCCCCGGATGTTTGAGGTCCATACCGTTAATGAAGAGGAAGGGGGAGCATCGGGTCCAGAACAGGGGGGGGAGGGGTAGGGTAAGATGTGGAAGAGGAGGAAGAGGTAGGGAGAGCTGTTGAAGGTGTGTCAGAGATTTCAGAATAGCTTGGAGAAAGGGAAGAATGGGGCGGACAAAAGGTTTGATGGAGATTGGGTGAGGCACAGTGAGGTGTTACTTGAGGAGGGGGAAGAGCAAGGCAGAAGGTTTGGGGAGATGAAGGTGAAAGTTGGAAGGAGGAAGAAGCAGGGAGGATGCTTTGAGGAGGAGGGGTGAGAGGGGAGTCTAGGAGGGGAGGAGCGAGGGAGAGTCTCGGAGGGGAGGGGTGTGGGGGGAGTTTAGGAGGGAGGGGAGGGAAGGGGCAAGGGGGGAGATTTGAAAGGGATGGGTGATGGGGAGGATTTGGAGGGGAGGGGTGAGATTGGATTTTGAAAAGTGTACGATTCATGGGAAACGAACATTTTTTGCAAAATGAGTTTGAGACCTTCGAGTCAAAAATACGTTTGAGGACACTGGACTAGGGATGGAGTTCTGGATAGTTTAGGGAATGTAGAAAGGAGGAACTGTAAGAGATGGTATTATATATATATTTTGGAATGAATAGATTTGGTGAGCAAGACGAAAGCATCCTTTTGTAGGAAAAGAAGAAAAGGGTGTTATAATATATGAGAGAAAATAGTTGTTCAGGGGAGAGATTATACATTTCTAACCGCGTGATCGCGAACGAAGAACGAACGAACAAAAAGAACAAATAAACGAATAAGACCTGGGAAGGAAATAGTTTTTTTGGGGGTTTTTTTTTTTTTTTTTTTTTTTTTTTTGTGAGTACAGATATTAAACAAGGAGTTACGGGGTGAACGACTGGGACGAAACAGTGAACGAAAATAATTTCAGCGCATTCGACGAATCGCTGAGAGAAAAACAAACCACAAGGTCGGAGACGGTACGGTAGTCCAAGCCTACGAGTACTAGGCCGCAGAATACTCGATACCATTAACCGACGATTGTGTATACATGTACGAAAAATTAGCACCGAAAATTTTCCAAAAGATACGCTATAGGTACATACACCGAAAGATAGATACAGTCTCGACAAAAACACGATTGAGAAATATCACTTAGCTTCGAAAGCGTGAGCGCATGGAGCAGCTTCCGTTTAGGTATTCTATGAGCCAATTGATTAATTATTTAATTTAATTCATGATTAATGTAATTTATTTTCATTATTAGTCATTTATTTATTTTCTTTCTCATCTGGGCAATAGCTCAGGCACCATTTGAGCTACGAAGCTGATATTTGGACACGACAGTGACCGAGTGATGTGGCTATAAAGGACATTTTTTATTTATTGATTAATCAATTAATTTTATTTTTATTTTTTATTCATGACATTTAATTAATGTTCAAAAAGTTAAAGCTTTGGATGAAGCATGAGTGGTTTAGGTATGCTATAAGCCAATTGATTAAGAAAATATTTTATGATCATCATTTCTTGATTTTAATTATGCAATTAACCAATCAATTATTGCACACCTCTCACCCAATGTCCCGGTGTGTACCCTGGTTAGAATAGGTACACCGTATCCCTGCGTGTCGTAAGAGGCGACAAAGAGGGTTGGCGTCAGGAAGAGCATCCGGCCATAAAAACACTGCCTCAAAAAGAGAACCATGACAATTACAACTACATATGGGCAGAGTACAGCCCGAAGTGGAGATCGGTTTCTGAGGTTTGGGACATGGAATGTAGGGACAATGACAGGGAGATCAGGAGAAGTGGAAGTATTGGTCAGAAGAAGAGTGGACATATGTTGTGTGCAAGAGACGAGATGGAAGGGAAGTGGTGTGAGAATGGTGAAGGGTAGGCAGGGACAGAAATACAATTTTGTGTGGCAAGGGTGCCCGGAGAGCATGAATGGTGTTGGTGTCCTGTTTTCTGAGGAGTTTTTAGACAGTGTGGTGAGTGTGACGAGAGTGAGTGATAGGTTGATGATGGTGAAAATGATGATTGGAAAGCTCTTGGTGTAGGTCATCTCGGGATATGCTCCGCAGGTTGGTCGGAGCGATGAAGAGAAGGACAAGTTCTGGTGTGCGATAGAGAAGCTGATGGAAAATGTGAAAGATGATGAAGTTGTTGTGGTAGGAGGAGACCTAAATGGACATATGGGAAGGAGTATGGACGGTTTTGAGGGAGTTCATGGGGGTTATGGATGTGGTGTGAGAAATGGAGAAGGTGAAAGGATTTTGGAGTTTGCTGATGGAGCTGATTTGTTGATTTGTAATACTCAGTTCCAGAAAGGGGATAATAAGCTTGTTACATACATATCAGGTGGGTCGACAAAATGCAGTTTGGATTTATGCCAAGAAGAGGAACGACAGATGCGCTCTTTATTGTGAGGCAGTTGCAGGAGAAGTACATGGAGAAGTGGAAGAAGTTGTTTCTTGGGTTTGTTGATCTGGAGAAAGCATTCGATAGGGTTCCACGCGAAGTATTGACATTGGCATTGAGGAGGTTAGAAGTGGAGGAATGGTTGATCAGAGTAGTGATGGCAATGTACAAAAGAGCGCGCACAGCTGTAAGGACGAAGGACGGGAACAGTGGTGAGTTTGAGGTGAAGGGGGGAGTGCATTAGGGGTCGGTACTACAGACTTGGCATTTAATATGGAATATTTTTTTTCCCTTGACTTGGGTTTACTTTCTGAACTCGGTATATCAATCTGGTGAGTTTCTTTTACGCTTCGGTGATTTCTTTGTTAAAAGAACCATGTCACTGATTGTCTGTCCCAGCAAGAAGTCAACAACAGGATTATATCATAGGTGGCGTGACAAAATGTACGGACAGGTACATTTGACGATTGGCTTCACAATCGGGTATATAAGGGTTGTTGCGTTCTGTATTAGTGGAAAACAACTGCTACATGTCTACAAAAGTTATTGCCGCTTCCCCTGGAGATGGTCCGTCAACTCGACAATGCTGTTTGTCATTTAGTGGTGGCTTTACAAAATTCCGGCATGAAACAGCGTGCTATTGCTCGGCAGTATGGCATCACTCAAGGTCAGGTGTCAAAGATCCTGAAACGAAATGCTCAGAGGGGTGTCCCTACTCCAATACCGAGGTCAGGACGTCCCCGCAGAACCACAAGGAGGGATGATCGCCAGCTGCACCGGTTAGTCCGCAATGGCCGTACCAAGTCAGCTAATCGGCTTCGGGCTGAGTGGCAGCAACTGACAAATGTGCCTGTATCCAGAAGGCTAGTCAACCAATGACTGGTTCAAGCAGGCTATCGTGCCAGGCGTTCCCTGAGAAAGCCACGTCTGACCAGACAACACCACCAGCGTCGATTGCAGTGGGCCAGAGAGCACCGTCAATGGCAGCCAGGACACTGGAATCACGTGATCTTCAGTGACAAGTCTAGGTTTCTGGTCTATCATCAATATGGCCGCGTCCGAGTGCGCAGACAAGTGCATGAAGCCTACAACGAAGATTGTATAGTGCCAAGAGTCCATGCTGGAGGTGGTGGGGTGACCGTTTCGGCTGCTTTTCATGCAGGGGGCAAAACTGACCTGGTTGTTCTGAATGGAAACCTGAACCAGCTCAAGCACAGGGCCATTCTGAAAGAAACATTGCTTCCATTTGTTCGTGCAGCCTATCGAGGAAACTTTGTCTTCCAAGATGACAATGCACGGCCTCATCATGCTCGCATGATCCAACACTTTCTTGCTGACCGTGCTGTAGAGCATATGGAGTGGCCTGCCATGTCCCCGGATATGAATCCGATAGAGAACTTGTGGGCAGAATTAACACGTCAAATCGACAACTTGGACCAGCAGCCTGCCTCTGTGCGTGAATTGCAGCAGGCTATTGTAACTGCATGGCAAGCGATTCCTGTCCAAACCTTGGCAAATCTCGTGAACAGCATGCCTCAATGTGTACGTGCTCTCCTGAATGCTCGTGGGGGTTACATGAAGTACTGAACTGTAATTTTACTGTCCGTAATCCCAGTCGTAATTTAACTTTTGTTTTTGTTAAAAAAAAATTTTGGCTAATGTGCAAAATAAAGAGATACTTCTGGAAAACGCACAGAGGCTTAACACAGTACTGTCCGTGAATTGAGTTCCATATCAGTTTACATCACTTTCAAGGATCAATTTACTTGCTTCGAAATGTCAAATGTGGTTTTTGTTTCTTAGGTCACCTGAACAAAATCTAGAATAATTCCAATGAACTTTTGGTTCTAAGTCATCTTGAAAAGTAAGTTCACCCCCACAAAAAAAATATTCCATATTAAATGCCAAGTCTGTAAGTCCACTACTATTTGTAGCTGTGATGGAGGTGCTGGCTCAGCACGTAAAGGAGGGTTTACCGTGGGAGTTGTTGTATGCAGATGATCTGGTGTTGATTGCGGAAAGTATGGATGGACTGAAGGAAAAGATGAACAAGTGGAAGGAATGTATGGAGACAAAAGGTCTGAAGGTGAATATAGGAAAGACGAAGGTGATGGCAAGTGGTAAAGCATGTGGTGAGGTGGAAAGAACTGGGAAGTGGCCATGTGCTGTGTGCAGGAAGGGTGTCGGAGTGAACTCCATTCAAGGTACAATGTGCGCTGAGTGGGTTCATCAAAAATGTGGTGGTCTGAGAGGGTCATTAACCAGTGTGGCAGCTACATTCAAATGTAAGGTGTGCACAGAGGGAGCTGCAGATGGAGGAAATGTTGAGTTGGATCTTGGAGACGGCATGCAGCTGGAAGGTTGAAAACATTTTGCTACCTCGGAGACATGCTGAATGTAGAAGGTGGATCAGACTCGGCAACGGTTGCTCGAGTGAGATGTGCATGGAAGAAGTTTGGGGAACTGAAATGCATGTGTGAGAAGTGTTATGATTTATGGGAGTGAGACATGGGTCATGAATGTAGAGCAGCAACGAAGGCTGGAAAGGGTGGAAATGCGAATGGTTCGACGGATGTGCGGAGTATCGTTGAGAGAGAGGAAGACAAATGATGAATTGCGAAGATGATGGGAATAGAGCCTGTGATTGATGCTGTGAAGAGGAACAGGTTGAGATGGTTTGGTCATGTATTGAGGAAGGATGAAAGTGACTGGTTGAGAAGAGTGATGGAAATGACGGTAGAAGGAAGTAGAGGACGGGGAAGACCGAGAAAGACGGCTAAAGATGGTGGAAGAAGAAATGCGGGCAAGGGGGTTAACAAGGAGAGATGCAGAAAATAGGGCAAAATGGAGAAGATTGTCATGGGGACTGCAAGGCTAACCCCCGCTCTAGCAGGGAAAATGGCCTTAAAATGCATGTTGTTGTTGTCGCACCCAATACAGTCTCTATGAGCTGCACAGCAGTATTTCCGGGTGCCGAAGGCGCCCCTGCAATGCCGCGCTGGAGGATATTTAATTATTTGGCATGGTGGTGGTGTACTTTGAATATATGTGTACCTGTTGAATATTTCTTTAACATAGGTTTTGTCATTTTAATTTTAAGTGAGCCAGTATCATTTTGTGTTTTCACCTTCTCTCTTGTGAGCAAAACATCAATTCTTACTGCTCCTTTTCTTTGAATTGTATTAACATTAATAATACAAGGCTTTTGATTTTGAATACACGATAATAGTTTATCGAGATTGATTTGATTAATATATACCTCGGTTGGTTATTTCCTACTCATTTATTTATTAGAAAAATCTATGTGATATTAATCATAACACCATTATCTGTTTTGCTCTGCAATTCTGTTTCTTCCAAAAGAAAACAATATGTATCAACTTATTCACGCTCCCCTCTTTCAATGTATAGGGAAGTATCCACTCTATTAGACTTTATGGTTTCTGTTTGAGAACTCAGGTCAATTGCGTAGATTGTATAAAGTTTTTGAAATGCAACCAAATCCAAAATGGGATCTTTATTACCATTGCTTTCACACACCTTTTGGTAAGACTTGTAGGCTTCCGCATAATCATTTTTTCCCCAATCAATTTCCAATCTGTCTCGCGGGTAAAATGTACAATCCAGAGAAACTCGAAGTTGTTCCACCTTAGCATTATCACTCAGCGCATTATTCTTATCAGTATCTTCATCTCCATCTGGTTTCTTAAAAATGAGCCATAGGTATCGTGGATTCGTGGCTTTCCTTTCAGCACACCAAAATCCCAAGTGTATAGTTTGATTCAGTTTCACGTGTTGGCACTTCTTTTAAGGTATGATACATTTAGTGGTACCTTTGAGTTATGTCTTTTATTTAACATCTCCCGTTTTAAGATTAGGTGTATATTTGCTAATATACCAACACATCTCACTAATAACAATTTTGTTATCATCACTGAAAGCATTGGCATCACCAAAAAGCAATCTATTTTCATTATCATTTCTTTGCAGTTGAAATCTAATTTTAAGTCCATACAAAACGTTGTCATAATCACAAAATCCAAACATACCCTTAAGGGGAACTGCTTCGGTAAAACTATTGTCTGCTTTTGTATCATCGTTATACATTGACTTTCTTTGACTATAACCAGCGTCTGTGTTTGTTCCCGTTGACATATCAGGAATAAAACCTTTAACAGCTCCCTTTCCGATTCTATCACTAAAGGAATATCGTGTAAATTTCATCATTTCAGATGTAGCAGAGACATAATCAACCGCTTCAACCTCTTGTGTTCCAATTTACAAACGGACACTATCAAACATTTTCCAGAAGAAATCATTTACGAGTGTAGCATTAGTATTATTCGCAGCCTCAGTGAATTTATATTTATACAACAAGAAACTATCAGCTAGATTCAAGTAAGTTTGTTGATTATTTATTTCAAAACTTTTTGCTCCGTTTGAATTCCAGTCTGTTCTTGTTATGGAATTTACCTTAAAATAGGCTTCCTTTTTAGTAGAGTTTGAGATGATATTTGTGTCATCCAAATTATAGATACTATCAATTGCTTCCATACTTGTATTTATTTAGTTCAAAAAAGTTGCTAAAACTTTTGAAAACCTGACCCAAGTATTTGAATGATTTTTTGTCGCTCTTGTGGAGATAGTTGAGTTTTTGCCTTTCTGCATTTCTTTGATTTCTTGTTATTTATGAGTCCCTTTGAGCGTCTTTTATACTCTTTATAGCACCCGCTACATTTCCCACGGCAGAAGCAGTTGAACCAATTAGGTCTTTATGTTTGAGAATAGTTGACCCAATACCCATTAGAGTATCAATTATCCCATCTCTTTTATTTCTAAATTGATGTCCTACACCCCGTTGTCTCTTCGGTTTATAGTATCCTCTACCAAGGAACATACCTTCACCCTTATCGTATGGTGAAAGGAACATCCCATCCCCATCTTTTGTAATTATTTTATATTTTCCCAACTCATGTTTTCTAACTAACCATTGTATTTATTTATTGAAAAAACTTCACGTAGATGAATTCTGATGGATATCATTTCTCCATTGAAGGAAATCATGCGATTATCTTGGTCGGTTCTCCTAAAATTTACTCTGTTTGTGGTTTTTCCTGATGTTAAAGATGAGAAGAGGTGTGCTTGTCTAAGCAATGTCCATAGACACCTTCCTTTAGGTTGGAGAGATTTATTACTTATTGGAGAAGAAACTTGGCTTGATAAAGCACTGATTTACCTCACACAATACATAAGCATACAAGAGTTAAGCAGAGTTCCATGGAAAAGCTCACTTGATTGTAAAAAGTTACAGCACAGAATGCACAACATAACACAGCAAATCTGGTAAGTCTTCTGAAACTCTCTCTCAGAGTTCTCTTTTATATAAGGGCCAAGTCCTTTGAAGTTCCCAGGGAGGGGCCTAAGAGCATGGAGGGGTTTGCTAGAGGTCATCATTCTGGCCCCACAACATCTGGTTCTCATCATGCAAGCCAGGAGAACCAGTAGGTATGCTTTGAGATGTCAAACTGAAAGATGTGTTTGAGAACAGTTACCGCTTGGGATATTCCCTTAGGTAAAGTGTTCATCTGGCACCATCTGGCAATCATTGTACTGCAGGTCCCAATGGGTAGGAGAGTCAAAGTAGATGAATGTACATCTGATTTTAATTGCAAAGGGAAGATGCATGCATAGAGAGAATTTGCTGAGTGCTTAGTTTTCCAGCTCCACAGAGAGTATAGCATTACTCATTTGCACCACCATCTCTTTCCACTAACACAAGAATACATTTTCCAAATGCACCTATTCAGAGTGGTTCAAAGTATTGTACCCAATAACATTCATATAGCTGTGATTTTCCTGCAAAGAAGAAAGTACAAACAGAATTGTAATTAACATCAGGAAAAATCATCCAAAAGGATAGTTGCTATCATCCATAAGATAATTAAGTAGAAGCGATACCCCAACATTCCTCCGTTTCCCCTTCTCATAGGACAATTAAAAGGGTCTCCGATTTACATATTTGGATATCAAATTTTCCATTACCTGAGGCATACACATTTCCCATTACCCATGGAAGAATCTGGTCGTCAGAAGGCGTTCCCTTGTTCGTCAAATACATCCATCATTGACAGTTCAGTTTGTTGCATTTACATCAGTTGGCATCACAAGTGTCTCTGCAAACAAACTTCACCTCATACAACTGCACAAAAATTTTCAGTTCACCATAAAGATTATTACTGTTATTTGCTTTATTCATTTCACCATTATCTGGGTAATGCTGTGAGCATGATTCAATTTTAAAACATCTGCAACATTCGGCAATATTGATTCCAGGGTGCTTGCTGCAGAGTGAATGCTGAACTTCTGTTTGAAAAAGCTGATCACTTATATGGTTGAAAATCAAGTATGAACCATCTTCTTCTGGTGTCTTCATAGCACCTACACTATTTTGCGTAGGGTTTCTGCTATCGTGATAGATGGGCGACATCATGAGCTGACCCTGTGCCGCATGTATCATCCTTGCCACACTTGCCGTGAGCCGTAGTAGATCTTGAACAAGGCTGTCGTCCAGTTGTAGTTGACCTGCCTCCTCACTCATTGTGATTGTGATTGGGCAGTGGGTGTTGATGAGATGTTTGTCGACCAGCAAGATGTGGACCAGGGATGACAGGTGCATTGATAGCGAAATTAGGACCATGGTATTCAAGTTGTCTGTGGCCTGTGCCAGGAACAGCCAGCGGAGTCATGGAGGCCTAGTGTAGAGAAAAAGACAAGGCCATCCGCTTACAACTCCAAGCTGGTTCCCTGGCAGTCGATGGAGCAATGGCATCAAGTCAAAGCGTCCGGTTGGAGTTGGCACTGAACTGAAGTTCCAGGCACAACTGAGGCAAGTCATCGCCTTTCGCCCACGTATCACAATGTGATCCAGGCAAATGGTCACATTAATTTTCCTGGTGAAGGTGAACATCCTTTTCCAATCTTACAGAGGAAGGTGCCTTTTCCATTCTTTGAAGGGAGGTGTATGCCAAAATTAACCTCATCTTTTGCCAAATTTTGCTGTTCGCACTCTTCCCAAAGCAGTTATCACTTCATTTCTTAGCTGTGAGCTGGTCTTTTCCTTCATTCAGTCATATCTGAATCTGCTCTGAACACACTCGGGATCAGGTAGGATACACCTTCACATGAAGTTACCATGCTCTAACTGATCATATGAGTAATTGCTTGGTCATGTTTTATCGTGTAACAGTTGCATATTCAACAGTTTGCTGTTTTCCCTTAAAACATTCAAAAGATTTTATTTATTCATATATTTCACATGGAAATAATATCCAAAATCAGACATGTATTTCACTACAAAACTGGGAATAGCATTTAACTTGCTTTCAGGTTAACATTTTAAGAAGAGAAAATTAAAATCATGCGGTCTTCATAATACTGATTAAAGAGGAAAGTGTTTGCTATATTAACTTCTATATCAGAAATTTTCCTTTTATATTATCATTATCAAAAAAGTCATAATAGGTAAATATGGTTAAAATCACAAACAGGGATACCTAGTCCCAAATCACCGATGCATAATCTATTTATCATCATAGATTCCATCCCTTTATTTTTTTTATTTATATTTTTACTTAAGGAGTTAGTCAACAGTTTCTACAAATAGTGTTTGATTTTGAAAATTGTGCAGAAAGTCACATTAGTTCTCATGGTTTCAAACTTTTGGTGATATTAGTTCACAGGCCTTATAAGACCGGCACAATTCATAACATTCTTTTAATGGTATTATTCTGAATCTACCCCGTCCATTTGTATCATTATTTGATTCAGTCTTTTTATCTCTTTGTCCAAGTCACCATAAAGGTCTTCCTCATTTGAGTTCACATTTGGTTCCTCTCTCAGCACCATTTCATGGTTAGTTATTTTGTTCAGACACACTGTCATCAAGGCTTTCAAGCAAGCCACCACCAAAAATTTTGTCAATACAATTACCAATCCAACAAATAGGTATTGGAGTATCTTAGCTGCTAATCCTCCAAATATATTGTTGCGGATCTCCCGAAGCCCGTTCCCGTTACAAAGGGGGGACTAAACCCCTTTTTTCCCCCTGGCTCTTCGGGTCCACGAGGCCGAATCGCCACTTCCGGAGCAAACGTGAAAAAGGGTATCGGGTCAACGTCGCACGTACCTTTAACCCACGCTGCCATGAAAGCGGGGACCGAACCTTGCACAAGCCACGCTTAATCGAGTACGCCGAGCGGTATGCGTATCACGTGACTCGTGCCGTTACATTTATGGAACCCGATTCGAGCGGTTCTATTCGTACCATGCGAAGCCAATTGATGGAAGGGACGGGAATAGTCAAATCAAAGGAATAACACGATTTATTTACAATGTACAATGATTCGCAAGAGGAAAGGGGACACAGAGCAGAAGCTTAATCAATCTTAACTTATCTCCAGACACAGGGCCCACTCACGCACATGGGGAGAAGAAGAGAAGACGTTCGCGCGCCAAGCGCGCTTTGCCATCGGTCGCTCCGGGGCAGCTTGCCCGGCGTGGCTCTCGGATGTTCACGGCACGTACGCAGGCAAAGGCAGGCAGGAGGAGATCGCGCGTCTGTGGCCCGGCACAGGTCGTCCACGAGCGTGCGATTAATACAGCGCAGAGCACGGGGAAAGTTCGTGTACAATCGGCAATTCAATTCGTTCATCCTGCAGCTCCACTCGCGTTCTCAAGCTCAACCCAACTCACTCTCACGGGGAACTGTAAATCGTCTCACAGGGAACTGTAACTTGCACACGACTCTGACCGAGAACTTCTCTTACTCAACTCAACTGCCAACTCAACTCCTTCTCAACCCATCTGACGTGGTGGGGGCTCGGAGCAGGGTTATATGGCTCCGCCCTGGCCCGACTCGAATGTTCCAAACCCCGCCTCTGGTCGTCGTGGTTAGCCACTCCCCTCGAGCCCTGATTGGCGGCTCGTGCTTACCGACCACTTCCTGCCGTGCCTCCCTTCGGCCTCGGTAGACTTGTTCAGGCCTGCCGCGTGGCATTTCAGCGCCAAACCAAAAGCACCAAAGCAAAGCGCCAAAAGAACACCTAAGCTCACTGGCCTACTCAATGCAAAACTATACACAGGAAAGGACTACGCTTACGTTCACTAAGAAATAACTGAACTATCGCGAGGCTTCATGTTGTGGTGCATCTACCTACGAGGAGGAATTAACCTTTATTCAAAAACCACAACACTACACCCCTCTCTCATCAGACTCGTCCCGAGTCGAAACCACCAATGAAACGACTGGTAGAGCCTGACATGCAAAATTAACCTTACTTTTAAATGTGACACATAGGTGTGGTTCCCCATACCATTTACTCTGACCCATCTGTACGACAGTTTTAACACTAAATATGTCCCTCCTATTGCATTGAGCAGCTACCTAACAGTTTCACGCCCACAACTATCCGAGTATTTCCGGAATTTCAAACTAAACACATAGCCGGTGGGCAGCATTCTTATATTTACAAGCACGTATATTTACAATTCTATGACCCAGGACCTGTTCTTTTTGGAAGAGAAGATTGGAGGGGAGAGAAAACACAGCAAAACACACTCATAAATGGCACTTGCTGCTTGCTTCTTGCATCTTGCTTCTTGCTTCTTCCGTGTGCATCTATCTAACTGGCTGGCGCCCTGACCAGCATACAGGCCATTAGAAACTTTAAGGCCATCTAAACTTGCAGAACTTCTTGTCCCTAGCACACAATAATAAACAAAAATGCTTTTATTTGGCCAGCAGGCTGTTCTCACATGGTCCAACTGCGTGGCATCAATGCCACTCAAACAAGTGGTCTGAAGGTGCAAGATGATTTTGCAACAAGATGCTGCACATCAGAGGTGCAAGGCCACAAGACTTGTGGTCCATTAGTGTGATGAGGTGCAGCAAAAGGTTTGGCAGCAAAGTGCTGCACAGGTCGGCTGCACTCGTGCAACAAGGGTGCAGCAAAAGGACATGGCAGCAAGGTGCTGCACAGTTCGGCTGCCCAGGTGGAACAAGGACAGGGCAGCAAGGTGCTGCACAGTTCGATGGGGCTGCACAGTTCGGCCTCAAAAATGGTCCTGGGGCGGGGGGAGAGACAAGGCAGAACAAGCAAGCGGAAAGCACACAGTGGCACATAGAAAACAAGGTGGTGTGGCGCGAGGTACGCGGAAGAGTGAGCAGAGCAGGCTTGTCCCTAACCGTCCGTACCCCCCACCGTTGGCTACACTACCCTAGCCCTCCTTGTATTTACAATCCGGCTCTACGTCTTGTCTCCCATATCCCCCTCTAATTCCAAATTCGTCTCCCAATCCCTCCCAAGAAGGAAGGGATGGAACTAACACAATGTCCCACTTACATCGTGATGCGTCTCACGACTCAAACATATACAGAGCCCTGGTGTGGAGCTCCCCTCCTCAGTGAATGGCTGTGGATGGTGCGAAGGGATTTCTCAATTCCTAACTACTCCAATGACATTACTTTTACACTACCCGGGGTCGTACCCTGCCAATCGGACTCTTTAAACTATGTGGTTCTAAGAACCCGAATTCCCATTGCCCACACTGCGGTGCCCTCTGAATTTGGGTCTCACCCCCAACAAATTTTCACTCTGTGCCCTCGCACAATTTCGGGGCTGGGTCGTGTGGCCCTACCAGCAGGTCTACCTACCTACCTGCGCACCTCCACCACTGAAGCCGCCACCCAAGCTTACCTGCTCCTCGCGACTATCTAATCGGGGAAGGCCCTCCTCTGGCACCTAACCCCTGATGCCCACCTTGGCATTTGGGCAACCCGGGTCCTTCCCTTGGATCCTCGGGCCCCACTCACAAACTTCACTATAACTAACCGGCTCCCAGAGCCTACCTGCGGCCTCACCTGGCCGACAAACTACCAGTGGCGGAGTGCCCCAATAACCACACGCACTAAGTAAGCCACACGGCCAGCCATTCCACAGACTCACGCACCCTACAAAGCACTACTTGCTACTGCACGCACCACAGGTGTCAATATCCATACAATTTACCTATGCCCTCGACCTGACTTTACACTACCCCCCCCCCCCCCCCGGATTTAGCAAATGGGTTCCACTCTCCTCCCCCCCCCCCCCATTCAATCCTTCGCACCATGCATTCCACACCTTTTATTCGACACCAAGCATTCTCACACACCATTTATCTCGCACACCACTTATTTCTCACACAACTCCGTTTATTCTCGCACCTCTTGTGCTCACACACCTCAAACCAATTCCATTTGTCTTACTCAATTCCTCATACACACAGCACCATCTATCTAACTACTTCCCCTGCAACTCGTGCTTCCCCATCGTCCCTTCAAACTATGCACTCCCTTTTTTTATTCATCCACCTAAGCTACCTACGTCCCCTCTATAGTACAGGTGTCCAACTTAATTGTTGGTCTCTACGGTCTTCTAGATCCCTAACATTATCCTAGCCCTCCCTCGGCTAGCTTTGGTGCCCCGTGGAGGCAACCATTGTTGGCACCCCCATGTGCCTAGTCTGCCATCCCCCTAAACTAGTGCTCATGGGCCCCGTCGTGTGAGGAATGGTGGCACTACCATTCCCCCACGTGGGGGACACTACTCTTCACAGTCCGCTACACTACGAGCCTCTCCAAGTGGATGTTCGTTGTCACAGCTCGGCCTCGAAGGGCCAAGCGATCCATTCGGGTGGTTGATCACCTGTATGGGGTGTCAGTCCGGCATTTTCGATCCAAGGGGGGAGGAATGTATGGGCCGATGTGCAAGGCTCCATCCCTGCACAGGGCCTCGCGGTCCCACGCATGATGACCCAACCGGCCACGGTCGGAGCACCGCACCCGACAGGGTGTGCGGCTCCGAAAACTCCTACCTCCCCTTGAACCCGGCCGATCGCCCTTGCCACCACGGCATGGCTCCAACCATACAGTGCGGGGGCCGGTACGAATCGTGCACGCCGGTCCTTGTGAGACCGACGCAGCACCGATTCCCTCCCGTCCCTGCTGCACACAACTCACCGGGGGCTCGCGTCTCCTACCCGTCCCGCTAGGCGCTACCCCCCCCCCCCCCCCAGTCGGTGTCGATGCTTGAGCCACGTCCTCACCACTCGCGACCCACTCCGCACTCGCACAACCAGGCACCCCCGCGCCTTCCACACACTCCGTTACACACTCTTTCCGCACACAGTCCGGTGTGCATTCCCTCTCGTACTCCGTACTAGTACACTCTGGTGCACACCACCCAGGCGCACTTGCACCTTTCACGCACCCCATCATCGCACACCCTGGCACACACTCTTTCTCCACGCACTCTTCTCGTACACATTCCGTAACACACTCGCGCTCCACGCACTTGGGTACGGACTCTCTCTCACACTCCGTACCAGTCAGCCTCGTACACCGCACAATGGGCCCTTCGCAATTTGTGCCACCCTCACTCGTACACCGCACAATGGGCCCATCGCGAATGCCCGGGTCTCGCCTTTGTCCCAAGCGCGCCGAAAACCCGTTCGCGCCAAAAACATTCGTGCCATTATTTCTCACCTCGGGGTCCTCCTTGCCCGGCTTCTTCGCCAGCACCTGTAAACTTTTTATTGAATTAGCAAGCATGGCGTCACGGTGCAAATACAGACTTTGTTCATGCTCCATAACCTCCCGTGATTTATTTTCTGTTTCTCTCGTCTCTTCAGCCCCAATTTTTTCTTTTTCCTCGACGATCGCCGGCGCCCATAAAATTTCTTTTTCCAACTCAGCCTTTGCCGGCGCCCCCAAAATTTTATTTCCCAATTCGATGTTCGTCGGCTCCTCTACACCTCGTGTCGCGACTCCCATAGCCCCGGTCAACTTGGCTGTGCTCCGCTCTACCTCGCTCCCCACGCGTTCCCCACACCGTGTCACCTCGTCACGTACCACCGCGACCTTCCCGCTCAACCTGCGCCCAATGTCCTCCCCCGGCTTTTTCATGTCCTTTCTCATTTGAGATTTGGCCCATATGTTTATTGCCCTTCTGGATTTCTCAGTCATGTTTCCACACCTCAATTCTTTCATTTGCGCCTCAAAGTATGCTTCCCATCCGTCGATGACATCCCAATGTAAAACCCGGCTTGCACAGCGGGCTCGGCTGCTGCCGCCACGTGCGAGGCGCTGCCATTTTCTTTACCAACTGCCGCACCCTCATCTGCTTCCTCCACTACCAACTGTCCCTGTTGGTCCTGGGTCATTAATTTTTCCTCTATTATTCCCCCCGGCATTTGACCGCCTTGGCCAGCCATGGTACGAATATAAATTTGGCTTTTAAAACTAAATTTCGTTCGCTCGTAATTTTGAGTACGTGAAGCGCACTCTCGGTCCAATTATCTCACACTCCCAAACACCAATTTGTTGCGGCCAATTTGTCCAATTTTTTTTTTTCAGGGTTCAAATCCCACTCCTGACTACCAATTTGTTGCGGATCTCCCGAAGCCCGTTCCCGTTATAAAACGGGGATTAAACCCCTTTTTTCCCCTGGGTCTTCGGGTCTGCGAGGCCGAATCGCCACTTCCGGGAAAATGTGAAAAAGGGTATCGGGACAAATTCGCACGTACCTTTAACCCCCGCTGCCACGAAAGCGGGGATCGAGCCTCGCACAAGCCACGCTTAATCGAGTTCGCCCGAGCGGTATGCGTATCATGTGACTCGTGCTGTTACTTTTATTAGAACCCGATTCGAGCGGTTTTATTCGTACCATGCGAAGCCAATGGATGGAAGGGACAGGGACGGTCAAATCAGAGGAAGAACACAATTTATTTACAATGTACAATGATTCAAAATGAAGGAAAGGGGGACACAGAGCAGAAGCCTAACCAGTTTAACTTATTACCCAGACACAGGGCCCACTCACTCACATGGGGAAATGGAGGAGAAGAGGTTCACGCGCCAAGCGCGCTTCGCCGTCGGTCGCTCCGGGGCAGCTCGCCCGGCGTGGCCCTCGGATGTTCACGGCACGTACGCAGGCGAAGGCAGGCAGGAGGAGATGTACAGTCACGTGAAAAAGTAAGTACACCCCATGTAAAGTTTTGACTTTTTCAACATATTTCAACATACAGCTATTTGATCTTCATTTCAACAATATTGATAGATAAAGGTGATATAATATAACAAATATCATGAAACATTTACATTTTGTAGTCCATTGTATAATTTAAATAAACATAAATGCAAATTTCGCATGTGGAAAAAGTAAGTACACCCTTGGCTCTAATAGGTGGTATTGCCCCCTTTGGCAGAAACAACCTCAAGTAGGTGTTTCTTATAACTGTCTACCAGTCTCTGACATCGACTGGGAGAAATTTTTGCCCACTCCTCCATGCAGAATTCTTTCAGCTCTGCGATGTTTGAGGGGTTTCTTGCATGCACAGCTCGTTTCAAATCCCTCCACAACATCTCGATGGGATTTAGATCCGGGCTTTGACTTGGCCATTCCAGAACCCTCCATTTCTTTCTTTTCAGCCATTCCTTGGTGGATTTACTGGTATGTTTAGGGTCATTGTCACGTTGCAAGGTCCAGCTATGGTTGAGCTTCAACTTTCCGACAGATGGCCTCACATTATCCTCAAGCACCCTCTGGTACAATGAGGAATTCATAGTGGCTTCTATGATGGTGAGCTGCCCAGGCCCTGATGCAGCAAAGCTGCCCCAAACCATAATATTTCCACCACCATGCTTTACAGTTGGTATCAGGTTCTTGTGGTCAAATGCTGTCTTTGGTTTCCGCCAAACATGTCTTCTGGTACTGTGGCCAAATAGCTCTACCTTTGACTCATCTGTCCAGAGCACATTGTTCCAGAAGTGCTGGTCTTTGCCTAGGTGTGCATTGACAAACTTTAGTCTTTCCCTGATGTTCTTTCTGGACAGCAAAGGTTTCCTCCTGGCACACCTCCCATGTAGATCAAATTTGTGCAGCCTCTTTCTAATGGTAGACTCGTGCACTTTGACATCAACAGTGGCAAGAGCTACCTGTAGGTCCCATTTTGACATTCTGGGGTTCTTCGAGACTTCTTTCAGCATCTTGCGGTCTGCTCTCGGGCTGAACTTGCTGGGGCGGCCTGGCCTGAACAAGTTGGTAGTTGTTTGGAATCTTCTCCACTTGTAGATGATCTTCAGGACAGTCGAATGATTGATTTCAAATTGTTTGGAGCTCTTTTTAAATCCCTTCCCAGACTCGTAGGCATATATAACCTTCTTTCTGAAGGCCTCAGAGAGCTCTTTTGATCTAGGCATGGTGACGCCGCACACTTCAACAACAAAGAGCAAACCAAACGAAATGTCTGAGGTTTAAATAAGACAGGTTCCTCCAAGATCCTCTCCAACGATGTTCTAATCAATTGCACCTGAGCTGGTGCATCTGATTCTAATTTTAGGTATTTGAAGTAGTGATAAATGTCGGGGTGTACTTACTTTTTCCACATGCGAAATTTGCATTTATGTTTATTTAAATTATACAATGCACTACAAAATGTAAATGTTTCATGATATTTGTTATATTATATCACCTTTATCTATCAATATTGTTGAAATGAAGATCAAATCGCTGTATGTTGAAATATGTTGAAAAAGTCAAAACTTTACATGGGGTGTACTTACTTTTTCACATGACTGTGTGTGTGTGTGTGTGTGTGTGTGTGTGTGTGTGTGTGTGTGTGTGTGTGTGTGTGTGTGTGTGTGTGTGTGTGTGTGTGTGTGTGTGTGTGTGTGTGTGTGTGTGTGTATGTGTGTGTATATATATATATATATATATATATATATATATATATATATATATATATATTCATCCAATGGGTTTTATTTACACCTGACAACTGTCACACTGTAACATTTTTATCGACCTTTGGAAATATTTTCCAAATAAAGGGATCAATAAATTCCGTTTATTATTAACCAAAATACTCAGCTGCAAATTACGTATGCAATTACAGTTTTTCCCAATTTGTTTGGCTTTCATGGCTGTAGAAGTTGTTGTTTACATGCAGTACCCTTTATCTACCAAGCGATTATACTTCCGCATGAGACTTCCACCAGATGTAAAACCGAGTTGTTTTGAACCCCTATCCCCTATAAGGGGGGTGAACCCCTATCCAACCAAGATAAACTAGTTTTGTATTTTTAACTATATTTATGAAATTTGAAGAATTTGTTTTTCATTTCGAAGTTGTGGGTTACGATGTGTAAATAAAAGTGGAAAAGGTCTGATTTAATGCATTTTGATTCCAGCCTATGGGGCAACAAAATGTGAAAATATTGACAAGGGGTGTACAGTTTCTATAGGCACGGTAAATAGCTCTTTTAAGAGCCAACACATGGTGTAAACCTTTTACTTTATTGTTATTCCACCATGGAAACTTTTAAACAGCATTTAACATGTGATTACCTTTTTCTTTTTTTTCTTTTTTCTTTTTTTTTTATGTTGGAGGCTCCAGGCACGGACTATGTAGCCCTCATCGAGGCCAGGCCTTAAATAAAAGAGAAGAAAAGTGTTTGACGAAAAATGTATGATGTTTGTTTGTGAGAAAGAGATTGAAGCTCGCCTGGTAGCTGTAGTTTGAGTGAGACAAAAAATTCAGCAATCCTGACATGGAGAGTGTAAGATGGTTCCGGGCACCACTTTAACCCTCCTAAGTCCGAACGGGAGTACCACTCTGAGTAGTTGCTGCCTTCAACCTACTACCTAAGGAACCGGTCCAACTGGATGAGTGTTTTTTTGGAAACACCATCTCCTCACTGGATGGCCGTTGGCTCCCAGAGGGAGCTCATCCACCCTTTGACAGGTATTGTTTTTAGTCCTGCGGGGTGTCAGTCACCCTCCCCACTGGCGAGCCAGTGAGGGTAGCCAGTTTAGTTGCCAACTGCTCGACCATGCGGCAGGTAGCACTGGGGTACATGTTACCAGTGGCAGTCAAGAGACTGACCTGACTCTAAAACAGCTAAATTAAATTAAAATTAAAAATTATATTAAAATTAAAAATTATATTATTAAAATTAAAATTAAAAAAATCTTAAATTATAAACAGTATTTAACATATGATTACCTTTTTAAACAGCATTTAACATATGATTACCTTTTTAACAGCGTTTAACATACTAGGGCATGCCCGTACTATATATATATCTAAAATTATATCCCCCCCCTCTATTTACATGAAATGGTTTGGTCCATTCGCAAAGCCAAAGCGAACGGCTTGCGAGTACGGTGACAATCCCCCCCCTCTATTTACATGAAATGGTTTGGTCCAAAGCGAACGGCTTGCGGAGTTTGGTAAATAAATCGCCATAGCTCGGTAACTACTTCTCCGATTAATATGAAACCTTGAAAAGGCACATCCTCAGGTCCCCAGCAATATACCTGGCAAGTTTCAAGTATATCGGACCCGTGGTTGTCGAGAAACAGCGGTCACAGACACACACATACACACACACACATACACACACACATACACACAGAGATTACTGGAATTATAGATAGATGATGACCTTTTAAACAGCATTTAACATAATTATGATTACCTTTTTAAACAGCGTTTAACATATGATGACCTTCTAAACAGCATTTAACATTTGTTTACCTTTTTAAACATCATTTATCATGTGATGATATCGCATCTTCTGTGTGCAATAAAAACTTAGTCTTCTTTCCTGGCACACCAAGAATAAAATGTACAAAAACCCGTGTTCGTTTTTATTTAATTCCTGGCCAAGCAGGGCCAACCTTATGTGGTCCGCTGCGTGACATTGATGCCACTCAAAATACGTGGTCCGAAGATGCAAGGTAAGTTTGCAGCAAAGTGTAAAGCCACAAAACGTGTGGTCCATGTGTAATGTGATGCAGCAAAGTGTCTGTGGCAGCAAATACTGTACCTGTGCAGCAAAGTTATAATCAAGAATATGGCAGCAAAGTGCTGCGCAGTTCATTCGTGTAGCGAACCAGTGCAGCCGGGGTGCTGCACAGGCCTAGTGAGGTGCAGTTGCACAAGAGGAGTGAGGTGCAGCTGCACAGCTGTAGCAAGGTGCAGATGCACAGTTCGATGTTGCTGCACAACTCCTCCAAAGTGGGTCCATGGGTGGGGAGGAGAGACAAAGCACAGTCAGCAAAGCAGAAAGGGCGCAAAGGTACATATCAATACAAGGTAATGCAGCATGAGGGGCGCGGGAGAGCGAGCAGAGCAAGCTCGTCCCTAACCGTCTGTGCCCCCCCCCCCCCCCCACGTCAGCTTACACTACCTTTTCCCTTCCCTGTATTTACAAATTCGTCACTACGTCCTGTCTCCCATATCCCCCTCTATACCAAATTCGTCGTCCAAACCCTCCCAAGAAGGAAGAGATGGAATAACACACAATGTCACTTTACATCGTGATGCGTCTTACTCACTCAAACATTGCAAAACCCTGGTGTGGAGTTCGTCTCCTTGGTGAGTGGATGTGGATGGCACGAAGGGATTTCTCAATTCCTAACTAAACTAATGACATTAACTCAGTTAAACTACCCGGGGTCATGCCCTGCCAATCTGCATCTTTAAACTATGCGGTTCTAAAAACCTGATTCCCATTGACCACCTGGTGCCTTCCAAATTTGGGTCTCACTCCCCAATTTTTCACACTATGCCTTTGCACAATTTCGGGGCTGGGTCATGTAGCTCCACTAGCAGGTCTACCTACCTGCGCACCTCTGCTACTGAAGTTGCCACCGGAGCTTACCTTGCTCCTTGCGACTACCTAAATTGGGGAAGGCCCCTCCTGGCTCTCTCACCCCCTGATGCCCTCTCTGGCATTGAGCTACCCGGGTCCTCTCCTGGGATCCTCGGGCCCCACTGAACACTACTCATAACTCTAACTGGCTCCCAGAGCTTACCTGCAGCCTCACCTGGCCGACAGACTACCAGTGGCGGAGTGCCCCAATAACCATACGCACCAACAAAGCCCACACGCCCAGCCATTTCATAGACTCATGCACCCAACCAAGCACTTCATTGCCACTACCTGCACCGCAGGTGTCAATATCCAAACAATTTACCTAACCCCTCTACCTGACTTTAAACTACCCACCCCAGGTATCCGTGAATGGGTCCATCTCCCCCCATTCACTTCTTCGCACCATGCATTCCACACCTTTTACTTCACACCAAGCATTCCACGCCACTCATTCCACACCATTTATTCCACACACCAATTATTCCCGGCACACCTCTTGTGCTCACATTCCTTTTTCCACTTGCACACCATGCAAGGCAATTCACTTCAACACAACTCCATTTGTCCTCAATACACCACTTCTGGTTATTCCCAACCAATTCCTCATTTACTCGAGCTCAATACACACAGTGATTCTCATTCAATTCCTCATTTGCTCAAGCTCAATACCATCCTCACACAATTCCTCCCACTACTACACGCACACAGCATCATCTAACTAACTACTTCCACTAAAACTCGTGCTTCCCCGTCTTCCCTTACACGAAGCACTTCCCTCGTCATTAACATCCATCTAATCTCTCTACGTCCCCTCTACATGTACCATGTCCCTACTTAAATCTTGTCCTCTACAGTCATTCTTCTAAATCCCTATCAATTAACCTAGCCCGCCCTCGACTAGTTTACACTGCCACCCCATAATCTAGTGCTCATGTGCCCCAATGTGAGGAATGGCGAAACCACCACTCTCCCACGCCGGGTACCATTCGCCAACACTATGGCTAATCATCCACTACACTGGAGCCTCTCGTGCGGCAATACATTTTCACAGCTCGGCTTCGAAAAGCCGAGCGATGCATGCAGGTGGTTGGTTGCCTGTAGGTTGGGTCCGTCCGGCATTTTCGATTCAGGGGAGGAGGCATGCTTGGGCCAAGGTTCAAGGCGCCATCCCTACGTGGAGCCTTGCGGTCCCACGCACGATGGCCCAACCGCCCACGGTCGGAGCACCGCAGCTGCCAGGGGGCGAAGCTCCGAACTCTCCTACCCCCCCTCGAACCGTGCCAATCACCTTTCCCGCCAAGGCGCGGCACCGACCATACAGGGTGGGACCCGGCACGAATCGTGCACGCCGATCCTTGCGAGACCGCCGTGGCAACGATCCCCGCTGCACAAAAAGCACACCACACACCGAGGGTTCGCGTCGGCTATATGTCACGCTAAACGCTACCCCGGTCTGCGTCGATGCTCGGGCCGCGTTCTCACCACACGCGACCCGTTCCACTCTCGTACACCGCGGCGCTCCAGCGCCTCCCATACACTTCCTGCATTCTATTACAGCACTCTCCTGTGAATTCTCTTCCCTTACACACTCAGGTGCACCCCACACAGGTGCACTCATACCTTCCACACACTCCGTTACACACTTTTCCTTCACACACTCCCTTACCACACACTTCTCTGTTACACACTCCGTAACACAATCGGCCATCGCACACCCTCATGTACACCCCTCCGTTATGTACTCCGTAACGTCCACGGGTGTGCACTCTCCCGGTACACACCCAATCAGCGCACACTTACCCACGGGTGTGCACTCTCCTGTTGCACACCCAATCACACGCTCTGGTGTGCACTCCTGCATGCTCTCTTCAACACGCTCCGGTGTGCTTTCGCTCTCACTCTCCTCGGCCATCGCACACTCTGTTACACACTCTTCTCCGACACACTCTTCCCACATACACTCGCGCTCCGGTGCACACTTCTCTTGCACACACGCGCCAGTCACCCTCACACATCGCACCATGGACCTTCCACGAGCACCTGGGTTTCGTCGGGATCCCAAGCGCGCCAAAAATCCTTTCCCGCCATACACACTCCTGCTCACCTTAAGGACCTCCTTCCGTGACAGCACCACCTGCAAACCTTTATTGGGATTAGCAAGCCCGACATCACGGTGCAAATACAGACTTTGCGCGGATTCCATTTTTTCCTCCCGCGATTCATTTCCCAACTCTATTTCTGCCGTCTCTTCAGCCCCAATTTCAACTATAATTTATTTTACTCGACGACAGCCGGCGCCAATAAAATTTCGTATTCCAATTCGACCTTCCCCGGCGCTCCCGACATTTCTTTATCCAATTTGACGATCGCCAGTTCTTTTACACCTTGAGTCACGATTTCTATCCCCTCGGTCCATGTAGCCGTGCCCTGCTCTACCCCGCTCTCCCTGCATTTCTCGCACCGCGTTACCCCGTTGCGTCCCTTTGCGACCTCCTCGCTCAACTTGCGCCTTATGTCCTTCCCCATCTCTTTTGTTTCCTTTTTAGATGCCACCCTCATTTTTTCCAATTCGTTCTTTTGGGTGTCCATTTTGTTTTCCAGCCCCTTTTTCAACTCTTCCAATTCCCGGGTGGATTTGTCACTTTGGGTGTCCATCTTACCATTTATTTTATTTATGTCATTCTGTTGGGCGCCCATCATTTCTTTCATTTCCCGGGTTTCTTTGGCGGATTTGTTACCCTGGGCGTCCAATTTCCTCATTATCCAGGCCAGGTATAACCCAATGTCGAGCCCGGTCCACTCAGCGGGCCTGGCTGCCACCGCCGTGTGCGAGGCGCCGCCATTTTATTCGCCAGCTACCTCTGCTGCCGCACCCTCATCAATTGCCTCTTCTTCCCCCAATTCTTCCTGTGGGTCCTGGGTTATTGATTCTTCCTCTCCTACCTCATTTTCTACCCCCACCGGCAATTCGACCGTCTTGGCTAGCCATGGCACGAATTTAATTTTTGGATCTTGAAAAGTAAATTTCGGTTGCTCCTAATTTGAGTGCGTTAAGCGCACTTCGGGTCCTATCCCACTCCTGACACCAATTGTTGCGGTTCTCTCGCCCGCCTTCTCCCCTTATCAAGGGGGGATTAATCCCCTTGTCTTTACTGGCCTGGCGCGAACCGAAACCTATTACGTCCCTTCCGGACAGCGCAAAATAGGGTTTCGGGACCAAATTCTCGCTCGTACCTAAGTACTCGCGCTGCCCTGGAAGCGAGGAAACAAGCCTCGCACTAACCACGTGAGGTTGGAATACGCCGAGCGGTTTGCGTACACGTGATCCGCGCAGTTATAATTAATGAACCCCGATTTGAGCGATCTTATTCGTGCCATGCTTAGTCAATGGAGAAATCACGGGAACGATCGAATTCAGAAGAAAGGAAGAACAGATAGGTTTAATGATTATCACACATATATACAGTTCAGGACGAAGAGACACAGAGAAATCCTTATACAGTCTTTATTACTCCAAAGACAACGGGCCCGTCTCACACACTCACACGGGGTAGTGCAGATGGGCAGGTGTTCCCCGACGCGTCCAAGGATGCTTCTCGTGCAGCTCTCCACGGTCCCCGGCACGTCCGCGAAGATGGGGATCGGCGAAGACATGGCCACGTAGCACGTCTCTCGAGCAAAGGCAATATATCCGGGCGAACGGTCAGGAGGACTTTTACGGCAAAGGGGCGGTTACTCAACCTCGTTCACTCGCTTGGCTGAAATGCGCAAGTTTGTTATAACCACGCCTGGCTGCGCCCGCGTATCTCTAGTAACCAACTCTTCTTCCTCAACGCCCTGGTGTTGGTTAGCGCGTGCGTTCTTATGCGATAGTCAAGTTCATTAAGCGGTACAGTGCGAGCGATGCAAGTCCTCTCACGCAGCCAGTCCTCTCCCTCTCCTCTGCAAGTCCTGTTGAGGGCTTTGCGCATCAGGTTATATAGGCCCGCCCCGCGAACCTTCTGGAACACACCAGACTCTTCTCACCACGCCCTCTGACGCCGCCACCTCTGAGCCCTGATTGGCGGCTCATGCTTACCGTCACCGTTTCTGCCACCCCGACTCAATGCCGCCCCCACCTTTTTAGGCCTATCTCGTGTTAACTCGACTAGTGAGGAAGCAAAGGGTAGCAAAATGGATCGTGCCTGTAGAGGTAGAATGGTTTGCAGAAGTAGGACCTATTCTCCTGTCTTTACACAACGCAGAACTAACACTGGAAATGGCCTACTCTCACACATACTAAGAAATAACTATACCACAAATGAGGCTACATGTTGCTTGTGTGACTATCTATGGGGGGCAACCTTTAACCTTTATTGAGCTCTCTGAACAAACCTCAAAACCGTCGCAATATGATTACCTTTTCAAACAGCATTTTGCATATGATCAACTTTTTAAACAGCATTTAACATATGATTACCTTTTTAAACAGCATTTAATACATGATTACCTTTTAAACAGCATTTAACATATGATTACCTTTTAAACAGCATTTAACATATGATTACCTTTTTAAACAGCATTTAACATATGATTACTTTTTAAACAGCATTTAATACATGATTACCTTTTTAAACAGCATTTAAGATGTGATTACCATTTAAACAGCATTTAGCATATGATTACCTTTTTAAACAGCATTTAACATGTGATTACCATTTAAACAGCATTTAACATGTGATTACCTTTTTTTAACAGCATTTAACATATGATTACTTTTTAAACAGCATTTAATACATGATTACCTTTTAAACAGCATTTAACATATTGTTACGGATCGCGGATTAGATGTTATTATGGGCCGAGCGGATGGTCCACCGCGACCTAACAGTTCCCCCGATTCTTCCCCAACTCACCCGATTCCACTCGAACGTTGGCCAAATCGCGCTACGCTAAATCAATGATGGAAAGGACACAACGACTGGGATAGATGAAACTACGCAAGGGGTACAGTTCTCAAGACCTCCGGAGGAGGATATAATTAGTGGTGGAGAAAAGGGGTAGATTACAAGGTAGAGTGAGGTAAAAGACACAGAAGAGATGGGCACTTAGTTACAGTCTTATCTTATCCCCGACAGACCACAGACAAACGGAACAAGACTGACTTACACAGGGATTGATGGCAGGGAAGGCAGGCAGTCGATAGCACAAGGTGCACCTTGGCTCGGGGACAGGATCAAGCACGGTCCAAGAGATGCAGGGAGGCCTCACAGCGCTCGGAGGTGGCGTCTTTCTTTCTCCAAGCTCAGCGCGCATCTGACGTCACCTCCCTCTTCCTGCGCATGCTCAGCGGGGAGTGACACGCCCTCGGCTGGTTGGCTCCGCCCCAGATGGGACCGCTCCGCTGCTTCTATTGGGTGCGGGGGTTACCGGGCTCCGCCCTTGATGAGGAGCTGACAGTGAGCCCCTATTTGGTAACCCCGTCGAGCACATGTTTGATGGTGGCTCGTTGGAAAGGCCTGGTGCCCTCCCAACACCCCCTACCAACCAAGCCGGAGTGAGGACGCACACTCCCCACGCCCGCCGCTGCTGTTGTTGTTGTTGTTGTTGTTGCTGAACCGTGAGGAAGAGCTGCGGGGAGGTATTGGGAGGTCCTAAACTTCCTAACGGTGCCATACAATCACATTCTGGTGCAACGAAGAGTCAGAATTAATGGAAACGAGTCCTTAACTGACATAGACTAAGAATAACTAGCAAGATGTCCTATAGTTGTCTTACATGAGATGCGGTGAACCTGGGTGCGACATTTAATGGGGGAAATAGGGGGAGGTCGGGTCTACAGAGTGTTGTTTACAGAAAATGGGACTAGGGAATGGGGGATTGGGGATAGTTGGGAAGTATTGAGGAAATAGGGGAATATTTACAAGCGGATATGGATGGATGCAAATCCCATATCCGCAACAATATGATTACCTTTTAAACAGCATTTAACATATGATTACCTTTTAAACAGCATTTAACATATGATTACCTTTTTAAACAGCATTTAACATGTGATTACCATTTAAACAGCATTTAACATATGATTACCTTTTTAAACAGCATTTAACATATGATTACCATTTAAACAGCATTTAACATGTGATTACCTTTTTAAACAGCATTTAACATATGATTACCTTTTAAACAGCATTTAACATATGATTACCTTTTTAAACAGCATTTAACATGTGATTACCATTTATGCAACCTTCACATACACGGATTATTCTTACGAGTCCTTACGGATCGCCAACTCGTAGTCAATCGCAAGCATCCGTAAATAACTCGCTGGTATCCGTAGATAACTCGTCACAACTCGCAACAACTTTTGACATGTCAAAAATCATCTTCCGTTATTTACGGATGCTTGCGATTGACTACGAGTCGGCGATCCGTAAGGACTCGTAAGAATAATCCGTGTATGTGAAGGCACCCTTAAACAGCATTTAACATGTGATTACCTTTTTAAACAGCATTTAACATGTGATTACCATTTAAACAGCATTTAACATGTGATTACCTTTTTAAATAGCATTTAACATGTGATTACCTTTTAAACAGCATTTAACATGTGATTACCTTTTTTAACAGCATTTAACAAATGATTACCTTTTAAACAGCATTTAACATGTGATTACCTTTTTTAACAGCATTTAACATGTGATTACCTTTTTTGACAGCATTTAACATATGATTACCTTTTTAAACAGCATTTAACATATGATTACCATTTAAACAGCATTTAGCATATGATTACCTTTTTAAACAGCATTTAGCATATGATTACCTTTTTTAACAGCATTTAACATATGATTACCTTTTTAAACAGCATTTAACATATGATTACCATTTAAACAGCATTTAGCATATGATTACCTTTTTAAACAGCATTTAACATATGATTACCTTTTAAACAGCATTTAACAGTGATTACCATTTAAGCAGCATTTAACATGTGATTACCTTTTTAAACAGCATTTAACATATGATTACCATTTAAACAGCATTTAACATGTGATTGCCTTTTTAAACAGCATTTAACATATGATTACCATTTAAACAGCATTTAGCATATGATTACCTTTTTAAACAGCATTTAACATATGATTACCTTTTAAACAGCATTTAACATATTGTTGCGGATATGGGATTTGGCCTCCATATCCACTTGTAAATATTCCCCTATTTCCCCAATACTCCCCAACTATCCCCAATCCCCCATTCCCTAGTCCCATTGTCTGTAAACAACACTCTGTAGAACCGACCTTCCCCTTTTTCCCCCATTAAATGTCGTGCCCAGGTCCACCGCATCTCACGTAGACAACTATAGGACCTCTTGCTAGTTATTCTTAGTCTATGTCAGTTAAGGACTCGTTTCCATTAATTCTGACTCTTCGTTGCACCAGAATGTGATTGTATGGCACCAATAGTGAGTTTAGGACCTCCCAATACCTCCCCACAACCTCATCTCCGCATCCTCCCATCTTCCCCAAACAACAACAACTACAACAACAGCGCGCGGGGAGTGTGCGTCCTCACTCCGGCTCGGTTAGCCGCCATAGCCCATGTGCGCCGACGGGGTTACCACGAAGGGGCTCGCCGTCAGCTCCTCGTCAAGGGCGGAGCCCGGTAACCCCCAGCACCCAATCAGAAGCGGCGGGCCGATTCCATCTGGGGCGGAGCTAACGAGCCGAGGGCGTGTCACTCCCCGCCGGATATACGCAGCGGCTTACCGGACGTGACGTGAGATGCGCCCCCGACTGAAGAAGACAAGTCGCGACCTTCCAGCGCTGAGAGCGACCTCCCCGCATCATTGGACCGGACCGGGTCGATTCTGTCCTTGAGCCAAGAGTGCACCTTGAGCCATCGACTACCCGCTTTCCTTGCCATCAATCCCCGTGTGAGTCAGTTTTGTCCCGTTTATCTGTCGTCTGTCGGGGCTAATATAAGAGTGTGTCTAAGTGCCTGCCTTTCTATGCTGTCCCTCTTGTCGTTGTAATCTGACCTTCCGCCCTAATATAACCTCCTCCGGAGGTCTTGAGAACTGAACCCTTGGTGTCGTGTCGTTTTAATCCAGCCGTTGTGTCTTTTCCATCATTGATTTAGCATAGCGCGACTTAGTCAACGTTCGAGCATAATCGGGTAACTTGTGCGGACACGGCGGCCATTCCGCTCGGCCCACCATAACATCAAAGTCGTGTCTGTAACATTTGGTGTCGAGGAGTGAGATTCGGACCCGAAGCGCGCTTAACGCGCTCAAAATTACGAGCTGCTAATAAAAAAATAAAAAATAAAAAAAATTGTGTTTTAGAAGAAAAGCCCGAATTTTGAAAGTCGCGCTATGGCAGACCAAGACGGCTGGGTTCCGGTAGAGGAGAGTGAGGCAGGGTCGATCCAGGACCAAAATGAGGGACATGAGGAGAGCGAAGCAGTGAGGGTAGCAGGGTCGCGAAATGGCGTCGTCACGCACGAGGCTGCGGGCGCGCAAAATGGCGCCTCGCACATAGCTACGGCGGCCGCACCCGCTGCACAAGTGGGAGGGATGGCCCAAATGCAGGCCCTCATGGAGCAATTTATGGCGCAAATGCAGGCGTCCCTCAAACTGCAGAGTGAGCAATTAGGGGTAATGGGGAACCGGATGGATGCTCAGGGTGAGCGATTGGAGGACCAAATGGGGGTAATGGGAAACCAAATGGGGGTAATGAGGGACGAAGCGAGGGGTACCGGTGAGGGATTAGACAAGAAATTTGGGAAGTTAGACAATAATTTTGAAGAGTTAGACAAGAAATTTGGGAAGTTAGACAATAATTTTGAGGAGTTAGACAAGAAATTTGGGAAGTTAGACAATAATTTTGAGGAGTTAGACAAGAAATTTGGGAAGTTAGACAATAATTTTGAGGGGTTAGACAACGGGATAAAAGAGGTGAGAAATGGGTTAATGGGGGTAGAAAACAGAATGGCCGCTCAAGAGAATCAAATGGAAGGGATGCAAAAGGGGTTAGAGGGGTTAGAAAACAGGATGGAAGGCAAATTGAGGGACATGAGGGACCAAGCGGAAAGGGAAGTTAAACAAATGGGGCAGCAGATAGAGGGGGTCAGAATGGGGGTAGAAACCAAACTGGATGCTCACAGGGAGGAAATGGAGCAGATGAGGGTGGCATCTGGGCAGGAGATGCAAGTGATGGGAGAGGAGATCAGAAGAGGTGTGAGTGAGGAGGTCGGAGGAGTGCGCGAGGAGGTGAGGCACTGTAAGGAGCGCATGGAGAAGGAGGTGAGAAAGGGGACTGTAAAATTGCAAGGTGGTATAGAGGAGTTGACGCTGGGAGTAGAACAACTGACAGTGGGACAAAAGGAGTTGGGGGACCAGGTAAAGAAGAACACAGCGGTAATAGAGGGTTTAAAATCGACACAGAAGGAGATGAAAAAGGACGTAGGGGTAATTAAAAAAGAGTGTCAGACGGTACATGAGGACCTGACGAGGAAGATGAACAAAGTGGTAGAGGTGATGGAGGTTAAAGAGCGGGAGGTGCGGGAGCACATAGAAAAAAATTAAGTGGAGTTAGAGGAAGAACTTAAAGGGGCGCACGAAGAGATGAAGGAGGTGAAACAGAAATTAGAAGAAGTGGAAGAAGGGGTGAGCGAAATTAAGAAGCGACGGAGAGAGGATAAGAAAGAGATAAAAGAGGAGGTAAAAGAATTGGTCCAAAGTCTGTGTTCGGATCGTGATGATGTGCTCATTAACCGGATGAGGGATTCGCAGGTGATGGAGGAGAAGCGAAGAGAAAGAGGACCCGGTGTAAGTGGTGACCAATATGGTCGTGCGTATGATGCGCCAGGTGATTTGATAAGCTTGGGGGTCGAGATAGACCCGGATGTTCGTGAGAGGCCAAGAGTGAGGTGTATGGTTGGTCCGGAGGGTATGGAACGAGAGGTGCGAGGTGTGGGTGAGCAAGGTTGTGGTGGTATGGAATGGGTAGCGGGCTGCGGAGGTGTGACCCATGCATCGACACCAACAGGGGTAGTTGTTGGAGGGACCGGGGAGGCACGAGAGCCCCTTGGGGGTAATGTACTGTGGGGGCCCGGCCGGTTCGGCCCCGCGCTGACCCCGCAAGGGGCGACGCACGGGGTCCGGCAGGCGGGCAACGACTCGCATACGAAGTGGTCCCACAAGGTCCCACTCGCGCCGTATGACGGCAAGAGTGATTTACGCGCGTACCTGGCGCAGTTCGACTGTGTGTGTAAGGGCAACGGTTGGGGTGAGGACGAAGGTGGAGTACACCTGGTGGCCGCATTGCGCGGCACGGCGGCGGAGGTGCTGACGGCATTACCAGCGGGTGCTCTCACCCTGCCAGCCCTCCGCGACGCCCTAATTAATCGATTCGGCATAGAACAGCAGAGCGAGCTTGTTAAAGCTCAGCTCGCGCTGCGAAAGCGCAAGCCCCAGGAAGCCATCGGGGAACTTGCCCACGACATTCGCCGCGCAGTGGGGATCGCACATGCTAGCATGGCAGCGGATTCCCGGGAAAGCCTGGCGCTGGACCATTTTATCCAGGCCCTCCCGGACATTGAGCTCCGGCAACAGCTCGCCATGTGGTGCCCGCAGACTCTGAGCCAGGCGGCTGACGCTGCGGCCCGTTGGGAAGCAGCGAGGCCCCTGGCCCGGGGGAGCGAGCGTCACGCAATGGCGGTCCGCCAGGTGGGACCTCCGATGGAGGGCGGACCCCTTAGGGGGCCCGCCCCCGACGTGAGTCCTGACCTGGTGGGCATGGTCCGGAGGCTGGTGGACCAGCGCCTGGCGGGACCTGGACCATGGCAGGCGGCCCCGGAGGTGGCCCGCGGTGGACCACGAGCGGGTAATCCAATTCGGACCTACAGGGGGGGAAATTTGGAATTCCGGAGGCAAGCACCTTATCAGGTGAGGTGCTATACCTGCAACCGTCTGGGTCACCTGGCGCGGCACTGTCGAGCCACGCGCCGGGATGATCCCCGGCGGTTGAGGTCCTTAACTCCGCCCAGGGGGGAGCGGGTTAGCCGACCCCAGACACCCCCCCCGCCAGACCCCGGTAAACTAGAAGGCCTTACACCGGCGAGCAGGCGCCCCCGTGGATTGCCTCGGCTTTAGATGCCGAGGCGGGACCCAGTACCTCTGAATAAGGGGGGCTCATTAGTGCCAGAGGACTGGGGGATTGATGAGCGATGGGCCCGGTGGGTAAGGGTGGCATCCCTGCCACCCTTCCCACGTGGGGCAAATGCGCAATAGTTTATGGGGTGATGGCAGTGAAAACTAGCCCGGGTGGGTTAGGTTATATTGTAGGGATCTAGCGAAGATGACATTAGGTGACGTTAAGTTTAGTGAGTGACTGATACCTGTAGTGGGGACGCAGGTAGATTAGTATGGATGATAATGACGAGGGAGCGCAATAGTTTAAAGGGACGACTGGGAAGTGCAAGTTTCAGAGGGGAGTAGTTAGATGAGATGATGCTGTGTGAGAGCTGGACAGGTGTGTGGAGCAGTGTATGAGTAATGAGTGTCGTGGATCAGCGCGAATGCGCTTGGGGAGAGAAGGGTGCAGGCGGCACCAAGAGTGAGAGCACAGGTGTGCAAGTACAGGTGTGTGGAATATATGGAGCAGAGAATGAGTGGTGTGGAGAGAGTTGGAGTAAGTGGTACGGAGTGGTGTGCATGGTGCGAAGGTGTGAATGGGGGAAGAGTGGACCCCCATCACGGATACCCGGGGCGGGTAGTGTAAGTGTTAGGTAGAGGATATAGGTAAATTGTAGTTGGATATTGGCATTTGTGGTGCGGTTGCAGAATGGTATTGTGGATGGGTGCATTAGTGTTGTGGAAATGGCTGGGCGTGTAGCCTGTTAGTGTGTGTAGTTGGTTGGGTACTCCACCACTGTGAGGATGTCGGCCAGGTGAGGCCGCAGGTGGGCTCTGGGAGCCGGTAGTTGTGAGTGGGTGCCTGAGGATCCCGGGTGTGGATCGGGTAGCCCAGTGCCAGAGAGGGCACCGAGTGGGGAGAGCGCCAGAGGGCCTTCCCCAGGTAGTTAGGTTAGGGTAAGGAGCAGGTAAGCTCGGAGGCAACCGCAGTGGTGGAGGTGTGCAGGTTGTTGTTTTTATTTTAATGAACAATGGTGACTGCACCGGATGGTGCTGACTGTGTGATGGGGTGGTGCTTTTGGTGCTTGGAAGGGGTGCTCTGCACATGATTAAAGGCCGTGAGGCCACAGTGCACTCGTGGGTTGGTGTATCGATGCTGGCATGCGTGCTCTCTCTATGCATAACATCTGCATGTGTTCCTCCAAAAACAGGTCCTGGATCGTAGTGTAAATATCAGCGTAGTCTTGTAAATAATGCTCCCTACCGGCTGTATGTTTAGTTTGAAGATTCTTTCCGCGATTCGGTTATCCTGTGGGTGTGTTTCTGTGAGGAGAAGGGTGCAACGTCGCAGGGGAACATATTTACTCATTTGTGAATATCTGTAAAACTGTCGCACTCAGGGTAGAGTTAATAGTAGAGGGAACTACATCTGAGTGCCACACTAAAGTAGGTAAAGATTTATCGGGTCGGGACGCCCCGAGGGTAGAGAAGGGTGCAATGTTGCGGATATGGGATTTGGCCTCCATATCCACTTGTAAATATTCCCCTATTTCCCCAATACTCCCCAACTATCCCCAATCCCCCATTCCCTAGTCCCATTGTCTGTAAACAACACTCTGTAGAACCGACCTTCCCCTTTTTCCCCCATTAAATGTCGTGCCCAGGTCCACCGCATCTCACGTAGACAACTATAGGACCTCTTGCTAGTTATTCTTAGTCTATGTCAGTTAAGGACTCGTTTCCATTAATTCTGACTCTTCGTTGCACCAGAATGTGATTGTATGGCACCAATAGTGAGTTTAGGACCTCCCAATACCTCCCCACAACCTCATCTCCGCATCCTCCCATCTTCCCCAAACAACAACAACTACAACAACAGCGCGCGGGGAGTGTGCGTCCTCACTCCGGCTCGGTTAGCCGCCATAGCCCATGTGCGCCGACGGGGTTACCACGAAGGGGCTCGCCGTCAGCTCCTCGTCAAGGGCGGAGCCCGGTAACCCCCAGCACCCAATCAGAAGCGGCGGGCCGATTCCATCTGGGGCGCAGCTAACGAGCCGAGGGCGTGTCACTCCCCGCCGGATATACGCAGCGGCTTACCGGACGTGACGTGAGATGCGCCCCCGACTGAAGAAGACAAGTCGCGACCTTCCAGCGCTGAGAGCGACCTCCCCGCATCATTGGACCGGACCGGGTCGATTCTGTCCTTGAGCCAAGAGTGCACCTTGAGCCATCGACTACCCGCTTTCCTTGCCATCAATCCCCGTGTGAGTCAGTTTTGTCCCGTTTATCTGTCGTCTGTCGGGGCTAATATAAGAATGTGTCTAAGTGCCTGCCTTTCTATGCTGTCCCTCTTGTCGTTGTAATCTGACCTTCCGCCCTAATATAACCTCCTCCGGAGGTCTTGAGAACTGAACCCTTGGTGTCGTGTCGTTTTAATCCAGCCGTTGTGTCTTTTCCATCATTGATTTAGCATAGCGCGACTTAGTCAACGTTCGAGCATAATCGGGTAACTTGTGCGGACACGGCGGCCATTCCGCTCGGCCCACCATAACATCAAAGTCGTGTCTGTAACAATATGATTACCATTTAAACAGCATTTAACATGTGATTGCCTTTTTAAACAGCATTTAACATATGATTACCATTTAAACAGCATTTAGCATATGATTACCTTTTTTAACAGCATTTAAGATGTGATTACCATTTAAACAGCATTTAACATGTGATTACCTTTTTTAACAGCATTTAACATATGATTACTTTTTAAACAGCATTTAATACATGATTACCTTTTAAACAGCATTTAACATATGATTACCTTTTTTAACAGCATTTAACATATGATTACTTTTTAAACAGCATTTAATACATGATTACCTTTTTAAACAGCATTTAAGATGTGATTACCATTTAAACAGCATTTAACATGTGATTACCTTTTTAAACAGCATTTAAGATGTGATTACCATTTAAACAGCATTTAATACATGATTACCTTTTTAAACAGCATTTAAGATGTGATTACCATTTAAACAGCAGTTAACATATGATTACCTTTTTAAACAGCATTTAAGATGTGATTACCATTTAAACAGCATTTAACATGTGATTACCTTTTTTAACAGCATTTAACATATGATTGCTTTTTAAACAGCATTTAATACATGATTACCTTTTAAACAGCATTTAACATATGATTACCTTTTAAACAGCATTTAACATATGATTACCTTTTTAAACAGCATTTGGGTATGATTACCTTTTTAAACAGCATTTAACATATGATTACCTTTTAAACAGCATTTAACATGTGATTACCATTTAAACAGCATTTAACATGTGATTACCTTTTTAAACAGCATTTAACATATGATTACCATTTAAACAGCATTTAACATGTGATTACCTTTTTAAACAGCATTTAAAATGTGATTACCATTTAAACAGCATTTAACATGTGATTACCTTTTTTAACAGCATTTAACATATGATTACTTTTTTAACAGTATTTAACATATGTTTACCTTTTTAAACAGCATTTAACATGTGATTACCATTGAAACAGCATTTAACATGTGATTACCATTGAAACAGCATTTAACATGTGATTACCATTGAAACAGCATTTAACATGTGATTACCTTTTTTAACAGCATTTAACGTGTGATTACCTTTTAAACAGCATTTAACATGTGATTACCTTTTTAAACAGCATTTAACATGTGATTACCTTTTAAACAGCATTTAACATATTGTTGAGGTTTTGAGAATTGTACATATAACATCATTAAAGGTAAAAGGTTTGCCCCCCATAGTTAGTCCACAAGCAACACGTAGGCCCATTGGAATTAGTTATGTCATAGTATGTGTAAGAGTAGGCCATTTCCTTAGTGACATCTGCGTTGTGTAAAGAAATAAGCTTAGGTCCTTTCATTTTGCAGCCGCCCTTCAATTCCACCAATGGGCAAACTCGATCCCGCGCCCCATTTTGGCTGATCCCTCCATGTGTGGTGCTTTGGCCCCCAGCAGCGTTCGCTGTCCTTGGTTTCGCTCGAAACTAGTCAAATGACACGAGGTAGGATGGAAAGAGGGAGGAGTGCGAGTTCGGGGTGTGGCCGTGACGAGCAGCACGTAAAGAGGCGGTGACGGTAAGGGCAACAGCCAACCAGAGCTCGGTGGGCATGGGGTGAGAGGGCGTGGCAAGCAACGTCTGGTGAGTTCGAGAGGGTTCCAAGGGCGTGGCAATAAAACCCTTAGTGCGAGGGCCCCACCTCAGTTCAGATGAGAAGGGAGAGGTGCTAACAAAGGACTGGCTGGAGATCAGATGAGAAGGGAGAGGCACTCGTCGAGTTCAGATGAGAAGGGAGAGGCGCTTACGAAGGGATATACGAGGACTGATTGGAGTCACGCATCGCGAGCGAATTGTATTGAAAGAGCGCATTGAGATACGCCGTGAGATACTGAAAAGCGCATTGTTCGCGGTTATTGGAACTGTTCGCTTATTACGTACGCGGCCGAGCCACGAGTGTAACCGCCAAAGCCAGCATACCGTTTGCCCTGTAATAATACCGCACGTGCCAAACGACACGCGGAGAGCTCCTGCCATCTGGTTCATCTGCTTCGAGGTGCGAGTTGGGGACCAGAGAGCGAACTGCCTGGACGCCATCCCTGGACCATCGACCTGTTTGTCTGCAACCCCGTGTGAGTGTGTCTGAGTGTGACGGGCCCGTTTGTCCAGGGATAAGTTAAGACTGCTTAAGGACTGCACTGTGGATTCTTCTTCTTCTGATTGTACAAAGTGTAAATAAATTCTGTTATTCCTTTTCTTCCCAAATTCGACCGTTTCAGTCATTTCCTCCATTGGGTAAACGTGGCACGATTACGAACCGCTCGGATTGGGATCTAGTCCTTGATAACGGCTCGGGTCACGGGTCGCTACCGCTCGGCGTTTCCACTAACACCCGTGATTCGGGTGGGGCTTATTTCCTCGTTTCCGGCCAGCGTTAGTGCTTAGGTAATAGCGAATTCATAGTCCTAAAACCCTATTTAACGCTGTCCGGGGAGGACGTCATAGGTCCCGGGTCCCGTCGGCTAGTAAAAGACAAGGGGACTAATCTCCCCCCCCCCCCCCCCCCCCCCCTTGGTAAGGGGAAAGGCCGACGCCGAGATCCGCAACAATATGATTACCTGTTTAAACAGCATTTGACATATGATTACCTTTTTAAACACCATTTAACATACTAGGGCATGCCCGTACTATATATCTATCTAAAATTATATCCCCCCCCCCCTCTATTTACATGAAATGGTTTGGTCCAAAGCGAACGGCTTGCGGAGTTTGGTAAAGAAATCGCCATAGCTCGGTAACTACTTCTCCGATTAATATGAAACCTTGAAAAGGCACATCCTCGGGTCCCCAGCAATATACCTGGCAAGTTTCAAGTATATCGGACCCGTGGTTGTCGAGAAACAGCGGTCACAGACAAACGACACACAGACATACACACAGACATACAGAGATTACTGGAATTATAGATAGATGATTACCTTTTTAAACAGTCACTGCTGCTGTTTAACACTGCTCCTATTGTGACCTTTATTCGATACATAACCCCAAGTTTCTATCAGGAGCAAGTGGACCAGTGTTATTGAAGTAGTAAATGGAATTTCTCATGATTCATTCTGTGAAGGTAGAAATGTAAATCATTCTGTGAACTCTGTGAATTCTGTGTAAATCATTCTGAGTCATCCACAGCTGCTGTTCTAATTACCATGCAAATTAATTACCTGTTGAGAGGTTAGTGTTTGTATATTTATTTAACCAGAGTTTCTTCAGTTAATAACTTGTGTTTCTCCTCGAAACCAACAGTGGGACCAAGTATGTCAGGAAGGATCTGCATGCAAAAAACGTTGTGTGGCAATCCAACCGAAACCCCCAACGTGGAAATTGAATGCTGCTACACAGATCTCTGCAACAGTGCCGGGAACCTTCCTTCCCTCCACCATCCTCATGATCCTCACAATGTCCATATCATTGATGTTCACTTGCATGATTTGAGAATAATATGTGCAGTGGGGTGCAAAAGTACGAGTCTAGGAGGAAATGTATTAAGTGAGATGTGATGACAAAATAAAGTAGAATGGCAATTAGTAGAGCACATACCTCTGCCAGGCTGAACAGTTTACGTTTTGTATCCACTGATGTGCTGGATCTGGATCCGTACCTGAACTAAAATCAAATCGGCTTGTTCTTGACACAGAACCAACTCAGCCACCAAGTTTTGTCATAACTCCACCATATCCGCACCAAATGCGGATTCTCTCTTCCTCCATCAGCACCAAATGTCCAGCCCATCTCAGCCGGAATTTCACCAATCTCCCCATCAAGCTCATCTGCACACCAATCTCCTCCCTCAGTTCATCATCCTCCTTTTATCCACCCTCTTCACTCCCACAATTCTCCTGACCCAGTTGTTCTCCCAAACATGCAGCCTCTGTTCTTGTCTGTCTGTCTGTCTGTCTGTCATTGCCAACGTCTGGAGACCATAAAGGTAGGCCGGCGATACGCACGAATTCAGAACCTTTTCTTTAAATATCCTTGAAATCTTTCTGTCTGCCATTACTCTCTCCATCCTCCTCCACTCATTCGCACCCACCTGAATCCTCCTCCGCACCTCTGCCTCTGACTTACTATCCCCAGTCTTTGTTCCACCCAATTACTCAAATCAATTTCCCTGTCTCATCTCCTTCCCCTCTGACCTGATATTCATTTATTTTTCTCTCCAGCCCGACCCACATCACCTCGGTCTTCTCCATACTCATCTTCAGCCTAAGTTTCTCAAATGACTCCTTCCCCTGCCCCAGTAATTCCTGCATCTCCCTCCCACTCTCCACCACAACCGCCAGATCATCCGCATACAATATCCTCCCCAGAATGTCTTTCATGTTTACCTTTCTGCTTACCAGCTCCATCACCATGATAAACATTAGTGGGCTGAGAGCGCTTCCATGCCTCAAACTGATGTTCACACTGAACTCCGACATTCCAGGACAAACCAAAACAATTCCCTTCATTCCCTTGTACATCCCTTCCACCAAACCAACTTGTGCTTCTGGCACTCCCATCCATCTCAGCGTCACCATCACCATCTCTCTCGGGACAGAGTCCGAGGCCTTCTCAAGATCCACAAATTCCAATGCCAATTCACCTTGCACCTCCAACCTCTTCTCCACCAGCTGTCTCAGCATAAATATCCCATCTGTCTTTCCCCTACCCTTTCTAAACCCCTGATGCTCTTCTCCAACCTACTTCTCCACACTCTTCCTTATCCTCCCGTCCCAAATCCTCTGCAGCACCTTCCTGACACAAAAAAGAAGGTAATACTGCTGTACTTCCCTGGATCTTGAAACTCCCATTTTCCCTTTCATATTGGCACAATTAACCCTGTCATCCAATGCTCCGGAATTGAACCCTCTCTCATACTTACATTCAACAATGTCTACGTCCAACTCACTCCGACTTCTCCTGCTGCAATTATCATTTCTGTACACACCTCATCAATGCCTGGCACCATTCCCTTTTTCAGCCTCTTCAATACCATCCCCACTTCCTCTACCTTGGAGGTGTCCTCTCTCAAAATACAATGATTGATGATGATGTAGCATCAAGACTCGGTAAAGCATGTATGTTCTTTGGAAGATTGACACGTCGCCTTTAGCATGAATTTGGCACTCACCTGGACACCAAGATCGGTTTATATTGTGCCATTGTCTTATCGACACACATGTACGGATGTGAATCATCGCCACACACCTATCACCCTTTTGTCGCCATACCAAACGCCTTGATAAATTCCATGTGATGCCTTTCTAAGATTCTTGGCATCACCTGTCGAGACAGAATTTCCGAACACATCAATCCTAGACCACTGTTGTACCCAAGGAATTGAGTATTTCCTGATGCAAGCCCAGCTTCCCTGGTCAGGGCACCTCACACGTATGGAGGACCGTAGAATCCCAAGAGCGCTTTTCTACGGACAACTTAAACTTGGTAAACAGTCATGTAGTGGACAAAGAAAGTGCTACAACGACATCCTAAAGTCTACACTCAAGTCTTGACCTGCTGGACCTACCTCCCCAGCCTGTTATCCTAATCCTGTGTGCGCTCTCGCACACACACCATTCCTTCTCCATTCTTTCCTCTCCTCCCACTCTCTCCTCTCCCCTTCCCACCCCTTTCCCTTCACACTCGATTCCTCTCCCCCACCCTCGATGTACTCATCCCCATCTGCACCCCAGCCACACTGTCCCTCCTCTCTTCCTCCCTCCAACCCTCTCCCTTTCCCTTCCCTTCCTTATGTCCCACTCTCCTCGTTCTCCTTAAAACCTTAAAATTGTGGTTATTCAGCTTACCACAGGTAAATGCTTATCAGAAAAATCAATCAGTTCAAAACCACCACGGCCCGCTGCAATGAATAAAGCCTTTGTGGCCTGTTGTGAACGAGGCGTCCTCACCACAACATAGGGTAATAAAAAAAACTTATTATAATAGGAAAAATCAAATCTGTGTTTATGTATCATCAATAGTCAGTGTGGCCCCCTTTTGCCTTGAATACTGCCTCAACCACATTTGTGATTGATTTAATTAGTTTATGGATTATTTTTCAGGCAGGCTTTTTCCAACAATGTTGTAATGCACTCCAGAGCATAGTCAGACTGCTCACATAAATTTTATCTTTCTCTCAAATGTATTCACCATTCTTCACCCTGCACTCACGAAGAGAAAAGCAGGGTTAGGCAATTGCTTGCGTACGTGTGGCGTACATGCATGTCTGCATTTTTGAAATTCATTTTTTCTGTTTTTGAGAAGAGTTGGGCGATCATAACGATTGGGCGTATACTAGAAAAGCCTCAGAGGTGGAATGCTTGAATAAATAAAGAAATTGAGTGCCACACCTGAGGCCGGAGGCCTTGACAGACGATCAAAGGCTCAGAGAGGGGATGTGAGAATAAAAAGAGATTGCGTGCCACACTTGAGGCCTTGGCAGACAATTAATTGCTCAGAGAAGGGATGTGAGAAAAAAAAGACATTGAGTGCCACACCTGACGCCTTGGCAGACAATTAATTGCTCAGAGAAGGGATGTGAGAATAAAAAGAGATTGCGTGCCACATTTGAGGCCTTGACACACAAATGCAAATATGACAACAGAGTCAAATAGGAACGGATAAGGTGGGGAAAAGAAACAAAAATAAACGAGAACACAGGAACAAAACACCAGATAGACAGGACAGATCTGATATAAAATCTTAGCCAAGTAGGGAAACCCCATGTCTCGTACTGATCCTTGTGTGACTGCTGGTGTTGAAGTTCATGTTACAGGTAGCTGAATAGTGGCTTACCTAGTCCAGGTCTTACAAAAGTGATTCAGAAGTTCAGAAACTGATGACATGCAGCAGTGTTAAAATGGTCTCTGTCATTAAACACCTTGACGTTTGTTAACTACTCGGGGATTTGGTCACAGGATGTGCACGTGGCAGCTACAGGTAAAATAGAGGAGGAGTTCAGTGAACAAAGATGGAGTAGAGTGGTGAGAAACATCTCTGTTTAATCTCGCAATCATTGTGATTCCCGATTCATCTCTGTTCCACATTCGCAGAAAGGTCTCGGTTAAAATCATGAAATAACTTACTGAAACCCCTGAAGAGTCTGAATCAAAGCAACCATAACGAGTTGTGCCGGATCATGTGGTTTGCCAAAAAGGTGGAGTTCAGGTAATATTCACCCACTTGGGGCGTTTCATAACATAACTTGAAGATTTGCTCAATTCGAACCACTCAGATTTGATCAGTTTTAGGGTGGTGTTAGGAAAGGTAAAGTTTATTTCTGTTTTTTTCAACTTGCGTTGCACCTTTTTTTGATGTGTGACCTTTTCAGACCACCCCAGGTGGCAAAACCAAACATGAGACTGCTCTCGCATATTATTACCATGCGGTGATCATCGCAACCAGTTTGATGTTTTTCTGCACAACTATTTAGGAGGAGATAGCATGATGAATGGACGGACGGACAGGTAGACGCAGCTGATTACAATACTGAGGGAAAATGTCAGGGGCATAGAAAAGAACTCTTATATGTATGGAATGTGACATTTATGTATATTTTTTGTATACAAAGTCGAGCCTCGTGAAAGAGATAACATATTAAACACAAAAAACATAAATGGACACATAACCCATATAATAAAGAGAGCGGGGGACAAGAAGGGAGAGAGAGGGAAGCACACAAGCACATCAACAACAGAGAACAGGGACATGGGGGGGGGGGGGGGGGGTGGTACTTGGTATAAAACAAATTGACGCTACTAAGGGAAAGATAAGGGATGGTGATGAACAGCTGTTTTGAAGACCTGGATGGGGTAAAGAGGCGGAAGAAAAGAGGAATGAAAGAGTGAAGGTGAGCAGAGTCTTGATTTTGGCAGTTTCACGAGAAGATGGTTGCTGGCAGTAGTGTGTGTAATTTCGCCGGAATTTCTTGGAGAGTAGCAAACCTACAGATTTTTGAGAAGTTTAGGATCTATTTAAATAAAAAAATGATGTTTCAGGTTTTTTCAATCTGTTGGTTGCCATGGAAACAGCAGATTTGGGGTGAAAATCACTTTTTTCTAAATTTAAATTTAAAGAATTCTTAAACAATACAAGATAACCAACTGATGATGGATTACACTTAAATAGCTAACAATGGATTTTATAAGATAATGAAATGTTGCATTTTAACTGTTGGTTGCCATGGTAACAGTAGTTTTGGGGTAAAAACGCTTTTGGGGTAAAAATCTGAAACATGGATTTTCTGTTTTGAGCGAATGAATTTTTATTATATTTGCAGGACCAACGACAGGATGGATAAATGCACCCATTACAAACGCTCGCTACAAGCTCACATATACTCGTATGTGGCACTCTCTGAAATGGCAATCGAAGAATTCTTCAAGAACAATCCGCATCTCAAGGAAGTGTGCGTTGTTGCAACAGATAAGGTTCAAACTGCTTGTGGAGAACATGACAAAGCCCTGAAAGCTGAATCAGTGAAGAAAGCCAGCAACTGCCTGCTCCAAGTCATCATCGATGCGAACTTGGTAGAGAGACTTCATGAATGGGAGACCAGCCGCTCAAAGAATGCCATGTTTATGGCCATGATGAACTACCTTCACAGAGTAGAGGTGATTCTGCATTTCGTTGCAGCTTCACGGAATGCTGACTTAAACCTTCATCTTCAAGCCGGTGAAGAACTCAGCAAGATATTTTTCGCCATGGACAGAATCAAGTACAAGCGGCTCTGGCCAAGGTACATATCTGACATGTATGCGCTGAAGTCCAGCCGTCCAGAGACATGGAGGGAGCTCGAAGCAGGCAATATCTCAGTCACCAAGAATACTATCCCATTTGTATCGATCGGAGCATATGTATCGATCGGAGCCACGCTGTTGAGCATCTGAACAGATTGCTGAAGGTTCCCTCAGGTCTGATTGGCATATCAAATAATGCAAATGCCAGACAACGATTCTTTTTGGCTGCACCGGAACTGTCACGTCTGTCTTGCGAGTTTAAGGGACAGTTTGGACTCGAGGAAAGTGAGATTAGTGAGCACCATGGCCTTTCTCCAAGTGTCATCAAGCGTGAACACAATGCAATTGACCGAATCAACACTGCCATACTTAGTCATGGGAATCCATTTGAAGTTGAGGGTAACCAGCTCTTCAATGTCGTCACCCATGCTTATGTACCAGAAGAATTTGTACCACAGATACTGAATATTGATGAAACAGGACAGAAGCTCTATGAAGAGTTTGTTGCTGAATGGATCAATGGTGATGTCAGCCTATGGGCGCCAGTGAAGAAGGAGAAGAACAGAATGTACAAGTCTGGCAATGCAACACTAGCAATCAAGATTAGGGACAAGACAGTGGATCTAAAAGAAACCAAAGATTTATATGGTAGACTGATGGTGCTTTCCAGATCCAGCAGGGATGTGAACCAAAAGGACGCAATTGGCAACTTTGAGTTCACTGTGACACCGAGGGCCCTGTTTGCACCAGACGGTAGCTTACTTTCTTGCACAGACAAGTCAAAGCTTATCCACATCTTGGAGAAGTTTGCCAACGAGGCACAGTCTTCTCCAGAAGATGAGCTTGATGCCACACACATGGCACCAGTGTCCACTGATCTTGCAACCGATGGCAGTACATGCACTAGCAAGAAGCTCGCAGTCATAGATGGAATGGTTGTTGTCAAGAAAATGACCAAGAAACCAGCAACGGTGGTGACTGTGAAGGATCTCAGTGAATGTTTCAATGATAGGGTGTTGAGTCTGACCAGGGGCTTCGAACACATAATAATTGTTTTTGATACATACAAGCAAGATTCCCTCAAGAGCACAACCAGAGCCAAACGACGTCATGGAAAGGCACCTGTCACTGTTGGGAAAGGATGGATGATCATCAAGGATGATATCAGGTCAAGGATGATACCAGAATCAAACACATCACGATGAGCCGATTTCTGTCTCATGATCAAACCAAGGCTGATTTGACGGACTACTTGGCAGAGAAAACTCTAGAATACAACCGTGATTCAACCAAGGTGGTAGTTGTCTCAGCATCTGGTCGGACGTCAAGCAACAGGAGTCTCCAATTTGAGGCAGATAACCATGAGGAGGCCGACACTGATGATCAAGCAAGCAATAGCCGCATCACAGCAACATAAGGGAGATGTTGAGCTGACGATATTCTCACCTGATACAGATGTCCTAGTTCTTGCAACAGCAAACTATCATCTGCTGCCAAGACACACATCTATCTCAATGGCATCTAGTGTTATCCAAATTGAGCCAATCTGGAAGGCCCTTGGTGAGGAGAGAGCCCAGGCATTGCCAGCCTTCCACGCTTTCACAGGTGCCGATAATACTGGGCGGTTCGCTAGACTTGGAAAGGCAAAGTGGTTCCAGTGCTATCTGAAGGCCGATGACGACATAGTAGCTGCCTTTGCTACGCTCTGTACGGATGCTGAACTGTCAGAGGACCTGTACACAACTTTAGCTAGATTTGTCTGCTCAGCTTATTGTCCAAAAGGTGTCAATATTTCCAGCATCCCTGAACTTCGGTGGCATCTCTTCTGTAAGAACATGGCTGAGAACGACAGGCTACCACCAACTGTTGGTGCTCTGAGACAGCATATCATGCGGGTACATATCCAGGCATATGTGTGGGGTCAATCAGCCATTTCTCAGCAAACATTTCTCGATCCATTGAAGAATGGATACCACAAGGACACGTGTGATCAACTCAAACCGACTACCACAGACATTCTCCCTGCACCAAAGGCAATTATCGAGATGGTAAGGTACCAGTGCAAGACTGAATGTTCATCACAGAGACGTCCCTGCCGGGCCAAGAACCTAACATGCACTGATCTTTGCATGTGCAGCACTTCGTGTGAGCATGACGAGGACTCAAACATTGAAAGGCAGGACCACGATAGCGATGATGACGATGGCAATGATGAGTGACATTGGAGTCAGTGATGCCATACCTGCTTTTGGCAAATTGGCATAATTACTTGGCAGCTGTTTTAACGATGACAATAGAGTCGTTCTTCTAAAGTAGAATACGTAGCATCGAGTAGATAGTTGAAACTCGAAACCAGCATTGGACAACAGTCTGGCTCAATGATTGAGTGTTGTTTGTTTTAGGAATAATGCAACTGCTCCGGCCTATCGGCTTATCGGAACGTTCTCGGCATCATGCAATAATCATGTTACTACTATTATTTCAATACATATAATAAGAGTTTTATCCCAAACATAGCTTTTGGCATGACAACCTTTAAGCCAAGTTGCACTCAATTCATATTCGGACCGTCACTGATCACTATATTCTATCATGCGTTACTTGATTCAAGTACTGAAAGCAATGCATTAAAAACGTTAATTTGAACAAATTTAAAGCAGTTTCCATGGCAACCATTACTCAAAGTGCAGATATATATAATCTGTATCAACAACAGTCCTCTAGTTAACAGTTATGGATCATCAGTTACTTCCTTGCGAGTAATTTTGAATTTTCAGAGCTAAAATTCGAAAAATTGGCTTTTTGCCCCCAAAACGACCTATTTGACCATGTTATGTGCATTAAAAAAAATCTGAAACATGGATTTTCTGTTTTGGCATTGTTTGAACTTTCCAAAAATGTGAGGGTTGGCAACTCTCCAAAATATTCCAGCGAGCGTCAGCTTATGGACACAAGGAACCTGACTACAGGTCTTGTGCGACCTGTTGGAATATTTGGGGGACAGAGCACAGAGAGAGCTGGGGGAGCAAGGCCAGAGAGGAGTCGGTAGAAGACGGAAAGACCACCAACCTGCCTGCGGTGAGTGAGTGAAAGGCCCTCAGATTCAGCTTTATCGCGGGAGATTCCAATGATTCTAAAAGCCTTGGTTTCCACAGCGTGAAGCGGGGCTATGTGGGAGGCAGGAGCACCAGCCCGTGGGGAGAGCAGTACTCCATCACGATGCGGATGAAAGCTTTGTATGTGGTGAGGAGCTCAGGTGTGCCAAGGAAGGACTTCGCACGACGGATGATGCCCAGTCGGCGACTGGCTTTGGAGTCCAGCTTTGAAATGTGGTTTTCCCAGGAAAGATCATGGCAGATAGTGAGACCCAAAAGCTTAAGTGACAGAACTTATTTGAGAGGATTGTTGATAAAGTAAATGGGAGGGGTTTCCAGACGTTCTTTTCGGGGAGACAAAGTGAGAGTGTGAGATTTGTCAGGATTGAAAGACATGTTCCACTTGTTTGACCAGTCTGTGATTTTGTCCAGGTGTGTAGAGAGTGAGGAGGCTGCAGACTGCCAATCTGAGGGATGTGAGAGTGGAGTCGGTAGAGAGTGGAGATTGCGTGCCGCAACTCGGTAGAGAGTGGCGTCATCAGCAAAGAGACAAAGGATTTTCCAGAGAGTCAGAGAGATCATTGATGAAGACCAGAAAAAGCAGAGGGTGCAGAACACTGCCTTGGGGAACTCCAGCCTGGACAGGAAGGGGAGATGAGAGAATTAAATGTGGCAAAGTATAGAAAAGAAGGGACATTCCATAGCTTGTAGAAAATGTCAAACAATAGAAAAGGGACATTCAAAATATCTTGTGTGCATGCTGAACTACCTTTGTGTTCTCAGGAGGAAACAAGTAATGCTCGAGAAAAGTTCTACAGTTCCCTTCTTTTCTACAGTTTGCTGCATGGCTGTACCACATAAAGGGGCCTATTCTATGCCATTGCCATTTTTTCCCAAGAATTACGACCAGAGTCGAAATTTTTCTATATCCAACTTTTTGGGGATCGCCTCAATGAGAGAAGCAAAAATAGGACCGCGGGACCTGAAGCTCACCTGGATCAGGAGCTACAGTCACTCAAAACCCTCACAGACCCCCTCGGACCCTCATATTTTTAATGCGGTGAACAAACTTGGGTGCATCATGGGCGATGAAGGTTGTCATCAAGTTTCTTTGAAATCGTGTGTGTAGTTTCAGAGAAGAGAGAAAATTCCTATTTGTGGGGTCCAATCCTCCCCTGTAAACCTCCTTAATGTGCTCAGATTTTGATGCGGTCAATACACCTTCGTCAGGTATCAGATATAAAGCTTATGGCCAAGCTTAATCAAAATTGTTTGTGTAGTTCTGGAGAAGAGAGCAAATACCTATTTTGGGGGGTCAAAACCCTGTAGACCCCATTAAAGATCACAGATTTTGAATTTATTTCAAAAAACCATTAATTCGATGTATTGGACGATGGATATTCCAAGTTTCAGCGAGTTTTAATGTACAGCCTTTGACATATGAGCGCCAACACATTTTGGGCGGATGGACGGACGGACTGACAGACAGACACAAACGTGAGTTTGAGGGTTTTCTTAATAAAAACTCAAGAATGCGGAAACGGAAGTTGCTGAAATTTGGAACATGTTACCTCGAAGTACAAAGTACTTGCTCATGAAATTCGCGACCGATTTCGTCCAGTAGAAGCTGTGAAACAAATTTTCAGTCCCCATGTTAAATTTGCATGCAGAGAAACGATCCCATATGAAGGGAGGGGAGCTTTGTGACTCACTTGATTACCCTGCGCTCACGAAGGGAAAAGCGGGGTTCAGCGATCGGGTGCACCATGCATACGTGTCATTTGTGTGTCTGCATTAAAAAAAAAAATTTCCTCTGCAACTGTTGGTCCGATTGACACGAAATTTTACCATAGGAGTTCCTCCACCTGTATAATTTTTTTAATTCATAATTATGACGTGATAGGTCATGTGGTACAGACGCCATCTTGGAAAGATGTTACACCTCTATATCTCCCAAACCACTCAACAGGAAAAAATTAAATATGGCTCATTGTCAAGTACTCCCCATGGGGAATAAGATATTGTTACTGACCGCGGATAAGATGTTGATTTGCCGAGCGGATGGCGCCGCGGCCCTAACAGTTACCCCGACTAACCTGATTCCTGGACGTTGGCCAAAATCGCGCCACAGATATTCAATAGGGAAAAGACTAAGGCGACACGGATGTGAAAAAGAAGAAGAAGACAAAAAGGTTTGAAATGCTACTAAATTTATTGCTACTATCTACACAATCAAAGAAACCAAGGAGAAGGAAGGATAATAAAATAATTTACAGAAGAATCAGAGACACAGTGAAAATACTGGCTTATCTAACAGGCTTAACTTATTCCCTGGACAGAACAAACAAAGACGGACTCACACGGGGAATTGCAGAGTGGTTGGCTGGAAGGAGGTGGGTGGCTGGAGGGGGAGGAAGGCACGGAGCTGGCTGGAGCTTGATCCCGCACGGGACGTCGGGCTGGACCTCGACGGCCGCCGATGCCACCGATCCTGTCGTGTGCGTGGGACCATGGGTCGGAGCTGCTTGGTGGAGCCGACGCGCTGGTGGGGGGTCTGGCGTGACGGGTTCTCTCCTCTCTCTTTCTTAGTCCAACCCAGTCCAACAACTTCCTCTCTTGCTTAGTCCAACAACAACTTCCAGGCTTTTCGGTGTTCTGATCTCCTCCCTCCTCGACTCTTTCTTGGGGCCTCTGCCTCGGGTTATATAAGCCCCACCCTTGACCCTTTTGCGAACCTCCCCCAAACGTTCTCTCTCTGCCCTCTAAAGCCAACCCCTCGTTCTGGGTTGGTCGGCAAGGGCTGGTTCACTCCTCCCCTCTATGACGAGGTGGAGACACGCCCTTCTTCCCCGACCTTGCCTCGTGGCCAATGGTGGTTTTGGGGGCGATTCGAGCTAGCCCCAGCCAAAGGGCAGCAATGGCGAATGAAGAAAACCGCCCAAAATGCAGTTGGCAATTGCAGCAAAGTGGACGGCAGATGAAATGCAGCAAAGTGGCTAAACCTGGCACTTGGAAGATGCCATGTCGGAGGGATCTACTTTATTTAATGCAGTGCAATGGAGTGTCAAATTAATGGAAGACAAATCCTTAGCCTAATACACAGAATAAGGATATAACTACTGAACATGGATATATGGTGTCCTTCGTGTATGCTTTATGGAATTAACTACGGGAACGCCCTTTGACCTTTATACAACACTGGAGTAAGGAGGGCGAAATTTTTACAACAATTTACACAACAACAAAAAAAAAAAACCATTCTCATATCCACAACAATATGTTGATTATGATGTCATCGGTGCCTTCATTATGACGTCATAATTCGACAAGTACAACGCTTGATTCCATCAATATGATTTTTTCTCTGCAATTCTTGGTCTGATTGACACGAAATTTTTGACATAGGAGCGCCTCCTCCTGTAGAATATTTTAATTAGAACGCCACTCAGTGGAGCGCATACTCCCGCCGTAAGTCAAGTTGGAGCCCTATCTTCCAATGGTAAAAAAATCCTTCAAAAAATTCCTGGATCCGGAATAATATTCTGAGCTCCACCAAAAACTAATCAATTCTTCCTTAACCCAAGGGCAATCATCACACCAACTTTCATCCAAATCCTTTTAGAACTTTTCCAGGTATCTTGTTCACAAACACACGAACACACACACGGCGGACACCATCAAATGCATTACTCCCTGGCTGGAGTAATGCTATTCATGATGTCATCGGTCATGTGGCACGTGCGCCATATTGGAAATACCGAAAAACATTGCACCTCCATATCTCCAAAACCGCTCCTTGGAAAAATTTGAAACGTGGCTCAGTGTAAAGAACTCAATATGGGGAGTAGGAGCTGTTAACGATCACGTCATTGGTGCCATAATTAATTGTGACGTCATTATTCGACAGGGACAATGCTTAGTCTGATCAGTTTGAAATTTATTGATCATGATCTACGCAACAATTATATTTGAGAATAAAAATGTATGATTTAAACGCTTGTGAAACTGTCAAAATATAGACACTCTGCTCACTTTCACTCTTTCATTCCTCTTTTCTCCCACCTCTGGAACAAACACGCACATTCTCTTCAATCCCACTCCTCCCTCCAGGTCTTTAAAACAGCTGTTTACTACCATCTCTTATCTTCCCCCATCCAAAACCTTGATCTTTTCTACCCCCGCTAATACACCCCAATTCCACCTCTTTCAATCTCCGACTTCTTTCCTGAAATTCCTTGTTGTGTCAATTTGTTTTATGCCGTGTACCCCTATCCCCCCACCCCCTGCCCCCAGCCCTCTCCCTTCCACAGATCTCCAGGTGTCGTTGTTCTCTACTGTCGGTAGGGGAAGGGTTAGGGGGGAGTAGGAGGATGGGGACGGTGGAAAGCAGGAGGGAACAGGGACAGAGGAAGGGGTGAGTGGGGCAGAGGAGCAGGAGGAGCAGGAGGAGGAGTGAATGCGGAGTAGGAGGAGGAGTGAGCAGGGAGTAGGAGTGAGCAGGAGGAAGTGTGAGCGGGGAGCAGGAGGAAGGATTCACCAACCGAAATTCACCAATTCAGCAACCGAATCCCTCCAACCCAACCGAATTCCCCACTCACCCATCCTCCTGCTCCCCGTGAATCACTCCTCCTGCTCTCCGTGAATCCCTCCTCCTGCTCCCCGCTCACCCTTCCTCCTGCTCACACCTCCTCCTGCTCCCCACTCACCCCTCCCTGTCTCCCTGTTCCCTCCTGCTTTTCACCGTCCCCATCCTTCTACTCCCCTATCACCCTTCCCCTACCAACACCCCCTCTCACCCCACCCGCTTAATATTGAATATTCCTGTTAGCTAAGCCACTCTGCATTGCCCGGCAACGCTGGTTATCTTTTCTCGTGTATGTGTGTGCACATAAAAATTAATATATATATATATATATATATATATATATATATATATATATATATATATGTATATATATATATATATGTATATATATATATATATGTATATATATATATATATGTATATATATATATATATATGTATATATATATATATATATGTATATATATATATATATGTATATATATATATATATATATGTATATATGTATATATATATATATATATATATATATATGTATATATATATATATATATGTATATATATATATATATGTATATATATATATATATGTATATATATATATATATATATGTATATATATATATATATATATATATATGTGTATATATATATATATGTATATATATATTGTTACAGATACGACTTTGATGGTATGGTGGGCCGAGCGGGATGGCCGCCGTATCCGTACAAGTTACCCGATTGTACTCGAACGTCGACGAAGCCGCGCTATGCTGGCTCAATAGGAAAGAGAAGACACCCGGCTGGGTTATAATGACACAATACGACACCAGGGGTTCAGTTCTCAAGTATATTCGTACGGAAAAAGGTTAGATTACAGGGGCTAGAGGTATATTACAGGAAGACAGGCACTTAGACACACTCTTATATTATCCCTAGACAGACCACAGATAAACGGGACAACGCTGACTCACACGGGATTTGATGGCAAGGAAAGCGGCAGTCGATGGCTCAGGTGCACCTGGCTCAGGGACAGAATCACGTACGGTGGTGTCCAGCAGATGCGGGGAGGTCGCTCAGCGCTCGTGGGTCGCGACTTTGGTGGAGATGCCGGGGAGGTCGCTCAGCGCTCGGGAGGGTGGCGTCTTGTCCTTCCAAGCTCGGGGCGCATCTTCCCTCACGTCCGGCGCGGGGCCGCGTATATCTCCGGCGGGGAGTGACACGCCCTCGGCTCGTTAGCGCCGCCCCAGATGGCATCGGCCCATGGCTTCTCATTGGGTGCGGGGGTTACCGGCTCCGCCCTTGACGAGGGGCCGACAGGGAGCCCCTTCGTGGTAACCCCGTGGAGCGCGTGGTCAATGGTGGCTAACCGAGCCGGAAGGAGGACGCCCACTCCCCATGCCGTCACCGCGCCGCCCCCCTCTTTTGTTGTTGTTGTTGTAGTTGGCGCTTCTTCATGGGGAAGAGATGCGGAGAGGTATGGGGAGGTCCTAAACTTCCTAACAGGTGCTATATAATCACATTCTGGTGCAACGAAGAGTCATAATTAATGGAAACAAGTCCTTAACTGACATAGATTAAGAATAACTAGCAAGATGTCCTATAATTGTCTACGTGTGGTGCGGGGGACCTGGGCACGACATTTAATGGGGGGATGAAGGGGAAGATCGGCTCTAATGGGTGTTGTTTACAGACAATGGGACTAGGGAATGGGGTAAGGGAGAGTTGGGGAGTATCGGAGAAAATAGGGGAATATTTACAAGCGGATATGGAGGCCAAATTCCATATTCGCAACATTGCACCCTTCTCTACCCTCGGGGCGTCCCGACCCGATAAATTTTTACCTACTTTAGTGTGGCACGCAATGTAGTTCCCTCTACTATTAACTCTACCCTGAGTGCGACAGTTTTACAGATATTCACAAATGAGTAAATATGTCCCCCTGCGACGTTGCACCCTTCTCCTCACAGAAACACACCCACAGGATAACCGAATCCGGAAAGAATTCTCAAACTAAACATACAGCCGGTAGGGAGCATTATTTACAAGACTACGCTGCTATTTACACTACGATCCAGGACCTGTTTTTGGAGGAACACATGCAGATGTTATGCATAGAGAGAGCGCGCTTGCCAACATCGATACACCAACCCACGAGTGCTCTGTGGCCGACGGCCTTTAATAACGTGCAGAGCACCCTTTCCCGGCATCAAAAGCACCACCCTACCACACAGTCAGCACCATCCGGTGCAGTCACCATTGTTCATTGGAATAAAAATAAATTCGACAACCCCTAACCCTGCAGGTGTCTCTTGCTCTTCTTGTGGTGCACTTGGTGTTTAACTAAAAGTGGTTCACCTGTATGGCATAGGTGCCACGTTGACCCATAGGTCCATCCCCGGGTGGTGCTTGGCCGCAAACGAACTGCGGTCCATTGTGGGTGGCCACAAACATTGCGGTCCATATGGTGTACCGATCCAGGCAGCGAACAGCGAAAGTGCAGGCCCACAACTGCGTCGCCAGCACCTCTCTCTCCTCTCTCTCTACCCCAAAGCCAGATCCTCGGAGGTGGGAGACAACAGAAGAAACAAGTGAGTAAGGTGGTAAGGGCGCAAAAGTGCACGCAATACAAGGTAATGCACACTGGGGGCACATGGGAACCAGGTGAGACAGGTACGTTCCTATCGTACGCCCCCCCCCCCACCAGGTAACCTACATGGCCCCTCCCTTACCCCTTACTGTATCCACAAAACACAACACTACCCATAAACATCTACTTTACAAATCAACAAACATCCCTACTGTCTTCCCCGTTCCTCCCATATACCAAATTCGTCTTCTCTCCCTCCTAACCAATCAAATTTGCCATTTTCAACTCTCATCAAAATTTGCCATCTCCAACTGAACATCAAAATTTGCCATCACCAATTCATCATCAGTCCCTCCTAGGGAGGGAGAGATGGAATCACCCCAATGTCTCATCCACGTCGTGATGCGTCTCACAAATCCTCACAGCAATCTCATTTCCTGCAACAAACAAAGAAAACACAGGTGTGGAGTCATCATCATCACCACAGGCAAGTGGCTGCGTATGGTGCGACAGGTTCATTAATCCTAACTATTTCCTAAATGACTTTAACAACTTTACACTACCCGGGGTCTTTCTCCGGCCAAACCATTGGCCCTCTTACACTATGGGTTCTAAAAACCAATTCCCATTGGCCAAACTGTGGTGCTCTTCAATTTGGGGTCTCACTCCCCCGATTCATCTCCCGGTGCCCTCGTACAATTTCTGGGCTGCGACGTGTACCTCTCCCAGTGGGTCTACCCACCTGCACACCTCCACCACTGCAGTTGCCTCCGAGCTTACCTGCTCCTTACCCTAACCTAACTACCTGGGGAAGGCCCTCTGGCTCTCTCCCCACTCCGTGCCCTCTCTGGCACTGGGCTGCCCGATCCACACCCGGGATCCTCAGGCACCCACTCACAACTACCGGCTCCCAGAGCCCACCTGCGGCCTCACCTGGCCGACATCCTCACAGTGGTGGAGTGCCCAACCAACTACACACACTAACAGGCTACACGCCCCGCCATTTCCACAACACTAATGCACCCATTCACAACACCATTCTGCAACCCCACCACAAATGCCAATATCCAACCACAATTTACCTGCACCCTCTACCTAACACTTACACTACCCGCCCCGGGTATCCGTGATGGGGGTCCACTCTTCCCCCATCCACACCTTCGCACCATGCACACCACTCCGTACCACTTACTCCAACTTTCTCCACACACCTGTACTTGCACACCTGTGCTCTCACACCTGGTGCCACCGGCACCCTTCTCTCCCCAAGCGCATTCGCGCTGATCCACACACTCACTACTCACACACTGCTCCACACACCTGTCCAGTTGCACACCTGTGCAATCACACCTGTTCAATTCTCACACACACAGCATCATCTCAGCTAACTACTCCCTTCTGAAACTTGCGCTTCCCAGTCGTCCCTTTAAACTATTGCGCTCCCTCGTCATTATCATCCATACTAATCTACCTGCGTCCCCACTACAGGTATCAGTCACTAACTAAACTTAACGTTACCTAAGGTCATCTTCGCTAGATCCCTACACACCATATCCTAACCCACCCGGGCTAGTTTTCACTGCCATACACCCCATAAGCTATTGCTCCTTTGCCCCCCGCTTTCTGTGAGGGATGGTGGATTTGCCATCCCACCACATCGGGGGTCTCTCACTACCAATTTTGCACATCAAATTTCAACAAATTAAAAATTTGCCAATCACTGCCCATCATCTGCCAATCACTACTGCCAATCCCTTGCCAATCATCAAATTTTGTTTTTCTCTAATTTTGGGTCCAAAACACTAACCTCATCACCCAGTCTACTCACTAATACCTCTCGGTGCGCCAATCCCTGTCCAAAGCCCGGCTTCGTAAAGCCAAGCAATGGATGCTGGTTGTTTTGTGCCAGCGGCTGGATGCGTCCGGCACTCGGTGCAGGGACGGGGGCTTACCCGGGCCGAGATCCCATGCATCACCTCGGCGTGGAGCCATCCAATGTCCCGATCTCGACCTGCCGGCACGTCTCACCAAAAAGTGGTCGCCATGACGACCCTTTCTATCGGGCTGCCAGCTCCGCCTAGTGGAGCCTGGACGCGGCCGTTCAAAGCGAGGCCCGGCACGCACCGAGGGCCTGCTTCGGCTAAAAGTCGCTCTAACCTCTAACCCGTCTAACGTCGATGCTTCACCTGGACGCTTACACCCCGCAGCCCGTTCCTTGCTCACACATCCAGCCGTTTCCCTGCTCCTCGTACCGTTCCTTACACACCTCGGTACACCCATTCCACTCACAGCCTTGGTCACACACCTGACCACCGAACACTTTGGCACACATTCGTTGGTCGCACACCTCACCAAAACACCTCTTCGCGCCCCCTCCTCAGTCACCTCCTCTGTGACAATCACAGGTGTGCTCTCATTCGCACACCCAACCACGTGCCTCACCACCAACTCCAGCGTGCATTCCCACTCACGCTCTACCATTCCAGGTGTGCATCCTTCCATCCCAGGTGTACATCCTCGCTCACCTGTCACAACTAACTCACGCTCCATGTCACTCTCACTACTTTCACCTCCATTCCTGACAGCGCACTCACCCTTCCTCTTGACAGCGCACTCTTTCCTCATGTACCTGTCCATCACACACCTTTCTCGCGCACACTCTCCCGTTACACCCTCTGTAACACTCACCACAGGTGTGCATTCTTCCTTGCCTTTGACAGCGCACTCTTTCCTCATGTACCTGTCCATCACACACCTTTCTCGCGCACACTCTCCCGTTACACCCTCTGTAACACTCACCACAGGTGTGCATTCTTCCTTGCCTTTGACAGCGCACTCTTTCCTCATGTACCTGTCCATCACACACCTTTCTCGCGCACACTCTCCCGTTACACCCTCTGTAACACTCACCACACCGCGCTTCCATGTGCTCCCTCGCACACACGCTACGACCGACTCATTCTCGCCAACACCCTCACTCCTTGGCACACACTTTTTCCTCACACACCCCAGAGTCGGACTTTCTCGCACACCTCCTCTTTCGCACACCAGACCTGTCACACACCTCACCAACGGCCTTTCACGAACACCCGGATCCAAACCAATCCCCAAGCTTCTTAAATCCCCTGGCGCATCATACGCACGACCATATTGGTCACCACTTACACCGGGTCCTCTTCCTCTTCGCTTCTCCTCCATCACCTGCGAATCCCTCATCCGGTTAATGAGCACATCATCACGATCCAAACACAGACTTTGGACCAATTCTTTTATCTCCTCTTTTATCTCTTTCTTATCCCCTCTCCGTCGCTTCTTAATTTCGCTCATCCCTTCTTCCACTTCTTCTAATTTGTGCTTCACCTCTTTTATTCCCCGGTACGTCTCCTCAAGCTCGTCCTCCAAGGCTACCTTGACCGTTTCCATGTGCGTCCTCACCTGCCGGTCCTTCGTCTCCATTACCTCTACCACCTCGTCCAACCTCGTTGTCAGTCCCTCACGTACCATCTGACATTCCCTCTTCGTCGCTATCAAGTCATCTTTTAGTTCTCTCTGTGTCGCTTTTAAACCTCCTAATACCGCAGTGTTCCTTTGAACCTGCTCCACTAACTCCGTCTGTCCCACCGTCAGCTGCTCCACCTCCTGCGTCAGGTCCTCTATGCCCCCTTGCAATTTTACAGTCCCCTTTCTCACCTCCTTCTCCATGTGCTCCTTACAGTGCCTCACCTCCTCGCGCACTCCTCCGACCTCCTCACTCACTCCTCTTCTGATCTCCTCTCCCATCACTTGCATCTCCTGCCCAGATGCCACCCTCATCTGCTCCATTTCCTCCCTGTGAGCATCCAGTTTGGTTTCTACCCCCATTCTGACCCCCTCTATCTGCTGCTCCATTTGTTTAACTTCCCTTTCCGCTTGGTCCCTCATGTCCCTCAATTTGCCTTCCATACTGTTTTCTAACCCCTCTAACCCATTTTTCACTCCCTCTATTTGATTCTCTTGAGCGGCCATTCTGTTTTCTACCCCCGTTAACCCATTCTTTACTTCTTTTATCCCGTTGTCTAACCCCTCAAATTTCTTGTCTAACTCCTTAAAATTATTGTCTAACCCCTTAAAATTATTGTCTAACTTCTCACTGGTACCCCTCGCTTCGTCCCTCATTACCCCCATTTGGCCCTCCAATCGCTCACCCAATCGCTCATTATCAGCCCTCATTTCCTCCCTCATTTTCTCGCTATTCTGGGCCATAAGGGCCTTCATTTGTATGAAAAAAAACAAGTTCCAATCCACCGGGGGCGCTGCCACGGTCGCTGGCGCGGTGATCAGCGAGGCGCCATTTTGCGCGCCCGCTTCTTCGTGCGTGACGGCGCTATTTTGCGAACCTGCCGCCCTCACTGCTTCGCTCTCCTCCTGTCCCTCATTTTGGTCCTGGATCGACCCTACCTCACTCTCCCCTACCGGACCCCAGCCGTCTTGATCCGCCATAGCGCGACTTGCAAAATTCGAGTTTCGTAAAACAAAACAAATTTCGGCCGCTCCAAATTTTGACCAAATTTTTTTTTTTCCTCTATTCGTTTTTTTTTTTTTCCAAAATTTGGTCGGGCCTCGAATCTCACTCCCGACACCAATTGTTACAGATACGACTTTGATGGTATGGTGGGCCGAGCGGGATGGCCGCCGTATCCGTACAAGTTACCCGATTGTACTCGAACGTCGACGAAGCCGCGCTATGCTGGCTCAATAGGAAAGAGAAGACACCCGGCTGGGTTATAATGACACAATACGACACCAGGGGTTCAGTTCTCAAGTATATTCGTACGGAAAAAGGTTAGATTACAGGGGCTAGAGGTATATTACAGGAAGACAGGCACTTAGACACACTCTTATATTATCCCTAGACAGACCACAGATAAACGGGACAACGCTGACTCACACGGGATTTGATGGCAAGGAAAGCGGCAGTCGATGGCTCAGGTGCACCTGGCTCAGGGACAGAATCACGTACGGTGGTGTCCAGCAGATGCGGGGAGGTCGCTCAGCGCTCGTGGGTCGCGACTTTGGTGGAGATGCCGGGGAGGTCGCTCAGCGCTCGGGAGGGTGGCGTCTTGTCCTTCCAAGCTCGGGGCGCATCTTCCCTCACGTCCGGCGCGGGGCCGCGTATATCTCCGGCGGGGAGTGACACGCCCTCGGCTCGTTAGCGCCGCCCCAGATGGCATCGGCCCATGGCTTCTCATTGGGTGCGGGGGTTACCGGCTCCGCCCTTGACGAGGGGCCGACAGGGAGCCCCTTCGTGGTAACCCCGTGGAGCGCGTGGTCAATGGTGGCTAACCGAGCCGGAAGGAGGACGCCCACTCCCCATGCCGTCACCGCGCCGCCCCCCTCTTTTGTTGTTGTTGTTGTAGTTGGCGCTTCTTCATGGGGAAGAGATGCGGAGAGGTATGGGGAGGTCCTAAACTTCCTAACAGGTGCTATATAATCACATTCTGGTGCAACGAAGAGTCATAATTAATGGAAACAAGTCCTTAACTGACATAGATTAAGAATAACTAGCAAGATGTCCTATAATTGTCTACGTGTGGTGCGGGGGACCTGGGCACGACATTTAATGGGGGGATGAAGGGGAAGATCGGCTCTAATGGGTGTTGTTTACAGACAATGGGACTAGGGAATGGGGTAAGGGAGAGTTGGGGAGTATCGGAGAAAATAGGGGAATATTTACAAGCGGATATGGAGGCCAAATTCCATATTCGCAACAATATATATATATGTATATATATATATATATATATGTATATATATATATATATGTATATATATATATATATATGTATATATATATATATATATATATATATATATATATATGTATGTATATATATATATATGTATGTATGTATATATATATATATATATATATATATATATATATATATATATATATATATATATATATATATATATATATATAACACACAGAAAAGCAAAGCGATTTCGTCCAGGTAAAATGAGGTTTGACTTCAAACAAATTGCAACAGAATTATGAAATAAAGAGTATGAACACACATAACTCTATGGATCTTCAGTTTGTTTTTACTAGGACGTGCCCGTACGTGGGTGCCCGTTCCTTGGTGCGGCCCAGCATCTAGTCGAGACCCAGTCACCCAGGCCGATCACCCATTCCGACCCCAAATTCCTCATCGACGATAACTAAACAATATATTATATGAATCGCACCGTACATACCTCCTTCTAGATCTTGTTCTTGTCTTGATATACTCACTCAGGCTCACTCTATCACGACTGAGTCCTCCCAGCTCCTCCAAATGGCGCCCGCTACGCCTCGAATTACTATCCGTAACGGCGCACGCGCTCTCACATCGGCCACGCCTACGCAACAACGTGTTCTGTGATTGGCTGGCGTACCCCGCTACCTGTTCTGTGATTAGTTTGGTAAATAAATCGCCATAGCTCGGTAACTACTTCTCCGATTAATATGAAACCTTGAAAAGGCACATCCTCAGGTCCCCAGCAATATACCTGGCAAGTTTCAAGTATATCGGACCCGTGGTTGTCGAGAAACAGCGGTCACAGACACACACACATACACACACACATACACACAGAGATTACTGGAATTATAGATAGATGTGGATTGTTATTGTATACTAACTATATGGTTCTCAAGGCATTAATTACATTATTAGCCCCCATTGGATATTATTAAACAGATATTCCCGATTTAACGGTTGGCCATGGATGGGAGTTGAGGGATGGCAAGCTCGAGCCACGATGGTACGGAGGAAATGTTCTGCCACAACAGCTCATCGATATCATCGACGAACCACTAGATTCTGAAGATGTCGATTCAGACGAGTCGGACGCAGAACTGCCAGATATCCCGTATCATTTTGGTGGAGACAGCACTGAGAATGATCAAGATTGACAATTTTCACCAGTGAATGAACTCTGTGCCCCTTCATTATATTACGTACACGAGCAACGGTACCTGCCCTACGGGGCGGGGCTTCAATTGGGAGGCCCAAATAAAAAGGCAAAATATCGGAAATTGAAGGGTTTTTTTTATTTTAAACGATTTATATAAACATCCGTTAAATCATATCACACGCAAATCATCAGAATCTAAACAGTACTAAACACGTTTAAACATCTAAACAGTACACTAAACACGTCTAAACATCAGAATCTAAACATTTCAATAAAAGCCACATCACTGTTCATATCGAACTGGAAAAATTGGAAAATTGGAAAAACAATATAGTGTGGGAGCTGTGCTCGCACTATAAAGCCAGACAAAATGGACGACACAGGAACGAAGTTTCACCGAGCTATTTATTTAGCTCAAAACCAAGGAACTCAAAAGCACACTGAATCTGCCCCTCGAACGGGTGGCAATTTATATCGCAAACTGAACACACAAAAGCCACGCCTCTCAGGCGGGGCGTGGTATGCAAAATCGGTAAGTCACGTGTTCGCCCGAGAAGGGCAAGTCTGGACACGCCCGGGCGAGTCCGGACATGTGACCGCTCGCCGGTTGCGTCATCGGCCGGTGCACGGTAATTGTGTCATGCTTCCGGTAACTGTTACATGCGCCCCCCCCAGAATTAACCTGCACCGGGAGAGTCAGTTTGAGGGGGGTCCTGATGACCCGGCCGAAACGACCCCTGGCGATTCGTGTGGGGGTGGTAGGCGGCGTGGCGGTGGATGGTCGGGCGTGGGGCTTGGTTGACGGGGGACGGCCCCGTCGTGGAGGAAGGGCCAACCGTGGAGGTTGGTCGAGGTCCAAATGGGCCGGCTTGAGGCAGTCCACGGAGATGCGGTCCGGCTTGCCGCCGATGTCGACGATGAATGACTTGTCGTCCCTCTGCAGGACCCGGAAAGGTCCATCGTACAGCGGCTGGAGCGGTCCCCGGTGTGCGGCGTGCCGGATAAAAACGTACTCCGCAGTGCGAAGTGCTGGGGGGACGTGGGGTTGGGGGCAGCCGTGGTGGGACGTGGGCACAGGGGCAAATCTCCTGGCGGCCTCCTGGAGGTCCGAGCATTGGCAAGCCGCGGATCAGGGGCCGGTGGCATCAGGGATGAATTCGCCCGGCACGCGCAGTGGCTGGCCGTAGACCAGCTCGGCGGTGGAAGCCTGGAGGTCCTCTTTAGGGGCCGTTCGGAGGCCCAATAGGACCCACGGGAGCCTGTCGGCCCAACCGTCGTCCTGGAGACTGGCTCTGAGAGCGGCCTTCATCGAGCGGTGGAACCGCTCGCACAAGCCATTGGCTTGGGGGTCGTAGGCCGTGGTGCGGTGAAGCTTGACCCCCAAGGCCTGGGCGACCGCGTCCCAAAGCTTGGAGGTGAATTGCGGGCCTCTGTCGGAGGAGATGTCCAAGGGCGTGCCGAAACGGGCAATCCAAGTGCCAATGAAGGCCTGCACCATGTCGACGGATGTTGTTGATGCCAGCGGGACGGCCTCTGGCCACCTGGTGGTCCTGTCCACCATCGTGAGGAGGTGGGTGAAACCCCGCGAGGAGGGAAGGGGTCCCACCAGGTCCACATTGACGTGGTCGAAGCGCCGTGCGGGCACGTCGAATGGTGCCAACGGGGCCTGGGTGTGCCGGTGGACCTTCGCGTGCTGGCAGGCGACACAGGCATTGGCCCAGTCGCGGACGTCCTTGTGGAGCCCGTGCCAGACGAACCTTGCTGCCACGAGCTTCTGTGATGCCTTCCGGCCCGGGTGGGAAAGGCCGTGAAGGGTGCCAAAAATGCGCCGCTGCCATCCGGTGGGCACGATGGGGCGAGGTTGGCCCAGGGAAACGTCACACAGGAGAACTGTGCCTGTGTCCTTGAAGGGGACGTCGACTAACCGCAGGCCTGTGTCCGCTGTCCGGAGGGCTTGCACCGTGGGGTCGGCGGTCTGGTCAGCCGCCATGCGGGCGAAGTCCACACCCAGGTGGACGGCGTTCGCGCCGGACCGGGAGAGGCAATCGGCCACAGCGTTGTCCTTGCCCGCAACGTGCCGGATGTCCGTCGTAAATTCGGACACGGCGGAGAGGTGGCGCTGCTGGCGGGCCAACCACGGCTCCATAACCTTGGCCATGGCGAAGACCAGGGGTTTGTGGTCCACAAACGCCGTGAACGGGCGGCCCTCCAAAAGATGGCGGAAGTGGCGAACGGTCAGGTAAAGACCGAGGAGCTCGCGGTCGAAAGCGCTATACTTGCGCTCGTTAGGGCGAAGCTGCCGGCTGAAGAAGGCCAGTGGTTGCCAAGCCCCGTTCACCCACTGTTCATGCACGGCGCCCACCGCGTAGTCGGAAGCGTCCGTGGTGAGGGCGATGGGTGCGTCGAGCGCCGGGTGTGCCAGCATGGTCGCGTTGGCGAGGGCCAGCTTAGCGCCCGTGAACGCCACGTCCATCTCTGTGGTCCAGGCGACGTCGTGCTTGGCCGGCTTGCCCCGGAGGGCTTCGTACAGGGGGCGCATGAGTTGGGCGGCGCGAGGCACGAACCGGTGGTAAAAATTTACCATCCCCAAAAATTCCTGTAGGGCCTTGATGGAGCGGGGGCGCGGGAAACTTGTGACTGCCTCCACCTTGGTAGGCAGCGGGATGGCCCCGCGCTTCGTGATGCGGTGCCCCAGGAAGTCGACGGCCGTTATGCCAAACTGGCATTTCGCCGGGTTGATGATGAGGCCGTGCTGGCCGAGGCGCTCGAAAAGCGTGCGCAGGTGGACGAGGTGCTCCGCCCGGGAAGTGCTGGCGATGAGAATGTCATCCAGGTAGACGAACAGAAAGGTGAGATCGCGCAGCACACTGTCCATCAGCCGCTGGAAGGCCTGGGCCACGTTCTTAAGGCCGAATGGCATTCGGAGGAACTCGAAGAGGCCAAAAGGTGTAATTACAGCCGTCTTCGGAACGTCGGCCGGCCGGACAGGTACCTGGTGGTAGCCCCGAATAAGGTCGACCTTGGAGAAGATCACCCGCCCTGCCAAACGGGCGGAAAAGTCCTGTATGTGTGGTATCGGGTACCGGTCGGGGGTGGTGGCGTCGTTGTGGCGGCGGTAATCGCCGCATGGTCGCCATCCGCCACCCGGTTTGGGCACGATGTGCATGGGCGAGGCCCACGTGCTATTCGGGCGCCGCACAATGCCCAATCGCTCCAGCGCGTCGAATTCCGCCTTCGCCACGGCGAGTTTGACCGGGTCGAGGCGGCGAGCCCTGGCATAGACCGGTGGACCTGTGGTCGGGATGTGGTGTTCGACGCCATGCTTGACGGTGACGGCCGAAAACGTCGGCTGCATGAGGGCGGGAAACTCGGCAAGCAGGCGGGTGAAATCGTCCGCGGCCGGGAGCACGCAGGCTAGCTTGGTCGGAGCAGAGCCGCTCAATGAGCAAGCAAGTGAGCTGAAGGTCTCTGCGTTGATGAGCCGACGCCGTTTGACTTCAACCAAAAGCCCATGCACACAAAGAAAATCTGCACCCAGCAAGGCCCTTGGCACGTTCGCCGTGATGAAGTCCCACCTGAAGCGCTGGCCCCCGAAGCAGAATGCGACGCTGCACGAACCGAAGGTGCGGATGGAGGAGCCGTTTGCGGCGTCCAAGGCGGGGCCGCATAGCGCGGCCTGTTTGTCCTCCACCGAGGCGGGTATCACGCTCAGCTGAGCGCCGGTGTCACACAAAAACCGCCGCCCGGACTCTGTGTCCGTGATAAACAGAAGGCTGCCTGAATGGCCGACGCTCATGGCAGGCAGCGAGCGCCGGCCTGGTCGTTTCCCGACCCGCCGAAAGTGCACGGTGGGCGGCACGTTCTGGCCTTCTGCCCGAACCTGGCGTGGTAATAGCACATGGTCCGCTCTGGTGGAGGCTCCGGCGGTCGCGTCGGGTTCAGTCGACGGGGCGTCGCGGCGGCCGCAGCCATCAGTGGCGCGGACTCGGCCGGTGGAGGCGCCGGTCATGGCGTGGGCGTTGCCTCGGTCGGCCCAGGGTTCCAGGCGGCCGCTCCGACGTGTCGCCTGGCCGAGAAAAATTTATCGGCCTCCTTGGCCAGGGCGCGAGGGTCCGTGATGGGCGAATTAGCCAAAGCTAACCGTACCTGCCCGGGTAGCCACTGGAGGAATAGCTCGCGGAAGAGGGAGTCCGGGCTGTGGTCACCGAGAAGAGCAAGCATGTGGTCCATGCTTTCGGATGGACGGGCCTCACCCAGCTCCGGGAGGTGTAGTAGTTGTCGTGCGCGTTCGGTCTCCGTGAGTCCAAACGCACCGAGGAGTAGGCCTTTGAGCGCGCCGTATTTGTCGGCGTTCGGCAGGTGCTGGAGGAAGCTCAGAACCCGGGCAGCGGAGGAGGCGGTGAGCGCAGAAACCACATGGTGGTAGCGCGTCGTGTCCTCCGTGATGTTCCACAGGGCGAATTGAGAATCCGCTTGAGCAAACCAAACGGCCGCGTGAGATTCCCAAAAGCCCGGGAGCTTCAAAGCTACAGCTGACTCCATCGCCGTGTTCATAGAAAGGGGACACCAATTGTGGGAGCTGTGCTCGCACTATAAAGCCAGACAAAATGGACGACACAGGAACGAAGTTTCACAGAGCTATTTATTTAGCTCAAAACCAAAGAACTCAAAAGCACACTGAATCTGCCCTTGAACGGGCGGCAATTTATATCGCAAACTGAACACACAAAAGCCACGCCTCTCAGGTGGGGCGTGGTATGCAAAATCGGTAAGTCACGTGTTCGCCCGAGAAGGGCAAGTCTGGACACGCCCGGGCGAGTCCGGACACGTGACCACTCGCCGGTTGCGTCATCGGCCGGTGCACGGTAATTGTGTCATGCTTCCGGTAACCGCTACAATAGCCTATTTTATTCCAGGGGGTCCCAGGATTACCCACCAAAAATTTGTTGCGATCGGTTCAGCTGTTCTTGCGGTACCTGGGAACAGACAGACAGACAGACAGACATTTGGTGAATTATAGTAAGATTCATTTTCTTGGCAACCGTTGGTCCGATTAACAAAAACAATTTCAACATCGGAGTGCCTCGCCTGCAGATTTCTTTCTTCATAATTATGACGTCATGGGCCACGTGGTATGGACGCCATTTTGGCCAAACGTTTCACCTTCATATCTCCGAAACCACTAAATGGAAAGAAATTGAAACATGGCACATTGTCAAGTACTCCACATAGGGAATAAGTGGTGTTAATGACGTCATTCATTCCTTAATTATGACGTGATAATTTGATGCTAAGTCCAATCAGTTTAAAAGTTATTGAGTGCGATTTACGCAACAATTATATTAGAGAATGTAAATTTATGATGTAATTGGCCACGTGGTCTGGTGGCCATATTGAATCTAAGCAAAAGTCTTTGAAAATCTTCTTCTCTGAAACCGCTACCATTGCGAAACTTTAACCAATTGATCAATTACCCATTGGAAATATGGTTTGATAAAGATGACGTCATCACTCATCAGTCATGCGGTCTCACAGCCATATTGGATGAAAGGAAAAAATCCGAAGAGTTGGCTCGCACCAAGTCCAACTCAAGGTTGTGTGGGGTAAGTATTCCATGTCTTTTCCTTAAGTTATGCTTTTTAATCTGTTTTCCACATTTTATTTGTTGTCTTGTTTCTGGTTTCCTTCAAGTTTCCTTTTCAATCCCTGTTTAATTTTTTCTCTTTCTGGATTGTCCATCTCGGATGAATGCCCGATTCCGTCAGACAAGGACAGACATCGTGACTCGGCCCAAAATAAAAGTTATTAGAAACAATAATGAAAGTCAAGCTATAAGATCTTGGCGATGGCACACGGAATGCAAACTTGTAAAACAACAGAATCGGAACATAATTAGGTGAAGAAGAAGAAGAAGAAGACCAAGAAGAGGAAGAGGAAGATGGAGAGGAGAAAGAAGCAGAAGACGTCAGAGTGTGAGAGGTTTGTGTGGAAGAGAAAAGGGAGATTAATCTTCTCTACCTCGTCCTCCCTCTCCCCCATCACCCCTCAATTCATTTCAAAGCTATTATTCGAAGAAGAAAGGGAATAATTTCAGTGGTATCGATGATAAAATCAAAGTGTAAAGAAAGGAAGTTATAATAGGCAAAATGATTTTTTTTTTTCTCTTTTTGAGAAGAGTTGGGCAATCATAACGAGTTAGGCGTATACGAGAAAAGCCTCAGAGGTGGAATGCTTGAAAAAAAAAGGTTATGTGCCACACCTGAGGTCTGAGGCCTTGACAGGCAATTAAAGGGTCAGAGAAGGGATGTGAGAATAAAAATAGATTGTGTGCTACACCTGAAGCCTTGACAAACAAGTACAAATGTGACAACAGAGTGAAATAGGAACGGATAAGGTGGGGAAAGGAAACAAATATGAACGAGAACACAGGAACAAAACACCAGATAGACAGGACAGATCTGATACAAAATCTTATCCAAGTAGGGAAACCCCATGTCTCGTACTGATCCTTGTGTGACTGCTGGTGTTGAAGTTCATGTTACAGGTAGCTGAATCGTGGCTTACCTAGTCCAGGTCTGACAAAAGTGATTCAGAAGTTCAGAAACTGATCACATGCAGCAGTGTTTATTTTGTCCCTGTCATTAAACACCTTGACGCTTGTTATCTACTCGGGGATTTGGTCACAGGATGTGCACGTGACAGCTACAGGTAATATAGAGGAGTTCAGTGAACAAAGATGGAGTAGAGTGGTGAGAAACATCTCTGTTTAATCTCGCAATCATTGTGATTCCCGATTCATCTCTGTTCCACATTCGCAGAAAGGTCTCGGTTAAAATCATGAAATAACTTACTGAAACCCCTGAAGAGTCTGAATCAAAGCAACCATAACTAGAACGCCACTCAGTGGAGCGCATACTCCCGCCGTGGGTGGCCGGTGCTGAGCCCCATCTTCCAATGGTAAAACAATCCTTCAAAAAATTCCTGGATCCGGAATAATATCCTGCGCTTCACCAAAAACTAATCGATTCTTCCTTATCCCAAGGGCAGTCATCCCACCAACTTTCATCCAAATCCGTTCAGAACGTTTCCAGATATCTTGTTCACAAACACATAGTACTTGGTGTTGTGTCATTGTAGTGCAAAATTTTCTACACGAGTGGAACCAATGTTTTTTGGAATCCTTATACCCTAGGCAACAACACCTGAGTTGGTTCAATTTTTTTTCAATGGCGTCTTTGGCGGCCATTTTGACTTTCAAAATGGCCGTCATTTTTTGCAATTTTGTATGTATCTTTTCACATAAAACTCTTTGATTAACCATTTTTTCTGGCATTTTTGTCATTCCCTGTACAGAAAATACACCAGAACACTTATATCCAGTTAATAGACAGACGTTTTTTGAGAAATATCAGTCATCTTAAAATTCAAAATGGCCGCCATTTGAACCAATTTTGCCATTATTTTCATTTTGAAAGATGTATCTTTTCACATAAAACACTTTGACCATTTTTTCTGGCATTTGTGTCATTCTTTGTACAGAAAAGCTACTAGAACACTAATATCTAGTTAACAAAAACTCTTTCGTGCAATATCAGCCATCTTGAAATTCAAAATGGCCACCATTTGAATTATTTGCTATGCTTCATTTGCACAAAGGCAAGCAAAAGCATATTATAAGTAAATTTTATTATTTATTTATTATTATTTGTCTTGTCAAGCTATGCCAAAGTGTGTTAATGTTAATACCAAACAAAACTGCAACCCAAAGGAAGGTATCATTAGTCATCTTGAATTTCAAAATGGTTGCCAATTATTAAAGTTACTACTACTATTCAAATATAAGGTAACATTGAGTAATGTTCCTGGTATTGGGCTAGCGGCTAGGGTGCCGGGGTGCCGGCTTAGGATCCTAGAATCCTGGGTTCGAATCCCGGTCGATCGCTGAATTAACACCAGGGGGGTTGGCTCAGCCTGTTTCATACCTTCCGAGGTCGGCAAATTGAGTACCAGTTCACTGGTAAATCCCTGTTTGTTGTAAAAAGGCGACAAAAAGGGTTGGCGGCAGGAAGGGCATCCGGCCGTAAAATCATTGCTTCAAAAAGGGGACAAAAAAACAACAACAACCACGGTCCCCGAAAAAGGCCAACCCCCGCTTGCGGGGAAAAATGGCCTCTAAAGGTGTTTTTTTTTTGTTGTTTTTTTTAATTGAATAATGTTCCTGGTATAATAATCTCTTTAGACAATAGTGCAATACATTTTGACAATGGTCAAACATTCAAAGGTCCATAATTTTGTAAATATCAGTTTTGTTTTCTTCATTGTGATATCTATGCCGAGTTGTCATCATCAGGGTTTTCAAGTTCCTCAGTTTGTTGCACAGCCGTGTTGGCACATTCTTCATCTGCTCCACATGCACATGACTCTGTGCATGTCAGATTGTGTCGCCTGCAGGAACATCTTCTGGAGCATTTGCTTATTCCACATCCACACCTAACAAGCTCGACCACAGATTCGGGAGCTATTGCAATTTCTGAGAGGATAGGTATTGGAATGTTATCTGCATCACATGACCAGCCTAGCTTAAACGGGTCTGGAATATTTGGATTTTCCACAAGGTCTTGGTTCCAAATATATGCTCGCATGTGCGCCCTGAGGATGTGTTGATACCACACACCAGAAGTTGGAGGTATTTTGTCTATCCCCCGGGTTGGCTCGTGAAGCGTTTCCACCTCGGCTTCCCGGCTGTGTTGGCCTGTAAGTCCCTTTTTGTGCTCAAGAGCCTGCAGAGAAACCTCTCACATCCTAAAGCAACATTTGCAGATGGCATTTCTTCAGCACCAAGTTGACTCAATGCCGTGAGTTCTTCTGGTGCTGCTTTACTAAAGGCCTTGAAGGCAGTCTTTTTGCCTATACCTCTAATATGACCACATGTGTCACATCCTGTTATACAGTGAAATCCAGTTTGTGCTGCAGCTTTTGATGTACCAAGACGGTCATATATTGGTTTCAGTGACACCTTTAGTCTTTTGTCACCTGTTCCCATAAGCATGGTTGTCTGAGGACCAAGAACTGTGAGTCTCTGTAGAGCAAGTACCATAACATCTGTGTCTTGGGTCATGATATGCAGTCCTGGAGGCATGTAAACGCCATTGAATTCATTCATATTCTCTTGGACTGTGGTGGCAATCTTTGAAGTGATCTCCTTTACACGTTGATATGAAACACCAACGCCACTCTGGTACAACATGGCTATGTCTCTGCGACTGCGGTGTGCATGATGGCTATGGAGTGAAAGTCCGACCCCTAATGGCGTTTCAGTTGTGAACCTGAAGGTTGAATTTGAGGACTTTGGCTGATATTGCACCTGCCGATCAGATTTGAACTCCTGGATGATGTGCTGTCCAATAAGTGCACATGTTCCATTTATCTTTTCATTGCGTGATTGTGTTTTGGTGGTGGATGCTCCCTGGATGATCCATCTTATCATACAGAACAGTTGTTCCGGTATTCCAACTTCAATACTGTCCTTTAGCGACCCCTCAAATTTCCAAGGATTTTGCCCCGCCTGTGTTATTGCATTTCTTATAATCTTTCCACTTTGAAAGAGAATTTTGAACTTTGCTTGCATATCCTTTTGTTCAGCAGAAGCTGCCCGAATAGCTGCAGCACCAGCATCACTGGAATGAACTGTTGATAGTTTTCCAGATATGCCTGTGATTTCGACATTATCCAGGTTGTTCTTCAGTTTCTGGTTTAAGTATAGCCTCTTGTTGGGATCAAAACCAGGAACGTTGTGGTTCTGGAAGATATCTTTATACAGAAGGTGCACATCAGGCATGGGGATGAACTCTCCTTCATCAATCCTTTGCTGTATGATGCTTGTAAACTCTACTTCAGCTGCTATGGATTTCAGGTTCTCTTCCTGTTTGGCTTCAAAGGACAACTCACCAGCCTTACGATGTGGACGTTGAACATATTTTTCCCAGTTACGAGTGTAACAAAGGTGATGGTACACAATATCTCTAGCAAGTAAATCACCAGAAGTTATCACATCACCTAGGTTTACCTGCCAAGTCTTGTTTCCACTCTTATTGACAATATCTGTGGAATGCGAGCCTCTACTATAACTAGCACAAGGATGGAGAACCTCATTAGTATCTTTCTGGCAAAAGAAACATTTATCTCTGAAGAATGAGTCACTTTTGCTTTGAGATCTTGTAACTGTTGACACAGTTGTTGCTGAAGTTGACGGTGCTGCTCGGTTTTGAGGATTCGACGGTTGTTCCCCTCTTGCGGTTCGTCAGATTTGAAATATTCTTTGATTCCCAAGATTTACTAAAGTTCACTTCATCACGTTTGATATGGGCACGATTTGTCACTGCCTTGTAACATTGCTTGTGCCATGTAGCCTTTTTTTCTTTAAGTACTACTGAAGAAACATCACATAGTCTCTTACTAGCTGACGCAAAGCTTAAGTTGCCAAGTTGCACTCTTTTGTGTAAGCTGCTAAGAAATGTTTCATATGAAGCACATTTGAAATTGGCATGAGCAACGTCAACCAAAGGTTCAGGAGTTCTCTCTTGGCAGAATACACGAAGTTCGTAACTTGTGCATTGCTTCTTAGAAGGCGGCTCTTCAAACGATGACATTATGCGGCGGTGAAGCTGAAATCCAACTTGTCTATGAATACCTGTAAGATAAAAAAGAATAAAGCAAATGTTCATATTTCTTTCATTATTGTAATTATAGTTATCTATGTGTAGTTTAAGACTGTAGAAATTAGAATACATACAAAATTGCAAAAAACGGCGGCCATTTTTGAGTTCAAAATGGCCGCCGAAGACGCCATTGAAAAAAATGGAACCAACTCAGGTCTTGTTGCCAAGGGTATATAGATGCAAAAAAACATTGGTTCCACTCGTGTAGCAAATTTTGCACTCACATATAATAATTCTACATAACACCGTGTACTAACACAAACACACACACACACGGACACTCCCTGGCGGGAGTAAAAAGCAGAAATAAACTTTACCTTTCCTAACACCACCCTGAAACTGATCAAATCTGAGTGGTTCAAATTGAGCAAATCTACAAGTTATGTTATGAAACGCCCCAGGTGAATATTACCTGAACTCGGCCTATTTGGGAAACAAGATGATCCGGCACATCTCGTTACTCCCGCCAGAGAGTAATGCATTCACTCGTGTCCGTGTGTGTGTGTGTGTGTGTGTGTGTGTGTGTGTGTGTGTGTGTGTGTGTGTGTGTGTTCGTGTGTGTAAGGTATCTCGACAAACTACGATCAATTGTCGTACACGTTTATTCACTCTGCCGATACAGGCCCGATTCACCTCAGCGCCATCGAGCTGGGGCGTAGGGATACAATGCGGTCACGGTGTAGGGATACAACGGTGAATATTTGCAGCTTCATACATGAGATCCTCCCCTTTAAGTCCAAAATTACCAAGAGCAATACGTGCTAGATTTCAAGAATTGACATTTCAAAAGCAACATTTCCAAAACATGTGAAAATATGTGTGCAAACAATTATGAGAATAATGAAAAAAACGTGAAAATAGAACATGTGTCACCGTGAAAATAGAACATGTGTCAACGTGAAAATAGAACATGTGTCACCGTGAAAATAGAACATGTGTCACTGTGAAAAAAAACATCTTCAAAGATTCAACCGGTCGGGTGCTTTTCTCTCACGCATTGAGCGTCGCGGTGTACCAGTGGATACAGAGTCCGAGGTGATTCCTTTGGGTCGCGGTGTACCAGTGGATACAGAGTCCGAGGTGATTCCTTTGGGTCGCGGTGTACCAGTGGATACAGAGTCCGAGGTGATTCCTTTGGGTTGCGGTGTACCAGTGGATACAGAGTGATTCCTTTGGGTCACGGTGTACCAGTGGATACAGAGTCCAAGGTGATTCCTTTGGGTCGCGGTGTACCAGTGGATACAGAGTCCGAGGTGATTCCATTGGGTCGCGGTGTACCAGTGGATACAGAGTCCGAGGTGATTCCGTTGGGTCGCGGTGTACCAGTGGATACAGAGTCCGAGGTGATTCCTTTGGTCTCCACGAAGGGTGTGGCATTCGCAGAGGTTTTCGGGGCATCCGAGCCGGCTGGAGCGGCCACGACGATCTCCGGCAGTGGCGGGTCGAACTGTTGTCCTGACTGTGACGATGCTGCAGGCTCTATCGACTCACAGTGACGGTAGGTTATGTGGTCCTGATGTCGACGAATTTCGTGGCCGTCCTGCAGGCGAATCACGCAGGACAGTGGACCTGGCTCCTCGATGATGTCCCCCGGTAGCCACGTCGCACCTGCACCAAAATTATGGGCAAACACTGGATCTCCAATGTTGATACATCGACTGTTGGACGTCTTATCGTGCAACAACTTTTGATTAAGCTGGCTCTGATAAACGTTTGATGATATGTCTGGTTTGAGATTGTCAAGTGTCGATCTCAGGTGTCGTTTCATCAATAACTCAGACGGAGCTGCACCGGTTGTTGATCGTGGCGTGATGAGGTATTTGAACAGGAGACGAGACAGCTTTGTTTCCAGGGTTCCCTCCTGAAGTTTCTGCAATCCGGATTTGATGATTCCCACGGGTCGTTCGGCCAAGCCATTTGAAGCCTGGTGATGTGGGCTGACAAACTTATGTTTGATGCCGTTCCGACGTGTGAACTCGGCAAACTCGGAACTGGAAAAACACGAACCGTTATCACTCACGATCATCCTGGGCAGACCATGAGTGGCGAAACAGCGTCTGAGTCTTTCGATGACAATGGCTGACGTAGTACCACGCGTCACATAGGCATCAATCCATTTTGTGTGCTCGTCCGTAATTATTAGAATCATGCTGCCGTTAATAGGCCTGGCATAATCAAGATGTAGGCGATGCCAGGGTTCGCTGGGCCATTCCCAGGGATGCAGTGGCGCTTTCGCAGGTGTATTCCGGGTGCTGTGGCAGGGGTAACAATGTTGAACATAATGCTCGATATCAGCATCAAGATTCGGCCACCACACATCGTTTCTAGTGAGTGACTTCATCTTCACAATCCCGGGGTGACAGTCATGGATTTCATCTATGACCTTGGAACGCAGATTTTTCGGGATCACGACACGACATCCCCAGAGTAGGCAACCATTTTCCACGCTGAGTTCGTTTTTACGTGCTTTAAAAGCCGCAAAATCTGGGTCACCCTCAGGTAGAAAATGCCATCCAAGCTGTACAGCCTGGACAGTTCTGGACAGAACGGGGTCTCATCGAGTATGAGTGCGGATCTAACCAGAATCGACAGCACAATCTTCCAGATGATCCATCAGTGCGATAATGGATCCTGGTGTAGGCGAATCATCAACAGATTCTGGAAGGGGTAACCGACTCATGGCATCTGCATTTGTGATAGACGAACCGGGCTTATAACATATGGTGTAGTCATAAGCAGCGAGAAACAGGGACTAGCGGATGATCCTGGGCGGTAGTGTGTCAGATGTCGCCTTAGTTGGCCCAAACAGACTGATCAGCGGCTTGTGATCAGTGTGAATCGTGAAATGATGTCCAAGAAGGTACTGGCGAAATTTGCTGATGCCGAAAACGATTCCCAATCCTTCCTTGTCAAGATGGGAATAGTTCTTCTTTGCCGGGGACAACGTTCTGGATGCAAATGCAATTGGTCTTTCCGTACCATCAGGCATCACGTGTGATAATACACTCCCCACTCCATACCGACAGGCATCGCATGTCAGCACAAGATCCTTCTCTGGATCAAAATGAACGAGAACATTGGACGATTTGAGCAGATCCTTAGAGGTCTGGAATGCTGATTGTTCAGTGGATCCCCAACTCCAGGAGACTCCTTTCCTCAAAAGCCGATAAAGGGGGCCCAAAACGTCGGTCACATTCGGGATGTATCGACCATAGAACTGAAGCAAACCGAGGTATGACTTCAATTCGGTCACGTCTCGTGGAGCAGGAGCATCCTTGATAGCTCGGACTTTCTCATCTGTCGGGTGTAGACCCTCGGCATCAATCGTATGACCCAGGTACGTGACTGATGTCACCATAAACTTGCACTTGTCTCGATGCAAACGTAGGCCGGAGTCCGAAATTTTCTTCAGAACTCTATCCAGGTTTTGTAGATGTTCCGCATCCGTACGACCAGTAACCAGAATATCATCCTGGTAACAAACGACGTTGCGTTCGGCGGCAAACAAACTGTCCATGACACGCTGATAAATTCCAGGTGCAGATTTCACTCCAAAACTAAGTCGGTGGTACCTGTACAACCCACGATGCGTGTTGATGGTAAGATACTGTTTCAAATTCTCGTCCAAGCGGAGCTGTAGATAGGCGGATTTGAGATAGAGTTTCGTAAAAGTCTTGCCTCCCGTGAGACGAGCATAGAGGTCTTCGATCCTCGGGATTGGATATTTATCCAATGAAGAACACTTGTTCACGGTCATTTTATAATCTCCACATATGCGGATGGACTGGTCCGATTTTATGACCGGAACGATGGGCGCCGCCCATTCGGCATACTGGATTTGCTCGATGATCCCCAGATTTTCAAGATGAACCAGTTCCTTGTCAATCCGCTCCCGCAGGGCGAAAGGGACTGGGCGAGCTCTGCAAAATATCGGATTGGCATCCCGGTCAACCCTGAGTTTAGCCGTATGTCCTTTCAAGGTTCCAAGCTCATCCTTGAAGACATCCGGGTACGTATCTAGCACATTTTTGAGTGTGTATGCTGCGGCAGGAGAAACGTTGGCTGCCCGGAGTTGATGAATGCTTTTCCACTTCAGTCGAATTATGCTCAACCAGTTCCTGCCGAGTAAGGAAGGGCCCTTTCCAGGAATGACGATCAGGGGTAGGTGAAACTCACGGTTATCGTAGCCCACCGTGACGTCACATGTACCGCAGGGAACAATCTTCTCACCTGTATAGGTGGAGAGTCCATAGGTAGGAGGTTTCAGATGGGGTCGGTCAGCATCACTCCACTGGTTTGTGAAAACAGCATGGCTGATTAGCGAGACGGCCGCACCAGTGTCGACCTCCATTTGCAATGGTCGATTGTTGACGACAACAGTGGCAAGAAGAGGGTCCCGCCTATGGTGAGAATCAATATGAAGCAGGTCATACGATTCTGAGTTGTCGGAAACAGAGCTCACCTGGTCAAGCTCAGGTTCCTCTGAACCGATAAACTGATGAATCTTGTCAGCAGCTTTTCCTTTTCCCGATTTGCGAGTGATGCAAGCTGGAGCAATATGGCCAGTTTTCGAACAGAAATGGCAGGTTGCATCTTTGAACCGACTCGTCTCCGGAGGGTGCTTTCCGTTGCACCGAAAACATTTGTTGTGGGTTTGAGACTGCACCGGCTTCTGACGAGGAGCCTTGTTCCAACGTTTTGGCTGAACATGATCCAACCGATTCACAGCAGGGCTGGTACCAGACGAGCGAGTGGCACCGATGCTTGTAGCGTTGCGTTCAGCACTTTCCATGGAAATGGCGGTGTCTCTGGCATTTTGGAACGTCAGTCTTCTCTCAGCAAGCAGGCGTCTACGAGTGCGGTCATCGGACATGCCAACCACCAGCAAATCACGAAGCATATCATCGATCGTGTCCCCAAACTCACACAGATGTGACAGTTTTTTGAGGTGTGCAATGAAGTCTGCGATCGACTGACCTTGCTGCTGTCTGCACATGTAAAAATTAAACAGACACAGGATGACTGAAGGAGATGGATTACAATGTTCCTTCAAAGCGGCCTTGAGCTCTGCATACGTGAGCTCTTGGATTGTCCGAGGCCGAATCAGGTTTTTAACGAGTGTGAACGTCTCACCTCCGCAAACGGACAGGAAGACGGCCTTCACCCGGGCTTCGGTCGCGATGCCGTTCGCCTCGAAGTAGAAAGACAAGTGACAACCGCTCAGAATACGTGTCAAAATCCCCCTCATGAGGGTCGAATTCATCGATATGGCCGAAAGAAGTCATGGTCTAGATGTTTATTCTCGTCGCCATGTAAGGTATCTCGACAAACTACGATCAATTGTCGTACACGTTTATTCACTCTGCCGATACAGGCCCGATTCACCTCAGCGCCATCCGAGGCCCGAGCTGGGGCGTGGCGTAGGGATACCATGCGGTCACGGTGTAGGGATACAACGGTGAATCACTTCATACATGACAGTGTGTTTGTGAACAAGATATCTGGAAAAGTTCTGAACGGATTTGGATGAAAGTTGGTGGGATGGTTGCCCTTGGGATAAGGAAGAATGGAATAGTTTTTGGTGAAGCTCAGGATATTATTCCGGATCCAGGAATTTTTTGAAGGATTGTTTACCATTGGAAGACAGGGCTCATTTTTTTAAACATTATCTTCTATATATTCTATATTTAACATTGTGATATGAAAATAGTTTTCATATTTGTTGTAAATGTAGTTTAAACTCGTGGTTATGCGTTAGAGCGGTGTATTGTTTATCAGCGTCGTCTTCAAGGTTCTTTTTTTTTTCTAATAAAGACATATTCTGTCATTTTAAAACCACCAAACTGTGTATTCCGTTTCCCCGTTTCATAAAATGTATCGTTTGATACGTATAAAGCTTTAAAACTGTCTTTTTTTTTTAATCTCAGAAGAGATATCAACATTTACCTCAGCGAATGTCAATCGCGGTGTCAGTATTTGATGAACTTATAAAGACTTAGGTGAGTTATAAGTGTGACCAGCATGTGCACGGGATTCTTCCCAGAAGAATGAGTGGTCGCATTAGCTTGTACGGCTTAAAATGAGCGAGTTTTGTTTTGACGTTTGGGCCAGTTTTACATGTTGTATCCCTAAGGATTGAAACGAACGTTTTCCTGGCTTACAATTTTATTTGAAGTCACACATGCCTCAAAATACACTCACTTATATGGAATTGAACGCTGAATCCGAAAATGTAAGTGAAATTGCCTTGTTTTTTTAACATTATCTTCTATATATTCTAAATATATATCTGTGCAGTGTCTGTCTTGTGTTGTCTTGTCTTGTGTTGTCACTGAACTACTCCCTCAAACTTTTGTGAAATCGTACTATTCCAACTTGACCCACGGCGGGAGTATGCGCACTACTGAGTGGCGTTCTACTTTCAACTTGCGTTGCACCTTTTTTTGATGTGTGCCCTTTTCAGACCACCCCAGGTGGCAGAACCAAACATGAGACTGCTCTCGCATATTATTACCATGCGGTGATCATCGCAACCAGTTTGATGTTTTTCTGCACAACTATTTAGGAGGAGATAGCATGATGAATGGACGGACGGACAGGTCGACGCAGCTGATTACAATACTGAGGGAAAATGTCAGGGGCAAAGAAAAGAACTCTTATACATATACTTAAAGACCCCTTATGTATGTATGGAATGTGACATTTTTTGGTTCACGAGTTATCAAGTGACCACTATATTCGTCATGTGTGTGCGTGTGTGTGTGTGTGTGTGTGTGTGTGTCTGTCCGCAGCATAACTACCCGATGATATCATCAGGCCTTGATGAAACTTGGGTGGGAGGTTGATATCATGATCTAGTTGTGTCCTGCCTAGAGTGGGCGTATTGCGCCCATTGTGGGCAGAGCGACGCCTGAAAAAGATGTCTTTTTAGGGGGTAATCGAGTTCAAGCTACATCTTCTCCGAGGGGTTTGGTGGAATCTGACAGGGGCTTCGATATTTGGTTAGGCCAATATTATGTGTCTAACCCCACGGAGCTCGATTTTTCATTTTCGCCCCAAGGTCACGAAATTTAGAAAAGTCGATTTTTGATGGTTTTATGACATTGTTCGCTTCCTGAAAAGGTGAAATGTCGTACATTATCTTATATTATCACATACATCATGAAATACAAGTTTTCCAACAAATTTCAGAATCTTCGACCTTTGACCTTTGAAGTTCACAAAGGTCAAAGTTTCAAAGTTGTCGGAATCAAACCGAATTTTCGGTATTGTGTAGCTAACTAACCTCATAACTGATTATTCATTATTTTCTATCTCATTTTCAGGTCAGTAACCTTCGTTTTGACATTTCAAGGTCACAAAGGTCAAATTTTCAAAGTTTTTTTTTGTTTTTTTGTATGGATACAGAATCGAGGCTCGTGAAAGAGCTAACATTTTCACAAACAAATCAAACAGACAAACAAAATATATAAAAAGAGGGAGCGGTAGACAAGATGGGGAGAGAAGGGGAGGCACACAAACACAACATTTGAGAGCAGGGACATCGGGAGATGTGTGGGAGGGAGAAGGCTTGGTGGGAGGAGGCGTGGGAAGGGGGGGGGGTGGATGGGAGAAGTATAAAACACAAGGACACCAAGGACTTCCAGGACAGAAGTTGGTATTTCAAAAAAGTGGATTTGGGGTGAAATTAGTGGGGGTAGAAAAGATCAAGGTTTTGGATGGTGGAAGATAAGAGATGGTGGTGAACAGCTGTTTTAAAGACCTGGAGGGAGGAGTGGGATTGAACAGAGTGAGGGAGTTTGTTCCAGAAGCGGGGGAAAAGAGGGAATGAAGGAGTGAGGGTGAGCAGAGAGATTTTGGCAGTTTAACCATAAGAGGGTTGCAGGCAGATCTTGTGCGACCTGCAGGAATATTTGGGGGACAGAGCTCAGAGAGAGCTGGGGGGGGGGGGAGCAAGGCCGGAGAGGAGTCGGTAGAAGACGGGAAGACCACCAACCTGCCTGCAGTGAGTGAGTGAAAGGCCCTTGGATTTAGCTTCATAGCGGGAGATTCCAATGATTCTGAAAGCTTTGGTTTCAACAGCGTGAAGACGAGCTAAGTGTGAGGCAGGAGCACCAGCCCAGAAGGGAGAGCAGTATTCCATTGAGCTGCGGATGAAAGCCTTGTATGTGGTGAGGAGCTCAGGTCTGCCAAGGAAGGACTTCGCACAACGGAGGATGCCCAGTCGGCGACTGGCTTTGGAGGCCAGATTTGAAATGTGGTTTTCCCAAGAAAGATCATGGCAGATAGTGAGACCCAAAGCTTGAGTGACAGAATTTCTTGGAGAGGCTTATTCAGAAAGTAGATGGGAGGGTTGTCCAGTTGGTCTTTTCGGAGAGACATCGTAAGAGTGTGAGATTTGTCAGGATTGAAAGACATGTTCCATTTGTTTGCCCAGTCTGTGATTTTGTCCAGGTCTGCAGAGAGTGAGGAGGCTGCAGACTGCCGATCTGAGGGATGAGGAATGGAGCGACAGAGAGTAGAGTCATCAGCAAAGAGATAGAGAGGATTTCAAGAGAGTCAGAGGGATCATTGATGAAGACCAGAAAAAGCACAGGACCCAGAACACTGCCTTGGGGAACTCCAGGCTGAACAGGAAGATGAGATGAGAGAAACCCATTCAGGGCCACATGTTGACTACGACTAGAGCGGAAGTCCGCCAGCCATGCGTGGAGATTTCCATGGATACCAAAGGAGGAGAGTTTGGTGAGCAGAGCGGGGTGCCAGACCGTATCGAAGGCACGTGATATGTCAAGGGAGACAGCTCTAATTTCATGTTTGGCATTGAGGACCTCCATCCATTGTTGAGAAAGCAGAAGCAGCATGTCCAGAGCAGAGTGACCAGGTCTGAAACCAAATTGATGATCAGAGATCAAGCCATTGGAGAAGAGGAAATATTTCATATCCGAAGCAATGATGGATTCCATTACTTTGCTGATAATTGGGAGAAGGCTGATTGGTCTGTAGTTGCTAGGATCTGTTTTTGCACCTTTTGTGTGCAAAGCGGTAATGTTTGCTGATTTCCAAGCAGATGACAGATGACCTTGAGCAAAAGAGAGGGTGAAGAGAACAGAGAGAGGGAGTGAAAGAGCGGAAGAACAGGATTTTAGGACCCATGGGCTGATGCCGTCAGGTCCAGTTGCAGAATCAGAGTCGAGGGTTGACAGAAACTTTTCCACCTTGTAGTCAGGTTCACTATGTCAATAAATTATATTTCGTTCAAAATCATGGTAGATTAGCAAACCTATACATTTTTGGAAAGGTTATAGCATAAGGAAACTAAAAATCAATGTTTACATTTGGAGAGATACCTGTATGGCGGCCATTTTGGATTTTCAAAATGGCCACTGTAAAATACATATTTTGTTCTATTTCTGCCTCTAATTACCCTAAAAACTTTAAAAAATATACTAAACCTATATTTTCAGGGACAAGGAATCCAATGAAAGTATCAAATTAGTGCTATGGGGAATGGTAAGAAACGAATCAAAGGTTTTGAATTGCAAAATACTGTCTTTATATTCTCGATAAGTTGCATAATCAAATACATGTTATCATTTTGTACAGGCAGTTAATAACATCAAAATGTGTCACAATAATTCATATCACCAAACATACACAGGCAGTACACATACACAGGCAAAATCATATATACACATGCAGTCAGTATAACTTCACATCTACACAGGCAGTCAATGACAAAATATACACAGGCAGTCAATGGCATCAAACATACACGATTACAGAATATGCCATTTAGAGTTCGTCATCACTGTCCTGTGTGTCGTATCCGACAATATAGTCCGCATCGTTTTCACAGTCCGTTCCACACAAGCAAAGGTCGGTCAAATTGATTGGCAAATCGAATTGGTCGAATGGTCGATCGAATCGAATTCGATGAATCGAATCGAATCGAATCGATCGAATTGGTCGAATGGTCGAATTGGTCAAATGGAATTGGTCGATTGGTCGAATTGGTCGAATTGGTCGAATCGAATTGGTCGGAATTGGCAAATGTAAACATTGATTTTCAGATTTTCCATGTAATAACGTTTCCAAAAATGTATAGGTTTGCTAATCTACCATGATTTTGAACGAAAAAACACAGTGAACCTGACTATTGTCAGGAGGAAAGGACCCCGCGTCCAGGAGCAGCTGGGTACGACTGGGTACGGTGGGTACAGAGAGGGATGGGCTTGAGACACAAGATTTAGAGGCAAACACAGAGTTGAGGCATTCAGCTTTTTCACGTGCAGTCAGCTTGGAATGATGTTACACCTCTATATCTCCCAAACCGCTCAACAGGAAAAATTTAAATATGGCTCATTGTCAAGTACTCCCCATGGGGAATAAGATATGTTGATGATGATGTCATCGGTGCCTTCATTATGATGTCATAATTCGACAAATACAACGCTTGATCTGATCAGTATGTAAAAAAAAAAATTCTGCAACTGTTACGATGGACACTAAATTTTCAGAATATGAGCGGCTCCGCCTGCAAACTTTTTCAATTATAGTTATGACATCGTAGGTCATGTGGTACAGACGCCATCTTGGAAAAATCGAAAAACGTTGCACCTCCATATCTCCGAAACCGCTCCATGGAAAAAATGGAACCATGGCTCATTGTCAAGTACTCCCCATGGGGAATAACATATGTTGAGGATGATGTCATCGGTACCTTAATTATGACGTCATAATTCGACAAGAACGATGCTTGATTCGATCAGTATGATTTTTTTTTCTCTGCAATTATTGGTCTCATTGACACTTTTCACAATAGGAGGGCCTCTTCCTGTAGAATATTTTAATGATAATCATGATGTCATGAGTCATGTCGTACATGCGCCATTTTTTTTTTTAATACAGGATCGAGGCTCGTGAAAGAGCTAACATTTATCTAACCAAAAAAATCAAGCAAACACACAAAACATATAATAAGGGGAGCGGTAGACAAGATGGGGAGAGAAGGGGAAGCACACAATCACAACATTTGAGAGCAGGGACATCGAGAGATCTGTGGGAGGGAGAAGGCTTGAGGGGAGGAGGTGTGGGAAAGAGGGGGGTGGGGGGGTGGGGGGCACATTGGAAAAACCGAAAAACATTGCACCTCCATATCTCCAAAACCACTCCATGGAAAAAATATAAACGTGGCGCAGTGTAAAGAACTCCATATGGGGAATAGGTGTTGTTAACGATGACGTCATTGGTGCCATAATTAATTGTGACGTAATTATTTGACAGGGACTGCTTAGTCTGATCAGTTTGAAATTTATTGAGCATGATCTACGCAACAATTATATTTGAGAATAAAAATGTATGATGTAATCGCTGGTGAAACTGTCAAAATCAAGACTCTCTGCTCACCTTCACTCCTTCATCCCTCTTTTCTCCCACCTCTGGAAGAAACACCCACATTCTCTTCAATCCCACTCCTCCCTCCAGGTCTTTAAAACAGCTGTTCACTACCATCTCTTATCTTCCCCCATCCAAAACCTTGATCTTTTCTACCCCCACTAACATACCCCAATTCCACCTCTTTCAATCTCCGACTTCTTTCCTGAAATTCCTCGTATTGTCAATTAGTTTTATACTGTGTACCCCTCCCCCCCCCCCCCCAGCCCTCTCCCTTCGACAGATCTCCTGGTGTCCTTGTTCTCTACTGTTGTTGTGCTTGTGTGCTTCCCTCTCTCTCCCCATCTTGTCTCCCGCTTCCTTTATTATATGTTTTATGTGTCCGTTTATGTTTTTTTTGTGTTTAATGTGTTAGCTCTTACACGAGCCTCGATCTTGTGTACAAAAACAATAAAAATAAAATAAACTCTAAAATCCTCAATTTTCATCCGATTGACTTGAAATTTGAATTGGATTTGCACATTTGGTCATTGCATTCAACCACCAACTATTTTTGAGGTCAACATCAGCCAAAAGGTCAACATCGGCCAAATTTCTTAAATTGTCAATTTTCATCCGATTAACTTAAACTTTGAAGACGATTTTCATATCAGGTCACTGAATTCAACCACTAATTATTTTTTAGGTCAAAAGGATGCTCTACCGAGTGCCATTCTGCTCTGTTCTTTTTTGCCAAGTGTTGCTCTATGAGTGATTTTTCATTTGTGTGTTTGTTTGTCTGTTTGTTTGTGAACAAGATATATCAAAAAGTTGTCAAAATGCTGTGGACGGATCGGACGAAATTTGGCAGATAGGTAGTGTATGTGACAAGGACGAAATGATTAGATTTTGGTGAAGATATGGATTCGGATCCGGCTAGTAGAATTTTTTAAAGTGATTCTTCACCATTGGGAGATCATCCATTTTAAATTTAAGCTGTAACACAATAAAATGTGAAAACGTCAAGGGGTGTGAATACTTTCTGAAGGCACTGTACTTCTCCAGTAAATTATTATATGTTAAAAAGGAGATTATTATTTACAAGAAATGGATACACCCTTCACTAATCACGTGATACAAATACAACCCTCTGCAGATCATAATTTTATTACACAACCCTCGATACCCTCACCCCCATCCCTCGCTCCCAACAATAGCTTCGCCTTTTAAACAGGTACAAACATGTTGTGTTTCTAAAGAGGCTGAAAAATACCACTTTAAATGTTGTACTTTCGTAACAGTTCATGAAATGTGAATTTCCCTTTTATATTTTGATTATAAAGTTAAAATTAAACAGTAATTCATTTTACCGGTTGAATTGATTAATTGTCAGCATTTTTATTTGTGAATCATAACTGTGAACTAAAGCGCTTGCCGGTAATGACACCAGTGCAAGGCGTGGCCAAATGATATTTTTAAAAAAGAAAGAAAAAAAAAAGTGTCACACACCCCCACCCATTTGGCGTGGCCAAATGATATAAAAAGCGTTAATTTAAGAACACGTATAGATCTGCACCAGGATTGAAGAATCCGATTTTACACAAAGGTATGAATCTTTACATACTAATTTCACTCTTTTCATGATAACATTTTCATATTTTTACATTTTATTATAATAACTAAAGTACTCTCCCCTAAAATGAAACAACTTGCATGGCGGACAGAACAACAACTCTGATTTTGAGAAACAAATTCAGGTAAAAATGTAGAAGTGTGATGTAGATATGGAAAATACAAGGACGGTATACATAAGATTTTTAGTACAGATACTGTACCGAAGATAAAGGTAGAACATGTTTTACCAAATGAGAATTTAAATAATTATCAAGGGGAGTGAACATTGATTTAAAAAATATACATGGTGGGTGACACATCCCAGACTCACAAAGGATTCATATAAACATAACGAACTGCAACTGGTTCTGTTTAACCCTTTGTTAGCCAAAAGAATGGGGGACACTCCATGAGTGTGACGTTAATTCGCCAAATTTTCAGAAGTTTACAAGGTAGAGTAAGAAAGAGTTTACAAGGTAAAGTTTTCAAGAAAGAGTTTTCATCAAGAAATAATATTTTCACAACTTTCACAACTTTATGAAGAAGCATCATGAAAAATAGAAAACTCACGGAGGAGGATGAAGCAGGTATAAGTTTATCCGACCTGGGGTTGCTTTTACATCAGAGAGCAAATATGAACCAGTGTCACAAAACCTGAGTTTAACGCTTGTTATATGGACTCTGGTGGTCGGGGAAGTATCACATGGTTTGCACGGGGACAGGAAAGTAACAAAGTCAGGTGTTTAATGCACAATAATGGAGCAGAGGGGTAAGAATCATGGATGTTGGACACGATTGTCCTTGCGATCCATGATTCCCCCCAATTCCACGTCAGGAGAAAGAACTTTGCTAAAATCACACAAAACTTTCCTCAAGCGTCTGGGAAGTCAAAATCCATGACAACGAGAGATGCTCGTTCATCTGATTTGTAAAATTTGATTTGTTCTGTCTGCCTGCACCTGCAGGACCTTTAACCTCTTACCTTGCAAGTTAGCTCACTTGGTATTTACAAAGAAATATCCTCGAAACACTAACACAAAGGATTTGATGGTGAACTTGAAGTGTCCAAGGTCCGTACAGTTGTTTGGCACTAAATGTCTGACAAGCCGTAAGATTTGCCTGAAAATAAAGGTGAGATTGTAGATCAGGATGCATTTATAATAGGAGGGAAGGTATTTTGTTTATACCAGCACAAAGTTTCCATTAATGAAATTTTCATGTATTATTGTAAATAACTGTTCGAACGCTTTACCGACTTCATAATGGAAACATCGTTAAATATTTTCATTGTTCACTTCTCCTTTCCTCAGATCCTCATTTCCTAATATCCCATCTCTACTCCTTTTATACCTGTAGGATCCCGGAGAATACCTGAAACGATGTCTGTGTTACCGTTTGTGGTTTTGATTGGATTTCTTGGGGCAGGTAAGAGAGTTAAAAGGATGACGTGTGTGTTTAGATTGTTGGATAAATATATAAATGTTATTTAATATAATTCAATGTTAAACTTCATCTGAATCTTTGATTTTCTTGCAGATTTACAGGTTTGGAGATTTTATTTACTTTGTTAATTATGATTATGTAAGGCTGAAAAGGTGATGTTTCTCTTCTATTTACAGGTTTGGAGATTTTATTTGCTTTGTTAATTATGATTATGTAATGTGTTACGGGGGGGGGCTCCCCTATCCCCTGGTCTCGGTAAACCTCCGAACCCCGAGAGGGTCCCCGGCAGAAAGATATGTTATCCTTGGTTGAACTCAATTAAACATTAATGAAACCACACCAAGGGTTATGAACAAACAATAATATATTATAAATTACACCGGAATCACGACACAAATAATAACAGCAATTCACCCTACAATCACCATTTTAAGATGGTACCACCTTATCTAGTCCTTTAACCCAAACTCACAGCACTCCCCCAATGTCTATGCACCCCTCCAAGGCGATGTCGATTCGCTCCAGTGATCGTTGGATCAATGTCTGATCACAATGAATTGAGGTGGGGACGATCGAAGCAACCCACAGGTCACGTGGTCCAACACCCAGCACAATAGCGGTGGAATGGGAAACCTCCCAAAGATGCGCTCTGACGCACACGTTTGCGGTTCAATCAGCGAGTCTCCTTATAATCCTCAAAAGCCACTTTCTTGCACAGCCGTCCCCGGCAACCCACCGGGGAATAATGCCCAGCCGACGTGACAAAAACCTTTTCACTGAAGGTAGCGCACGTGGCGAAATGGCGGACGGCTTTCACTCGAGCCGGGGCTTTGAGGCAAGGATATTCCGGAACCTCAATGCAGATACCCGACTACCCAGGCTCCACAGCACTCCGGCGATATCACCTATCACATGAACTTCCTTTCTATGGACGCAAAGTTCACTCGCACTGTACGCTCGACCGCTCGGTCTGGAGCTTCCACCAAAAACGTCTTTTCACGATCTCCTCATGCCTCTTCTTCTTCGCTCCACCTCTTCTGGTGTCCTATCCGATTTCCGGCATAATTTTTGTCATGAGTGCTTTTAAACCTTTTAACCACAATAACCCTGACTGAGAACCAACAATATTAATAATACCAACAATAATTAGGGCCGAATTCATAACAAATGCTGAAAAGGTGATGTTTCTCTTCTATTTATACGTTTGGAGATTTTACTTACTTTGTTAATTATGATTATGTAATGCTGAAAAGGTGATGTTTCTCTTTTATTTACACGTTTGGAGATTTTATTTACTTTGTTAATTATGATTATGTATTGCTGAAAAGCTGATTTTTCTCTTCTATTTTCACATTTGGAGATTTTATTTACTTTGTTAATTATGATTATGTAATGCTGAAAAGGTGATGTTTCTCTTTTATTTACAGGTTTGGAGATTTTATTTACTTTGTTAATTATGATTATGTAATGCTGAAAAGGTGATGTGTCTCTTCTATTTACAGGTTTGGAGATTTTATTTACTTTGTTATTTATGATTATGTAATGCTGAAAAGGTGATGTTTCTCTTTTATTTACAGGTTTGGAGATTTTATTTACTTTGTTAATTATGATTATGTAATGCTGAAAAGGTTATGTTTCTCTTCTATTTTCAAGTTTGGAGATTTTACTTACTTTGTTAATTATGATTATGTAATGCTGAAAAGGTGATGTTTCTCTTTTATTTACACGTTTGGAGATTTTATTTACTTTGTTAATTATGATTATGTATTGCTGAAAAGCTGATTTTTCTCTTCTATTTTCACATTTGGAGATTTTATTTACTTTGTTAATTATGATTATGTAAGGCTGAAAAGGTGATGTTTCTCTTCTATTTACAGGTTTGGAGATTTTATTTACTTTGTTAATTATGATTATGTAATGCTGAAAAGGTGATATTTCTCTTCCATTTACACGTTTGGAGATTTTATTTACTTTGTTAATTATGATTATGTAATGCTGAAAAGCTGATTTTTCTCTTCTATTTTCACGTTTGGAGATTTTACTTACTTTGTTAATTATAATTATGTAATGCTGAAAAGCTGATTTTTCTCTTTTATTTACACGTTTGGAGATTTTATTTTACTTTGTTAATTATGATTATGTAAGGCTGAAAAGGTGATGTTTCTCTTCTATTTACAGGTTTGGAGATTTTATTTACTTTGTTAATTATGATTATGTTTTGCTGAAAAGGTGATATTTCTCTTCCATTTGCACGTTTGGAGATTTTATTTACTTTGTTAATTATGATTATGTAAGGCTGAAAAGCTGATGTTTCTCTTCTATTTACACGTTTGGAGATTTTATTTACTTTGTTAATTATGATTATGTAATGCTGAAAAGGTGATGTTTCTCTTCTATTTTCACGTTTGGAGATTTTATTTACTTTGTTAATTATGATTATGTAATGCTGAAAAGGTGATGTTTCTCTTCTATTTTCAAGTTTGGAGATTTTATTTACTTTGTTAATTATGATTATGTAATGCTGAAAAGGTGATGTTTCTCTTTTATTTACACGTTTGGAGATTTTATTTACTTTGTTAATTATGATTACGTAATGCTGAAAAGCTGATTTTTCTCTTCTATTTACACGTTTGGAGATTTTATTTACTTTGTTAATTATGATTATGTAATGCTGAAAAGCTGATTTTTCTCTTCTATTTTCACGTTTGGAGATTTTATTTACTTTATTAATTATGAATATGTAATGCTGAAAAGCTGATTTTTCTCTTCTATTTTCACGTTTGGAGATTTTATTTACTTTGTTAATTATAATAATGTAATGCTGAAAAGCTGATTTTTCTCTTTTATTTCCACGTTTGGAGATTTTATTTACTTTGTTAATTATGATTTTGTAATGCTGAAAAGGTGATGTTTCTCTTCTATTTACAGGTTTGGAGATTTTATTTACTTTGTTAATTATGATTATGTAATGCTGAAAAGGTGATGTTTCTCTTCCATTTACACGTTTGGAGATTTTATTTACTTTGTTAATTATGATTATGTAAGGCTGAAAAGGTGATGTTTCTCTTCTATTTACATGTTTGGAGATTTTATTTACTTTGTTAATTATGATTTTGTAATGCTGAAAAGGTGATGTTTCTCTTCTATTTACACGTTTGGAGATTTTATTTACTTTGTTGATTATGATTATGTAATGCTGAAAAGGTGATGTTTCTCTTCTATTCACACAACAAAACAAACAACAACATGCATTTTAAAGGCCATTTTCCCTGCTAGAGCGGGGGTTAGCCTTGCGGTCCCCATGACAATCTTCTCCATTTTACCATATTTTCTGCATCTCTCCTTGTTAACCCCCTTTGCCCGCATTTCTTCTTCCACCATCTTTAGCCAAGTCTTTCTCGGTCTTCCCCGTCCTCTACTTCCTTCTACATTCATTTCCATCACTCTTCTCAACCAGTCACTTTCATCCTTCCTCAACACATGACCAAACCATCTCAACCTGTTCCTCTTCACAGCATCAATCACAGGCTCTATTCCCATCATCTTTCGCAATTCATCATTTGTCTTCCTCTCTCTCAACGATACTCCGTGCATCCATCGAACCATTCGCATTTCCACCCTTTCCAACCTTCGTTGCTGCTCTACGTTCATTACCCATGTCTCGCTCCCATAAATCACAACACTTTTCACACATGCAGCATACACCTTTCGCTTCAGCTTCAATGACACTCCCCTCGTCATCAGCACGCCACTCAGTTCCCGAAACTTCTTCCATGCACATCTCACTCTGGCAACCATTGCTGAGTCTGATCCACCTTCTCCATTCAGCATGTCTCCGAGGTAGCAAAAAGTTTTCACACCTTCCAGCTTCATGCGGTCTCCAAGATCCAACTCAACATTTCCTTCATCTGCAGCTCCCTCTGTGCACACCTTACATTTTAATGTAGCTGCCACACTGGTTAATGACCCTCTCAGACCACTACATTTTTGATGAACCCACTCAGCGCACAATGTACATTGAATGGAGTTCACTCCGACACCCTTCCTACACACAGCACAGGGCCACTTCCCAGTTCTTTCCACCTCACCACATGCTTTACCACTTGCCATCACCTTCGTCTTTCCGATATTCACCTTCAGACCTTTTGTCTCCATACATTCCTTCCACTTGTTCATCTTTTCCTTCAGTCCATCCATACTTTCCGCAATCAACGCCAGATCATCTGCATACAACAACTCCCACGGTAAACCCTCCTTTACGTTCTGAGCCAGCACCTCCTTCACAGCTACAAATAGTAGTGGACTTAGTACCGACCCCTGATGCACTCCCACCTTCACCTCAAACTCACCACTGTTCCCGTCCTTCGTCCTTACAGCTGTGCACGCTCTTTTGTACATTGCCATCACGACTCTGATCAACCATTCCCTCCACTCCTAACTTCCTCAATGCCCATGTCAATACTTTGCGTGGAACCCTGTCAAATGCTTTCTCCAGATAAACAAACCCAAGAAACAACTTCTTCCTCTTCTCCATGTACTTCTCCTGCAACTGCCTCACAATGAAAAGCGCGTCTATCGGTCCTCTTCCTGGCATAAATCCAAACTGCATTTCGTCTATCTTCACTTTCTTCCTTATCCTCCTCTCCAACACCCTTTCCAATACCTTCATTCCATGCTCCAATAACTTTATTGCTCGGTACGAGCCACACTCCAGAGGGTCACCTTTCCCCTTGTGTAGAGGGACGAGGGTACTCAGTTCCCAAACCACTGGAATGCGGCCTTCTTTCACCACCAGATTACAGATCTCTGTCATTCTCTGCACACCCCAACTTCCTGCTGCCTTCAACATATCTCCCACAACTCCCGTCGGCCCTCCCGCTTTTCTACTCTTCATTGCTTTTATCGCTTCCTCAACTTCCTTCTCAGTTATCGTCTCTGCTGGTCCTAAAACTGGGTTACTCTCTATGTTGCCATCCCATTCATTCTCTGTATTCAACAGCATTTCCATATATCTTTTCCATCTTCCTTTAATTCCATCTGGGTTGACAACGATTTGTCCCACTTCATCCTTCAAGCAACTCACCCCCATCACATCACACCTCTCTTTCGCTATCTGCTTTGCAATTCTGAATGCTGCTCTATGACCCTCTTCCAAATCCAAGCGTCTCCGAACATTTTCCTACATGCCTTCTGCGCCTTTGCTCGCTCTTTCTTTGCAGCCTTCTAATTTTCATGCTCTGCTGTTTCTGCTCCCGTACCCTTCGCCTTCTGCCACTCCTTGAACTTCTTCCTCTTCTCGTCAATCCTCTTTCCAACTTCATCACCCCACCACCATGTTTCCGAGTGCCTCGGTGGTCCTTTTTGTCCATCCACATACCTCACCAACGGCTCCCAACAGACTAGCTTTCATTGACATCCAACCACTTTCAAGCTCAACCACATCATCCTCTACCCTACTCAGCCTCTCTTTTAATGTCTCCCTTACTGTCACCTCTTTCAACCTTCACACCTTCATTTTCGGTTGATACTTCACCCGCCGAGCTCTCCTCGCACCTTTCACCCTTACGTCGCTGACAACCAAGTGGTGCTGTGAAACAGCCTCCGCCCCCGGGATCACCTTTGTGTCCCGGAGGTGCCCCCTATCTGGCCTACGCACCATCAGGTAGTCAACGGTTGTCGTCGACCCACCTGACGTGTATGTAACAAGCTTATTATCCTCTTTCTGGAACTGAGTATTACAAATCAACAGATCAGCTCCATCAGCAAACTCCAAAATCCTTTCAGCTTCCCCATTTCTCACACCATATCCGTAACCCCCATGAACTCCCTCAAAACCATCCATACTCCTTCCCACATGTCCATTTAGGTCTCCTCCTACCACAACAACTTCCTCATCTTTCACGTTTTCCATCAGCTTCTCTATCGCACACCAGAACTTGTCCTTCTCTTCATCGCTCCGACCAACCTGCGGAGCATATCCCGAGATGACGTTCACCAAGAGCTTTCCAATCATCATTTTCACCATCACCAACCTATCACTCACTCTAGTCACACTCACCACACTGTCTCCAAACTCCTCAGAAAACAGGACACCAACACCATTCACGCCCTCCGGGCACCCTTGCCACACAAACTTGTATTTCTGTCACTGCCTACCCTTCACCATTCTCACATCCCTTTTTTTTTTTTTTTTTTTTTTGTATACAAGATCGAGGCTCGTGAAAGAGCGAACATTAATCACACAGAAAGACAAACCGACACATAAAACATATAACATCGGGAGCGGTAGACATGATGGGGAGAGAGGGGGAAGGACACAAACACAGCATTTGAGAGCAGGGACCGAGAGACATGGAGACATCGAGAGATCTGAGAGAGGGCGAGGGCTTTGGGGGGGGGGGGCATGGGAAGGGGGCGGTGGGAGAGGTATAAAACATATGGACACTGCCAGGACTTCCAGGCAAGAAGTTGGAATTTCAAACAAGGTGGATCTGGGGTGAATTAGCGGGGGTAGAAAAGATCAAGGTTTTGGATGGGGGAAGATAAGAGATGGTGCTGAACAGCTGTTTTAACTTCCCTTCCCTTCCATCTTCCCTTCCATCTCGTCTCCTGCACACAACATATGTCCACTCTTCTTCTGACCAATACTTCCACCACTTCTCCTGATCTACGTCATTGTCCCTAGTCCTACATTCCATGTCCCAAACCTCAGAAACCGATCTCCACTTCGGGCTGTACCCTGCCCATATGTAGTTGTAATTGTCATGGTTCTCTTTTTGAGGCAATGTTTTTATGGCCGGATGCCCTTCCTGACGCCAGCCCTCTTAGTCATCTCTTATGACACGCAGGGATACGGTGTACCTATTCTAACCAGGGTACACGGGGAAACGTTTAAAACATGGAAATTCGGGGGGGGGGGGGGGGGGGGTTGGGGGGGAGAGCGGCGTCAGCATCACGGCTGCGGTTTAAACTGCTTTAAACTGTTAAAAGTTTAAACTGTTTAAAAGCTGGACTTCCGTTTCCGGTCTTGCTGGCGACGGTTCGTTTTTTCGCAGGTCTCCACGCTCTCCATCGAAATCGAAGTTAAGTCATTGTTCCAATTTGTATTTTCGTTATAACTGTATTTCTTTTATGGTGTATGTACGGTTATTGTCCCGTCAAAGATTTTCGGTGCAAATCTTTCATACCTGTATTGAAAATCGCGTTAATTCGTGTCGTCTCGAGGTCTTGTACAGTGTACACTGTACAACCTTGAGGCTTTGTTTTTCTCTCAGCGCCTGTCGTTTGTGATCCAATAACTTTCGTTCTCTGTTTTCGCAGTCTTTCCACCCCAAAGCCTACTTCCTTATGTAAATCTCAACTCAAAAAAAAGAAAAAAAAAAAGACTACCTTCTCTGTGCTCTTTCGTTTATTCATTCTTATTCGTTCGTTCGTTCTTCGACCACGTGTTTCTCCCCCATTTCCCCAGATAGATTGTCAAATTTCAATTCGTTATTTTATCGTCCATGTGATATTGTTTGATTATAGTTAGTTTTGGTTTGAATTTCCTGTAACTCGTAATTAATTAATCGTTTTCTGCCCTTGTGTGTGGCCTTGTAGTTGTACCCCCGTCGGTGTTTTGTTAACTTAAGTGTGTTTTGCTTGGCTCTTGGTTTTTTCCCTTCTACCCCGAACATAATACTGTCTAACGTTCTAATTCCCCACCCCCCCCCCCCCAAAAAAAACAAAAAAAAAACAAAAACATTTATTTTCTTTTCTCCACGTGTACTGTTGTCTCATCCTGTATTCTCTGTCCAGGTGTGCTGTTCGCCCCACCCCCATTATCTCCTTGCCATCCACCGTTTGCCCTGTTCACGTGACTCGTGGTGGTCCCTCTCGGCTCTCCCCCCGTTGGTATTTTTGTGCATATAAGATTGTTCATAGTTCTGTTTAAATATTTTTAAATATGTTTAACCTTTCCCCTTCTGTTTTTTATTCAGTGGTATATTACAACACGCTGTTTTTCTTCCTATTTAAAAGGCTTTTCTCAATTTCCTCTCCAACTCATTCCACTTCAAAAAAAAGAAATTCAATATCTTATACGTCTCCCTCACTACATGGTCTAAATTCACATTCATTCCATCCCTCCTCCATCATCCTGAACCGGATTGCTAACTTGAAAATCACAACAAACCCAATTTGTTATCAATGTTCGTCTTTCATTAATCATCCACTTTCTAAACTCCCCTCTTGCCCCTCCCATCCAAATCCCCCCCCTTGCACCTACACTCCGAAACTTCCCCCTTGCCCCTCCACTCTTAAACTCCCCCCTTGCCCCTCCACTCCTGAACTCCCCCCTTGCCCTTCCCCTCCTAAACTTCCCCTTTGCCCCTCCCCTCCTAATCCCCCCCCTTGCCCCTCCACTCCTGATCTCCCCCCTTTCCCCTTCCCTCCAAAACTCCCCCCTTGCCCCTCCCCTCCTAAACTCCCCCCTCACTCCTCCCCTTCAAAACTCCCCCCCAATCCCTCCCATTCAATTCTCCCCCCATACCATTCCTCTCCAATTCTCTCTCCTCCCCCCTCCTCCTCCAAGCTGCCTCCTCCCCACTTCGTCTCCCTTCTATCTCATACCTCCACCCCCCCAAACCTTCTACTTTCCTCTACCCCCCCTCAAACAACCCCTCACTGTGCCGCATCCCTTCACCAGCAATCCTTTCATCCTCCTCATCCTTCCCTTTCTTGGAACTCTTCTGCAACATCTGAAACACTATCAACTGCTCTCCCTACCTCCCCCTCTCATCCTTCATCTTACCCTACTCCTCCCCTCCCCTGTCCTGTACCCGATGCTCCCCCTCTCTCTTCATTAACGGTATGGACCTCAAACATCCGGGGCCTTCGCTCAAACCTGACTGATCTCTCCATACAGGTTGCTTCTGACAATCCAGACTTGATCTGCTTAACAGAGACTTTCCTCCTTCAAGATGTCTCTGATTCCTTAATATCTCTTCCTGGTTACTCCCTCCTCCGGTATGATAGACCTGAGCCTCGGCCTGGTGGTGGGGTGGCTATCTTTGTCAAAAACTCTCTTCCTCACTCTCCTTGCACTGCTCTCTTTCCTCCTCACCCGCAGGAGTACCTCTGGTTACGGCTTCCTCTCCGCTCCCACCTTTTGTTCATATGTGTTCTGTACCGTCCCCCAAACAGTGATGACTCCATCTACATTTCAATGTCTGACAACATGGACCAACTTCTATCCACTCATCCCAACTCTCTCTTCCTCATATGTGGTGACTTCAACTGTCATCATGCCACCTGGTTGGGTGTGGGTTCCTCTCTCACTAGTCATGGCACCTCAGCAAAGGACTTCTGTGACTCACTGGGATTGACACAATCTGTCAATTTCCCGACCCGGATCTCAGCCAATGGAGTATCTTCTCTTCTAGACTTGGTTATGACAAACTTCCCTGCTAATGTCTGCTGCTCTTCTTCTGCTCCAATCGGTTCTTCTGATCATGTGCTTGTCAAAGTGGACATCTCTCTGGCCATTCTCAGAGAGCCTCCTCAGCGTCGACGAGTCTGGCATTTCACTCAGGCCGACTGGGACGGTCTTCAAGCAGCCATCAATCGTCTGGATTGGTCTCCCATCTCCACTGCCTCTGACATCAATTCTTCCTGGGAATTCTTCCAAAGCAAACTGATCTCTCTCATGCACAGATTTATCCCATCTCGCCTTCAATTGTCTTACCCTTCCTCCCGTCCATGGTACACTGAATCTTGTGGTGAGGCAGTTGCCCTGAAACAACTTGCCTTTGCCTCTTGGAAGGCTAATCCAACTGAAGGAAATCTCAGTTCCTTCCACCAAGCTCGGAACAAGTGTGTGTCTACCCTCAGGAGTGCCAGGAAGCACTATCTCTCCTCACTCAAGAATGAACTCTCAAACCTGTCTCCTTCCTCCAAATCCTGGTGGCGTCTGGTCAAATCCGTTTCTGGTGTTTGTTCCCCCTCCATCCCCTCCCTTACCTCAAATGGCCACACAGTTGACATCGCACGTGACAAAGCCGAATGCCTCAACTCTGTGTTCGCCTCGAAATCCTTAGTCCCAAACCCATCTCTCTCTGTTCCCACCTTTCCCAGTCGAACCCAAATGCTCCTGGACTCTGTGTCCTTCTCTCCTGACAAGGTGGAGGAGTTTTTGTCAAACCTCGACTCTGATTCTGCAACTGGACCAGACGGCATCAGCCCACGGGTCCTAAAATCCTGCTCTGCCGCTCTATCTCACCCTCTCTCTGTTCTTTTCACCCTATCTTTTGCTCAAGGTCATCTGCCAGCATCCTGGAAATCACCTAACATTACCGCTTTACACAAAAAAGGTGCAAAAACAGATCCTTGCAACTACAGACCAATCAGCCTGCTCCCAATTATCAGCAAAGTCATGGAATCCATCATTGCTTCGGATATGAAATCTTTCCTCTTCTCCAATGGCTTGATCTCTGATCATCAATTTGGTTTCAGACCAGGTCACTCTACTCTGGACATGCTGCTTCTGCTGTCTCAACAATGGATGGAGGTCCTGAATGCCAAACAGGAAATCAGAGCTGTCTCCCTTGACATATCAAGGGCCTTTGATACGGTCTGGCACCCAGCTCTGCTCACCAAACTCTCCTCCTATGGTATCCATGGAAATCTCCATGCATGGCTTGCGGACTTCCTCTCTGGTCGTAGTCAACGTGTGGCCCTGAATGGATTTCTCTCATCTCCCCTTCCTGTTCAGGCTGGAGTTCCCCAAGGAAGTGTGCTGGGCCCTGTGCTTTTTCTGGTCTTTATCAATGATCTCTCTGACTCTCTGGAAAATCCTCTCTATCTCTTTGCTGATGACTCCACTCTCTGCCGCTCCATTCCTCTTCCCTCAGATAGGCAGTCTGCAGCCTCCTCACTCTCTGAAGACCTGGACAAAATCACAGACTGGTCAAACAAGTGGAACATGTCTTTCAATCCTGCCAAATCTCACTCTCTTACTATGTCTCTCCGGAAAGATCGACTGGACAACCCTCCCATCTACTTTCTCAACAATCCTCTCCAAGAAGTTCTGTCACTCAAGCTTTTGGGTCTCACTATCTGCCATGATCTTTCTTGGGAAAACCACATTTCCAAGCTGGCCTCCAAAGCCAGTCGCCGACTGGGCATCCTCCGTCGTGCGAAGTCCTTCCTCGGCACCCCTGAGCTCCTCACCACATACAAGGCTTTCATCCGCAGCTCAATGGAATACTGTTCTCCCCTATGGGCTGGTGCTCCTGCCTCACACCTGGCTCGGCTTCATGCTGTTGAATCCAAAGCTTTCAAAATCATTGGAATCTCCCGCGATGAAGCTATCTCTGAGGGCCTTTCACTCACTCACCACAGGCAGGTAGGTGGTCTTTCTGTCTTCTACCGACTCCTCTCCGGCCTTGCTCCCCCAGCTCTCTCCGTGCTCTGTCCCCCAAATATTCCTACAGGTCGCACAAGATCTGCCAGCAACCCTCTGATGGTTAAACTGCCGAAATCTCGGCTCTCTGCTCACCTTCACTCTTTCATTCCTCTTTTCTCCCGCCTGTGGAACAAACTCCCACACTCCCTTCAATCCCTCTCCTCCCTCCAGGTCTTTAAAACAGCTGTTCACCACCATCTCTTATCTTCCCCCATCCATAACCTTGATCTTTTCTACCCCCACTAATTCACCCCAGATCCACCTTGTTTGAAATTCCAACTTATTTCCTGGAAATCCTGGCAGTGTCCATATGTTTATACCTCTCCCACCCCCCCCTTCACATGCCTCCCCCCCTTCACATGCCTCCCCCCTTCACATGCCTCCCCCCCAAAGCCCTCTCCCTCCCACAGATCTCTCGATGTCTCCATGTCTCTCGGTCCCTGCTCTCAAATGTTGTGTTTGTGTCGTTCCCCCTCTCTCCCAATCTTGTCTACCGCTCCCGATGTTATTTGTTTTATGTGTCTGTTTGTCTTTCTGTGTGATAAATTTTCGCTCTTTCACGAGCCTCGAACTTGTATACAAAAAAAAAAAAAAAAAAAAAAAAAAGCTGCGGTTTAAATATTTAAATAATATTTAAACAAAACCATGAAAAATAATCTGGGAAAGTCTCCAAGTGAGGACGTGGATTTGAGAAAGAAGGAGCAGAGGTGGAAGAAAAACGAGATATTGGGGGCGGGACACAAGTCGAGACGAGGAGGAGAGCGAACAAGCACGTGTCCAGGAGGAGAGAAAGAATTAATAAAGATTTTTTTTTGTTTGTTTGTTTATTTGTTTGTTTTGTTTTCAAAACGTTGGACAAAGGGTAAGATGTTCGTGAGAGGTAGGGGGGAGACAAGAAAATCAAAGAAACAAGCAAATACTATGAAGGAAAGAACTTATATTCACAAAATACCGACGGGGGGGGGGGGGGGGGGGGGGAGGGAGCCTGGAGAGACCAGGCCGCGCATGAGGTGCGAACAAAAGAACAACTAATTACACACAAATTTGCAATAATTGCAAAATTATCTCTTCTATTTACAGGTTTGGAGATTTTATTTACTTTGTTAATTATGATTATTAATGCTGAAAAGGTGATGATTCTCTTCCATTTTCAATTGATGATTCACATTATTTAATATAATTATTGAAGACATCCCTGGATATGGACAGCAGTTGTACAGGACATTCGGATATTTGATGATTTTATAAATATCGAGGTAAAATGTGTTTCTCTCTGACATTGCTCCTGTTCTGTGTATTTTCAGCTGCCGGATTGAGATGCTATGTTGGAATATCACAAAAGAAAAAGGAAATGGCCTGTCCAGTCGGTGAAGCTGCTTGTAGCAATGCAACAGTAACGGACAGTAAGCAGTCTTTATTTATTTACTGCGTAACATGAGATATTGAAAGTAAATTTCTGTTCTTCTGTCCTACCTTTCCTGGAGGTTGATTGGAAGAATTTATTTTTCACTTGCAAAAGTAACCGGCGTTGCCTGGCAACGCAGAGTCGCTTAGAGCTGGGAATATGAAGAGGGGAGGCGGGTGAGAGGAGGGAAGAGGTAACAGGAGGTATAACTGGTATCAGAGGGGTAGAGAGGGGCAGGGGAGGAGGGAGGAAGGATGGGATGGAGTTAGGAGAGGGGAGAGGGAGGGAAGAGCGTTGTACTTAACGTTGCAATGATCATTATTTCTCATGTTATATCTTAGAAGTTTGTAAGTCAGTCAAAATTTAGTGGATTTACACCAAATTTGTTGGCGTCACGTGTTCAACCACTCCAGTGACCACCAACACCGAAAATATAAATCGACTCGGAGTTAGAATAAACCCGCGAGGTCCTGAAGAATATTTAAGATCATCTGACCCATCATGATCAATCCCCACGTTGTCTTTAAAATCCGTAAGTTGTTCAAAATTCATTACATTGTCACCGAATTTGTTTTATCCGGGTCTTTGTCAACCTTAAATTGCTACAAAAACTGAAAACAGAAACTGAATCCGAGTTGAAATAAATCCATAAGACTGCTTGAAGCCTTGAAGGAAAGATGACGAGGAAAAATGATCACCAAATCCTTAGATGCCGTAATTAAGTCAAAATGTATCGGATTTTCACCACATTTGTTGTAGTCCAGTGTCGAACCACTGCAGTGACCACCAAAACTGAAATCAGGAATCGAATTTGAGTTGAATTAAGCCCGTGAGGGCGTTTGAAGCACAAACCCAGTTTTTTACCAGAGGAAATTCTTCTCAAAGCCATAAAACAAGATTCCAAAACCATCCATCATCCATCCTATAATACACCAAAAGCTTATCAAATTTGGTATATAATGGTGTTCATAACATTAACCAAAACCTTAATTTCGACAGCTTTATTCGATTAAAACCACGTGGCCTAGCATCTAGCCAAGACCAAGCAGAGACCAACAGCCGACAGGCCATATTTTTAAACATTCATACATCAAAAACTACAAACCTCACAAACACAAGACTTAGCTTATTCTTCTCCGGACTCCGTTGTCTTTCAAAATATCCGCACGTATCTGCAGGACCGATGTAGGAAACCTGTCTCAGATGGTCTAAACACAGCTCACATTCCCTGTTAGTGGATGAACAATCTGAATAGGCCGAAACAAAATAGCGGCTTAAGAACCCAGCGATATGACAGTGGGCTGACCAAGATGGCAGACCAACATTTTGGTAATGCTTTTTTGTTGTTGTTGTTATGAGCACCCCATTAGTGATCTTCAAAAATGGTGATCAAATACACCCAAACACCCAGTTTTCATCCATGCACCCTCTTGGAGGTTGAGAGGGATGCATGCAAAGCTTGGGGCTGCTTGGTTTCATAGTTTTGGAGTTATGGAGGACACACACACACACACACACACACACACACACACACACACACACACACACACATCGCCATTGGGTATTGCATTCGGGGAGTGCATTTTGCACTCTGCACGACGTCGTTCTTGTTTGCCTGCGATTGTAAGTTTCAAAAGTTTGTAAATTTCAAAAGGGTTTTAAAAGGTCTAAGAGGTCAAGCGGTTTGAAAAGTTTAACACGTATATAGGGGTCTTAATGAGTCAAATAGTCGAAACTCTAAATGGTCGATGGGGTCTAAAGATCCAACGGGTGATGTTAATGGGACGTCCTTCGTGTAGAGTGGGTGAGCTATCGCCAGCACACTGAACAAATTCCAATTTGGAGCCATAACCAACAGGGGGCACTGCGTCAGTTGCACAGGCATTCCCTCAACTAGTCATGCCACCCCACAGCCTTGTGCTGCATTCGAAGGAAGAAGAAAAATATTGCTTTCACATAAACGTATTCCGAATCAAATAAACTGGAAAACTGTTGGTTGCATTCATATGAGTGTATTTTAGGGGGTAGAAAAATTAATAGCCCCTGGGATTCAAGGATGGTGGAGATAGCACCACCTGGTGGAATCCGCCATTGAAAGACGTAAAATACGCCAAATGTCATAAAAATGGGAAAATCAATCGAGTCTTAAATTTGTGAATTGCTCTTCTTATTAAGGAGGTTCATGTTTGTGACTTGATTTCACCAGATTCCATTCATCTGACAATAACAATGGTGTTTCTCCTCTGTTCCAACAGCGAAAGTGACAACATATGCGTGCAATCCAAAATCGTTTTGTGACATCCCACTCGCCGGGAACATCATTAAATGCTGTTACACGGATCTCTGCAACAGCGCCATGACCATTCCTCCTTCCAACATCCTCATGATCCTCACCATGTCCCTCTCAATGATGCTCACTTACATCATGTAGAGATCTCATGGTGACGTCTCATCATCACCACAATGGGGTTACAAATATGATTTTTTCCTTTTAAATAATTTGCTGTCATGTTTTGGTGTTTTAGTTGTTCACACTTTCGCTTCATAATCCAATTGGTTGTCAGGAGCAAATGATGCAAATGTTCTTGTAAGATGGAATTTCATGTTTTTTTTTTTTCCAAGTAATAGAATAATTTACACACACAAGGAACAAAATCATTGGATGTAAAATTCCCAAAAAGTGTATAATTGTGTATTTTGCTGAGAAATCATAAGCATGGTTTATGTAGCCATTTTAGATCTAGAATTTGAACAAAACCATAATAACCTCAATGATCCCAAACTCACCTTTGTGATGTTTCGTGTATATCAATACTATGGTCGTACGGATTTGATCCCAGGTCTGACTATAAAGTGTCTTCATAAAGTTTCACAACCATGGTGTTGGTGTGTGATGTATACAATTTCAACAATTCATACTTTAAAAACTTTGAATTACTGAATAATTTTAAATTATTTGTAAATTAATCTATAATTGGTTTCAAAATGACATCCCCATCCATATATTTAGTGGCCATTCCCGTAATCCGACATAACAAAATTCGATAAACATGAAGAATCATCCCGTGTTCTCTCCTCTTTAAGCTCCTGCACGCAATGGTGGTGGAAACATTCATTCTGGGATAGCCATCTTCATTAAATGGTAAAAACATCAAAAAATATTGTCTCTGTACTTTGGTGTCGGTTTACAATTAAAGTTTAAATCAGATTGAAAGTTTCCTTTATTTTCCAGCGTTGCAGTTTCATCCCGAGGTTTCCTCTTTTTTCTGCTGTGTTTGAGTTCATGGAAATCTTGTTCATGCATCCCTTGTGTCTTCCTCTCCATCCCTTTATCTTGATCTTACCCATGCTCATTTTCCTCAATTGTCCCTCCTACCTTGTTGGTGTCCCTCTCTCACTCTCTTCTCGTCCTTTTCCTGCACGTTCTTATTATTCTGTTTGCTCTTCCATGAGCCTCAATTTGGGTAAAAAAAATTGTACAAACATGAAATAATGTGTCCCCTTTCAATGTCCCAATGGGCCTCAAGCTCCATCAGAAAAAAACGAGGTTTGATGAGACGACGAAAGGATGGGAAAGTAGGGGAAAGAGGGGAGGAGATGAGGGAACAAAGGAGAAAGGAAAATAAATACAGAAAGAGGAAGAAAGATGATGAAAACGAATAAAACATATAAAGCAACAACACCGAACTACACACAGACACATGCAGCCCCATGGTATCACATCGAACGCACCATCGGCCAGCAGGTGGCACAGAAGAGAGATGAGGAAGGAGAGAGAGAGATAGAGAGAATTGAATTGGAACCCCCTTGATTGCATTGAGGGACACATCATAATACATATTGTTACATTTATGGGGTTAGATAAAAGAATGCCATAGGATAGGTGGAATTGTATAGGAAATAGCATGGACGGCATAACGTGTCGGAGCATTTCGATGTAATAAGTAGGAAAATGTAGCTTAAGGTTGTTTAAATGTGCATCATATGGGGGATAATGCAGTGCTAATTATTAATGGGGTTTAAGGATAATTTTCCCCAGTGCGTGCTTTCCCTCTGTGGCCAACCCATAAATTACAACAACTGCAGGGAAAAGCCAGGCAGTAGTCGGCCGTAATCAGCCCCGTCCCATGGACCTAATGAGGTGAAACCTCTCCAAGGTGGAGAATCATGGGCGGAGAGGAAGGCCGACAGGCAACGCCCTGAGGGACGCGATTGGCTCTCGTGGCGGGAGGGAGAGGAGTGCAAGTCTTTGGTTTTGCTCAGAGAAGAAGCTGGCCATATATTTTTTTTTGGAACGCTAAAATAGAGTGGTTTCCCGGCACAGACGTGACGAGGGTTTGGCAGTGGTGCTCTGCCAGGGAGCTGAAGGCTGCGCTTTTTTGTTATTAAATCGTTATTGTGTTGCATTTTATTGACATGTTTACTTGTTGTGATTTTGGAATAAACCCGTGTGTTTCGTTCAGTTAAACATCCACATCTCTTCCATCCTGCGCTCGCCAAAAATAATCGGCATCATTGGGAAGTCCTCTCGGGAGTCAAGGCTGGTTCGGCTATCCGCCCCTGGGTGATTTTTAATTGCCAGGGATGCGGCAATATTTAAAAGCAACGCAAAAATAGGAAAAAATGACAACAAAGAAAGAACATTTTCAAGAAGAAGAAAAAGAAAAAAGTCACAGTTTTAAGGGGATTCTAAAGTAATTACCAGTTTTGAATCATCTACAGAACACAAAACATTGCCAAAAACGACTTTCTCTCAAAAAGTTTTAACATTTTCATTACTCAAGAAAAAGTTATATTTTAGCCTGAGTCGTGTGGAGAAAAAGCCCTTCAATATATAAATAACATCAAAGCCATAACCGTTATTTCTTTTCATTTTCCTAGATGTATATATTGCATATTTTGCATCAGCAACCAGAAAGAAAATTTCATGTGTCTTTCACTGAGGAGAGGCTTCCGTTTGGCCACTCTGCCATAAAGCCCAGATCGGTGGAGTGTTGCAGTAACGTTTGTCCTTCTGGAAGTTTCTCCCATCTCCACACAGGATCTCTAGAGCTCAGCCAGAGTGACCATCGGGTTCTTGGTCACCTCTTTTACCAAGGCCCTTCTCCCCCCCATTGCTTAGTTTGGCCGGGCGGCCAGCTCATAGAGTCCTGGTTGTTCCAAACTTCTTCCATTTAAGAATTATGGAGGCCACTGTGCTCTTGGGAACCTTCAATGCAGCAGAATTTTTTTTTTGTAGGCTTCCCCAGATCTGTGCCTCGACACAATCCTGTCTCCGAGCTCTGCAGGCAGTTCCTTCGACCTCATGGCTTGGTTTTTGCTCTGATATGCATTGTCAGCTGTGAGACCTTATATAGACAGGTGTGTGCCTTTCCAAATCATCTCCAATCAATTGAATTTACCACAAGTGGACTCCAATCAAGGTGCAGAAACATCTCAAAGATGATCAAGAGAAATGGGAGGCACTTGAGCTAAATTTCAAGTGTCATAGCAAAGGGTCTGAATACTTATGCAAATGTGATATTTCAGTTTTTTATTTTTAATAAATTTGCAAAACTTTCTAAAATCCTGTTTTCTCTGTCATTATGGGGTATTGAGTGCAGATTGATGAGGGAAAAATGAATATAAACGATTTCAGCACAAGGCTGCAACATAACAAAATGTGAAAAAAGTGAAGGGGTCTGCATACTTTCTGAATGCACTGTAGCTGCGGGATAGTAAACCGGCCCCAATCAGAAGTCAACAAGTTAGACATCAAAACAAGAAAACTCCTTGCCATCCACAAAATGTTTTGCAAAAACCAGTGCATCCCAAGAATGTACCTGCAGAGACGAGATGGAGGGAGTGGCCTGATGGAACTCAACCAGGTGCACAGAGCGACGAGTGTGGGACTCGCTGAGTATGTAAAATGCTCAACAGACGAGTGGATGCAATTTGTAAACAAACATGACCAAAACAAACCTGAAAAAGTATCCCGAACTCACCTTGCAAATAATTTACAAAAACAATAAGTGCAAATAGAAGATGCCACAGAGGAACATGAAAGAGAAACAAATGCAGCTCCAACAATTGCAAAAAAGACAAAAGAAAATTATGAAAAGAAATATCAAGAAATATACACCAACAACTGGGAGAATGACAAAAGAGAAGGAAAATACAAAAAATAATTGGACAGAGCGGGAATAGACAAAGAAAGCTCATTGGAATGGCTAAGAAGAGATCAGCTCAACTTGAACGGAGAACGAATCATAAATGCCCAAGGTCAAGGACACTACACCAATGGATTTAAAAAGATGGCGGGACTGAGCCAGACGGACAAGTGTTGATTCTGCAAGACAGAAACAGAAAGTAAGAGTCACCTGCTCTCAGGATGCAAAAACGATTATCAGAACAACGTTACACACAAAGGCACAACAAAGTATGCAAACGGATTCATTGGCATATCTGCAAAAATTTTAACATCCCAGTACCAGAAACCTCATGGAAACACGAACCAAGGGCAATCATTGAAAATGAGGACGTCATGCTCACGTACGACCTGATGATTCCATCGAGCGTGAACATAGAAAACAAAGCATTGCATCCGGACATTGTACTCAGGAACAAAAAGGAAAAGACAACATTGATGATTGAGATATCAGTACCCAGCCATTTTGGCCTAAACAACACAGAAATCAAGAAAATGACCAAATACCAGGACCCTTGGTCCTTGAACCGTGATCCTTTACCGAAGCGGAGATGGATACTTTGGATCCTGGGAGGACTCCCTTCCACCTCCTGAAACCTGCAAATGGATATAACAACCAACGGCGTACACACACACACACACACACACACACACACACACACACACACACACACACACACACACACACACACACACACACACACACTTCAGACATACTAACCCTCATTCCTTCTCTGTTCTTGAATGCCGATCGCACTGAATTCAAATCTTCCTTGGGCGGTAGCTTATGGGATATCGGAGTTTGCGTGATGGCATTGGAGACAATGGCTTCTAGGTTTTCGAGCTTGGAGGAAGGTGCTGGAGATGTGACGCAGCACATCTAGTGAGGTGAATTCGTTCGCCAGCAGACTAACACAGGTGTTCGGTTCACCACTCAAATTGCCTTTGTCCATATGCTGGTAGGTCGGCAGAGAAGGTGTTACAGATTTGTGTGACAGCTGTTTCTTCCGCTTAATCGGGGGAATGGAATCTTCTCTCAATCGTGGCGAATAACCACAAAATAAAACCATCTCTGTTGTTTCAAAACAGTTCTCTGTAAAATGTTCCAGCACAAAAGCAACCATTTTGTATGCCCCAATCCACACTCGGGTATGTCAAACAAACCTCGTCCAATTTCTGGCAACCCTCAGATCTTTTGGCCTTTGGTGTAGGATGAAACCATCTTGATTTGTATTACGACAACCAAGGATGCATCGATGAGGCATATTTGTAGAAATTTGAAAATTATTCGCTGTTTGAATTAATTGTTTGTTGATGTTATCCATCGGCAATACGGAAGTGGCAGTCACTTTCACGAGGTGACGTCATGGCTAATGTGAGGAAGAGGAGAATTTCGACTTTTAATGACAAAATTACCCACTTTATAAATCGGAAAAAGACACATATTTTGTAGGGTATCAAGGGATAGATTAGCAATGAGGTGGTCTGAGCGTTTGGGTTCCCCTTTAAACACTTGCTCTGGAAGCCTATCAATATTGCTCACAGGTCTGCCTTTGTTGTGTCTGACAGTCAGACATATGTACAGAATGTGTTTCAGTATGCGTTTCGTGTTTCTGGACACAATCAAATATGTTTCGGGAGTTCCCACTCTGCATTAGTGACAGATTGACAGAGGTCCTACCCAATCGACAAAACCAAGTGCTCAGTCTTCTCACATTCGGACATAGGACTTCCAGATGCGATGAGAATAAGAAATCTCTGGAGGTGAGATCAGCTGCAGTGGGAGGCCACGGAAGATCCTTGCTCTCCTTGAATGCTCGACGAACGATTCCTCGCAGTAGTGCAACATATTTTATGCTTTCCTTCTTAGCGAGCTTGTAAACTTGACTCACAACTTTGCCAACTGTTCGAGAAGAGAAGTACACCACGTAGAACGAAACAAAAGCTTTCTCATCAGGTTCAACCTTGTTGAACGTGCGTTTTGGCCCTAGATGGCTCTATTTCTCTTTTCTACAGATATGTCTTCAGTTTCTGCTCCCAATAACTTGTTGCTCGTGTACCTCCACCATTAGAAAGACCACAGAATACTTGACAAATCACTACATCTCATGATTATTGTGTGACCATTGGCAACTTAAGGGTGGGCCGTTATGACGTTTGTTTGTTCCTCTCCACTGCCAAACTCTGGAAGTCTTTTACCTTCTCATGTCTTTCCAAACACTTACGAATTTTTGAAAAAGCAGATTTTATACTTTCTCAAAAACTCTTCGACTATTCTCTTTCTTCACTTTTCTATCAATGCAGCTCCTTTATTTTAGGCCTGGCCTCAATGAGGTAGTGAGAGGCCATGGATGTCTTCAGGTTTCCTCACCTGACCCCACCCAAAAACAAGAGGTGTTTATGCATACAATATTACCCTGACTATTCTGTCTATAAATTACATACACTGCTCATCAGCGTAATATGTAACAAAACGACTTACTCTGACAGGTCCCTGTTACAATGTTACATGGCAATCTAACTTACTCAAAACACACTGACCATGCTACACTTACCATAGTCCAGCTACGGATCCCCCATTCCCCATAGCAATACTTTTGTAATAAAAGGTAATAAAAGTGAAGTCTCCATCTTGTCTCCATCTCTCTAAGCATCTTGTTCAATAGTCAACTTAAGTTATTGGATAATTTTCCTGCATTCTAATTTAGCATTCTTGCTTTTTTTTTTCCTGCATTCTAATTTTGCATTCTTACTTTTTTCCCTAGCATCTTGTTCAAAAGTCACCTTAAGTTATTGGATAATTTTCCTGCATTCGAATTTAGCATTCTTGCTTTTTCCCTGCATTCTAATTTAGCATTCTTGCTTTTTATGGCATAGCCCAGAGGGCAATGCTATCTGCAACAGCGTTTGTCTGTCCGTCTGGTGCATTCATGTATGTCCCTCACAAACGTCCACCAATCAGAGCTGAGGATCTGGTCACATGACAGTGGAACAGCAGATCCTCGACTCAGCAACAGTTCCAAGCCCAGCTACGCCGTTGTCAGACTATCAGTCTTGTTTCCCTGCATTCCAATTTAGCATTGTTGCTTTAATCAACATTTGTGTACTCATACTTTTTACCCTCGCCAGAGGAGAGGGTATTGCATTTGAGTCAGTTTGTTTGTCTGTTTGTCTATCTGTTTGTTTGTCCGCACAGAATAAATATGATTTTCTCTGCAACCGTTGGTCCGATTGACAGGAAATTTTCACCACAGGTGCAACTCCACCTGTATAATTTTAAAATAATTATGACATCATCGGTCACGTGGTTCGGCCGCCATCTTGGAAAAATCGAAAAACTTTGCACCTCCATATCCTGGAAAGCGCTGAATAGAAAAAATTGAGACATGGCTCATTGTAAAGAACTCTCCATGCGGAATAAAATATGTTAATGATGATGTTCATGGGTGCCTCCACTATGACGTCATAATTCGACAAATACAAAAACTTCATCCAATCCAGATGAAATTTCTTGAGCGCCATGTCGGCATAAACTGGTGGAGAAAAAAAAATGATGATGACGTCATCGGTCACGTGGTTCGGCCACCATCTTGGAAAAACCGAAAAACTTTGCACCTCCATATCTCCGAAAACGCTAAATAGAAAAAATTGAGACATGGCTCATTGTAAAGAACTCTCGATGGGGAATAAAATGTGTTGATGATGATGTCATAGGTGCCTCCATTATGATGTCATAATTCGACAAGTACAAAACTTCATCCAATCAAGATGAAATTTCTTGAGCATAATATAGGAATGCATTTATTTAGAAAAAAAATAATGATGACGTCATCGGTTATGTGGTTCGGCCGCGATATTTGTTTTAACACAAAAGCCTTAAAAAAAATACTGAAAATACATCCTGGCGAGGGTTTGCTAGCTCTGATTGCTCTTTTTCTTGTTCGATGTGTCATTGACTCGCAGAGAGCCTCACATTTTGCTTTTCTCCCCAAGTGCATTATGGTGCCTTCATTCAGGGGTTTTCACTAGTGCTACCTTTGATCCCTTCCTTATCGACGACACAATATATTTGGACTCCCTCAGGATCAGCTTTATCGTCCTTGGGAGATACTTTAGCCAATCAGTCTGAGTCATATTTCGCATGAAGGATACCTGACCTAAGGAAGACTACCTGCATCTGTTGAGACACATATATGTATATGTATAAATGTACATTGTTACGTTTATGGGGGTAGGTAAGATAATACCGTAGGAAAGGCAGGATTGAATAGGAAATAGTGTGGACCATGTGATGTGTAGGAGCACATCGATATACATAAGTAGGGAAAAATGTAGCTTAAGGTTGTGTTTAAATGTCATCATAAGAGGAATGATGCCGTGTTAATTAGTAGTAGGGTTTAAGATTGCCCTGTTTGTGATACCCTCTGTGGCCATCCCTAACATTTCTAACAACCGCCGGCCAAGCATAACATCAGCCGGCTAGTATTCACGCTCCATGGATACATACAGCAAAGGCACGCCTCGGAGAGGCGGAGCTACATTGGTCTTATGGGCTGGGAATGGGACCGATAGGCCTGTACAATGTACATATATATATATATATATATATATATATATATATATATATATATATATATATGTATATATATATATATATATATATATATATATATATGTATATATATATATATACATATATATATATATATATATATATATATATATATATATATATATATATATATCTATATATATATAATTTTATATAATTTTATATATATATATATATATATATATATATATATATATATATATATATATATATATATATATATATACATATATATATATACATATATATATACATATATAACCTGAATGCACTGTATATATATATATATATATATATATATATATATATATATATATATATATATATATATATATATATTGTTGCGGAGATGAGGACTGTATTTTTTTTGATTGTGTGCTGTATGATTATTATTATTGTTTATTCTGCACCCCCCTACCTCCGGAGCTGTGTAAAGGTGAAAGGGCGTCCCATAGTCCACAAGCATACACGTCAACCAATCATAGAATATCCATGTTCGATAGTTATATCTTATTCTGTGTTTTAGGATAAGGCTGTGTCTCCCATTAATTGAAAGTACTCCATTGCACCGGTGAAAGAGATAGATTCCCTTCATTCCCACTCCCAACACTTCCATTCCCCCCCTTTCCGTCAATTGCAATTCGCATTGCCAACTGCAGGTTGGGCGGTTTTCCCTTCATCCGCCATTGACCACGAGGCAGGGTTGGGGGAAGGAAGGCGGGTCCCCACCTCGTCAGAGAGGGGAGGAGTGAGCCAGCCCCACTCGACCAACCATGAGCCAGGGGTTTGGCTAGAGAGGGGGGAGGAAGAGCGATCGGGGAGGTTCGCAAAGGTTGAGGGGCGGGGCCTATATAACCCACAGCGCGACGCTCCCCCAGGCAGTCGAGCTTTGAAGAAGAAAGAGAGGCACTGAGAGTTGGTCTGAGTCGGTTGCCAGAGGAGGGTCAGTGGTTGCGTTGGTTGCGGTGGTAAGAAGTCGGTGGTGAGAAGTGGTGGCTTCGAGGGGTCAGTGGTTGCGTTGGTCGCGTTGAGTTGTCAATGGTGAGGAGACACCAGGGCCAGGAGAGAGAAGGTGCCAAGAGCCATTACCAGCAGTTGTGCCAGAGACGGCAGACGCGCCCTGAGCTGAGCCAGAGAGGCAGCGTTGACTCCACCAGGCAGCTTCAACCCGTTACCCCGCGGGGACCAAATAGCGGTGGCATCGGTGGCCGTCGAGGTCCAGCCGACGTCCCGTGCGGGATCAAGCCCGAACCATCTGCCCCCAGCTGAACCTTCCCATTCCTCCTTCCAACATTCATTCCATCCATCCTTCTTGTATACGTGAGTTTGTTCTGTTTGTGCTGTCCTGGGTTAATTAAGCTGTATAAGTTAATAATTGCACTGTGTCTCTAATCCTTCTGTATATTATTTTATTATCTTTCCTTCTCCTTGGTTACTTTGAGCATGTAAATAGTAGGAATAAATTTAGTGGTATTTCCAACCTTTTCTTGGCCTTCGTTTTCCTCTTTACATTGCGTCGTTTATGTCTTTTCCCCATTGACTAGCTGTGGTGTGATCCGGCCAAAGTCCTGGGTGAATCGGGTGAGTCAGGGATCCTGTTAGGTCGCGGCAATACCAAACCGCTCGGTAACTAACATCTTAAACCGCGATCTATAACAATTGGTGTCTGGGAGTGGGATTCGAGGCCCGAACCAAATTTTTAAAACGAATAGAGAAAAAAAAAATTTTGGTCAAAATTACGAGCTGCCGAAATTTGTTTTGTTTAAAGCAAAACCCGAATTTTGAAATCGCGCCATGGCTGGGCAAGGCGACGGGATGCCGGTGGGAGAGCTAGAAGAGGGGTTAGGAGTAACCCAGGATCAAATGGAGGGGAGCAATGAGGAGGCGGTTGAGGGAGTATCAGACGCACAAAATAGCGTCGTTGCGCCCGACATTACGGGCACGCAAAATGGCGCCTCGCTGATCACGGCGACCGCGCCCGCGACCGTGGCAGCGCCCCTGGTGGATTCGAACCTTTTCCTCCTGCAAATGAGGGCCTTTATGGAAAAAATGGGTGAGCGATTGGAGGGCCAAATGGGGGTAATGGGGAGCCGGATGGATGCTCAGAGTGAGCAATTGGGGGTAATGGGAAACCAAATGGGGGTAATGAGGGACGAAGTAAGGGGTACCGGTGAGGAGTTAGACAAGAAATTTGGGAAGTTAGACAATAATTTTGAGGAGTTAGACAAGAAATTTGGGAAGTTAGACAATAATTTTGAGGAGTTAGACAAGAAATTTGGGAAGTTAGACAATAATTTTGAGGGGTTAGACAACGGGATAAAAGAGGTGAGACATGGGTTAACGGGGGTGGAAAATAGAATGGCTGCCCAGGAGAATCAGATAGAGGGGATGAAAAATGGGTTAATGGGGCTAGAAAATAGGATGGAGGACAAATTGCGGAAGATAGGGGAGCAATCCGCCCGAGAAATTAAACAAATGGGAGAGCAGATAGAGGAGGTAAAAATCGGGGTAGAAACCAAACTGGATGCTCAGAGGGATGAATTGGGACAGATGAGGGTGGCATCTACAAAAGAGATGGGGGAGATGAAGGAGGAGGGAGATACGACGGGGTGTGGGTGAGGAGGTTTCGGGGCTACGCGAGGAGGTAAAGCGAGGCGAATATATATATTGTTATAGATCGCGGTTTAAGATGTTAGTTACCGAGCGGTTTGGTATTGCCGCGACCTAACAGGATCCCTGACTCACCCGATTCACCCAGGACTCTCGGCCGGATCGCACCACAGCTAGTCAATGGGGAAAAGACAAAAACGACGCAATGTAAAGAGGAAAACGAAGGCCAAGAAAAGGTTGGAAATACCACTAAATTTATTCCTACTATTTACATGCTCAAAGTAACCAAGGAGAAGGAAAGATAATAAAATAATATACAGAAGGATTAGAGACACAGTGCAATTATTAACTTATACAGCTTAATTAACCCAGGACAGCACAAACAGAACAAACTCACGTATACAAGAAGGATGGATGGAATGAATGTTGGAAGGAGGAATGGGAAGGTTCAGCTGGGGGCAGATGGTTCGGGCTTGATCCCGCACGGGACGTCGGCTGGACCTCGACGGCCACCGATGCCACCGCTATTTGGTCCCTGCGGGGTAACGGGTTGAAGCTGCCTGGTGGAGTCAACGCTGCCTCTCTGGCTCAGCTCAGGGCGCGTCTGCCGTCTCTGGCACAACTGCTGGTAATGGCTCTTGGCACCTTCTCTCTCCTGGCCCTGGTGTCTCCTCACCATTGACAACTCAACGCGACCAACGCAACCACTGACCCCTCGACGCCACCACTTCTCACCACCGACTTCTTACCACCGCAACCAACGCAACCACTGACCCTCCTCTGGCAACCGACTCAGACCAACTCTCAGTGCCTCTCTTTCTTCTTCAAAGCTCGACTGCCTGGGGGAGCGTCGCGCTGTGGGTTATATAGGCCCCGCCCCTCAACCTTTGCGAACCTCCCCGATCGCTCTTCCTCCGCCCTCTCTAGCCAAACCCCTGGCTCATGGTTGGTCGAGTGGGGCTGGCTCACTCCTCCCCTCTATGACAAGGTGGAGACACGCCTTTCTTCCCCAACCCTGCCTCGTGGCCAATGGCGGCAATTGGATCGGAGGTAATTGGCGATGGGAATGGAAGGGAATCTATCTCTTTCACTGGTGCAATGGAGTACTTTCAATTAATGGGAGACACAGCCTTATCCTAAAACACAGAATAAGATATAACTACCGAACATGGATATTCTATGATTGGCTGACGTGTATGCTTGTGGACTATGGGACGCCCTTTCACCTTTACACAGCTCCGGAGGTAGGGGGGTGCAGAATAAACAATAATAATAATCATACAGCACACAATCAAAAAAAATACAGTCCTCATCTCCGCAACAATATATATATATATATATAGATATATAAATATATATATATATATATATATATATATATATATATATATATATATACTTGTATATATATATATATATGTATGTATATATTGTAGCGGCTGCCGCTGGGTTTTCACAATCGCCTTGCACCTATCAAGGACGCGGAGCGATCACCATGCCGGGCTCGTCCAGGACGCCCGGGCAGGATCGCCCTCAACTTGCCAGGCCGCAGCCAGGACGTGGGGCCACGCCCCCTGGCGCCGGGCCTGGGCAAACCCTCCGGGATAATAGTTATATATATTGCTGCCCGATAAACGGGTTTTCAGAGTGCCTGAGTGTTTGATTTGATTAAAGCAACTCGGATGAATTCCAGTTTTTTGTCGCGTCCATTCTTCCGATCGACGTGGGAGCCCCAGCTCCTTCATTGGTGACCTACCGACATGGACACGGCAGTCGCCCTTAAACTGCCTACCTTCTGGGAGGCTCACGCGGCGGTTTGGTTCGCACAGGCGGAGTCCCTGTTCGCCCTGCGAGGCATCACGGCCGACGACACCCGCTTCCACCATGTGGTAGCTGCGCTCGGTTCGGCTACCGCGTCCCGCGCCCTGAGCCTCCTCGAGAGCCCGCCAGCCGCTGACAAATACGGCGCGATTAAGAAGCTTCTCCTCGATGCTTTCGCCCTCCCATCGGCGGAACGCGCACGGCGTCTGCTCGAACTGCCTGATCTCGGCGACACGCGCCCTTCCGAGCGAATGGACTACATGCTTTCACTGCTCGGCGAGCACTCTCCGGCATTCCTGTTCCGGGAGCTGTTCCTCCGTCAGCTGCCTAACCCGGTACGCCTCGCCCTGGCAAGCACGACGATCACAGATCCCCGGGCTCTTGCCAGAGAAGCCGACAAGATCTCCGCCGCAGGACAGCGCGTCGCAGCGGCGACATGGGACCCACCGCCGTCCGACGCAACACCCATGGCGCCCGAGCACCCAGCACGGTCGACGGCCGAACTGCCGACGCAATTGGCGGCCGCTACACCGCGCCGACCACCTGCAGCACGACGACCGGGGCCTCCACCTGACCAAGCGTGGTGTTACTATCATGCCAGGTTCGGACAGAAGGCCCGGACATGCCGACCCCCGTGCACCTTCGGCAGGCCGGGAAACGGCCGGGCCGGCGTTCATTACCAGCCATGAGCGCCGGCCACATGGGCAACTTACTGTTCATCACGGATAAAGCGTCCGGACGGCGCTTCCTGTGCGACACCGGCGCCCAACTGAGCGTCATACCCGCCTCTGACCAGGACAGGCAATCCGCGGTTTGCGGCCCCTCCTTGGTTGCGGCCAACGGATCGACCATCCGCACCTTCGGCCCCGCGCAACGTCACCCTCTGCTTCGGCGGCCAACGCTTTGCTTGGACGTTTGTAACCGCAAACGTGCCCATGGCTCTGCTAGGCGCCGACTTCCTTTGCGCACACGGACTGCTGGTGGACGTCCAACGGCGTCGTTTAATCAACGCCGAAACCTTCAGCTCCCTGGTATGCACATTGAGCAGCTCCGCGCCGACCGAGCTGGCATGCACCGTCCCGGCGGCGAACGAGTTTGCTCGCCTGCTCACGGAGTTCCCGGCCCTCACGCGGCCGACGTTTTCGGCCGTCGCAGTACGGCATGGGATCGAGCACCACATACCAACCACGGGCCCGCCGGTCTACGCCAGGGCCCGCCGCCTCGACCCAGCCAAGCTCGCCGTAGCGAAGGCCGAATTCGACGCGTTGGAGCACCTCGGCATCGTGCGGCGCTCCGATAGCGCGTGGGCCTCGCCACTGCACATCGTGCCCAAGCCGGGGGGTGGATGGCGCCCGTGTGGCGACTACCGCCGTCTCAATGACGCTACCACCCCCCGACAGGTACCCGATCCCGCATATCCAAGACTTCTCCGCCCGTCTCGCGGGACGGGTCATTTTTTCGAAAATTGATCTCATACGGGGATATCACCAGGTACCTGTCAGGGCGGCCGACGTCCCTAAAACGGCAGTCATCACGCCGTTCGGCTTATTCGAATTCTTGCGGATGCCGTTTGGTCTCAAGAACGCGGCTCAGGCGTTCCAGCGCTTGATGGACGGCGTGCTGCATGACCTGCCGTTCCTTTTCGTTTACCTGGACGACATCCTCGTCGCCAGCACGTCCCGGGCCGAGCACCTCCTCCACCTCCGAACACTGTTCGGGCGCCTCAGCGAGCACGGCCTCATCGTCAACCCGGCCAAATGCCACTTCGGCACGACGGCCGTTGATTTTTTGGGCCACCACATCACCAAGAACGGGGCCGTGCCGCTGCCAACCAAGGTCGAGGCCATCACCACGTTCCCGCGTCCCCGCACCATAAAGGCCCTGCAGGAATTCCTGGGAATGGTGAATTTTTATCACCGCTTCGTGCCCCGCGCTGCTCAACTCATGCGGCCCCTCTACGAAGCCCTCCGGGGCAAGCCGGCCAAGCACGACATCGCCTGGTCCGCAGCAATGGATGCGGCCTTCCAACGCTCAAAGCGGGCCCTCGCCGACGCAACACTGCTCGCTCACCCGGTGCTCAACGCTCCCATCGCCCTCACCACGGATGCCTCCGACTACGCGGTGGGCGCCGTACATGAGCAATGGGTGAACGGGGTTTGGCAGCCACTCGCTTTTTTCAGCCGGCAGCTCCGGCCGAACGAGCTCAAATACAGCACGTTTGACCGGGAGCTCCTCGGTCTACACCTGGCCGTCCGCCATTTCCGCCACCTCCTGGAGGGCCGACCTTTCACGGCGTTCGTCGACCACAAGCCGTTGGTTTACGCCATGGCCAAGGTCACGGAGCCATGGTCGGCCCGCCAACAGCGCCACCTCTCCGCCTTGTCGGAGTTTACCACGGACATCCGGCATGTCGCCGGCAAAAACAACGCCGTGGCCGACTGTCTTTCCCGGGCCAGCGCGAACGCGGTCCACCTGGGCGTGGATTTTGCGCTTATGGCGGCGGACCAAACCACCGACACCACGGTGCAAGCCCTCCGGGCGGCGGACACGGGCCTCCGCCTGGCCGACATCCCCTGCGCGGACACTGTCCTGCTCTGCGACGTCTCCCAAGGCCAGCCTCGCCCCATCGTGCCCGTCACCTGGCAACGCCGCATCTTCGCCTCCCTCCACGGCCTTTCCCACCCGGGCCGGAAAGCTTCCCAGAAGCTGGTGTCGGCGCGTTTCGTCTGGCACGGCCTTCGTCGGGAGGTCCACGATTGGACCAGCACCTGCACGGCCTGCCAACGGGCCAAGGTCCACCGACACACCCAGGCCCCGCTGGCACCTTTCACCGTGCCCGAACGACGTTTCGACCACGTCAACGTGGATCTGGTGGGCCCCCTCCCCCCGTCACGGGGGTTCACACACCTGCTCACCATGGTGGACAGGACCACCAGGTGGCCGGAGGCCGTTCCCCTCGTCTCCACCACCACCGCCGACGTGGCGCAGGCTTTCATCGCCACCTGGGTCGCCCGCTTCGGCGCACCGGCGGACATCTCGTCAGACCGCGGACCACAGTTCACCTCCGAGCTGTGGGGCACGGTCGCCCGCAACCTGGGGGTCAAGCTCCACCGTACTACGGCCTACCACCCCCAAGCAAACGGGTTGTGCGAGCGATTGCACCGCTCCATGAAGGCCGCGCTCATGGCCGGCCTTCAAGACGGCGGTTGGGCCGACCGGCTGCCGTGGGTCCTTTTGGGCCTCCGCACGGCCCCCAAGGAGGACCTCCAGGCATCCACCGCCGAGCTTGTCTATGGCCAGGCGCTACGCGTCCCGGGCGAATTCGTGCCCGACGCTACCAGTCCCTGGTCCGCAGCTCACCAGCGCTCGGACCTCCAGGAGGCCGCCCGACGGTTTGCCCCCTTGCCAACATCCCACCACGGTGACCCCCAGTCCTACGTCCCCCCAGCACTCCGCACAGCGGAGTATGTTTTTGTGCGTCACGACGCACATCGGTGGCCACTCCAGCCGCCGTACGACGGGCCCTTCCGGGTGCTGCGACGGGACGACAAGTCGTTCGTCATCGACATCGGCGGCAGGTCGGACCGGATTGCGGTGGACCGCCTCAAGCCGGCGCACGTGGACGTCGACCACCCACCACGGGTGGCCCTTCCGCCGCGGCGAGGCCGCCCCCCGTCCATGGTGCCCCCCACTCGACCGCCCACCACCTCACCGGGCCCCCTCCCACGACCCGCCAGGGGTCGCTTCGGCCGGGTCATCAGGACCCCCCCTCAAATTGACCCTGCCGGTGCAAGTCGATTCTGGGGGGACGTGTGTAGCGGCTGCCGCTGGGTTTTCACAATCGCCTTGCACCTATCAAGGACGCGGAGCGATCACCATGCCGGGCTCGTCCAGGACGCCCGGGCAGGCCCGCGCTCAACTTGCCAGGCCTCGGTCGGGACGCCCGGGCATGCCCGGGCATGCCCGGGCAGGCTCGCCCTCAACTTGCCAGGCCGCAGCCAGGACGCGGGGCCACGCCCCCTGGCGCCGGGCCTGGGCAAACCCTCCGGGATAATAGTTATATATATTGCTGCCCGATAAACGGGTTTTCAGAGTGCCTGAGTGTTTGATTTGATTAAAGCAACTCGGATGAATTCCAGTTTTTTGTCGCGTCCATTCTTCCGATCGACGTGGGAGCCCCAGCTCCTTCAATATATATATATATCTATCTATAATTCCAGTAATCTGTGTGTGTGTGTGTGTGTGTGTGTGTGTGTGTGTGTGTGTGTGTGTGTGTGTGTGTGTGTGTGTCTGTGTGTCTGTGTGTTTGTCTGTGACCGCTGTTTCTCGACAACCACGGGTCCGATATACTTGAAACTTGCCAGGTATATTGCTGGGGACCCGAGGATGTGCCTTTTCAAGGTTTGAAATTAATCGGACAAGTAGTTACCGAGCTATGGCGATTTAGCCGTTCGCCGTTCGCTTTGGCGTTGCGAATGGACCAAACCATTTCATGTAAATAGAGGGGGGGGGTTCTGTGGTCGTTGCGAATGGACCAAACCATTTCATGTAAATAGAGGGGGGGATTGTCACCGTACTCGCAAGCCGTTCGCTTTGGCTTTGCGAATGGACCAAACCATTTCATGTAAATAGAGGGGGGGGATATAATTTTAGATATATATATAGTACGGGCATGCCCTAGTATCTATAATTCCAGTAATCTCTGTGTGTCTGTGTGTTTGTGTGTTTGTCTGTGACCGCTGTTTCTCGACAACCACGGGTCCGATATACTTGAAACTTGCCAGGTATATTGCTGGGGACCCGAGGATGTGCCTTTTCAAGGTTTCATATTAATCGGACAAGTAGTTACCGAGCTATGTCCAAAAAACGATTCAACCAATTCAACCAATCAGAGAGCAGCGAGCTATCACGTGTGCCGAACGTGGCGAACAGACTCTGCCTCGGACGGCACATTTGAGAGCGTATTCATTTATTTCACGTTGGCAAACTATGTTGGCGCTATGTTGGCGTTAAACTATGTTTTAAAACTAATTAAAACTACTTTGCGATTCATCGTAACTGCGATATGCGACCTTCCGGACAGTGAAGACTGCACTTCCGGCAGCCAATCACAGAACACGTTGTTGCGTAGGCGTGGCCGATGTGAGAGCGAGCCGATCCGAGCGCGTGCGCCATTACGGTTCGTAATTCGATTTCTTCCGGAGAAAATAATAATTTCTCGATTTCTTATGCGCATTATTTCTCCCAATTCAGTCAGAGCGAAGGGCGGAAGCGAAGAGCGTTGTTTTTTTTGTTTACGGGCGTACGGGCGTACGGGCGGGGTAGAGCGTACGGGTAGCGTTTTTTTTTTTTTTTTGGCAAGGAACGGGCACCCACGTACGGGCACGTCCTAGTATCTATAATTCCAGTAATCTCTGTGTGTGTGTGTGTATGTGTGTGTGTCTGTGTGTCTGTGACCGCTGTTTCTCGACAACCACGGGTCCGATATACTTGAAACTTGCCAGGTATATTGCTGGGGACCTGAGGATGTGCCTTTTCAAGGTTTCATATTAATCGGAGAAGTAGTTACCGAGCTATGGCGATTTATTTACCCGTACTCGCAAGCCGTTCGCTTTGGCTTTGCGAATGGACCAAACCATTTCATGTAAATAGAGGGGGGGGGGGGGTTCTACCGTACTCGCAAGCCGTTCGCTTTGGCTTTGCGAATGGACCAAACCATTTCATGTAAATAGAGGGGGGGGGGGGATTGTCACCGTACTCGCAAGCCGTTCGCTTTGGCTTTGCGAATGGACCAAACCATTTCATGTAAATAGAGGGGGGGGATATAATTTTAGATATATATATAGTACGGGCATGCCCTAGTATATATAAATGAATGAATGAATGATCGTTTTAAGGCCAATTTCCCCGCTAGAGCGGGGGTTAGCCTTGCGGGCCCCATGACAATCATGGTTCCCTGTTTGAGGCAATGTTTTATGGCCGGATGCCCTTCCTGACGCCAACCCTTAGTCGCCTCTTACGATGCGCAGGGATACGGTGTACCTATTACAAATCGGGATACACACCGGGAGAGACATCGGGGTACAGAGAGAGAGAGAGAGCCAAACTGTGACCCCTGCCACAAAGCCCAGGAGAGAGAGAAAGAGAGCAAGAGAGAGAGAGAGAGAGAGAGAGAGAGAGAGAGAGAGAGAGAGAGAGAGAGAGAGAGAGAGAGAGAGAGAGAGAGAGAGAGAGAGAGAGAGAGAGAGAGAGAGAGAGAGAGAGAGAGAGAAAGAGAAAGAAAGAGGGAAACAGAAAGAAAGAGCAATCACGAGATGCGTTCCTTTTATCTCGTGTATGTGTGTGTATATGTCGAGATCATGCCATTGGTTGTGCCTCATGTAATTGTGGTTTGTATTTAATAGTGGTTGCTTTGTGAAAAGGATTAAGCTTACTATGTTCCCTCTTGTTTTGAACTATGTTTTATTGTCCAACTGTGCCAAAAAATGTAGAAAGATAGTGAAACCACTTGCTCTGTTAGACCCCCTCGTGAAAACGCGTCTGTCTGTCCTTGACCAAAAAGCCAGCATGGAAGATAAGTTTTGAGAATGTCACGGTGCTCTTGTGCTCTTTCTCCCGCATCTCTCCCTTTGCTCATGCCAAAGAAGATAGGGTTTCGGTGGGAGATGTCGAGCCAGTTTTCCTTTGTCCGTGCTCATTTTTCAGCGGAGATTTTTTGTATAATTCTGTGTATATAAAGAAACTCTGGGTTGCCAATTTTCTAGGAGTGTATGTGGCCATGCTGTTCAATTGTGAATGGTATGACTCTTACACCCTCCACAGCGCTGTGATATTGGTTCATCATTCAATCTTGTTATCCCAGGAACTCAAGGTGTGGAACATGGTTCTATTCTCCTCAGGTTGGTGTCAGAAGTGGGATCCGACTCTGAACGATATTTGGGAGGCAGACCCTGTGGGGACACAGCGGAGAGGCTGGCCAGCACTGATTCGATTAACGTGAGCTTTCATACTGAGGGGTCTTTCCAAATTGAGCTCCGTTCACTCACCCAGGCTGTCTGTCTTCTATTTCGTCGTTCCGTGCTTGGATCACGAACAAAATTGGAATCTGGTGTGTAAGTACAGGCCTATTTGGCTCGGGTAACAAGTTGTCTATTGATGAACCAAGAAATGGGGGTCAGTTAGCAAAAAGGGGGGACTTCTTGGTAAAGCCAAGAACTTCCCAGGCAGGGCAGTCTAGAGACAAGATGGAGTTGATGGGGTTGATAGTAACCAGAGAAAGTATTGGCTGAGGGCTAACGAAGACCCAAGGAGGATGGCCAGGATAAGTTAGACAAGTTAGAAGTGCTATACAACTACAAGCATTGACCGCGAGTTAGCGCCGCGGGAGGACCGGATTAGGGAAATATCAGCGCGGTAAATTAAAAGGCAGGATTTTTCGGTGGATGGCCTCGGGGCGCTTCCTTGCGCCTTGTACGCATCACGAGCTGCTTCTTGCAAATGGAGGTCGTGCTGCCGTGCGCTGGGAGCGACCACCTGGGCGCATGGACGGGAAAATGTTCCGTGCACGTTAATTAAATATCTTAAGGGAGATTAAGGTATGTCGGAGTAATACTCAATCTGAAGTAAACTAGAATGATTTGAGTTCTGGAGACGGAGTGCGTGTATTCGACGCATTCGGGTGGCCGAGTCAGGCGAATAAAGGATTAAAATGAGCCAGGTAAGAAAATGATGCAACCAGCCGCATCGGGTGGTTGCACCTTTATGAAAAACTGAAGATGAGGGAAAGAATAACGTGCGGAGTTGCCGCATGGGAATGCAGCCCGGCTAGCATGGAGGCCGGCGAGATAAGCAGAAGATTGGGAGAGACCCAAAAATCCTGTGAACAGGTGCGGTTGGGATTGAGACGGACGAGTGTGGGAGAGCCGTCTGGAGAGAAAGGCGCATTATGGAACAGGAAGATGCGTGAGTACGGGGGAGAACCCTGCTATGAGGTTGCTTGGAGGATGTGTGCCCAAATGCATTGTGGGCCACTTCAACTTTCCTACACGTGAGTCGTTCATGCCTTGCCAGCAAGGTGCTTCATGCGGTGTGCTATGCGCCATGTCGGTATAGTGGTCGCCTGTGACTCCTGCCATGCAATATCATGAGGAATACATTGTTTGATAATGGAATTATAAGAGGAATGCTGAATTAACGTTGATAGTAACGCGAAGTATATTAAATGAGGCGATTGACATGGTTGAATGTAGGATTTCAAGACAATAATGAATTTCCGGTGCCAACAGGAAGTCTTGTTCTTGTCCATTGTCCATACAATGAATGATGTATAGTGTGGATGAGGTCTCTCTGAATGAGGTGAATGAGGTTGTCTACAGCGGATGAAATAGAGAATGGCAGTTACAAGACCGAGGTACGGATGTGATGCGGAATGGCAGCTGGACGATGCATCGGCACATTTGTGTTGATCAATGCGCCGGACAACGGCTTTCCAGGCAAGCGATGGTGGTATGATTTAGTTATGAAAATGCATATGGGTCTCAGGGCAGATAATGCGAGACAAGCTGCCCCACAGGCGGATGGGGGAAAGTATTGGAGAAGATAATGTGGGTCGAACGCTCATCCGAGGGATGAAAACGGTCGAGGTTTCAACTGTCGGTATATGATGTGGCTCACACTGTGCGAATGATGTGTGGATGGGTTGCGTAATGCATCCTGGAGTTGCATTGGTGCAAAGACACAGGGAAGGTGCTGAGAGTGGCACGGAGTATGAGTTGGTTGTGGCAGGTGAGAAGGAATGCACACCTGGAATGGAGTGTGCGAACGACGAGTGTGTGTGGTGGTCAGGTGTGCAACGAAGTCTGGGAGCGGGAGGAATGTGCGGAAGGTGTGCACCAGGTAAAGGGTGCTGCATGATAGAGCACGCCTCCCTAGGAAGGCTGTGGGGAAGTTATTGGTTATTTTGAGGTCCATTTCGCTCCATTTCGGATTTTAGTGAGACCCCTCTTGCAGAGGCAAGTTGTATTTTTTAAGATGACGTCTGTTTTAATTTGTTTGGGGATTTGACTTGGGATTGCGGAATGCGTTGAATAAAGGTAAGAATGACATGTAATGCTGGCGTGTGCCATTTATAGGTGCTGAGTGTACATGACTGGTGAGCGGGCGGCATGTGTGCTGAGTCCAATCGGAAGGATGGATGGTTATGGTTTCACCCGGTCTGTTTATCTGTCTGTCTGTCCGGACACGGAGCTCTTGGGGAGAGCCAGGATGGGTTGGGGTGACCAAGATGAATGTGGACAATATATTAATTGTTTGCCATTGTGAAAATTTTGCCCTCGATTTGAGACGAAGACATATGGCATTTGCTGTCCGGCTCAGGTTGGCTGGTTTCCTCAGCTCTGGAGGATCAGAGCGGGTGGATATTTTAAGCTGATACTCCTATGACAAATGTTGATACTCCTATGTGATGCGGGGTATGTGTGTGGTGATGGTGTCTGGGGCCTCGGGGTTTGCCCCTGCCTATTTGCCGGTCTGTCTGTCTGTTACATTTGACCCTCAGAAAAGGTTTCGTGAGATTTCAGAATTGGACAGCCCATGTGTTATGACATGCTTGGGTGTCTCAAAAATTTGCTGAACAGACGTGGTGCGTCAGACAAATTGATTACATTTTTGTGGGAAAGATGACTGAGAAGGACTTCAAGGGCAGGTGGGTGGTCACCTGCTGTGAATTGTGGTGGAACATTCGAGATGTCCCCTAATACAACGAGGGGACGAATTGGTTTGTAAATGTGTTGTGCAAGTACTTTCTCTGTAGGTAGCCAAATTCTACCTGGGGTAAGTCCAGGTGGAGAGGGGAGTTGTCTCTGGTGCCTTGCTCCACGGAGCAGTCCTGGTGTTGAGTCTCATATAATCGTGGTTAAAGTACATGTGCAAACAAAAGTGTACTTTGGTTTGTATGACTGGAAAAAAAGACAACATGGGTTTGTTTTTGGGAATGCTAGCTTGGTGGGGGTGTGAAGGTCACGGCGTGCTGGGATATCTTTGTGTACAGTTGCTGGCTTGGACTGACTTGTGTGCGGGGGAAAAATAAAAAAATTGGAGCTGTTTCGGAGAAACAGTGGCTTGGTTGGAGGTTGGGATCCAGTATTCTGTTGGGAGCACGCAATCTGAACAGAATGGATTGCCATTGGCTATTTTTCAAATGATTTTATCAAAATGATGGCTCCTGAGTAAGGGGAGGGGGCAGGGGAAATATCTTCACTGTAACAGGTGCATGTGATGCTGTAGGGAGGAATTGGAGGAAATCGGGTTGAATTTAAATTGAAATGAAGATTGAAAAATCCAGATGGGGCCATAACAGTGTATGGGGAAGCGTCGGTAAATGGTAGTAGGTTTAGACAGGTATTGAAAGGGTTCGTGCAATGTAATTTTGGGGGGTAACCATGCTCCAGGTGGTGGGGCAGCCGGGATACAAATGGGGGTCGGCCAATTTAAGGATGTGGATGCGCACACACCTGGAACAAGGCATGTTCCTAAAGCTTAGGTGTAAATGTTGGTTGGAAAGGGGAATGAGTTCTGGGAAAATGAATTCACTTATTGGATGTTGTTGAATCTGTCTGTTTAAGAACATTGGGGCTTGTGGCTCGCCATTGTCTGTCTGCCAGTTATGGTGGGCAGAGGGAAGAGGGAGTAATGATGCTCCTGCCTCTTGCTTGGCAGAAGGTAGAGGTGGTGGTGGGCCAAGATGGGTCAGAATAGGCCATGGAACAAAATTGAGCTCTCAAGAGCTGAGGTGATTTTAACCTGAGGATGCATCTCTCGATGGACCCCTGGCTGGTCCGAGGTGTGAAATATGGTGACGTTGTCTTGTGGACACTTTGTGAGTGGCTAGACACGCGCCTGAAAGGGGAAATTGTATTCATAACTCATGTGGGTTGTGTCTGAAGGAAAGGTTTGGGAGGAAGTGTGAAGAAGGTCGTGGAAAGTGCAAAGATGATTGGATTGGAAAGTCGACTCAGATGGATTATTTGTCAATGACAGGTGACTGCAGGAATTGTTGAGGAAGTAGAGGAAAAGGTTGTAAAAAGTTAATGGAAAAGACAGGAAATAAAGGAAAGTGGTTAGTTATGGACTGTTGTTTTTGTGATAAGAAGGTGATACAAGGGGTTGGCTTGCACTGGGGGGACCAATGAATGTAAAGTTGTGAATTTTGTTTAATAACGTTGCGTTAGATTGCTACATGCAGAATGACCCCAATCGAGGAGGTGATTGGGGGCTGGTGAAGATTGGATCACGGCTCTGCAGACCAGGTGAACAGAACTCCACCAGGTACGTGGGAATCACATCAATTGAATTATTGCTCAAAGGGAGGTGATAGAGCAAAATGAAGAAGATTGTCATGGGGACCGCAAGGCTAACCCCCGCTCTTGCAGGGAAATGGCTTTGGGAGGCTAGTTGTTGTTGTTTTGGTAGACTCTAGGTTCTAAAACCTAAGGCAAAATGCACATGAGGGTAAAGTTGGTGATTGCGGATGGAGATTAGTTAGAGAACTTGGAGACGATTTCGTTATTTTTCAGATAATTTTTCCAGTGGGTATATACTGGTGTGAAATTCGCGTATCTAGGAAAGAAGGGAAAAAATGTCCAGGTATTGATAGGATAACAGTGAAGTTTTGAAGGGGAGAATACTGATTATTTCCATTGACCGATTATGGTTGGGGGGGAAATGGTTGGTAAATCATGTATTATTAGATGTAGGGAAGATGATTAAAAGGAAGGTATTTTCGGAAATTGGTGAAAGTAAATATGGCATTTGAATTTCCAGACACGACACAGGAAATGCGGCTATGAATAAGCCAACCATCTGAGAGATAAGGTAACTAAATGCCAATTGGTGGGACGGGGGGCTAGGAATTTGATCATGGTGTGTGTAAGAAAGTATTTTTCAGGATGGACGATGAAGAAACCGCCGTCGGAAGACCATGATCTTGACCGCCGAGGCCGTCGACCTGAACGAGCCCCTGGGCGATGCCGATGTGACCGGCACATCAGAAGACTGTTGATTTATTTGATTTATTGTGATGATTTTGTTGTAAATCCCCTGCGGGAATTGGCTAATGCTTCTTATGTATTATAAGCACACAGCTGCACATCTCCGCTTGATCCGACTATGGATCTGACTGCAACGCTGGGTCTGGCTGCCAAAGGACCTGACACTGATACTCTGGTTCCACAAGCTGATTATGCGTCCATGAACGTCTTTGACATAAAAGGAAGTCTCTCTCTTTACTTTGAATTGTAATGCTCTGTACTCTGACCAGGAACACGTGACACAAGATATTAATTACATTATGTATTCCTCAGAACAACAGCATGGACGTCGATTAACTTCGAAGATCGGCAAGGACCGGGTCTGTGCGAGGACGGGGAGCCCTTCGATTGGGGGGGATTTCAGCCGCACCTACACTGCTCCAAGGGTGGGCTGTTAGACCCCCCCGGGCAACATCCTTGGCCGGACCAGGCGCCTTCGTTGCGGATCTGAAAAGTTAATAGATCTTCATGTTCTGGACCTTCATGTTCCAAACACGCACAACATGACACACCTTTCAAGCGTGCATGCGAGGTACTTTATGTGCGTGGCATGCCCTTGGAGGACACACATACAACACTCAATAAAGCCCGATGTGGCCACATATAACACTATTCTCTTTTGCTTTGCAAATAAAGCCGATGTGGCCTGGTCTCTGTGATACGTAGTCTCGTAGAGACCAAATGGGGGAATGTCGAGATCATGCCATTGGTTGTGCCTCATGTAATTGTGGTTTGTATTTAATAGTGGTTTCTTTGTGAAAAGGATTAAGCTTACTATGTTCCCTCTTGTTTTGAACTATGTTTTATTGTCCAACTGTGCCAAAAAATGTAGAAAGATAGTGAAACCACTTGCTCTGTTAGACCCCCTCGTGAAAACGCGTCTGTCTGTCCTTGACCAAAAAGCCAGCATGGAAGATAAGTTTTGAGAATGTCACGGTGCTCTTGTGCACTTTCTCCCGCATCTCTCCCTTTGCTCATGCCAAAGAAGATAGGGTTTCGGTGGGAGATGTCGAGCCAGTTTTCCTTTGTCCGTGCTCATTTTTCAGCGGAGATTTTTTGTATAATTCTGTGTATATAAAGAAACTCTGGGTTGCCAATTTTCTAGGAGTGTATGTGGCCATGCTGTTCAATTGTGAATGGTATGACTCTTACACCCTCCACAGCGCTGTGATATTGGTTCATCATTCAATCTTGTTATCCCAGGAACTCAAGGTGTGGAACATGGTTCTATTCTCCTCACATATATGTGTGTGTGTGTGTGTGTGTGTGTGTGTGTGTGTGTGTGTGTGTGTGTGTGTGTGTGTGTGTGTGTGTGTGTATTGTTGGTTGTTTAATATCTCCATTTGCGAGTTTCAGGAGGTGGACCGGAGTCCTCCCAGGATTGGCAGAATTTCACTGCCCAGATAAGGAGGCTGGGTTTGCTGCTGCAAGCTGACAAACCCATGTCATCCCTTCCACCCACTGATGATGCCTTCATGCAACATGCCTGAGAGCCAAGTTCCAGACTATGATCTGGTGCAGTAGTCACATTGCAAAGCCAAGGACAAGGGATCCCACTGAATATGGTTGGTGAAGTATGATGAAGACGTTCAGTGTGTGAGAAGTCTGAAGGAGTCGGCCCCAAAGTAACTACGTGACTTGACCCATCTATACTGTAAGGATACAGACTGCACTGTTGGTATTAAATGTCCTGGCTGGCCTGAAATGCATAGAAATATACACCTGCAACAACTGCCTAAACACTGTGACTATATTGCAAGATGATGAGGATGAGGATAAGGATGAAGACTAAAATGATGTTTTGGTAATTGAGCTCGCCAATTTCAGCGTATGATGCTACCTCCCTGCAGCCTGCTCTGAAAAGGCCAACAAAGACCCCCATAGACCCAGCACAACTACATAATAGGAGAAATGCATAATCAAAGTACATAAAACTCAGAAATGCAGCCCAAACTTGTGTAATGAGACAATCGATTTTAAAAAGTCAAAAAATGATGGAATGTGTGCAATCGCAGTGTTTTGTTATTTTGGAAATAAAAGGTGAAAGGCATGGTAATTGTTGCAACTTTATTCCAAGCCTGATTTTTCGAGAAAGTAGACAACAGTGACACAATTTGAAGTCAACATCCACGTTGCTATATCCTTTAACAGCTAATCAGGAAGGAAACTCTGACAAAAAAATCTTTAAAAGGGTAAAAATGTAATTTTCTGGGGATGGCCGACCTCTTGATAATAAATGCAGCCCCAAAAACAGCCACATAATACTTCTACATTTGTATTTTCGACAGGAAAACAGCAGTACATGTGGCTTAATTGTGATTTCTCCTCACTGTAATCAAACAATTTGAAGGGTCGTGTAAGTACTATTTTCAGGTGTGATTAGGGCAGAAGAGCGATTAAAGCAACATGTTGTGCAGCTATTTTGCAAAGCACAACATCATTTCTGGAAACTACAGAGCCTCAGCTTCAATTTGATAACACTTTCAACTTGTTATACCTCCGGTCAGGGTATGCCCATTTTAGAGCACTTTTCTGCTCCCTGCCACTGGTCTATAAGAGGGTCCATTCTTATGGAGCTAAAGGCTTTTTCTCCAATGGCCGCCACATCCCAGTCAAACGTGGGATGTCGTCCCACGGTGCAAACCACTCTTTAATTTTCCCCTCACAATTGTCCTCGGCAACCACATCACAAAGAATGCCAACTTTGCTTCTGCAGGGGGGAGGGAGTGTGTGACTGCGCTCATATTACCCAGACTGGGCCGGTGTAGCAGGATTCTCTCACTCCCCTAAAATCTCACTCTAGAGTGTAATTATCCTCGGACAGAATCACTCTAGAGTGAACTAATCCTAGGACTGGCACACTCTACAGTGTAATTATCCTAGGACAGAATCACTCCCCCTGTCAGGATCAACACACTCCCTCCAGGATCAAAGCACTCCCCTTTAGGATAAAGTCAATCCCCCAGAAAGAATGGAAAGATATATTTAGTTACTTTGGAAATATAACTCACAGGATGTGAGATATCGTTGCAATGATCAACAGAGCTTTTACTATGTATTTTAGTGTATACCGTGTGAGCATGTGCATCATATTGTCGGATCTTAATATTCAATTGTTGAATACATGTACTATATTTGAGCATGAATACATGAATACATTTGAGCATGAATTTGAGCATGAATACATGAATACATTTTAGTGTATACCGTTTGAGCATGAATTTGAGCATGAATTTGAGCATTTGAGCATGATACATTTGAGCATGAATACATTTGAGCATGAATTTGAGCATTTGAGCATTTGAGCATGAATACATTTGAGCATGAATACATTTGAGCATGAATACATTTGAGCATGAATTTGAGCATGAATACATTTGAGCATGAATACATTTGAGCATGAATACATTTGAGCATGAATACATTTGAGCATGAATACATTTGAGCATAAATGCATACTATATTTGAGCATGTATACATTTGAGCATGAATACATGTACTACTATATTTGAGCCCATCATTATTTCAATCCAACAAAAGAAGACATGAGTTAATTTATGATCATCATAGTTTTCAAATGATTCAATATTTACATTGTAGGATGCATGGGAAGGGTATTTAGGAGCATGAATATATTGTTAACGATTTTAGAATATCCTCTTTTGGTGAATTTTATTTAATTAAAAGGTTATTTGAAAACATAGTGTAAGAGATTAATTTAATTAAACAAGAAAAATTAATTTAGCGGTGAGTAAAAACTTTTGCTTTATAGTAGTTTTAAACATTGTTTAAACTATAGCTCGACGTACTTCAACTGAGATTGAATGTTTTTAAAATCACATGAGTACAAAGATTTTTGTAAAGACGTCCATCAATAGTCAGTAAACTCCGACCGACCTTGCTTTTCCTTGTTTCTTGTAGTCTTGCGCTTGCCGCTGTCTGTCGAAAGTTTGACTTCTTTACACGATCACCAATGTGCATTGCAGGGTATTCATGAGTAGACAGGAACGTGCGTATAGCGTCGAAATCCATCATTGAGGATCGAGTGAAATAAATATTAGCCGCTTCATACTTATATCGAACTACAGATGAAAATACCCCCCGGCCCTTCTCCAACAGTGACATATCCCCCCCCTCCCCCACGACAAGACCTCGATTGAGATACTAACTGTGAGAACAACACTCCAGGAAATCACGTACTCATGTCTGAAAAAACACCAACTTCGCCAATGATCATGGTTTATAAGATATAGTATAGTTTGTAAGACAAAAGACATAGGAAGCATGCAATTCACGTTATCATTGACAATTAGTAGAAAGTTATCGGCAAACTTTCTTGTCAAAACATCCTAATTAGTGGGGCGGCTTAGCCCAAATATTCAAAAGAATTGTGCATTTTGTGATACAAGCACCAAATTTGGCACAAATGTACATTAATATGTTGCGAACATTTTCAGATATTTGGCCACTTGAAATTCTCTCTTTATGTCCGCCATATTGGATTTCAAAATGGCCGCCACTTGAAATCTACATTTGCTATTATCTCTGGACGTAATGCAGCTATTGACTTGATTCTGGTATCTAAATGTATGTTTTTGGGGGCAAGGAATCCAATGGTACCAATTTCAACTTAATATTATTAATTAATTAATTTATTTAATTTATTAATTTAATTAATTAATTAATTAATTACTTAATTTCAACAACTTAATAGGAATTGGTCGACAGACTGTCACACCTTGGCCTGAGCATCTCCTATGATAGAGTGCTCCAGCTCTCAGCACAGATGGGCAACAGTGTCTGCCAACAGTTTCACAGAGAACGAGTGGTCTGCCCTCCGAAGATGCGTGGCAAAGTGTTTACAACTGCCGCTGTAGACAACATAGATCACAACCCCAGTGCAACAACATCAAAGGACTCCTTCCATGGTACCGCTATCTCCCTCATACAACATCCTTCTTACACTGGTGAAGGAGTGGATCGGAGTATCGTCATTGTTGGAGGATCTGGGGATGCACGGTCCAAGACAGTCGCCCCCTTGCCGCACTACTACACTGATGTACCCCCTGTCACTAGCAGCATCAAGAAGTCGCCTGTCCCAGCTGCTAAAGTGGCGTCATTGACCAGAGGAGACTTCAAACAGCAGACTGATGAAGAATACCAATGGCTAGGCAATGCAAAGCGAGTCCTGGAAGACAACACTGGTACAGTGGACAATGACAACACATCTTGGGCTGCATTTCATGCCAGCCGACAGCCACCAGATGCTCGAGTCATCTGCCCCACGTCGCTGCTTCCACTCTTCCTGGAGAGTGCCCACACAGTGGCCATGATCCGGCACTCAATGGACGTCGTGAAGAATGCTGTGGAACACCTGAATCCTGGACAGACACCAGTGGTCACCATTGATCAGCCACTGTTTGCTTTGGCCAAGCAGATACAGTGGAAGTGGCCAGAGAGCTATGGTGAAGACCAGATAGTGGTGATGTTTGGTGGCCTCCACATAGAGATGGCGGCACTGAGGACACTGGGGGACTGGCTGAAAGGGAGTGGTTGGGTGCAAGCACTTGTGCAAGCCGAGATTGCGACAGCAGGGACAGCAGACTCATTCCTGCGAGCATCCCATGTCTTGCGCACAAGAAGAGCACATCAAGTGACTGCAGCAGCACTGTACATCCTGCAACACCGTGCCTACAACCACTACTGTCTGGGAGAAACCAGGGATGCAGAGGACCTTCCGGAGTTTGAAGACTGGTGTTGCCAGAGAGGAGAAGACATCCCCCAGTTTCACTACTGGGCAACCGTGCTGGAACTAGAACTGTTGGTTCTAGTGTATGTGCGTTCTCTCAGGCAGGGATCGTTAATGATGTACCTCGATGCTCTGACAGAGCTGGTCCCCTGGTTCCATGCACTGGATCACACCCACTATGCTAGGTGGATACCAGTGCACCTGAAGGACATGGCCGAACTCACCATCAAACACCCAGATGTAGCCAGGAAATTCAGGGAAAGCCACTTCACCGTTCAGAAAACACAGAGGGTGTTCTCTTCAATCCCGATTGACCAGGCACATGAGCAGAATAATGCCTGCATCAAAGGAGACGGTGGAGCAGTTGGGCTCACTGACAACCCTAGTGCCCTACGTCGCTGGATGGTTGCGGGACCAGAAGTTGCCAGGGTGATCGAAGAATTCCAGGATGGGAACCAACACTGGAGACGGCAAACAGCAGACACACGTCATCATGATCAGACGCCAAGTGTACAGGCCTCATTTGTGAAAGATGTTCGCTCTCTCGTCAGTGTCATAGAGGAGATGGGCAACCCATTCGAGGAGGAGAGTCAGGATGTAGTCAAACTGGACACAAAGGAGATCGCAGATCCTGCTGCTGTGGAGGCCGTGATGAATGCCAAGAGGATTGGCCAAGAGCAGTTCGAGGCTTTCACCAGAGAGTGTCTGTTGGACAGAACAAAGGCAGTGGACGCACCCATTCCTCGTAACAAGCTGAAGGTGTTCAGCACTTCCACTCCAAGAAGCCAGAGCAAAGGTCAGCAACAGCTCGCCTCCATCAAGAATGACCGTGAACTCTTCGCACGCCTGTACATTGGCTGCCAGACGAGGGATGGAAACCTTGAGGAGTTCTTTTGTCACGAGAATCAGGCATGTCCTCCTGCATTGTCTGATGGTGGAAGCCTCTGCACTGGTACCAAGAGTGATCTCCTCACATGCTTGGAAGAAGTCTCCGACGCAAAGACAGAGACTCCTGTCACGACCTGTATTGTGCTTGATGGAGCAGCCATCGTCCAGATGCTGAAGCCGGCTGCATCAAAGACCTTTGAAGAGTATGCACAACAGATCTTCATCCCATATATGTCCACGAAGCTGCAAACAGTGTCACGCCTGGATCTGGTCTGGGATACTTACCTTGCTGATTCACTGAAAGGTAGTACACGTGCAAAGCGGGGACAAGGTGTGCGGAGACGTGTGGTGGCTGCCGCAGCCATACCAGGAAACTGGCAGAACTTCCTACGAGTGGACAGCAACAAGACCGAGCTGTTCAGGTTCCTCTCAGCAGCTCTCATGGAATGGTTTGACCAGGAGGACAAGCAACTCGTCGTTACTGATGGAGAGGCAGTGCTCAGCAAGCCACTACTGCCAGATCTGACCTCACTCGCCCCATGTAACCATGAAGAGGCTGACAGTCGGATGTTGCTGCATGCATCTCACGCAGTCCAGCATGGACACCATGCAATACTCATCCGGACTGTAGACACCGATGTTGTGGTGCTGGCAGTGTCCCTGGCACAGGAGTTGCAACCAGAAGACAAACTGTGGCTGGCATTCGGAACAGGCCAGAGTTTCCGATACCTAGCAGCACACGAAATAGCAGCTGGATTGGGACGAGAGAAGGCTCGTGCACTGCCAATGTTCCACGCTCTAACTGGATGCGACACTGTGTCTAGTTTTCATAGACATGGCAAGAACACTGCGTGGGCAGTCTGGACGGTACTGCCAGAACTCACTGAGGCGCTGCTGCTGCTGTCCTCTGCACCTCGTGACATACCAGACGATGCAATGCGCATCATCGAGAGGTTCGTGATCCTGTTGTATGATCGAACCAGCAAATGCACAGACATTGACAAGGCCAGGAGGAAACTCTTCGCAAGGAAGAACAATGTGCAGCTCATCCCTCCAACGAAGGCAGCTCTGGAGGAACATGTCAAGAGGGCAGTGTATCAAGGTGGACATGTGTGGGGTCAGATACTGCTGCCAGCACCAGAGCTCCCTCCACCAACCAACTGGGGTTGGTCAAGGACTGGAGAAGGACAGTACACACCTTACTGGACCAGGCTAACTGAGGCAGCTCACAGCTGCATTGAGCTGGTTTCTTGCAAGTGCAAGAAAGGGTGTGTGAGGCGCTGCAAGTGCAAAAAGGCTGCCCTTCAGTGCACAGCCCTCCGTGTGTGTGAAGGGGACTGCACATGACGATGAGTCAACAACATACATGTACTTGTGGCAATGCTGAACTTGTTAACATGACACTGTTTATGTACACGTATCTTCAGTACCGGTATATACCTAGCCTCAGATACCAGTACACCTAGCCTCAAATACTAGACCATGTAGCATGTCAGTATTATACCTAAGACATTTACAGAACTAAGACATTCTTTTCAAAGTATTGTGTTGAATCCAATATTTGCCTAGATAATTTCCAAATAAAATTATATAACAGACTGTGATAGATAATATTAAGTTGAAATTGGTACCATTGGATTCCTTGCCCCCAAAAACATACATTTAGATACCAGAATCAAGTCAATAGCTGCATTACGTCCAGAGATAATAGCAAATGTAGATTTCAAGTGGCGGCCATTTTGAAATCCAATATGGCGGACATAAAGAGAGAATTTCAAGTGGCCCAATATCTGAAAATGTTCGCAACATATTAATGTACATTTGTGCCAAATTTGGTGCTTGTATCACAAAATGCACAACAGGTTTACTATGCTGCTACACTAAATGAACTTGTAGCAAAAGTGGACCAGTCCACCTTGGATCATACTCAATCCAATTAAGGATTAAATCTCAGTGCATGAATGATGCTGTATGCCTTGAAGATTGGTGCAGGAAATCGACCACCACCTTTTCGCACTTGTGTTGGTGCAGGAAACCACTTTTCGCACTTGTGTTAGTGTTGAAAAACCACTTTTCGCACTTGTGTTAGTGTTGAAAAACCACTTTTCGCACTTGTGTTAGTGAAGGAAACCACATTTCGCACTTGTATTAGTGTGGAAAAACCACTTTTCGCACTTGTGTTGGTGCAGGAAACCACTTTTGCACTTGTATTAGTGTGGAAAAAATACTTTTTGCACTTGTGATAGTGTTGAAAAACCACTTTTCGCACTTGTGTTAGTGTTGAAAAACCACTTTTCGCACTTGTGTTGGTGCAGGAAACCACTTTTGCACTTGTATAAGTGTGGAAAAACCACTTTTCGCACTTGTGTTAGTGTTGAAAAACCACTTTCCGCACTTGTGTTGGTGCAGGAAACCAGTTTAGCACTTGTATTAGTGTGGAAAAACCACTTTTCGCACTTGTGTTAGTGTTGAAAAACCACTTTTCGCACTTGTGTTAGTGTTGAAAAACCACTTTTCGCATTTGTGTTGGTGCAGGAAACCACTTTTGCACTTGTATTAGTGTGGAAAAACCACTTTTCGCACTTGTGTTAGTGTTGAAAAACTACTTTTCGCACTTGTGTTAGTGTTGAAAAACCACTTTTCGCACTTGTGTTGGTGCAGGGAACCACTTTTGCACTTGTATTAGTGTGGAAAAAACACTTTTTGCACTTGTGATAGTGTTGAAAAACCACTTTTCGCACTTGTGTTAGTGTTGAAAAACCACTTTTCGCACTTGTGTTGGTGCAGGAAACCACTTTTGCACTTGTATTAGTGTGGAAAAAACACTTTTTGCACTTTAGATAGTGTTGAAAAACCACTTTTTGCACTTGTGTTAGTGTTGAAAAACCACTTTTCGCACTTGTGTTGGTGCAGGAAACCACTTTTGCACTTGTATTAGTGTGGAAAAACCACTTTTCGCACTTGTGTTAGTGTTGAAAAACCACTTTTCGCACTTGTGTTAGTGTTGAAAAACCACTTTTCGCACTTATGTTGGTGCAGGGAACCACTTTTCCACTTGTATTAGTGTGGAAAAAACACTTTTTGCACTTGAGATAGTGTTGAAAAACCACTTTTCGCACTTGTGTTGGTGCAGGAAACCACTTTTGCACTTGTATTAGTGTGGAAAAAACACTTTTTGCACTTGTGATAGTGTTGAAAAACCACTTTTCGCACTTGTGTAAGTGTTGAAAAACCACTTTTCGCACTTGTGTTGGTGCAGGAAACCACTTTTGCACTTGTATTAGTGTGGAAAAAACACTTTTCGCACTTGTGTTAGTGTGGAAAAACCACTTTTCGCACTTGTGTTATTGTTGAAAAACCACTTTTTGCACTTGTGTTAGTGTTGAAAAACCACTTTTCGCACTTGTGTTGGTGCAGGAAACCACTTTTGCACTTGTATTAGTGTGGAAAAACCACTTTTCGCACTTGTGTTAGTGTTGAAAAACCACTTTTCGCACTTGTGTTAGTTTTGAAAAACCACTTGTCGCACTTGTGTTGGTGCAGGAAACCACTTTAGCACTTGTATTAGTTTGGAAAAACCACTTTTCGCACTTGTGTTAATGTTGAAAAACCACTTTTCGCACTTGTGTTAGTGTTGAAAAACCACTTTTCGCACTTGTGTTGGTGCAGGAAACCACTTTTGCACTTGTATTAGTGTGGAAAACCACTTTTCGCACGTGTGTTAGTGTTGAAAAACCACTTTTCGCACTGGTGTTGGTGAAGGAAACCACTTTTGCACTTGTATTAGAATGGAAAAACCACTTTTCGCACTTGTGTTAGTGTTGAAAAACCACTTTTCGCACTTGTGTTAGTGTTGAAAAACCACTTTTCGCACTTATGTTGGTGCAGGGAACCACTTTTCCACTTGTATTAGTGTGGAAAAACACTTTTTGCACTTGTGATAGTGTTGAAAAACCACTTTTCGCACTTGTGTTGGTGCAGGAAACCACTTTTGCACTTGTATTAGTGTGGAAAAAACACTTTTTGCACTTGTGATAGTGTTGAAAAACCACTTATCGCACTTGTGTTAGCGTTGAAAAACCACTTTTCGCACTTGTGTTGGTGCAGGAAACCACTTTTGCACTTGTATTAGTGTGGAAAAAACACTTTTCGCACTTGTGTTAGTGTGGAAAAACCACTTTTCGCACTTGTGTTAGTGTTGAAAAACCACTTTTCGCTCTTGTGTTGGTGCAGGAAACCACTTTTGCACATGTATTAGTGTGGAAAAACCACTTTTCGCACTTGTGTTAGTGTTGAAAAACCACTTCGCTCTTGTGTTGGTGTCGGAAACCACTTTAGCACTTGTATTAGTTTGGAAAAACCACTTTTCGCACTTGTGTTAATGTTGAAAAACCACTTTTCGCAATTGTGTTAGTGTTGAAAAACAACTTTTCGCACTTGTGTTGGTGCAGGAAACCACTTTTGCACTTGTATTAGTGTGGAAAAAACACTTTTTGCACTTGTGATAGTGTTGAAAAACCACTTTTCGCACTTGTGTTAGTGTTGAAAAACCACTTTTCGCACTTGTGTTGGTGCAGGAAACCACTTTTGTACTTGTATTAGTGTGGAAAAACTACTTTTCGCACTTGTGTTAGTGTTGAAAAACCACTTTTCGCAATTGTGTTAGTGTTGAAAAACCACTTTTCTCACTTATGTTGGTGCAGGAAACCACTTTTCCACTTGTATTAGTGTGGAAAAAACACTTTTTGCACTTGTGATAGTGTTGAAAAACCACTTTTCGCACTTGTGTTGGTGCAGGAAACCACTTTTGCACTTGTATTAGTGTGGAAAAAACACTTTTTGCACTTGTGATAGTGTTGAAAAACCACTTTTCGCACTTGTGTTAGTGTTGAAAAACCACTTTTCGCACTTGTGTTGGTGCAGGAAACCACTTTTGCACTTGTATTAGTGTGGGAAAAACACTTTTCGCACTTGTGTTAGTGTGTAAAAACCACTTTTCGCACTTGTGTTAGTGTTGAAAAACCACTTTTCACACTTGTGTTAGTGTTGAAAAACCACTTTTCGCACTTGTGTTGGTGCAGGAAACCACTTTTGCACTTGTATTAGTGTGGAAAAACCACTTTTCGCACTTGTGTTAGTGTTGAAAAACCACTTTTCGCACTTGTGTTAGTGTTGAAAAACCACTTTTCGCACTTGTGTTGGTGCAGGAAACCACTTTAGCACTTGTATTAGTTTGGAAAAACAACTTTTCGCACTTGTGTTAATGTTGAAAAACCACTTTTCGCACTTGTTAGTGTTGAAAAACCACTTTTCGCACTTGTGTTGGTGCAGGTAACCACTTTTGCACTTGTATTAGTGTGGAAAAACCACTTTTCGCACTTGAGATAGTGTTGAAAAACCACTTTTCGCACTTGTGTTGGTGCAGGAAACCACTTTTGCACTTGTATTAGTGTGGAAAAAACACTTTTTGCACTTGTGATAGTGTTGAAAAACCACTTTTCGCACTTGTGTTAGTGTTGAAAAACCACTTTTCGCACTTGTGTTGGTGCAGGAAACCACTTTTGCACTTGTATTAGTGTGGAAAAAACACTTTTCGCACTTGTGTTAGTGTGGAAAAACCACTTTTCGCACTTGTGTTATTGTTGAAAAACCACTTTTTGCACTTGTGTTAGTGTTGAAAAACCACTTTTCGCACTTGTGTTGGTGCAGGAAACCACTTTTGCACTTGTATTAGTGTGGAAAAACCACTTTTCGCACTTGTGTTAGTGTTGAAAAACCACTTTTCGCACTTGTGTTAGTTTTGAAAAACCACTTGTCGCACTTGTGTTGGTGCAGGAAACCACTTTAGCACTTGTATTAGTTTGGAAAAACCACTTTTCGCACTTGTGTTAATGTTGAAAAACCACTTTTCGCACTTGTGTTAGTGTTGAAAAACCACTTTTCGCACTTGTGTTGGTGCAGGAAACCACTTTTGCACTTGTATTAGTGTGGAAAAAACACTTTTCGCACTTGTGTTAGTGTGGAAAAACCACTTTTCGCACTGGTGTTGGTGAAGGAAACCACTTTTGCACTTGTATTAGTGTGGAAAAACCACTTTTCGCACGTGTGTTAGTGTTGAAAAACCACTTTTCGCACTGGTGTTGGTGAAGGAAACCACTTTTGCACTTGTATTAGAATGGAAAAACCACTTTTCGCACTTGTGTTAGTGTTGAAAAACCACTTTTCGCACTTGTGTTAGTGTTGAAAAACCACTTTTCGCACTTATGTTGGTGCAGGGAACCACTTTTCCACTTGTATTAGTGTGGAAAAAACACTTTTTGCACTTGTGATAGTTTTGAAAAACCACTTTTCGCACTTGTGTTGGTGCAGGAAACCACTTTTGCACTTGTATTAGTGTGGAAAAAACACTTTTTGCACTTGTGATAGTGTTGAAAAACCACTTTTCGCACTTGTGTTAGCGTTGAAAAACCACTTTTCGCACTTGTGTTGGTGCAGGAAACCACTTTTGCACTTGTATTAGTGTGGAAAAAACACTTTTTGCACTTGTGTTAGTGTGGAAAAACCACTTTTCGCACTTGTGTTAGTGTTGAAAAACCACTTTTCGCACTTGTGTTAGTGTTGAAAAACCACTTTTCGCACTTGTGTTGGTGCAGGAAACCACTTTTGCACATGTATTAGTGTGGAAAAACCACTTTTCGCACTTGTGTTAGTGTTGAAAAACCACTTCTCGCACTTGTGTTAGTGTTGAAAAACCACTTTTCGCACTGGTGTTGGTGAAGGAAACCACTTTTGCACTTGTATTAGAATGGAAAAACCACTTTTCGCACTTGTGTTAGTGTTGAAAAACCACTTTTCGCACTTGTGTTAGTGTTGAAAAACCACTTTTCGCACTTGTGTTAGTGAAGGAAACCACTATTGCACTTGTATTAGTGTGGAAAAAACACTTTTTGCACTTGTGATAGTGTTGAAAAACCACTTTTCGAACTTGTGTTAGTGTTGAAATACCACTTTTCGCACTTGTGTTGGTGCAGGAAACCACTTTTGCACTTGTATTAGTGTGGAAAAAACACTTTTTGCACTTGTGATAGTGTTGAAAAACAACTTTTCGCACTTGTGTTAGTGTTGAAAAACAACTTTTCGCACTTGTGTTGGTGCAGGAAACCACTTTAGCACTTGTATTAGTGTGGAAAAACCACTTTTCGCACTTGTGTTAGTGTTGAAAAACCACTTTTCGCACTTGTGTTAGTGTTGAAAAACCACTTTTCGCACTTGTGTTGGTGCAGGAAACCACTTTTGCACATGTATTAGTGTGGAAAAACCACTTTTCGCACTTGTGTTAGTGTTGAAAAACCACTTTTCGCACTTGTGTTAGTTTTGAAAAACCACTTGTCGCACTTGTGTTGGTGCAGGAAACCACTTTAGCACTTGTATTAGTTTGGAAAAACCACTTTTCGCACTTGTGTTAATGTTGAAAAACCACTTTTCGCACTTGTGTTAGTGTTGAAAAACCACTTTTCGCACTTGTGTTGGTGCAGGAAACCACTTTTGCACTTGTATTAGTGTGGAAAAAACACTTTTCGCACTTGTGTTAGTGTGGAAAAACCACTTTTCGCACTTGTGTTATTGTTGAAAAACCACTTTTTGCACTTGTGTTAGTGTTGAAAAACCACTTTTCGCACTTGTGTTGGTGCAGGAAACCACTTTTGCACTTGTATTAGTGTGGAAAAACCACTTTTCGCACGTGTGTTAGTGTTGAAAAACCACTTTTCGCACTGGTGTTGGTGAAGGAAACCACTTTTGCACTTGTATTAGAATGGAAAAACCACTTTTCGCACTTGTGTTAGTGTTGAAAAACCCCTTTTCGCACTTGTGTTAGTGTTGAAAAACCACTTTTCGCACTTATGTTGGTGCAGGGAACCACTTTTCCACTTGTATTAGTGTGGAAAAAACACTTTTTGCACTTGTGATAGTGTTGAAAAACCACTTTTCGCACTTGTGTTGGTGCAGGAAACCACTTTTGCACTTGTATTAGTGTGGAAAAAACACTTTTTGCACTTGTGATAGTGTTGAAAAACCACTTTTCGCACTTGTGTTGGTGCAGGAAACCACTTTTGCACTTGTATTAGTGTGGAAAAAACACTTTTCGCACTTGTGTTAGTGTGGAAAAACCACTTTTCGCACTTGTGTTAGTGTTGAAAAACCACTTTTCGCACTTATGTTGGTGCAGGGAACCACTTTTCCACTTGTATTAGTGTGGAAAAAACACTTTTTGCACTTGTGATAGTTTTGAAAAACCACTTTTCGCACTTGTGTTGGTGCAGGAAACCACTTTTGCACTTGTATTAGTGTGGAAAAAACACTTTTTGCACTTGTGATAGTGTTGAAAAACCACTTTTCGCACTTGTGTTAGCGTTGAAAAACCACTTTTCGCACTTGTGTTGGTGCAGGAAACCACTTTTGCACTTGTATTAGTGTGGAAAAAACACTTTTTGCACTTGTGTTAGTGTGGAAAAACCACTTTTCGCACTTGTGTTAGTGTTGAAAAACCACTTTTCGCACTTGTGTTAGTGTTGAAAAACCACTTTTCGCACTTGTGTTGGTGCAGGAAACCACTTTTGCACATGTATTAGTGTGGAAAAACCACTTTTCGCACTTGTGTTAGTGTTGAAAAACCACTTCTCGCACTTGTGTTAGTGTTGAAAAACCACTTTTCGCACTGGTGTTGGTGAAGGAAACCACTTTTGCACTTGTATTAGAATGGAAAAACCACTTTTCGCACTTGTGTTAGTGTTGAAAAACCACTTTTCGCACTTGTGTTAGTGTTGAAAAACCACTTTTCGCACTTGTGTTAGTGAAGGAAACCACTATTGCACTTGTATTAGTGTGGAAAAAACACTTTTTGCACTTGTGATAGTGTTGAAAAACCACTTTTCGAACTTGTGTTAGTGTTGAAATACCACTTTTCGCACTTGTGTTGGTGCAGGAAACCACTTTTGCACTTGTATTAGTGTGGAAAAAACACTTTTTGCACTTGTGATAGTGTTGAAAAACAACTTTTCGCACTTGTGTTAGTGTTGAAAAACAACTTTTCGCACTTGTGTTGGTGCAGGAAACCACTTTAGCACTTGTATTAGTGTGGAAAAACCACTTTTCGCACTTGTGTTAGTGTTGAAAAACCACTTTTCGCACTTGTGTTAGTGTTGAAAAACCACTTTTCGCACTTGTGTTGGTGCAGGAAACCACTTTTGCACATGTATTAGTGTGGAAAAACCACTTTTCGCACTTGTGTTAGTGTTGAAAAACCACTTTTCGCACTTGTGTTAGTTTTGAAAAACCACTTGTCGCACTTGTGTTGGTGCAGGAAACCACTTTAGCACTTGTATTAGTTTGGAAAAACCACTTTTCGCACTTGTGTTAATGTTGAAAAACCACTTTTCGCACTTGTGTTAGTGTTGAAAAACCACTTTTCGCACTTGTGTTGGTGCAGGAAACCACTTTTGCACTTGTATTAGTGTGGAAAAAACACTTTTCGCACTTGTGTTAGTGTGGAAAAACCACTTTTCGCACTTGTGTTATTGTTGAAAAACCACTTTTTGCACTTGTGTTAGTGTTGAAAAACCACTTTTCGCACTTGTGTTGGTGCAGGAAACCACTTTTGCACTTGTATTAGTGTGGAAAAACCACTTTTCGCACGTGTGTTAGTGTTGAAAAACCACTTTTCGCACTGGTGTTGGTGAAGGAAACCACTTTTGCACTTGTATTAGAATGGAAAAACCACTTTTCGCACTTGTGTTAGTGTTGAAAAACCCCTTTTCGCACTTGTGTTAGTGTTGAAAAACCACTTTTCGCACTTATGTTGGTGCAGGGAACCACTTTTCCACTTGTATTAGTGTGGAAAAAACACTTTTTGCACTTGTGATAGTGTTGAAAAACCACTTTTCGCACTTGTGTTGGTGCAGGAAACCACTTTTGCACTTGTATTAGTGTGGAAAAAACACTTTTTGCACTTGTGATAGTGTTGAAAAACCACTTTTCGCACTTGTGTTGGTGCAGGAAACCACTTTTGCACTTGTATTAGTGTGGAAAAAACACTTTTCGCACTTGTGTTAGTGTGGAAAAACCACTTTTCGCACTTGTGTTAGTGTTGAAAAACCACTTTTCGCACTTGTGTTAGTGTTGAAAAACCACTTTTCGCACTTGTGTTGGTGCAGGAAACCACTTTTGCACATGTATTAGTGTGGAAAAACCACTTTTTGCACTTGTGTTAGTGTTGAAAAACCACTTCGCACTTGTGTTGGTGTAGGAAACCACTTTAGCACTTGTATTAGTTTGGAAAAACCACTTTTCGCACTTGTGTTAATGTTGAAAAACCACTTTTCGCAATTGTGTTAGTGTTGAAAAACAACTTTTCGCACTTGTGTTGGTGCAGGAAACCACTTTTGCACTTGTATTAGTGTGGAAAAAACACTTTTTGCACTTGTGATAGTGTTGAAAAACCACTTTTCGCACTTGTGTTAGTGTTGAAAAACCACTTTTCGCACTTGTGTTGGTGCAGGAAACCACTTTTGTACTTGTATTAGTGTGGAAAAACTACTTTTCGCACTTGTGTTAGTGTTGAAAAACCACTTTTCGCAATTGTGTTAGTGTTGAAAAACCACTTTTCTCACTTATGTTGGTGCAGGAAACCACTTTTCCACTTGTATTAGTGTGGAAAAAACACTTTTTGCACTTGTGATAGTGTTGAAAAACCACTTTTCGCACTTGTGTTGGTGCAGGAAACCACTTTTGCACTTGTATTAGTGTGGAAAAAACACTTTTTGCACTTGTGATAGTGTTGAAAAACCACTTTTCGCACTTGTGTTAGTGTTGAAAAACCACTTTTCGCACTTGTGTTGGTGCAGGAAACCACTTTTGCACTTGTATTAGTGTGGGAAAAACACTTTTCGCACTTGTGTTAGTGTGTAAAAACCACTTTTCGCACTTGTGTTAGTGTTGAAAAACCACTTTTCACACTTGTGTTAGTGTTGAAAAACCACTTTTCGCACTTGTGTTGGTGCAGGAAACCACTTTTGCACTTGTATTAGTGTGGAAAAACCACTTTTCGCACTTGTGTTAGTGTTGAAAAACCACTTTTCGCACTTGTGTTAGTGTTGAAAAACCACTTTTCGCACTTGTGTTGGTGCAGGAAACCACTTTAGCACTTGTATTAGTTTGGAAAAACAACTTTTCGCACTTGTGTTAATGTTGAAAAACCACTTTTCGCACTTGTGTTAGTGTTGAAAAACCACTTTTCGCACTTGTGTTGGTGCAGGTAACCACTTTTGCACTTGTATTAGTGTGGAAAAACCACTTTTCGCACTTGAGATAGTGTTGAAAAACCACTTTTCGCACTTGTGTTGGTGCAGGAAACCACTTTTGCACTTGTATTAGTGTGGAAAAAACACTTTTTGCACTTGTGATAGTGTTGAAAAACCACTTTTCGCACTTGTGTTAGTGTTGAAAAACCACTTTTCGCACTTGTGTTGGTGCAGGAAACCACTTTTGCACTTGTATTAGTGTGGAAAAAACACTTTTCGCACTTGTGTTAGTGTGGAAAAACCACTTTTCGCACTTGTGTTATTGTTGAAAAACCACTTTTTGCACTTGTGTTAGTGTTGAAAAACCACTTTTCGCACTTGTGTTGGTGCAGGAAACCACTTTTGCACTTGTATTAGTTCGTGTGGAAAAACCACTTTTCGCACTTGTGTTAGTGTTGAAAAACCACTTTTCGCACTTGTGTTAATTTTGAAAAACCACTTGTCGCACTTGTGTTGGTGCAGGAAACCACTTTAGCACTTGTATTAGTTTGGAAAAACCACTTTTCGCACTTGTGTTAATGTTGAAAAACCACTTTTCGCACTTGTGTTAGTGTTGAAAAACCACTTTTCGCACTTGTGTTGGTGCAGGAAACCACTTTTGCACTTGTATTAGTGTGGAAAAAACACTTTTCGCACTTGTGTTAGTGTGGAAAAAACCACTTTTCGCACTTGTGTTGGTGCAGGAAACCACTTTTGCACTTGTATTAGTGTGGAAAAACCACTTTTCGCACTTGTGTTAGTGTTGAAAAACCACTTTTCGCACTTGTGTTAGTTTTGAAAAACCACTTGTCGCACTTGTGTTGGTGCAGGAAACCACTTTAGCACTTGTATTAGTTTGGAAAAAACACTTTTCGCACTGGTGTTAGTGTTGAAAAACCACTTTTCGCACTTGTGTTGGTGCAGGAAACCACTTTTGCACTTGTATTAGTGTGGAAAAACCACTTTTCGCACTTGTGTTAGTGTTGAAAAACCACTTTTCGCACTTGTGTTAGTTTTGAAAAACCACTTGTCGCACTTGTGTTGGTGCAGGAAACCACTTTAGCACTTGTATTAGTTTGGAAAAACCACTTTTCGCACTTGTGTTAATGTTGAAAAACCACTTTTCGCACTTGTGTTAGTGTTGAAAAACCACTTTTCGCACTTGTGTTGGTGCAGGAAACCACTTTTGCACTTGTATTAGTGTGGAAAAACCACTTTTCGCACGTGTGTTAGTGTGAAAAACCACTTTTCGCACTGGTGTTGGTGAAGGAAACCACTTTTGCACTTGTATTAGAATGGAAAAACCACTTTTCGCACTTGTGTTAGTGTTGAAAAACCACTTTTCGCACTTGTGTTAGTGTTGAAAAACCACTTTTCGCACTTATGTTGGTGCAGGGAACCACTTTTCCACTTGTATTAGTGTGGAAAAACACTTTTTGCACTTGTGATAGTGTTGAAAAACCACTTTTCGCACTTGTGTTGGTGCAGGAAACCACTTTTGCACTTGTATTAGTGTGGAAAAAAACACTTTTTGCACTTGTGATAGTGTTGAAAAACCACTTATCGCACTTGTGTTAGCGTTGAAAAACCACTTTTCGCACTTGTGTTGGTGCAGGAAACCACTTTTGCACTTGTATTAGTGTGGAAAAAACACTTTTCGCACTTGTGTTAGTGTGGAAAAACCACTTTTCGGCACTTGTGTTAGTGTTGAAAAACCACTTTTCGCTCTTGTGTTGGTGCAGGAAACCACTTTTGCACATGTATTAGTGTGGAAAAACCACTTTTCGCACTTGTGTTAGTGTTGAAAAACACTTCGCACTTGTGTTGGTGTCGGAAACCACTTTAGCACTTGTATTAGTTTGGAAAAACCACTTTTCGCACTTGTGTTAATGTTGAAAAACCACTTTTCGCAATTGTGTTAGTGTTGAAAAACAACTTTTCGCACTTGTGTTGGTGCAGGGAAACCACTTTTGCACTTGTATTAGTGTGGAAAAAACACTTTTTGCACTTGTGATAGTGTTGAAAAACCACTTTTCGCACTTGTGTTAGTGTTGAAAAACACTTTTCGCACTTGTGTTGGTGCAGGAAACCACTTTTGTACTTGTATTAGTGTGGAAAAACTACTTTTCGCACTTGTGTTAGTGTTGAAAAACCACTTTTCGCAATTGTGTTAGTGTTGAAAAACCACTTTTCTCACTTATGTTGGTGCAGGAGAACCACTTTTCCACTTGTAATTAGTGTGGAAAAAACACTTTTTGCACTTGTGATAGTGTTGAAAAACGACTTTTCGCACTTGTGTTGGTGCAGGAAACCACTTTTGCACTTGTATTAGTGTGGAAAAAACACTTTTTGCACTTGTGATAGTGTTGAAAAACCACTTTTCGCACTTGTGTTAGTGTTGGAAAAACCACTTTTCGCACTTGTGTTGGTGCAGGAAACCACTTTTGCACTTGTATTAGTGTGGGAAAAACACTTTTCGCACTTGTGTTAGTGTGTAAAAACCACTTTTCGCACTTGTGTTAGTGTTGAAAAACCACTTTTCACACTTGTGTTAGTGTTGAAAAACCACTTTTCGCACTTGTGTTGGTGCAGGAAACACTTTTGCACTTGTATTAGTGTGGAAAAACCACTTTTCGCACTTGTGTTAATGTTGAAAAACCACTTTTCGCACTTGTGTTAGTGTTGAAAAACCACTTTTCGCACTTGTGTTGGTGCAGGAAACCACTTTAGCACTTGTATTAGTTTGGAAAAACAACTTTTCGCACTTGTGTTAATGTTGAAAAACCACTTTTCGCACTTGTTAGTGTTGAAAAACCACTTTTCGCACTTGTGTTGGTGCAGGTAACCACTTTTGCACTTGTATTAGTGTGGAAAAACCACTTTTCGCACTTGAGATAGTGTTGAAAAACCACTTTTCGCACTTGTGTTGGTGCAGGAAACCACTTTTGCACTTGTATTAGTGTGGAAAAAACACTTTTTGCACTTGTGATAGTGTTGAAAAACCACTTTTCGCACTTGTGTTAGTGTTGAAAAACCACTTTTCGCACTTGTGTTGGTGCAGGAAACCACTTTTGCACTTGTATTAGTGTGGAAAAAACACTTTTCGCACTTGTGTTAGTGTGGAAAAACCACTTTTCGCACTTGTGTTATTGTTGAAAAACCACTTTTTGCACTTGTGTTAGTGTTGAAAAACCACTTTTCGCACTTGTGTTGGTGCAGGAAACCACTTTTGCACTTGTATTAGTGTGGAAAAACCACTTTTCGCACTTGTGTTAGTGTTGAAAAACCACTTTTCGCACTTGTGTTAGTTTTGAAAAACCACTTGTCGCACTTGTGTTGGTGCAGGAAACCACTTTAGCACTTGTATTAGTTTGGAAAAACCACTTTTCGCACTTGTGTTAATGTTGAAAAACCACTTTTCGCACTTGTGTTAGTGTTGAAAAACCACTTTTCGCACTTGTGTTGGTGCAGGAAACCACTTTTGCACTTGTATGAGTGTGGAAAAAACACTTTTCGCACTTGTGTTAGTGTGGAAAAACCACTTTTCGCACTGGTGTTGGTGAAGGAAACCACTTTTCCACTTGTATTAGTGTGGAAAAAACACTTTTTGCACTTGTGATAGTGTTGAAAAACCACTTTTCGCACTTGTGTTGGTGCAGGAAACCACTTTTGCACTTGTATTAGTGTGGAAAAAACACTTTTTGCACTTGTGATAGTGTTGAAAAACCACTTTTCGCACTTGTGTTAGTGTTGAAAAACCACTTTTCGCACTTGTGTTGGTGCAGGAAACCACTTTTGCACTTGTATTAGTGTGGGAAAAACACTTTTCGCACTTGTGTTAGTGTGTAAAAACCACTTTTCGCACTTGTGTTAGTGTTGAAAAACCACTTTTCACACTTGTGTTAGTGTTGAAAAACCACTTTTCGCACTTGTGTTGGTGCAGGAAACCACTTTTGCACTTGTATTAGTGTGGAAAAACCACTTTTCGCACTTGTGTTAGTGTTGAAAAACCACTTTTCGCACTTGTGTTAGTGTTGAAAAACCACTTTTCGCACTTGTGTTGGTGCAGGAAACCACTTTAGCACTTGTATTAGTTTGGAAAAACAACTTTTCGCACTTGTGTTAATGTTGAAAAACCACTTTTCGCACTTGTTAGTGTTGAAAAACCACTTTTCGCACTTGTGTTGGTGCAGGTAACCACTTTTGCACTTGTATTAGTGTGGAAAAACCACTTTTCGCACTTGAGATAGTGTTGAAAAACCACTTTTCGCACTTGTGTTGGTGCAGGAAACCACTTTTGCACTTGTATTAGTGTGGAAAAAACACTTTTTGCACTTGTGATAGTGTTGAAAAACCACTTTTCGCACTTGTGTTAGTGTTGAAAAACCACTTTTCGCACTTGTGTTGGTGCAGGAAACCACTTTTGCACTTGTATTAGTGTGGAAAAAACACTTTTCGCACTTGTGTTAGTGTGGAAAAACCACTTTTCGCACTTGTGTTATTGTTGAAAAACCACTTTTTGCACTTGTGTTAGTGTTGAAAAACCACTTTTCGCACTTGTGTTGGTGCAGGAAACCACTTTTGCACTTGTATTAGTGTGGAAAAACCACTTTTCGCACTTGTGTTAGTGTTGAAAAACCACTTTTCGCACTTGTGTTAGTTTTGAAAAACCACTTGTCGCACTTGTGTTGGTGCAGGAAACCACTTTAGCACTTGTATTAGTTTGGAAAAACCACTTTTCGCACTTGTGTTAATGTTGAAAAACCACTTTTCGCACTTGTGTTAGTGTTGAAAAACCACTTTTCGCACTTGTGTTGGTGCAGGAAACCACTTTTGCACTTGTATTAGTGTGGAAAAAACACTTTTCGCACTTGTGTTAGTGTGGAAAAAACACTTTTCGCACTGGTGTTGGTGAAGGAAACCACTTTTGCACTTGTATTAGTGTGGAAAAACCACTTTTCGCACGTGTGTTAGTGTTGAAAAACCACTTTTCGCACTGGTGTTGGTGAAGGAAACCACTTTTGCACTTGTATTAGAATGGAAAAACCACTTTTCGCACTTGTGTTAGTGTTGAAAAACCACTTTTCGCACTTGTGTTAGTGTTGAAAAACCACTTTTCGCACTTATGTTGGTGCAGGGAACCACTTTTCCACTTGTATTAGTGTGGAAAAAACACTTTTTGCACTTGTGATAGTTTTGAAAAACCACTTTTCGCACTTGTGTTGGTGCAGGAAACCACTTTTGCACTTGTATTAGTGTGGAAAAAACACTTTTTGCACTTGTGATAGTGTTGAAAAACCACTTTTCGCACTTGTGTTAGCGTTGAAAAACCACTTTTCGCACTTGTGTTGGTGCAGGAAACCACTTTTGCACTTGTATTAGTGTGGAAAAAACACTTTTTGCACTTGTGTTAGTGTGGAAAAACCACTTTTCGCACTTGTGTTAGTGTTGAAAAACCACTTTTCGCACTTGTGTTAGTGTTGAAAAACCACTTTTCGCACTTGTGTTGGTGCAGGAAACCACTTTTGCACATGTATTAGTGTGGAAAAACCACTTTTCGCACTTGTGTTAGTGTTGAAAAACCACTTCTCGCACTTGTGTTAGTGTTGAAAAACCACTTTTCGCACTGGTGTTGGTGAAGGAAACCACTTTTGCACTTGTATTAGAATGGAAAAACCACTTTTCGCACTTGTGTTAGTGTTGAAAAACCACTTTTCGCACTTGTGTTAGTGTTGAAAAACCACTTTTCGCACTTGTGTTAGTGAAGGAAACCACTATTGCACTTGTATTAGTGTGGAAAAAACACTTTTTGCACTTGTGATAGTGTTGAAAAACCACTTTTCGAACTTGTGTTAGTGTTGAAATACCACTTTTCGCACTTGTGTTGGTGCAGGAAACCACTTTTGCACTTGTATTAGTGTGGAAAAAACACTTTTTGCACTTGTGATAGTGTTGAAAAACAACTTTTCGCACTTGTGTTAGTGTTGAAAAACAACTTTTCGCACTTGTGTTGGTGCAGGAAACCACTTTAGCACTTGTATTAGTGTGGAAAAACCACTTTTCGCACTTGTGTTAGTGTTGAAAAACCACTTTTCGCACTTGTGTTAGTGTTGAAAAACCACTTTTCGCACTTGTGTTGGTGCAGGAAACCACTTTTGCACATGTATTAGTGTGGAAAAACCACTTTTCGCACTTGTGTTAGTGTTGAAAAACCACTTTTCGCACTTGTGTTAGTTTTGAAAAACCACTTGTCGCACTTGTGTTGGTGCAGGAAACCACTTTAGCACTTGTATTAGTTTGGAAAAACCACTTTTCGCACTTGTGTTAATGTTGAAAAACCACTTTTCGCACTTGTGTTAGTGTTGAAAAACCACTTTTCGCACTTGTGTTGGTGCAGGAAACCACTTTTGCACTTGTATTAGTGTGGAAAAAACACTTTTCGCACTTGTGTTAGTGTGGAAAAACCACTTTTCGCACTTGTGTTATTGTTGAAAAACCACTTTTTGCACTTGTGTTAGTGTTGAAAAACCACTTTTCGCACTTGTGTTGGTGCAGGAAACCACTTTTGCACTTGTATTAGTGTGGAAAAACCACTTTTCGCACTTGTGTTAGTGTTGAAAAACCACTTTTCGCACTTGTGTTAGTTTTGAAAAACCACTTGTCGCACTTGTGTTGGTGCAGGAAACCACTTTAGCACTTGTATTAGTTTGGAAAAACCACTTTTCGCACTTGTGTTAATGTTGAAAAACCACTTTTCGCACTTGTGTTAGTGTTGAAAAACCACTTTTCGCACTTGTGTTGGTGCAGGAAACCACATTTGCACTTGTATTAGTGTGGAAAAACCACTTTTCGCACATGTGTTAGTGTTGAAAAACCACTTTTCGCACTGGTGTTGGTGAAGGAAACCACTTTTGCACTTGTATTAGAATGGAAAAACCACTTTTCGCACTTGTGTTAGTGTTGAAAAACCCCTTTTCGCACTTGTGTTAGTGTTGAAAAACCACTTTTCGCACTTATGTTGGTGCAGGGAACCACTTTTCCACTTGTATTAGTGTGGAAAAAACACTTTTTGCACTTGTGATAGTGTTGAAAAACCACTTTTCGCACTTGTGTTGGTGCAGGAAACCACTTTTGCACTTGTATTAGTGTGGAAAAAACACTTTTTGCACTTGTGATAGTGTTGAAAAACCACTTATCGCACTTGTGTTAGCGTTGAAAAACCACTTTTCGCACTTGTGTTGGTGCAGGAAACCACTTTTGCACTTGTATTAGTGTGGAAAAAACACTTTTCGCACTTGTGTTAGTGTGGAAAAACCACTTTTCGCACTTGTGTTAGTGTTGAAAAACCACTTTTCGCACTTGTGTTAGTGTTGAAAAACCACTTTTCGCACTTGTGTTGGTGCAGGAAACCACTTTTGCACATGTATTAGTGTGGAAAAACCACTTTTTGCACTTGTGTTAGTGTTGAAAAACCACTTCGCACTTGTGTTGGTGTAGGAAACCACTTTAGCACTTGTATTAGTTTGGAAAAACCACTTTTCGCACTTGTGTTAATGTTGAAAAACCACTTTTCGCAATTGTGTTAGTGTTGAAAAACAACTTTTCGCACTTGTGTTGGTGCAGGAAACCACTTTTGCACTTGTATTAGTGTGGAAAAAACACTTTTTGCACTTGTGATAGTGTTGAAAAACCACTTTTCGCACTTGTGTTAGTGTTGAAAAACCACTTTTCGCACTTGTGTTGGTGCAGGAAACCACTTTTGTACTTGTATTAGTGTGGAAAAACTACTTTTCGCACTTGTGTTAGTGTTGAAAAACCACTTTTCGCAATTGTGTTAGTGTTGAAAAACCACTTTTCTCACTTATGTTGGTGCAGGAAACCACTTTTCCACTTGTATTAGTGTGGAAAAAACACTTTTTGCACTTGTGATAGTGTTGAAAAACCACTTTTCGCACTTGTGTTGGTGCAGGAAACCACTTTTGCACTTGTATTAGTGTGGAAAAAACACTTTTTGCACTTGTGATAGTGTTGAAAAACCACTTTTCGCACTTGTGTTAGTGTTGAAAAACCACTTTTCGCACTTGTGTTGGTGCAGGAAACCACTTTTGCACTTGTATTAGTGTGGGAAAAACACTTTTCGCACTTGTGTTAGTGTGTAAAAACCACTTTTCGCACTTGTGTTAGTGTTGAAAAACCACTTTTCACACTTGTGTTAGTGTTGAAAAACCACTTTTCGCACTTGTGTTGGTGCAGGAAACCACTTTTGCACTTGTATTAGTGTGGAAAAACCACTTTTCGCACTTGTGTTAGTGTTGAAAAACCACTTTTCGCACTTGTGTTAGTGTTGAAAAACCACTTTTCGCACTTGTGTTGGTGCAGGAAACCACTTTAGCACTTGTATTAGTTTGGAAAAACAACTTTTCGCACTTGTGTTAATGTTGAAAAACCACTTTTCGCACTTGTGTTAGTGTTGAAAAACCACTTTTCGCACTTGTGTTGGTGCAGGTAACCACTTTTGCACTTGTATTAGTGTGGAAAAACCACTTTTCGCACTTGAGATAGTGTTGAAAAACCACTTTTCGCACTTGTGTTGGTGCAGGAAACCACTTTTGCACTTGTATTAGTGTGGAAAAAACACTTTTTGCACTTGTGATAGTGTTGAAAAACCACTTTTCGCACTTGTGTTAGTGTTGAAAAACCACTTTTCGCACTTGTGTTGGTGCAGGAAACCACTTTTGCACTTGTATTAGTGTGGAAAAAACACTTTTCGCACTTGTGTTAGTGTGGAAAAACCACTTTTCGCACTTGTGTTATTGTTGAAAAACCACTTTTTGCACTTGTGTTAGTGTTGAAAAACCACTTTTCGCACTTGTGTTGGTGCAGGAAACCACTTTTGCACTTGTATTAGTTAGTGTGGGAAAACCACTTTTCGCACTTGTGTTAGTGTTGAAAAACCACTTTTCGCACTTGTGTTAGTTTTGAAAAACCACTTGTCGCACTTGTGTTGGTGCAGGAAACCACTTTAGCACTTGTATTAGTTTGGAAAAACCACTTTTCGCACTTGTGTTAATGTTGAAAAACCACTTTTCGCACTTGTGTTAGTGTTGAAAAACCACTTTTCGCACTTGTGTTGGTGCAGGAAACCACTTTTGCACTTGTATTAGTGTGGAAAAAACACTTTTCGCACTTGTGTTAGTGTGGAAAAACCACTTTTCGCACTGGTGTTGGTGAAGGAAACCACTTTTGCACTTGTATTAGTGTGGAAAAACCACTTTTCGCACGTGTGTTAGTGTTGAAAAACCACTTTTCGCACTGGTGTTGGTGAAGGAAACCACTTTTGCACTTGTATTAGAATGGAAAAACCACTTTTCGCACTTGTGTTAGTGTTGAAAAACCACTTTTCGCACTTGTGTTAGTGTTGAAAAACCACTTTTCGCACTTATGTTGGTGCAGGGAACCACTTTTCCACTTGTATTAGTGTGGAAAAAACACTTTTTGCACTTGTGATAGTTTTGAAAAACCACTTTTCGCACTTGTGTTGGTGCAGGAAACCACTTTTGCACTTGTATTAGTGTGGAAAAAACACTTTTTGCACTTGTGATAGTGTTGAAAAACCACTTTTCGCACTTGTGTTAGCGTTGAAAAACCACTTTTCGCACTTGTGTTGGTGCAGGAAACCACTTTTGCACTTGTATTAGTGTGGAAAAAACACTTTTTGCACCTGTGTTAGTGTGGAAAAACCACTTTTCGCACTTGTGTTAGTGTTGAAAAACCACTTTTCGCACTTGTGTTAGTGTTGAAAAACCACTTTTCGCACTTGTGTTGGTGCAGGAAACCACTTTTGCACATGTATTAGTGTGGAAAAACCACTTTTCGCACTTGTGTTACTGTTGAAAAACCACTTCTCGCACTTGTGTTAGTGTTGAAAAACCACTTTTCGCACTGGTGTTGGTGAAGGAAACCACTTTTGCACTTGTATTAGAATGGAAAAACCACTTTTCGCACTTGTGTTAGTGTTGAAAAACCACTTTTCGCACTTGTGTTAGTGTTGAAAAACCACTTTTCGCACTTGTGTTAGTGAAGGAAACCACTATTGCACTTGTATTAGTGTGGAAAAAACACTTTTTGCACTTGTGATAGTGTTGAAAAACCACTTTTCGAACTTGTGTTAGTGTTGAAATACCACTTTTCGCACTTGTGTTGGTGCAGGAAACCACTTTTGCACTTGTATTAGTGTGGAAAAAACACTTTTTGCACTTGTGATAGTGTTGAAAAACCACTTTTCGCACTTGTGTTAGTGTTGAAAAACAACTTTTCGCACTTGTGTTGGTGCAGGAAACCACTTTAGCACTTGTATTAGTGTGGAAAAACTACTTTTCGCACTTGTGTTAGTGTTGAAAAACCACTTTTCGCAATTGTGTTAGTGTTGAAAAACCACTTTTCGCACTTGTGTTGGTGCAGGAAACCACTTTTGCACTTGTATTAGTGTGGAAAAACCACTTTTCGCACTTGTGTTAGTGTTGAAAAACCACTTTTCGCACTTATGTTGGTGCAGGGAACCACTTTTCCACTTGTATTAGTGTGGAAAAAACACTTTTTGCACTTGAGATAGTGTTGAAAAACCACTTTTCGCACTTGTGTTGGTGCAGGGAACCACTTTTCCACTTGTATTAGTGTGGAAAAAACACTTTTTGCACTTGAGATAGTGTTGAAAAACCACTTTTCGCACTTGTGTTGGTGCAGGAAACCACTTTTGCACTTGTTAACGCACAGGTTGTAAACCTGTTGCGTTATAGCATTTGCCTGGGAATTTCGGGCGCTCAAAAGTGAAGCTAGTTTCTGTCACCCATTTCTGTCGCTCATTTCTGTCGCTCATTTCTGTCGCTCAGATGTGTAAACATGACGTCATCAAATCTATATTTATAGGATAGGTTATAGGAGATATATATGTTATAGGATAGGAATATAGGACCCAAATGACCCAGAGGACCCAAATGACCCAGAGGACCCAGAGGACCCAAATGACCCAGAGGACCCAAATGACCCAGAGGACCCAAATGACCCAGAGGACCCAGAGGACCCAAATGACCCAGAGGACCCAAATGACCCAGAGGACCCAAATGACCCAGAGGACCCAAATGACCCAGAGGACCCAAATGACCCAGAGGACCCAAATGACCCAGAGGACCCAAATGACCCAAATGACCCAGAGGACCCAAATGACCCAGAGGACCCAAATGACCCAAATGACCCAGAGGACCCAAATGACCCAGAGGACCCAAATGACCCAGAGGACCCAAATGACCCAGAGGACCCAAATGACCCAGAGGACCCAAATGACCCAGAGGACCCAAATGACCCAAATGACCCAGAGGACCCAAATGACCCAGAGGACCCAAATGACCCAAATGACCCAGAGGACCCAAATGACCCAGAGGACCCAAATGACCCAGAGGACCCAAATGACCCAGAGGACCCAAATGACCCAGAGGACCCAAATGCCCCAGAGGACCCAAATGACCCAGAGGACCCAAATGACCCAGAGGACCCAAATGACCCAGAGGACCCAAATGACCCAAATGACCCAGAGGACCCAAATGACCCAGAGGACCCAAATGACCCAGAGGACCCAAATGACCCAGAGGACCCAAATGACCCAGAGGACCCAAATGACCCAGAGGACCCAAATGACCCAGAGGACCCAAATGACCCAGAGGACCCAAATGACCCAGCGGACCCAAATGACCCAGAGGACCCAAATGACCCAGAGGACCCAAATGACCCAGAGGACCCAAATGACCCAGAGGACCCAAATGACCCAAATGACCCAGAGGACCCAAATGACCCAGAGGACCCAAATGACCCAGAGGACCCAGAGGACCCAAATGACCCAGAGGACCCAAATGACCCAGAGGACCCAAATGACCCAGAGGACCCAAATGACCCAGAGGACCCAGAGGACCCAAATGACCCAGAGGACCCAAATGACCCAGAGGACCCAAATGACCCAGAGGACCCAGAGGACCCAAATGACCCAGAGGACCCAGAGGACCCAGAGGACCCAGAGGACCCAAAGGACCCAGAGGACCCAGAGGACCCAAATGACCCAGAGGACCCAAATGACCCAGAGGACCCAAATGACCCAGAGGACCCAAATGACCCAGAGGACCCAAATGACCCAGAGGACCCAAATGACCCAGAGGACCCAAATGACCCAGATGACCCAAATGACCCAGAGGACCCAAATGACCCAAATGACCCAGAGGACCCAAATGACCCAAATGACCCAGAGGACCCAAATGACCCAGAGGACCCAAATGACCCAGAGGACCCAAATGACCCAGAGGACCCAAATGACCCAGAGGACCCAAATGACCCAGAGGACCCAAATGACCCAGAGGACCCAAATGACCCAGAGGACCCAAATGACCCAGAGGACCCAAATGACCCAGAGGACCCAAATGACCCAGAGGACCCAAATGACCCAAATGACCCAGAGGACCCAGAGGACCCAGAGGACCCAAATGACCCAGAGGACCCAAATGACCCAGAGGACCCAAATGACCCAGAGGACCCAAATGACCCAGAGGACCCAAATGACCCAGAGGACCCAAATGACCCAGAGGACCCAAATGACCCAGAGGACCCAAATGACCCAGAGGACCCAAATGACGCAGAGGACCCAGAGGACCCAAATGACCCAGAGGACCCAGAGGACCCAAATGACCCAGAGGACCCAGAGGACCCAAATGACCCAGAGGACCCAAATGACCCAGAGGACCCAGAGGACCCAGAGGACCCAGAGGACCCAGAGGACCCAAATGACCCAAATGACCCAAATGACCCAGAGGACCCAAATGACCCAGAGGACCCAAATGACCCAGAGGACCCAAATGACCCAGAGGACCCAAATGACCCAAATGACCCAGAGGACCCAAATGACCCAGAGGACCCAAATGACCCAGAGGACCCAAATGACCCAGAGGACCCAAATGACCCAGAGGACCCAAATGACCCAGAGGACCCAAATGACCCAGAGGACCCAAATGACCCAGAGGACCCAAATGACCCAGAGGACCCAAATGACCCAGAGGACCCAAATTCTATGTATGTTTCTATGATGATGTATGTTTTGGTGAAAGTACATAATGTGAATACTAGTAGCAATTTTACAAAAACCATGGCATAATTTCAAATCTTGACCCGAGATGATAATTATGCTACATCATAATTTCCATGTGCCAACCTGGGCGGAATCCAAGTGGATTCACTTGACTTGTATTAGTGTGGAAAAAACACTTTTTGCACTTGTGATAGTGTTGAAAAACCACTTTTCGCACTTGTGTAAGTGTTGAAAAACCACTTTTCGCACTTGTGTTGGTGCAGGAAACCACTTTTGCACTTGTATTAGTGTGGAAAAAACACTTTTCGCACTTGTGTTAGTGTGGAAAAACCACTTTTCGCACTTGTGTTATTGTTGAAAAACCACTTTTTGCACTTGTGTTAGTGTTGAAAAACCACTTTTCTCACTTATGTTGGTGCAGGAAACCACTTTTCCACTTGTATTAGTGTGGCAAAAACACTTTTTGCACTTGTGATAGTGTTGAAAAACCACTTTTCGCACTTGTGTTGGTGCAGGAAACCACTTTTGCACTTGTATTAGTGTGGAAAAAACACTTTTTGCACTTCTGATAGTGTTGAAAAACCACTTTTCGCACTTGTGTTAGTGTTGAAAAACCACTTTTCGCACTTGTGTTGGTGCAGGAAACCACTTTTGCACTTGTATTAGTGTGGGAAAAACACTTTTCGCACTTGTGTTAGTGTGTAAAAACCACTTTTCGCACTTGTGTTAGTGTTGAAAAACCACTTTTCACACTTGTGTTAGTGTTGAAAAACCACTTTTCGCACTTGTGTTGGTGCAGGAAACCACTTTTGCACTTGTATTAGTGTGGAAAAACCACTTTTCGCACTTGTGTTAGTATTGAAAAACCACTTTTCGCACTTGTGTTAGTGTTGAAAAACCACTTTTCGCACTTGTGTTGGTGCAGGAAACCACTTTAGCACTTGTATTAGTTTGGAAAAACAACTTTTCGCACTTGTGTTAATGTTGAAAAACCACTTTTCGCACTTGTGTTAGTGTTGAAAAACCACTTTTCGCACTTGTGTTGGTGCAGGTAACCACTTTTGCACTTGTATTAGTGTGGAAAAACCACTTTTCGCACTTGAGATAGTGTTGAAAAACCACTTTTCGCACTTGTGTTGGTGCAGGAAACCACTTTTGCACTTGTATTAGTGTGGAAAAAACACTTTTTGCACTTGTGATAGTGTTGAAAAACCACTTTTCGCACTTGTGTTAGCGTTGAAAAACCACTTTTCGCACTTGTGTTGGTGCAGGAAACCACTTTTGCACTTGTATTAGTGTGGAAAAAACACTTTTTGCACTTGTGTTAGTGTGGAAAAACCACTTTTCGCACTTGTGTTAGTGTTGAAAAACCACTTTTCGCACTTGTGTTAGTGTTGAAAAACCACTTTTCGCACTTGTGTTGGTGCAGGAAACCACTTTTGCACATGTATTAGTGTGGAAAAACCACTTTTCGCACTTGTGTTAGTGTTGAAAAACCACTTCTCGCACTTGTGTTAGTGTTGAAAAACCACTTTTCGCACTGGTGTTGGTGAAGGAAACCACTTTTGCACTTGTATTAGAATGGAAAAACCACTTTTCGCACTTGTGTTAGTGTTGAAAAACCACTTTTCGCACTTGTGTTAGTGTTGAAAAACCACTTTTCGCACTTGTGTTAGTGAAGGAAACCACTATTGCACTTGTATTAGTGTGGAAAAAACACTTTTTGCACTTGTGATAGTGTTGAAAAACCACTTTTCGAACTTGTGTTAGTGTTGAAATACCACTTTTCGCACTTGTGTTGGTGCAGGAAACCACTTTTGCACTTGTATTAGTGTGGAAAAAACACTTTTTGCACTTGTGATAGTGTTGAAAAACCACTTTTCGCACTTGTGTTAGTGTTGAAAAACAACTTTTCGCACTTGTGTTGGTGCAGGAAACCACTTTAGCACTTGTATTAGTGTGGAAAAACTACTTTTCGCACTTGTGTTAGTGTTGAAAAACCACTTTTCGCAATTGTGTTAGTGTTGAAAAACCACTTTTCGCACTTGTGTTGGTGCAGGAAACCACTTTTGCACTTGTATTAGTGTGGAAAAACCACTTTTCGCACTTGTGTTAGTGTTGAAAAACCACTTTTCGCACTTGTGTTAGTGTTGAAAAACCACTTTTCGCACTTATGTTGGTGCAGGGAACCACTTTTCCACTTGTATTAGTGTGGAAAAAACACTTTTTGCACTTGAGATAGTGTTGAAAAACCACTTTTCGCCCTTGTGTTGGTGCAGGAAACCACTTTTGCACTTGTATTAGTGTGGAAAAAACACTTTTTGCACTTGTGATAGTGTTGAAAAACCACTTTTCGCACTTGTGTAAGTGTTGAAAAACCACTTTTCGCACTTGTGTTGGTGCAGGAAACCACTTTTGCACTTGTATTAGTGTGGAAAAAACACTTTTCGCACTTGTGTTAGTATGGAAAAACCACTTTTCGCACTTGTGTTATTGTTGAAAAACCACTTTTTGCACTTGTGTTAGTGTTGAAAAACCACTTTTCTCACTTATGTTGGTGCAGGAAACCACTTTTCCACTTGTATTAGTGTGGAAAAAACACTTTTTGCACTTGTGATAGTGTTGAAAAACCACTTTTCGCACTTGTGTTGGTGCAGGAAACCACTTTTGCACTTGTATTAGTGTGGAAAAAACACTTTTTGCACTTGTGATAGTGTTGAAAAACCACTTTTCGCACTTGTGTTAGTGTTGAAAAACCACTTTTCGCACTTGTGTTGGTGCAGGAAACCACTTTTGCACTTGTATTAGTGTGGGAAAAACACTTTTCGCACTTGTGTTAGTGTGTAAAAACCACTTTTCGCACTTGTGTTAGTGTTGAAAAACCACTTTTCGCACTTGTGTTGGTGCAGGAAACCACTTTTGCACTTGTATTAGTGTGGAAAAACCACTTTTCGCACTTGTGTTAGTGTTGAAAAACCACTTTTCGCACTTGTGTTAGTGTTGAAAAACCACTTTTCGCACTTGTGTTGGTGCAGGAAACCACTTTAGCACTTGTATTAGTTTGGAAAAACAACTTTTCGCACTTGTGTTAATGTTGAAAAACCACTTTTCGCACTTGTGTTAGTGTTGAAAAACCACTTTTCGCACTTGTGTTGGTGCAGGAAACCACTTTTGCACTTGTATTAGTGTGGAAAAAACACTTTTTGCACTTGTGATAGTGTTGAAAAACCACTTTTCGCACTTGTGTTAGCGTTGAAAAACCACTTTTCGCACTTGTGTTGGTGCAGGAAACCACTTTTGCACTTGTATTAGTGTGGAAAAAACACTTTTTGCACTTGTGTTAGTGTGGAAAAACCACTTTTCGCACTTGTGTTAGTGTTGAAAAACCACTTTTCGCACTTGTGTTAGTGTTGAAAAACCACTTTTCGCACTTGTGTTGGTGCAGGAAACCACTTTTGCACATGTATTAGTGTGGAAAAACCACTTTTCGCACTTGTGTTAGTGTTGAAAAACCACTTCTCGCACTTGTGTTAGTGTTGAAAAACCACTTTTCGCACTGGTGTTGGTGAAGGAAACCACTTTTGCACTTGTATTAGAATGGAAAAACCACTTTTCGCACTTGTGTTAGTGTTGAAAAACCACTTTTCGCACTTGTGTTAGTGTTGAAAAACCACTTTTCGCACTTGTGTTAGTGAAGGAAACCACTATTGCACTTGTATTAGTGTGGAAAAAACACTTTTTGCACTTGTGATAGTGTTGAAAAACCACTTTTCGAACTTGTGTTAGTGTTGAAATACCACTTTTCGCACTTGTGTTGGTGCAGGAAACCACTTTTGCACTTGTATTAGTGTGGAAAAAACACTTTTTGCACTTGTGATAGTGTTGAAAAACCACTTTTCGCACTTGTGTTAGTGTTGAAAAACAACTTTTCGCACTTGTGTTGGTGCAGGGAACCACTTTTCCACTTGTATTAGTGTGGAAAAAACACTTTTTGCACTTGAGATAGTGTTGAAAAACCACTTTTCGCACTTGTGTTGGTGCAGGAAACCACTTTTGCACTTGTATTAGTGTGGAAAAAACACTTTTTGCACTTGTGATAGTGTTGAAAAACCACTTTTCGCACTTGTGTAAGTGTTGAAAAACCACTTTTCGCACTTGTGTTGGTGCAGGAAACCACTTTTGCACTTGTATTAGTGTGGAAAAAACACTTTTCGCACTTGTGTTAGTGTGGAAAAACCACTTTTCGCACTTGTGTTATTGTTGAAAAACCACTTTTTGCACTTGTGTTAGTGTTGAAAAACCACTTTTCGCACTTGTGTTGGTGCAGGAAACCACTTTTGCACTTGTATTAGTGTGGAAAAACCACTTTTCGCACTTGTGTTAGTGTTGAAAAACCACTTTTCGCACTTGTGTTAGTTTTGAAAAACCACTTGTCGCACTTGTGTTGGTGCAGGAAACCACTTTAGCACTTGTATTAGTTTGGAAAAACCACTTTTCGCACTTGTGTTAATGTTGAAAAACCACTTTTCGCACTTGTGTTAGTGTTGAAAAACCACTTTTCGCACTTGTGTTGGTGCAGGAAACCACTTTTGCACTTGTATTAGTGTGGAAAAACCACTTTTCGCACGTGTGTTAGTGTTGAAAAACCACTTTTCGCACTGGTGTTGGTGAAGGAAACCACTTTTGCACTTGTATTAGAATGGAAAAACCACTTTTCGCACTTGCGTTAGTGTTGAAAAACCACTTTTCGCACTTGTGTTAGTGTTGAAAAACCACTTTTCGCACTTATGTTGGTGCAGGGAACCACTTTTCCACTTGTATTAGTGTGGAAAAAACACTTTTTGCACTTGTGATAGTGTTGAAAAACCACTTTTCGCACTTGTGTTGGTGCAGGAAACCACTTTTGCACTTGTATTAGTGTGGAAAAAACACTTTTTGCACTTGTGATAGTGTTGAAAAACCACTTATCGCACTTGTGTTAGCGTTGAAAAACCACTTTTCGCACTTGTGTTGGTGCAGGAAACCACTTTTGCACTTGTATTAGTGTGGAAAAAACACTTTTCGCACTTGTGTTAGTGTGGAAAAACCACTTTTCGCACTTGTGTTAGTGTTGAAAAACCACTTTTCGCACTTGTGTTAGTGTTGAAAAACCACTTTTCGCACTTGTGTTGGTGCAGGAAACCACTTTTGCACATGTATTAGTGTGGAAAAACCACTTTTCGCACTTGTGTTAGTGTTGAAAAACCACTTCGCACTTGTGTTGGTGTAGGAAACCACTTTAGCACTTGTATTAGTTTGGAAAAACCACTTTTCGCACTTGTGTTAATGTTGAAAAACCACTTTTCGCAATTGTGTTAGTGTTGAAAAACAACTTTTCGCACTTGTGTTGGTGCAGGAAACCACTTTTGCACTTGTATTAGTGTGAAAAAACACTTTTTGCACTTGTGATAGTGTTGAAAAACCACTTTTCGCACTTGTGTTAGTGTTGAAAAACCACTTTTCGCACTTGTGTTGGTGCAGGAAACCACTTTTGTACTTGTATTAGTGTGGAAAAACTACTTTTCGCACTTGTGTTAGTGTTGAAAAACCACTTTTCGCAATTGTTAGTGTTGAAAAACCACTTTTCTCACTTATGTTGGTGCAGGAAACCACTTTTCCACTTGTATTAGTGTGGAAAAAACACTTTTTGCACTTGTGATAGTGTTGAAAAACCACTTTTCGCACTTGTGTTGGTGCAGGAAACCACTTTTGCACTTGTATTAGTGTGGAAAAAACACTTTTTGCACTTGTGATAGTGTTGAAAAACCACTTTTCGCACTTGTGTTAGTGTTGAAAAACCACTTTTCGCACTTGTGTTGGTGCAGGAAACCACTTTTGCACTTGTATTAGTGTGGGAAAAACACTTTTCGCACTTGTGTTAGTGTGTAAAAACCACTTTTCGCACTTGTGTTAGTGTTGAAAAACCACTTTTCACACTTGTGTTAGTGTTGAAAAACCACTTTTCGCACTTGTGTTGGTGCAGGAAACCACTTTTGCACTTGTATTAGTGTGGAAAAACCACTTTTCGCACTTGTGTTAGTGTTGAAAAACCACTTTTCGCACTTGTGTTAGTGTTGAAAAACCACTTTTCGCACTTGTGTTGGTGCAGGAAACCACTTTAGCACTTGTATTAGTTTGGAAAAACAACTTTTCGCACTTGTGTTAATGTTGAAAAACCACTTTTCGCACTTGTGTTAGTGTTGAAAAACCACTTTTCGCACTTGTGTTGGTGCAGGTAACCACTTTTGCACTTGTATTAGTGTGGAAAAACCACTTTTCGCACTTGAGATAGTGTTGAAAAACCACTTTTCGCACTTGTGTTGGTGCAGGAAACCACTTTTGCACTTGTATTAGTGTGGAAAAAACACTTTTTGCACTTGTGATAGTGTTGAAAAACCACTTTTCGCACTTGTGTTAGTGTTGAAAAACCACTTTTCGCACTTGTGTTGGTGCAGGAAAACACTTTTGCACTTGTATTAGTGTGGAAAAAACACTTTTTGCACTTGTGTTAGTGTGGAAAAACTACTTTTCGCACTTGTGTTATTGTTGAAAAACCACTTTTTGCACTTGTGTTAGTGTTGAAAAACCACTTTTCGCACTTGTGTTGGTGCAGGAAACCACTTTTGCACTTGTATTAGTGTGGAAAAACCACTTTTCGCACTTGTGTTAGTGTTGAAAAACCACTTTTCGCACTTGTGTTAGTTTTGAAAAACCACTTGTCGCACTTGTGTTGGTGCAGGAAACCACTTTAGCACTTGTATTAGTTTGGAAAAACCACTTTTCGCACTTGTGTTAATGTTGAAAAACCACTTTTCGCACTTGTGTTAGTGTGGAAAAACCACTTTTCGCACTGGTGTTGGTGAAGGAAACCACTTTTGTACTTGTATTAGTGTGGAAAACCACTTTTCGCACATGTGTTAGTGTTGAAAATCCACTTTTCGCACTGGTGTTGGTGAAGGAAACCACTTTTGCACTTGTATTAGAATGGAAAAACCACTTTTCGCACTTGTGTTAGTGTTGAAAAACCACTTTTCGCACTTGTGTTAGTGTTGAAAAACCACTTTTCGCACTTATGTTGGTGCAGGGAACCACTTTTCCACTTGTATTAGTGTGGAAAAAACACTTTTTGCACTTGTGATAGTTTTGAAAAACCACTTTTCGCACTTGTGTTGGTGCAGGAAACCACTTTTGCACTTGTATTAGTGTGGAAAAAACACTTTTTGCACTTGTGATAGTGTTGAAAAACCACTTTTCGCACTTGTGTTAGCATTGAAAAACCTCTTTTCGCACTTGTGTTGGTGCAGGAAACCACTTTTGCACTTGTATTAGTGTGGAAAAAACACTTCGCACTTGTGTTAGTGTGGAAAAACCACTTTTCGCACTTGTGTTAGTGTTGAAAAACCACTTTTCGCACTTGTGTTAGTGTTGAAAAACCACTTTTCGCACTTGTGTTGGTGCAGGAAACCACTTTTGCACATGTATTAGTGTGGAAAAACCACTTTTCGCACTTGTGTTAGTGTTGAAAAACCACTTCTCGCACTTGTGTTAGTGTTGAAAAACCACTTTTCGCACTGGTGTTGGTGAAGGAAACCACTTTTGCACTTGTATTAGAATGGAAAAACCACTTTTCGCACTTGTGTTAGTGTTGAAAAACCACTTTTCGCACTTGTGTTAGTGTTGAAAAACCACTTTTCGCACTTGTGTTAGTGAAGGAAACCACTATTGCACTTGTATTAGTGTGGAAAAAACACTTTTTGCACTTGTGATAGTGTTGAAAAACCACTTTTCGAACTTGTGTTAGTGTTGAAATACCACTTTTCGCACTTGTGTTGGTGCAGGAAACCACTTTTGCACTTGTATTAGTGTGGAAAAAACACTTTTTGCACTTGTGATAGTGTTGAAAAACCACTTTTCGCACTTGTGTTAGTGTTGAAAAACAACTTTTCGCACTTGTGTTGGTGCAGGGAACCACTTTTCCACTTGTATTAGTGTGGAAAAAACACTTTTTGCACTTGAGATAGTGTTGAAAAACCACTTTTCGCACTTGTGTTGGTGCAGGAAACCACTTTTGCACTTGTATTAGTGTGGAAAAAACACTTTTTGCACTTGTGATAGTGTTGAAAAACCACTTTTCGCACTTGTGTAAGTGTTGAAAAACCACTTTTCGCACTTGTGTTGGTGCAGGAAACCACTTTTGCACTTGTATTAGTGTGGAAAAAACACTTTTCGCACTTGTGTTAGTGTGGAAAAACCACTTTTCGCACTTGTGTTATTGTTGAAAAACCACTTTTTGCACTTGTGTTAGTGTTGAAAAACCACTTTTCGCACTTGTGTTGGTGCAGGAAACCACTTTTGCACTTGTATTAGTGTGGAAAAACCACTTTTCGCACTTGTGTTAGTGTTGAAAAACCACTTTTCGCACTTGTGTTAGTTTTGAAAAACCACTTGTCGCACTTGTGTTGGTGCAGGAAACCACTTTAGCACTTGTATTAGTTTGGAAAAACCACTTTTCGCACTTGTGTTAATGTTGAAAAACCACTTTTCGCACTTGTGTTAGTGTTGAAAAACCACTTTTCGCACTTGTGTTGGTGCAGGAAACCACTTTTGCACTTGTATTAGTGTGGAAAAACCACTTTTCGCACGTGTGTTAGTGTTGAAAAACCACTTTTCGCACTGGTGTTGGTGAAGGAAACCACTTTTGCACTTGTATTAGAATGGAAAAACCACTTTTCGCACTTGCGTTAGTGTTGAAAAACCACTTTTCGCACTTGTGTTAGTGTTGAAAAACCACTTTTCGCACTTATGTTGGTGCAGGGAACCACTTTTCCACTTGTATTAGTGTGGAAAAAACACTTTTTGCACTTGTGATAGTGTTGAAAAACCACTTTTCGCACTTGTGTTGGTGCAGGAAACCACTTTTGCACTTGTATTAGTGTGGAAAAAACACTTTTTGCACTTGTGATAGTGTTGAAAAACCACTTATCGCACTTGTGTTAGCGTTGAAAAACCACTTTTCGCACTTGTGTTGGTGCAGGAAACCACTTTTGCACTTGTATTAGTGTGGAAAAAACACTTTTCGCACTTGTGTTAGTGTGGAAAAACCACTTTTCGCACTTGTGTTAGTGTTGAAAAACCACTTTTCGCACTTGTGTTAGTGTTGAAAAACCACTTTTCGCACTTGTGTTGGTGCAGGAAACCACTTTTGCACATGTATTAGTGTGGAAAAACCACTTTTCGCACTTGTGTTAGTGTTGAAAAACCACTTCGCACTTGTGTTGGTGTAGGAAACCACTTTAGCACTTGTATTAGTTTGGAAAAACCACTTTTCGCACTTGTGTTAATGTTGAAAAACCACTTTTCGCAATTGTGTTAGTGTTGAAAAACAACTTTTCGCACTTGTGTTGGTGCAGGAAACCACTTTTGCACTTGTATTAGTGTGGAAAAAACACTTTTTGCACTTGTGATAGTGTTGAAAAACCACTTTTCGCACTTGTGTTAGTGTTGAAAAACCACTTTTCGCACTTGTGTTGGTGCAGGAAACCACTTTTGTACTTGTATTAGTGTGGAAAAACTACTTTTCGCACTTGTGTTAGTGTTGAAAAACCACTTTTCGCAATTGTTAGTGTTGAAAAACCACTTTTCTCACTTATGTTGGTGCAGGAAACCACTTTTCCACTTGTATTAGTGTGGAAAAAACACTTTTTGCACTTGTGATAGTGTTGAAAAACCACTTTTTGCACTTGTGTTGGTGCAGGAAACCACTTTTGCACTTGTATTAGTGTGGAAAAAACACTTTTTGCACTTGTGATAGTGTTGAAAAACCACTTTTCGCACTTGTGTTAGTGTTGAAAAACCACTTTTCGCACTTGTGTTGGTGCAGGAAACCACTTTTGCACTTGTATTAGTGTGGGAAAAACACTTTTCGCACTTGTGTTAGTGTGTAAAAACCACTTTTCGCACTTGTGTTAGTGTTGAAAAACCACTTTTCACACTTGTGTTAGTGTTGAAAAACCACTTTTCGCACTTGTGTTGGTGCAGGAAACCACTTTTGCACTTGTATTAGTGTGGAAAAACCACTTTTCGCACTTGTGTTAGTGTTGAAAAACCACTTTTCGCACTTGTGTTAGTGTTGAAAAACCACTTTTCGCACTTGTGTTGGTGCAGGAAACCACTTTAGCACTTGTATTAGTTTGGAAAAACAACTTTTCGCACTTGTGTTAATGTTGAAAAACCACTTTTCGCACTTGTGTTAGTGTTGAAAAACCACTTTTCGCACTTGTGTTGGTGCAGGTAACCACTTTTGCACTTGTATTAGTGTGGAAAAACCACTTTTCGCACTTGAGATAGTGTTGAAAAACCACTTTTCGCACTTGTGTTGGTGCAGGAAACCACTTTTGCACTTGTATTAGTGTGGAAAAAACACTTTTTGCACTTGTGATAGTGTTGAAAAACCACTTTTCGCACTTGTGTTAGTGTTGAAAAACCACTTTTCGCACTTGTGTTGGTGCAGGAAACCACTTTTGCACTTGTATTAGTGTGGAAAAAACACTTTTTGCACTTGTGTTAGTGTGGAAAAACCACTTTTCGCACTTGTGTTATTGTTGAAAAACCACTTTTTGCACTTGTGTTAGTGTTGAAAAACCACTTTTCGCACTTGTGTTGGTGCAGGAAACCACTTTTGCACTTGTATTAGTGTGGAAAAACCACTTTTCGCACTTGTGTTAGTGTTGAAAAACCACTTTTCGCACTTGTGTTAGTTTTGAAAAACCACTTGTCGCACTTGTGTTGGTGCAGGAAACCACTTTAGCACTTGTATTAGTTTGGAAAAACCACTTTTCGCACTTGTGTTAATGTTGAAAAACCACTTTTCGCACTTGTGTTAGTGTGGAAAAACCACTTTTCGCACTGGTGTTGGTGAAGGAAACCACTTTTGTACTTGTATTAGTGTGGAAAACCACTTTTCGCACGTGTGTTAGTGTTGAAAATCCACTTTTCGCACTGGTGTTGGTGAAGGAAACCACTTTTGCACTTGTATTAGAATGGAAAAACCACTTTTCGCACTTGTGTTAGTGTTGAAAAACCACTTTTCGCACTTGTGTTAGTGTTGAAAAACCACTTTTCGCACTTATGTTGGTGCAGGGAACCACTTTTCCACTTGTATTAGTGTGGAAAAAACACTTTTTGCACTTGTGGTAGTTTTGAAAAACCACTTTTCGCACTTGTGTTGGTGCAGGAAACCACTTTTGCACTTGTATTAGTGTGGAAAAAACACTTTTTGCACTTGTGATAGTGTTGAAAAACCACTTTTCGCACTTGTGTTAGCATTGAAAAACCTCTTTTCGCACTTGTGTTGGTGCAGGAAACCACTTTTGCACTTGTATTAGTGTGGAAAAAACACTTCGCACTTGTGTTAGTGTGGAAAAACCACTTTTCGCACTTGTGTTAGTGTTGAAAAACCACTTTTCGCACTTGTGTTAGTGTTGAAAAACCACTTTTCGCACTTGTGTTGGTGCAGGAAACCACTTTTGCACATGTATTAGTGTGGAAAAACCACTTTTCGCACTTGTGTTAGTGTTGAAAAACCACTTCGCACTTGTGTTGGTGCAGGAAACCACTTTAGCACTTGTATTAGTTTGGAAAAACCACTTTTCGCACTTGTGTTAATGTTGAAAAACCACTTTTCGCAATTGTGTTAGTGTTGAAAAACAACTTTTCGCACTTGTGTTGGTGCAGGAAACCACTTTTGCACTTGTATTAGTGTGGGAAAAACACTTTTCGCACTTGTGTTAGTGTGTAAAAACCACTTTTCGCACTTGTGTTAGTGTTGAAAAACCACTTTTCACACTTGTGTTAGTGTTGAAAAACCACTTTTCGCACTTGTGTTGGTGCAGGAAACCACTTTTGCACTTGTATTAGTGTGGAAAAACCACTTTTCGCACTTGTGTTAGTGTTGAAAAACCACTTTTCGCACTTGTGTTAGTGTTGAAAAACCACTTTTCGCACTTGTGTTGGTGCAGGAAACCACTTTAGCACTTGTATTAGTTTGGAAAAACAACTTTTCGCACTTGTGTTAATGTTGAAAAACCACTTTTCGCACTTGTGTTAGTGTTGAAAAACCACTTTTCGCACTTGTGTTGGTGCAGGTAACCACTTTTGCACTTGTATTAGTGTGGAAAAACCACTTTTCGCACTTGAGATAGTGTTGAAAAACCACTTTTCGCACTTGTGTTGGTGCAGGAAACCACTTTTGCACTTGTATTAGTGTGGAAAAAACACTTTTTGCACTTGTGATAGTGTTGAAAAACCACTTTTCGCACTTGTGTTAGTGTTGAAAAACCACTTTTCGCACTTGTGTTGGTGCAGGAAACCACTTTTGCACTTGTATTAGTGTGGAAAAAACACTTTTCGCACTTGTGTTAGTGTGGAAAAACCACTTTTCGCACTTGTGTTATTGTTGAAAAACCACTTTTTGCACTTGTGTTAGTTTTGAAAAACCACTTGTCGCACTTGTGTTGGTGCAGGAAACCACTTTAGCACTTGTATTAGTTTGGAAAAACCACTTTTCGCACTTGTGTTAATGTTGAAAAACCACTTTTCGCACTTGTGTTGGTGCAGGAAACCACTTTTGCACTTGTATTAGTGTGGAAAAAACACTTTTCGCACTTGTGTTAGTGTGGAAAAACCACTTTTCGCACTGGTGTTGGTGAAGGAAACCACTTTTGCACTTGTATTAGTGTGGAAAAACCACTTTTCGCACGTGTGTTAGTGTTGAAAAACCACTTTTCGCACTGGTGTTGGTGAAGGAAACCACTTTTGCACTTGTATTAGAATGGAAAAACCACTTTTCGCACTTGTGTTAGTGTTGAAAAACCACTTTTCGCACTTGTGTTAGTGTTGAAAAACCACTTTTCGCACTTATGTTGGTGCAGGGAACCACTTTTCCACTTGTATTAGTGTGGAAAAAACACTTTTTGCACTTGTGATAGTTTTGAAAAACCACTTTTCGCACTTGTGTTGGTGCAGGAAACCACTTTTGCACTTGTATTAGTGTGGAAAAAACACTTTTTGCACTTGTGATAGTGTTGAAAAACCACTTTTCGCACTTGTGTTAGCGTTGAAAAACCACTTTTCGCACTTGTGTTGGTGCAGGAAACCACTTTTGCACTTGTATTAGTGTGGAAAAAACACTTTTCGCACTTGTGTTAGTGTGGAAAAACCACTTTTTGCACTTGTGTTAGTGTGGAAAAACCACTTTTCGCACTTGTGTTAGTGTTGAAAAACCACTTCGCGCTTGTGTTGGTGCAGGAAACCACTTTAGCACTTGTATTAGTTTGGAAAAACCACTTTTCGCACTTGTGTTAATGTTGAAAAACAACTTTTCGCACCTGTGTTGGTGCAGGAAACCACTTTTGCACTTGTATTAGTGTGGAAAAAACACTTTTTGCACTTGTGATAGTGTTGAAAAACCACTTTTCGCACTTGTCTTAGTGTTGAAAAACCACTTTTCGCACTTGTGTTGGTGCAGGAAACCACTTTTGTACTTGTGTTAGTGTGGAAAAACTACTTTTCGCACTTGTGTTAGTGTTGAAAAACCACTTTTCGCAATTGTGTTAGTGTTGAAAAACCACTTTTCGCACTTGTGTTGGTGCAGGAAACCACTTTTGCACTTGTATTAGTGTGGAAAAACCACTTTTCGCACTTGTGTTAGTGTTGAAAAACCACTTTTCGCACTTGTGTTAGTGTTGAAAAACCACTTTTCGCACTTATGTTGGTGCAGGGAACCACTTTTCCACTTGTATTAGTGTGGAAAAAACACTTTTTGCACTTGTGATAGTGTTGAAAAACCACTTTTCGCACTTGTGTTGGTGCAGGAAACCACTTTTGCACTTGTATTAGTGTGGAAAAAACACTTTTTGCACTTGTGATAGTGTTGAAAAACCACTTTTCGCACTTGTGTTAGTGTTGAAAAACCACTTTTCGCACTTGTGTTGGTGCAGGAAACCACTTTTGCACTTGTATTAGTGTGGAAAAACCACTTTTCGCACTTGTGTTAGTGTGGAAAAACCACTTTTCGCACTTGTGTTAGTGTTGAAAAACCACTTTTCGCACTTGTGTTGGTGCAGGAAACCACTTTAGCACTTGTATTAGTGTGGAAAAACCACTTTTCGCACTTGTGTTAGTGTTGAAAAACCACTTTTCGCACTTGTGTTAGTGTTGAAAAACCACTTTTCGCACTTGTGTTGGTGCAGGAAACCACTTTAGCACTTGTATTAGTTTGGAAAAACAACTTTTCGCACTTGTGTTAGTGTTGAAAAACCACTTTTCGCACTTGTGTTGGTGCAGGAAACCACTTTTGCACTTGTATTAGTGTGGAAAAACCACTTTTCGCACTTGTGTTAGTGTTGAAAAACCACTTTTCGCACTTGTGTTAGTGCAGGAAACCACTTTTGCACTTGTATTAGTGTGGAAAAAACACTTTTTGCACTTGTGATAGTGTTGAAAAACCACTTTTCGCACTTGTGTTAGTGTTGAAAAACCACTTTTCGCACTTGTGTTGGTGCAGGAAACCACTTTTGCACTTGTATTAGTGTGGAAAAAACACTTTTCGCACTTGTGTTAGTGTGGAAAAACCACTTTCGGACTTGTGTTATTGTTGAAAAACCACTTTTTGCACTTGTGTTAGTGTTGAAAAACCACTTTTCGCACTTGTGTTGGTGCAGGAAACCACTTTTGCACTTGTATTAGTGTGGAAAAACCACTTTTCGCACTTGTGTTAGTGTTGAAAAACCACTTTTCGCACTTGTGTTAGTTTTGAAAAACCACTTGTCGCACTTGTGTTGGTGCAGGAAACCACTTTAGCACTTGTATTAGTTTGGAAAAACCACTTTTCGCACTTGTGTTAATGTTGAAAAACCACTTTTCGCACTTGTGTTAGTGTTGAAAAACCACTTTTCGCACTTGTGTTGGTGCAGGAAACCACTTTTGCACTTGTATTAGTGTGGAAAAAACACTTTTCGCACTTGTGTTAGTGTGGAAAAACCACTTTTCGCACTGGTGTTGGTGAAGGAAACCACTTTTGCACTTATATTAGTGTGGAAAAACCACTTTTCGCACGTGTGTTAGTGTTGAAAAACCACTTTTCGCACTGGTGTTGGTGAAGGAAACCACTTTTGCACTTGTATTAGAATGGAAAAACCACTTTTCGCACTTGTGTTAGTGTTGAAAAACCACTTTTCGCACTTGTGTTAGTGTTGAAAAACCACTTTTCGCACTTATGTTGGTGCAGGGAACCACTTTTCCACTTGTATTAGTGTGGAAAATACACTTTTTGCACTTGTGATAGTGTTGAAAAACCACTTTTCGCACTTGTGTTGGTGCAGGAAACCACTTTTGCACTTGTATTAGTGTGGAAAAAACACTTTTTGCACTTGTGATAGTGTTGAAAAACCACTTTTCGCACTTGTGTTAGCGTTGAAAAACCACTTTTCGCACTTGTGTTGGTGCAGGAAACCACTTTTGCACTTGTATTAGTGTGGAAAAAACACTTTTCGCACTTGTGTTAGTGTTGAAAAACCACTTTTCGCACTTGTGTTAGTGTTGAAAAACCACTTTTCGCACTTGTGTTGGTGCAGGAAACCACTTTTGCACTTGTATTAGTGTGGAAAAACCACTTTTCGCACTTGTGTTAGTGTGGAAAAACCACTTTTCGCACTTGTGTTAGTGTTGAAAAACCACTTTTCGCACTTGTGTTAGTGTTGAAAAACCACTTTTCGCACTTGTGTTGGTGCAGGAAACCACTTTTGCACTTGTATTAGTGTGGAAAAACCACTTTTCGCACTTGTGTTAGTGTGGAAAAACCACTTTTCGCACTTGTGTTAGTGTTGAAAAACCACTTTTCGCACTTGTGTTGGTGCAGGAAACCACTTTAGCACTTGTATTAGTGTGGAAAAACCACTTTTCGCACTTGTGTTAGTGTTGAAAAACCACTTTTCGCACTTGTGTTAGTGTTGAAAAACCACTTTTCGCACTTGTGTTGGTGCAGGAAACCACTTTAGCACTTGTATTAGTTTGGAAAAACAACTTTTCGCACTTGTGTTAATGTTGAAAAACCACTTTTCGCACTTGTGTTAGTGTTGAAAAACCACTTTTCGCACTTGTGTTGGTGCAGGAAACCACTTTTGCACTTGTATTAGTGTGGAAAAACCACTTTTCGCACTTGTGTTAGTGTTGAAAAACCACTTTTCGCACTTATGTTGGTGCAGGGAACCACTTTTCCACTTGTATTAGTGTGGCAAAAACACTTTTTGCACTTGAGATAGTGTTGAAAAACCACTTTTCGCACTTGTGTTAGTGCAGGAAACCACTTTTGCACTTGTATTAGTGTGGAAAAAACACTTTTTGCACTTGTGATAGTGTTGAAAAACCACTTTTCGCACTTGTGTTAGTGTTGAAAAACCACTTTTCGCACTTGTGTTGGTGCAGGAAACCACTTTTGCACTTGTATTAGTGTGGAAAAAACACTTTTCGCACTTGTGTTAGTGTGGAAAAACCACTTTCGGACTTGTGTTATTGTTGAAAAACCACTTTTTGCACTTGTGTTAGTGTTGAAAAACCACTTTTCGCACTTGTGTTGGTGCAGGAAACCACTTTTGCACTTGTATTAGTGTGGAAAAACCACTTTTCGCACTTGTGTTAGTGTTGAAAAACCACTTTTCGCACTTGTGTTAGTTTTGAAAAACCACTTGTCGCACTTGTGTTGGTGCAGGAAACCACTTTAGCACTTGTATTAGTTTGGAAAAACCACTTTTCGCACTTGTGTTAATGTTGAAAAACCACTTTTCGCACTTGTGTTAGTGTTGAAAAACCACTTTTCGCACTTGTGTTGGTGCAGGAAACCACTTTTGCACTTGTATTAGTGTGGAAAAAACACTTTTCGCACTTGTGTTAGTGTGGAAAAACCACTTTTCGCACTGGTGTTGGTGAAGGAAACCACTTTTGCACTTATATTAGTGTGGAAAAACCACTTTTCGCACGTGTGTTAGTGTTGAAAAACCACTTTTCGCACTGGTGTTGGTGAAGGAAACCACTTTTGCACTTGTATTAGAATGGAAAAACCACTTTTCGCACTTGTGTTAGTGTTGAAAAACCACTTTTCGCACTTGTGTTAGTGTTGAAAAACCACTTTTCGCACTTATGTTGGTGCAGGGAACCACTTTTCCACTTGTATTAGTGTGGAAAATACACTTTTTGCACTTGTGATAGTGTTGAAAAACCACTTTTCGCACTTGTGTTGGTGCAGGAAACCACTTTTGCACTTGTATTAGTGTGGAAAAAACACTTTTTGCACTTGTGATAGTGTTGAAAAACCACTTTTCGCACTTGTGTTAGCGTTGAAAAACCACTTTTCGCACTTGTGTTGGTGCAGGAAACCACTTTTGCACTTGTATTAGTGTGGAAAAAAACACTTTTCGCACTTGTGTTAGTGTTGAAAAACCACTTTTCGCACTTGTGTTAGTGTTGAAAAACCACTTTTCGCACTTGTGTTGGTGCAGGAAACCACTTTAGCACTTGTATTAGTTTGGAAAAACAACTTTTCGCACTTGTGTTAATGTTGAAAAACCACTTTTCGCACTTGTGTTAGTGTTGAAAAACCACTTTTCGCACTTGTGTTGGTGCAGGAAACCACTTTTGCACTTGTATTAGTGTGGAAAAACCACTTTTCGCACTTGTGTTAGTGTTGAAAAACCACTTTTCGCACTTATGTTGGTGCAGGGAACCACTTTTCCACTTGTATTAGTGTGGCAAAAACACTTTTTGCACTTGAGATAGTGTTGAAAAACCACTTTTCGCACTTGTGTTGGTGCAGGAAACCACTTTTGCACTTGTACTAGTGTGGAAAAAACACTTTTTGCACTTGTGATAGTGTTGAAAAACCACTTTTCGCACTTGTGTTAGTGTTGAAAAACCACTTTTCGCACTTGTGTTGGTGCAGGAAACCACTTTTGCACTTGTATTAGTGTGGAAAAAACACTTTTCGCACTTGTGTTAGTGTGGAAAAACCACTTTCGCACTTGTGTTATTGTTGAAAAACCACTTTTTGCACTTGTGTTAGTGTTGAAAAACCACTTTTCGCACTTGTGTTGGTGCAGGAAACCACTTTTGCACTTGTATTAGTGTGGAAAAACCACTTTTCGCACTTGTGTTAGTGTTGAAAAACCACTTTTCGCACTTGTGTTAGTTTTGAAAAACCACTTGTTGCACTTGTGTTGGTGCAGGAAACCACTTTAGCACTTGTATTAGTTTGGAAAAACCACTTTTCGCACTTGTGTTAATGTTGAAAAACCACTTTTCGCACTTGTGTTAGTGTTGAAAAACCACTTTTCGCACTTGTGTTGGTGCAGGAAACCACTTTTGCACTTGTATTAGTGTGGAAAAAACACTTTTCGCACTTGTGTTAGTGTGGAAAAACCACTTTTCGCACTGGTGTTGGTGAAGGAAACCACTTTTGCACTTGTATTAGTGTGGAAAAACCACTTTTCGCACGTGTGTTAGTGTTGAAAAACCACTTTTCACACTGGTGTTGGTGAAGGAAACCACTTTTGCACTTGTATTAGAATGGAAAAACCACTTTTCGCACTTGTGTTAGTGTTGAAAAACCACTTTTCGCACTTGTGTTAGTGTTGAAAAACCACTTTTCGCACTTATGTTGGTGCAGGAAACCACTTTTGCACTTGTATTAGTGTGGAAAAAACACTTTTTGCACTTGTGATAGTGTTGAAAAACCACTTTTCGCACTTGTGTTAGCGTTGAAAAACCACTTTTCGCACTTGTGTTGGTGCAGGAAACCACTTTTGCACTTGTATTAGTGTGGAAAAAACACTTTTCGCACTTGTGTTAGTGTGGAAAACCCACGTTTCACACTTGTGTTAGTGTTGAAAAACCACTTTTCGCACTTGTGTTAGTGTTGCAAAACCACTTTTCGCACTTGTGTTGGTGCAGGAAACCACTTTTGCACATGTATTAGTGTGGAAAAACCACTTTTCGCACTTGTGTTAGTGTTGAAAAACCACTTCGCACTTGTGTTGGTGCAGGAAACCACTTTAGCACTTGTATTAGTTTGGAAAAACCACTTTTCGCACTTGTGTTAATGTTGAAAAACCACTTTTCGCAATTGTGTTAGTGTTGAAAAACAACTTTTCGCACTTGTGTTGGTGCAGGAAACCACTTTTGCACTTGTATTAGTGTGGGAAAAACACTTTTTGCACTTGTGATAGTGTTGAAAAACCACTTTTCGCACTTGTGTTAGTGTTGAAAAACCACTTTTCGCACTTGTGTTGGTGCAGGAAACCACTTTTGTACTTGTATTAGTGTGGAAAAACTACTTTTCGCACTTGTGTTAGTGTTGAAAAACCACTTTTCGCAATTGTGTTAGTGTTGAAAAACCACTTTTCGCACTTGTGTTGGTGCAGGAAACCACTTTTGCACTTGTATTAGTGTGGAAAAACCACTTTTCGCACTTGTGTTAGTGTTGAAAAACCACTTTTCGCACTTGTGTTAGTGTTGAAAAACCACTTTTCGCACTTATGTTGGTGCAGGGAACCACTTTTACACTTGTATTAGTGTGGAAAAAACACTTTTTGCACTTGTGATAGTGTTGAAAAACCACTTTTCGCACTTGTGTTGGTGCAGGAAACCACTTTTGCACTTGTATTAGTGTGGAAAAAACACTTTTTGCACTTGTGATAGTGTTGAAAAACCACTTTTCGCACTTGTGTTAGTGTTGAAAAACCACTTTTCGCACTTGTGTTGGTGCAGGAAACCAATTTTGCACTTGTATTAGTGTGGGAAAAACACTTTTCGCACTTGTGTTAGTGTGTAAAAACCACTTTTCGCACTTGTGTTAGTGTTGAAAAACCACTTTTCACACTTGTGTTAGTGTTGAAAAACCACTTTTCGCACTTGTGTTGGTGCAGGAAACCACTTTTGCACTTGTATTAGTGTGGAAAAACCACTTTTCGCACTTGTGTTAGTGTTGAAAAACCACTTTTCGCACTTGTGTTTGTGTTGAAAAACCACTTTTCGCACTTGTGTTGGTGCAGGAAACCACTTTAGCACTTGTATTAGTTTGGAAAAACAACTTTTCGCACTTGTGTTAATGTTGAAAAACCACTTTTCGCACTTGTGTTGGTGCAGGAAACCACTTTTGCACTTGTATTAGTGTGGAAAAAACACTTTTCGCACTTGTGTTAGTGTGGAAAAACCACTTTTCGCACTTGTGTTAGTGTTGAAAAACCACTTTTCGCACTTGTGTTAGTGTTGAAAAACCACTTTTCGCACTTGTGTTGGTGCAGGAAACCACTTTTGCACTTGTATTAGTGTGGAAAAACCACTTTTCGCACTTGTGTTAGTGTTGAAAAACCACTTTTCGCACTTGTGTTAGTGTTGAAAAACCACTTTTCGCACTTGTGTTGGTGCAGGAAACCACTTTAGCACTTGTATTAGTTTGGAAAAACAACTTTTCGCACTTGTGTTAATGTTGAAAAACCACTTTTCGCACTTGTGTTGGTGCAGGAAACCACTTTTGCACTTGTATTGGTGTGGAAAAAACACTTTTCGCACTTGTGTTAGTGTGGAAAAACCACTTTTCGCACTTGTGTTTGTGTTGAAAAACCACTTTTCACACTTGTGTTAGTGTTGAAAAACCACTTTTCGCACTTATGTTGGTGCAGGAAACCACTTTTGTACTTGTATTAGTGTGGAAAAACCACTTTTCACACTTGTGTTAGTGTTGAAAAACCACTTTTCGCACTTGTGTTAGTGTTGAAAAACCACTTTCCGCACTTGTGTTGGTGCAGGAAACCACTTTAGCACTTGTATTAGTGTGGAAAAACCACTTTTCGCACTTGTTTTAGTGTTGAAAAACCACTTTTCGCACTTGTGTTGGTGCAGGAAACCACTTTTGCACTTGTATTAGTGTGGAAAAACCACTTTTCGCACTTGTGTTAGTGTTGAAAAACCACTTTTTGCACTTGTGTTAGTGTTGAAAAACCACTTTTGCACTTGTATTAGTGTGGAAAAAACACTTTTTGCACTTGTGATAGTGTTGAAAAACCACTTTTCGCACTTGTGTTGGTGCAGGAAACCACTTTTGCACTTGTATTAGTGTGGAAAAAACACTTTTTGCACTTGTGATAGTTTTGAAAAACCACTTTTCGCACTTGTGTTGGTGCAGGAAACCACTTTTGCACTTGTATTAGTGTGGAAAAAACACTTTTTGCACTTGTGATAGTGTTGAAAAACCACTTTTCGCACTTGTGTTAGCGTTGAAAAACCACTTTTCGCACTTGTGTTGGTGCAGGAAACCACTTTTGCACTTGTATTAGTGTGGAAAAAACACTTTTTGCACTTGTGATAGTGTTGAAAAACCACTTTTCGCACTTGTGTTAGCGTTGAAAAACCACTTTTCGCACTTGTGTTGGTGCAGGAAACCACTTTTGCACTTGTATTAGTGTGGAAAAAACACTTTTTGCACTTGTGTTAGTGTGGAAAAACCACTTTTCGCACTTGTGTTAGTGTTGAAAAACCACTTTTCGCACTTGTGTTAGTGTTGAAAAACCACTTTTCGCACTTGTGTTGGTGCAGGAAACCACTTTTGCACATGTATTAGTGTGGAAAAACTACTTTTCGCACTTGTGTTAATGTTGAAAAACCACTTTTCGCAATTGTGTTAGTGTTGAAAAACAACTTTTCGCACTTGTGTTGGTGCAGGAAACCACTTTTGCATTTGTATTAGTGTGGAAAAAACACTTTTTGCACTTGTGATAGTGTTGAAAAACCACTTTTCGCACTTGTCTTAGTGTTGAAAAACCACTTTTCGCACTTGTGTTGGTGCAGGAAACCACTTTTGTACTTGTGTTAGTGTGGAAAAACTACTTTTCGCACTTGTGTTAGTGTTGAAAAACCACTTTTCGCAATTGTGTTAGTGTTGAAAAACCACTTTTCGCACTTGTGTTGGTGCAGGAAACCACTTTTGCACTTGTATTAGTGTGGAAAAACCACTTTTCGCACTTGTGTTAGTGTTGAAAAACCACTTTTCGCACTTGTGTTAGTGTTGAAAAACCACTTTTCGCACTTATGTTGGTGCAGGGAACCACTTTTCCACTTGTATTAGTGTGGAAAAAACACTTTTTGCACTTGTGATAGTGTTGAAAAACCACTTTTCGCACTTGTGTTGGTGCAGGAAACCACTTTTGCACTTGTATTAGTGTGGAAAAAACACTTTTTGCACTTGTGATAGTGTTGAAAAACCACTTTTCGCACTTGTGTTAGTGTTGAAAAACCACTTTTCGCACTTGTGTTGGTGCAGGAAACCACTTTTGCACTTGTATTAGTGTGGGAAAAACACTTTTCGCACTTGTGTTACTGTGTAAAAACCACTTTTCGCACTTGTGTTAGTGTTGAAAAACCACTTTTCACACTTGTGTTAGTGTTGAAAAACCACTTTTCGCACTTGTGTTGGTGCAGGAAACCACTTTTGCACTTGTATTAGTGTGGAAAAACCACTTTTCGCACTTGTGTTAGTGTTGAAAAACCACTTTTCGCACTGGTGTTGGTGAAGGAAACCACTTTTGCACTTGTATTAGAATGGAAAAACCACTTTTCGCACTTGTGTTAGTGTTGAAAAACCACTTTTCGCACTTGTGTTAGTGTTGAAAAACCACTTTTCGCACTTATGTTGGTGCAGGAAACCACTTTTGCACTTGTATTAGTGTGGAAAAAACACTTTTTGCACTTGTGATAGTGTTGAAAAACCACTTTTCGCACTTGTGTTAGCGTTGAAAAACCACTTTTCGCACTTGTGTTGGTGCAGGAAACCACTTTTGCACTTGTATTAGTGTGGAAAAAACACTTTTCGCACTTGTGTTAGTGTGGAAAACCCACGTTTCGCACTTGTGTTAGTGTTGAAAAACCACTTTTCGCACTTGTGTTAGTGTTGAAAAACCACTTTTCGCACTTGTGTTGGTGCAGGAAACCACTTTTGCACATGTATTAGTGTGGAAAAACCACTTTTCGCACTTGTGTTAGTGTTGAAAAACCACTTCGCACTTGTGTTGGTGCAGGAAACCACTTTAGCACTTGTATTAGTTTGGAAAAACCACTTTTCGCACTTGTGTTAATGTTGAAAAACCACTTTTCGCAATTGTGTTAGTGTTGAAAAACAACTTTTCGCACTTGTGTTGGTGCAGGAAACCACTTTTGCACTTGTATTAGTGTGGGAAAAACACTTTTTGCACTTGTGATAGTGTTGAAAAACCACTTTTCGCACTTGTGTTAGTGTTGAAAAACCACTTTTCGCACTTGTGTTGGTGCAGGAAACCACTTTTGTACTTGTATTAGTGTGGAAAAACTACTTTTCGCACTTGTGTTAGTGTTGAAAAACCACTTTTCGCAATTGTGTTAGTGTTGAAAAACCACTTTTCGCACTTGTGTTGGTGCAGGAAACCACTTTTGCACTTGTATTAGTGTGGAAAAACCACTTTTCGCACTTGTGTTAGTGTTGAAAAACCACTTTTCGCACTTGTGTTAGTGTTGAAAAACCACTTTTCGCACTTATGTTGGTGCAGGGAACCACTTTTACACTTGTATTAGTGTGGAAAAAACACTTTTTGCACTTGTGATAGTGTTGAAAAACCACTTTTCGCACTTGTGTTGGTGCAGGAAACCACTTTTGCACTTGTATTAGTGTGGAAAAAACACTTTTTGCACTTGTGATAGTGTTGAAAAACCACTTTTCGCACTTGTGTTAGTGTTGAAAAACCACTTTTCGCACTTGTGTTGGTGCAGGAAACCACTTTTGCACTTGTATTAGTGTGGGAAAAACACTTTTCGCACTTGTGTTAGTGTGTAAAAACCACTTTTCGCACTTGTGTTAGTGTTGAAAAACCACTTTTCACACTTGTGTTAGTGTTGAAAAACCACTTTTCGCACTTGTGTTGGTGCAGGAAACCACTTTTGCACTTGTATTAGTGTGGAAAAACCACTTTTCGCACTTGTGTTAGTGTTGAAAAACCACTTTTCGCACTTGTGTTTGTGTTGAAAAACCACTTTTCGCACTTGTGTTGGTGCAGGAAACCACTTTAGCACTTGTATTAGTTTGGAAAAACAACTTTTCGCACTTGTGTTAATGTTGAAAAACCACTTTTCGCACTTGTGTTGGTGCAGGAAACCACTTTTGCACTTGTATTAGTGTGGAAAAAACACTTTTCGCACTTGTGTTAGTGTGGAAAAACCACTTTTCGCACTTGTGTTAGTGTTGAAAAACCACTTTTCGCACTTGTGTTAGTGTTGAAAAACCACTTTTCGCACTTGTGTTGGTGCAGGAAACCACTTTTGCACTTGTATTAGTGTGGAAAAACCACTTTTCGCACTTGTGTTAGTGTTGAAAAACGACTTTTCGCACTTGTGTTAGTGTTGAAAAACCACTTTTCGCACTTGTGTTGGTGCAGGAAACCACTTTAGCACTTGTATTAGTTTGGAAAAACAACTTTTCGCACTTGTGTTAATGTTGAAAAACCACTTTTCGCACTTGTGTTGGTGCAGGAAACCACTTTTGCACTTGTATTGGTGTGGAAAAAACACTTTTCGCACTTGTGTTAGTGTGGAAAAACCACTTTTCGCACTTGTGTTAGTGTTGAAAAACCACTTTTCACACTTGTGTTAGTGTTGAAAAACCACTTTTCGCACTTATGTTGGTGCAGGAAACCACTTTTGTACTTGTATTAGTGTGGAAAAACCACTTTTCACACTTGTGTTAGTGTTGAAAAACCACTTTTCGCACTTGTGTTAGTGTTGAAAAACCACTTTCCGCACTTGTGTTGGTGCAGGAAACCACTTTAGCACTTGTATTATTGTGGAAAAACCACTTTTCGCACTTGTTTTAGTGTTGAAAAACCACTTTTCGCACTTGTGTTGGTGCAGGAAACCACTTTTGCACTTGTATTAGTGTGGAAAAACCACTTTTCGCACTTGTGTTAGTGTTGAAAAACCACTTTTTGCACTTGTGTTAGTGTTGAAAAACCACTTTTGCACTTGTATTAGTGTGGAAAAAACACTTTTTGCACTTGTGATAGTGTTGAAAAACCACTTTTCGCACTTGTGTTGGTGCAGGAAACCACTTTTGCACTTGTATTAGTGTGGAAAAAACACTTTTTGCACTTGTGATAGTTTTGAAAAACCACTTTTCGCACTTGTGTTGGTGCAGGAAACCACTTTTGCACTTGTATTAGTGTGGAAAAAACACTTTTTGCACTTGTCATAGTGTTGAAAAACCACTTTTCGCACTTGTGTTAGCGTTGAAAAACCACTTTTCGCACTTGTGTTGGTGCAGGAAACCACTTTTGCACTTGTATTAGTGTGGAAAAAACACTTTTCGCACTTGTGTTAGTGTGGAAAAACCACTTTTCGCACTTGTGTTAGTGTTGAAAAACCACTTTTCGCACTTGTGTTAGTGTTGAAAAACCACTTTTCGCACTTGTGTTGGGCAGGAAACCACTTTTGCACATGTATTAGTGTGGAAAAACCACTTTTCGCACTTGTGTTAGTGTTGAAAAACCACTTCGCACTTGTGTTGGTGCAGGAAACCACTTTAGCACTTGTATTAGTTTGGAAAAACCACTTTTCGCACTTGTGTTAATGTTGAAAAACCACTTTTCGCAATTGTGTTAGTGTTGAAAAACAACTTTTCGCACTTGTGTTGGTGCAGGAAACCACTTTTGCATTTGTATTAGTGTGGAAAAAACACTTTTTGCACTTGTGATAGTGTTGAAAAACCACTTTTCGCACTTGTCTTAGTGTTGAAAAACCACTTTTCGCACTTGTGTTGGTGCAGGAAACCACTTTTGTACTTGTGTTAGTGTGGAAAAACTACTTTTCGCACTTGTGTTAGTGTTGAAAAACCACTTTTCGCAATTGTGTTAGTGTTGAAAAATCACTTTTCGCACTTGTGTTGGTGCAGGAAACCACTTTTGCACTTGTATTAGTGTGGAAAAACCACTTTTCGCACTTGTGTTAGTGTTGAAAAACCACTTTTCGCACTTGTGTTAGTGTTGAAAAACCACTTTTCGCACTTATGTTGGTGCAGGGAACCACTTTTCCACTTGTATTAGTGTGGAAAAAACACTTTTTGCACTTGTGATAGTGTTGAAAAACCACTTTTCGCACTTGTGTTGGTGCAGGAAACCACTTTTGCACTTGTATTAGTGTGGAAAAAACACTTTTTGCACTTGTGATAGTGTTGAAAAACCACTTTTCGCACTTGTGTTAGTGTTGAAAAACCACTTTTCGCACTTGTGTTGGTGCAGGAAACCACTTTTGCACTTGTATTAGTATGGGAAAAACACTTTTCGCACTTGTGTTACTGTGTAAAAACCACTTTTCGCACTTGTGTTAGTGTTGAAAAACCACTTTTCACACTTGTGTTAGTGTTGAAATACCACTTTTCGCACTTGTGTTGGTGCAGGAAACCACTTTTGCACTTGTATTAGTGTGGAAAAACCACTTTTCGCACTTGTGTTAGTGTTGAAAAACCACTTTTCGCACTTGTGTTGGTGCAGGAAACCACTTTAGCACTTGTATTAGTTTGGAAAAACAACTTTTCGCACTTGTGTTAATGTTGAAAAACCACTTTTCGCACTTGTGTTAGTGTTGAAAAACCACTTTTCGCACTTGTGTTGGTGCAGGTAACCACTTTTGCACTTGTATTAGTGTGGAAAAAACACTTTTCGCACTTGTGTTAGTGTGGAAAAACCACTTTTCGCACTTGTGTTATTGTTGAAAAACCACTTTTTGCACTTGTGTTAGTTTTGAAAAACCACTTGTCGCACTTGTGTTGGTGCAGGAAACCACTTTAGCACTTGTATTAGTTTGGAAAAACCACTTTTCGCACTTGTGTTAATGTTGAAAAACCACTTTTCGCACTTGTGTTGGTACAGGAAACCACTTTTGCACTTGTATTAGTGTGGAAAAAACACTTTTCGCACTTGTGTTAGTGTGGAAAAACCACTTTTCGCACTGGTGTTGGTGAAGGAAACCACTTTTGCACTTGTATTAGTGTGGAAAAACCACTTTTCGCACGTGTGTTAGTGTTGAAAAACCACTTTTCGCACTTGTGTTGGTGCAGGTAACCACTTTTGCACTTGTATTAGTGTGGAAAAACCACTTTTCGCACTTGAGATAGTGTTGAAAAACCACTTTTCGCACTTGTGTTGGTGCAGGAAACCACTTTTGCACTTGTATTAGTGTGGAAAAAACACTTTTTGCACTTGTGATAGTGTTGAAAAACCACTTTTCGCACTTGTGTTAGTGTTGAAAAACCACTTTTCGCACTTGCGTTGGTGCAGGAAACCACTTTTGCACTTGTATTAGTGTGGAAAAAACACTTTTCGCACTTGTGTTAGTGTGGAAAAACCACTTTTCGCACTTGTGTTATTGTTGAAAAACCACTTTTTGCACTTGTGTTAGTGTTGAAAAACCACTTTTCGCACTTGTGTTGGTGCAGGAAACCACTTTTGCACTTGTATTAGTTAGTGTGGAAAAACCACTTTTCGCACTTGTGTTAGTGTTGAAAAACCACTTTTCGCACTTGTGTTAGTTTTGAAAAACCACTTGTCGCACTTGTGTTGGTGCAGGAAACCACTTTAGCACTTGTATTAGTTTGGAAAAACCACTTTTCGCACTTGTGTTAATGTTGAAAAACCACTTTTCGCACTTGTGTTAGTGTTGAAAAACCACTTTTCGCACTTGTGTTGGTGCAGGAAACCACTTTTGCACTTGTATTAGTGTGGAAAAAACACTTTTCGCACTTGTGTTAGTGTGGAAAAACCACTTTTCGCACTGGTGTTGGTGAAGGAAACCACTTTTGCACTTGTATTAGTGTGGAAAAACCACTTTTCGCACGTGTGTTAGTGTTGAAAAACCACTTTTCGCACTGGTGTTGGTGAAGGAAACCACTTTTGCACTTGTATTAGAATGGAAAAACCACTTTTCGCACTTGTGTTAGTGTTGAAAAACCACTTTTCGCACTTGTGTTAGTGTTGAAAAACCACTTTTCGCACTTATGTTGGTGCAGGGAACCACTTTTCCACTTGTATTAGTGTGGAAAAAACACTTTTTGCACTTGTGATAGTTTTGAAAAACCACTTTTCGCACTTGTGTTGGTGCAGGAAACCACTTTTGCACTTGTATTAGTGTGGAAAAAACACTTTTTGCACTTGTGATAGTGTTGAAAAACCACTTTTCGCACTTGTGTTAGCGTTGAAAAACCACTTTTCGCACTTGTGTTGGTGCAGGAAACCACTTTTGCACTTGTATTAGTGTGGAAAAAACACTTTTTGCACTTGTGTTAGTGTGGAAAAACCACTTTTCGCACTTGTGTTAGTGTTGAAAAACCACTTTTCGCACTTGTGTTAGTGTTGAAAAACCACTTTTCGCACTTGTGTTGGTGCAGGAAACCACTTTTGCACATGTATTAGTGTGGAAAAACTACTTTTCGCACTTGTGTTAATGTTGAAAAACCACTTTTCGCAATTGTGTTAGTGTTGAAAAACAACTTTTCGCACTTGTGTTGGTGCAGGAAACCACTTTTTCATTTGTATTAGTGTGGAAAAAACACTTTTTGCACTTGTGATAGTGTTGAAAAACCACTTTTCGCACTTGTCTTAGTGTTGAAAAACCACTTTTCGCACTTGTGTTGGTGCAGGAAACCACTTTTGTACTTGTGTTAGTGTGGAAAAACTACTTTTCGCACTTGTGTTAGTGTTGAAAAACCACTTTTCGCAATTGTGTTAGTGTTGAAAAACCACTTTTCGCACTTGTGTTGGTGCAGGAAACCACTTTTGCACTTGTATTAGTGTGGAAAAACCACTTTTCGCACTTGTGTTAGTGTTGAAAAACCACTTTTCGCACTTGTGTTAGTGTTGAAAAACCACTTTTCGCACTTATGTTGGTGCAGGGAACCACTTTTCCACTTGTATTAGTGTGGAAAAAACACTTTTTGCACTTGTGATAGTGTTGAAAAACCACTTTTCGCACTTGTGTTGGTGCAGGAAACCACTTTTGCACTTGTATTAGTGTGGAAAAAACACTTTTTGCACTTGTGATAGTGTTGAAAAACCACTTTTCGCACTTGTGTTAGTGTTGAAAAACCACTTTTCGCACTTGTGTTGGTGCAGGAAACCACTTTTGCACTTGTATTAGTGTGGGAAAAACACTTTTCGCACTTGTGTTACTGTGTAAAAACCACTTTTCGCACTTGTGTTAGTGTTGAAAAACCACTTTTCACACTTGTGTTAGTGTTGAAAAACCACTTTTCGCACTTGTGTTGGTGCAGGAAACCACTTTTGCACTTGTATTAGTGTGGAAAAACCACTTTTCGCACTTGTGTTAGTGTTGAAAAACCACTTTTCGCACTGGTGTTGGTGAAGGAAACCACTTTTGCACTTGTATTAGAATGGAAAAACCACTTTTCGCACTTGTGTTAGTGTTGAAAAACCACTTTTCGCACTTGTGTTAGTGTTGAAAAACCACTTTTCGCACTTATGTTGGTGCAGGAAACCACTTTTGCACTTGTATTAGTGTGGAAAAAACACTTTTTGCACTTGTGATAGTGTTGAAAAACCACTTTTCGCACTTGTGTTAGCGTTGAAAAACCACTTTTCGCACTTGTGTTGGTGCAGGAAACCACTTTTGCACTTGTATTAGTGTGGAAAAAACACTTTTCGCACTTGTGTTAGTGTGGAAAACCCACGTTTCGCACTTGTGTTAGTGTTGAAAAACCACTTTTCGCACTTGTGTTAGTGTTGAAAAACCACTTTTCGCACTTGTGTTGGTGCAGGAAACCACTTTTGCACATGTATTAGTGTGGAAAAACCACTTTTCGCACTTGTGTTAGTGTTGAAAAACCACTTCGCACTTGTGTTGGTGCAGGAAACCACTTTAGCACTTGTATTAGTTTGGAAAAACCACTTTTCGCACTTGTGTTAATGTTGAAAAACCACTTTTCGCAATTGTGTTAGTGTTGAAAAACAACTTTTCGCACTTGTGTTGGTGCAGGAAACCACTTTTGCACTTGTATTAGTGTGGGAAAAACACTTTTTGCACTTGTGATAGTGTTGAAAAACCACTTTTCGCACTTGTGTTAGTGTTGAAAAACCACTTTTCGCACTTGTGTTGGTGCAGGAAACCACTTTTGTACTTGTATTAGTGTGGAAAAACTACTTTTCGCACTTGTGTTAGTGTTGAAAAACCACTTTTCGCAATTGTGTTAGTGTTGAAAAACCACTTTTCGCACTTGTGTTGGTGCAGGAAACCACTTTTGCACTTGTATTAGTGTGGAAAAACCACTTTTCGCACTTGTGTTAGTGTTGAAAAACCACTTTTCGCACTTGTGTTAGTGTTGAAAAACCACTTTTCGCACTTATGTTGGTGCAGGGAACCACTTTTACACTTGTATTAGTGTGGAAAAAACACTTTTTGCACTTGTGATAGTGTTGAAAAACCACTTTTCGCACTTGTGTTGGTGCAGGAAACCACTTTTGCACTTGTATTAGTGTGGAAAAAACACTTTTTGCACTTGTGATAGTGTTGAAAAACCACTTTTCGCACTTGTGTTAGTGTTGAAAAACCACTTTTCGCACTTGTGTTGGTGCAGGAAACCACTTTTGCACTTGTATTAGTGTGGGAAAAACACTTTTCGCACTTGTGTTAGTGTGTAAAAACCACTTTTCGCACTTGTGTTAGTGTTGAAAAACCACTTTTCACACTTGTGTTAGTGTTGAAAAACCACTTTTCGCACTTGTGTTGGTGCAGGAAACCACTTTTGCACTTGTATTAGTGTGGAAAAACCACTTTTCGCACTTGTGTTACTGTTGAAAAACCACTTTTCGCACTTGTGTTTGTGTTGAAAAACCACTTTTCGCACTTGTGTTGGTGCAGGAAACCACTTTAGCACTTGTATTAGTTTGGAAAAACAACTTTTCGCACTTGTGTTAATGTTGAAAAACCACTTTTCGCACTTGTGTTGGTGCAGGAAACCACTTTTGCACTTGTATTAGTGTGGAAAAAACACTTTTCGCACTTGTGTTAGTGTGGAAAAACCACTTTTCGCACTTGTGTTAGTGTTGAAAAACCACTTTTCGCACTTGTGTTAGTGTTGAAAAACCACTTTTCGCACTTGTGTTGGTGCAGGAAACCACTTTTGCACTTGTATTAGTGTGGAAAAACCACTTTTCGCACTTGTGTTAGTGTTGAAAAACGACTTTTCGCACTTGTGTTAGTGTTGAAAAACCACTTTTCGCACTTGTGTTGGTGCAGGAAACCACTTTAGCACTTGTATTAGTTTGGAAAAACAACTTTTCGCACTTGTGTTAATGTTGAAAAACCACTTTTCGCACTTGTGTTGGTGCAGGAAACCACTTTTGCACTTGTATTGGTGTGGAAAAAACACTTTTCGCACTTGTGTTAGTGTGGAAAAACCACTTTTCGCACTTGTGTTAGTGTTGAAAAACCACTTTTCACACTTGTGTTAGTGTTGAAAAACCACTTTTCGCACTTATGTTGGTGCAGGAAACCACTTTTGTACTTGTATTAGTGTGGAAAAACCACTTTTCACACTTGTGTTAGTGTTGAAAAACCACTTTTCGCACTTGTGTTAGTGTTGAAAAACCACTTTCCGCACTTGTGTTGGTGCAGGAAACCACTTTAGCACTTGTATTAGTGTGGAAAAACCACTTTTCGCACTTGTTTTAGTGTTGAAAAACCACTTTTCGCACTTGTGTTGGTGCAGGAAACCACTTTTGCACTTGTATTAGTGTGGAAAACCACTTTTCGCACTTGTGTTAGTGTTGAAAAACCACTTTTTGCACTTGTGTTAGTGTTGAAAAACCACTTTTGCACTTGTATTAGTGTGGAAAAAACACTTTTTGCACTTGTGATAGTGTTGAAAAACCACTTTTCGCACTTGTGTTGGTGCAGGAAACCACTTTTGCACTTGTATTAGTGTGGAAAAAACACTTTTTGCACTTGTGATAGTTTTGAAAAACCACTTTTCGCACTTGTGTTGGTGCAGGAAACCACTTTTGCACTTGTATTAGTGTGGAAAAAACACTTTTTGCACTTGTGATAGTGTTGAAAAACCACTTTTCGCACTTGTGTTAGCGTTGAAAAACCACTTTTCGCACTTGTGTTGGTGCAGGAAACCACTTTTGCACTTGTATTAGTGTGGAAAAAACACTTTTCGCACTTGTGTTAGTGTGGAAAAACCACTTTTCGCACTTGTGTTAGTGTTGAAAAACCACTTTTCGCACTTGTGTTAGTGTTGAAAAACCACTTTTCGCACTTGTGTTGGGCAGGAAACCACTTTTGCACATGTATTAGTGTGGAAAAACCACTTTTCGCACTTGTGTTAGTGTTGAAAAACCACTTCGCACTTGTGTTGGTGCAGGAAACCACTTTAGCACTTGTATTAGTTTGGAAAAACCACTTTTCGCACTTGTGTTAATGTTGAAAAACCACTTTTCGCAATTGTGTTAGTGTTGAAAAACAACTTTTCGCACTTGTGTTGGTGCAGGAAACCACTTTTGCATTTGTATTAGTGTGGAAAAAACACTTTTTGCACTTGTGATAGTGTTGAAAAACCACTTTTTGCACTTGTCTTAGTGTTGAAAAACCACTTTTCGCACTTGTGTTGGTGCAGGAAACCACTTTTGTACTTGTGTTAGTGTGGAAAAACTACTTTTCGCACTTGTGTTAGTGTTGAAAAACCACTTTTCGCAATTGTGTTAGTGTTGAAAAACCACTTTTCGCACTTGTGTTGGTGCAGGAAACCACTTTTGCACTTGTATTAGTGTGGAAAAACCACTTTTCGCACTTGTGTTAGTGTTGAAAAACCACTTTTCGCACTTGTGTTAGTGTTGAAAAACCACTTTTCGCACTTATGTTGGTGCAGGGAACCACTTTTCCACTTGTATTAGTGTGGAAAAAACACTTTTTGCACTTGTGATAGTGTTGAAAAACCACTTTTCGCACTTGTGTTGGTGCAGGAAACCACTTTTGCACTTGTATTAGTGTGGAAAAAACACTTTTTGCACTTGTGATAGTGTTGAAAAACCACTTTTCGCACTTGTGTTAGTGTTGAAAAACCACTTTTCGCACTTGTGTTGGTGCAGGAAACCACTTTTGCACTTGTATTAGTATGGGAAAAACACTTTTCGCACTTGTGTTACTGTGTAAAAACCACTTTTCGCACTTGTGTTAGTGTTGAAAAACCACTTTTCACACTTGTGTTAGTGTTGAAATACCACTTTTCGCACTTGTGTTGGTGCAGGAAACCACTTTTGCACTTGTATTAGTGTGGAAAAACCACTTTTCGCACTTGTGTTAGTGTTGAAAAACCACTTTTCGCACTTGTGTTGGTGCAGGAAACCACTTTAGCACTTGTATTAGTGTGGAAAAAACACTTTTTGCACTTGTGATAGTGTTGAAAAACCACTTTTCGCACTTGTGTTAGTGTTGAAAAACCACTTTTCGCACTTGTGTTGGTGCAGGAAACCACTTTTGCACTTGTATTAGTGTGGAAAAAACACTTTTCGCACTTGTGTTAGTGTGTAAAAACAACTTTTCGCACTTGTGTTAATGTTGAAAAACCACTTTTCGCACTTGTGTTAGTGTTGAAAAACCACTTTTCGCACTTGTGTTGGTGCAGGTAACCACTTTTGCACTTGTATTAGTGTGGAAAAACCACTTTTCGCACTTGAGATAGTGTTGAAAAACCACTTTTCGCACTTGTGTTGGTGCAGGAAACCACTTTTGCACTTGTATTAGTGTGGAAAAAACACTTTTTGCACTTGTGATAGTGTTGAAAAACCACTTTTCGCACTTGTGTTAGTGTTGAAAAACCACTTTTCGCACTTGTGTTGGTGCAGGAAACCACTTTTGCACTTGTATTAGTGTGGAAAAAACACTTTTCGCACTTGTGTTAGTGTGGAAAAACCACTTTTCGCACTTGTGTTATTGTTGAAAAACCACTTTTTGCACTTGTGTTAGTTTTGAAAAACCACTTGTCGCACTTGTGTTGGTGCAGGAAACCACTTTAGCACTTGTATTAGTTTGGAAAAACCACTTTTCGCACTTGTGTTAATGTTGAAAAACCACTTTTCGCACTTGTGTTGGTACAGGAAACCACTTTTGCACTTGTATTAGTGTGGAAAAAACACTTTTCGCACTTGTGTTAGTGTGGAAAAACCACTTTTCGCACTGGTGTTGGTGAAGGAAACCACTTTTGCACTTGTATTAGTGTGGAAAAACCACTTTTCGCACGTGTGTTAGTGTTGAAAAACCACTTTTCGCACTTGTGTTGGTGCAGGTAACCACTTTTGCACTTGTATTAGTGTGGAAAAACCACTTTTCGCACTTGAGATAGTGTTGAAAAACCACTTTTCGCACTTGTGTTGGTGCAGGAAACCACTTTTGCACTTGTATTAGTGTGGAAAAAACACTTTTTGCACTTGTGATAGTGTTGAAAAACCACTTTTCGCACTTGTGTTAGTGTTGAAAAACCACTTTTCGCACTTGCGTTGGTGCAGGAAACCACTTTTGCACTTGTATTAGTGTGGAAAAAACACTTTTCGCACTTGTGTTAGTGTGGAAAAACCACTTTTCGCACTTGTGTTATTGTTGAAAAACCACTTTTTGCACTTGTGTTAGTGTTGAAAAACCACTTTTCGCACTTGTGTTGGTGCAGGAAACCACTTTTGCACTTGTATTAGTTAGTGTGGAAAAACCACTTTTCGCACTTGTGTTAGTGTTGAAAAACCACTTTTCGCACTTGTGTTAGTTTTGAAAAACCACTTGTCGCACTTGTGTTGGTGCAGGAAACCACTTTAGCACTTGTATTAGTTTGGAAAAACCACTTTTCGCACTTGTGTTAATGTTGAAAAACCACTTTTCGCACTTGTGTTAGTGTTGAAAAACCACTTTTCGCACTTGTGTTGGTGCAGGAAACCACTTTTGCACTTGTATTAGTGTGGAAAAAACACTTTTCGCACTTGTGTTAGTGTGGAAAAACCACTTTTCGCACTGGTGTTGGTGAAGGAAACCACTTTTGCACTTGTATTAGTGTGGAAAAACCACTTTTCGCACGTGTGTTAGTGTTGAAAAACCACTTTTCGCACTGGTGTTGGTGAAGGAAACCACTTTTGCACTTGTATTAGAATGGAAAAACCACTTTTCGCACTTGTGTTAGTGTTGAAAAACCACTTTTCGCACTTGTGTTAGTGTTGAAAAACCACTTTTCGCACTTATGTTGGTGCAGGGAACCACTTTTCCACTTGTATTAGTGTGGAAAAAACACTTTTTGCACTTGTGATAGTTTTGAAAAACCACTTTTCGCACTTGTGTTGGTGCAGGAAACCACTTTTGCACTTGTATTAGTGTGGAAAAAACACTTTTTGCACTTGTGATAGTGTTGAAAAACCACTTTTCGCACTTGTGTTAGCGTTGAAAAACCACTTTTCGCACTTGTGTTGGTGCAGGAAACCACTTTTGCACTTGTATTAGTGTGGAAAAAACACTTTTTGCACTTGTGTTAGTGTGGAAAAACCACTTTTCGCACTTGTGTTAGTGTTGAAAAACCACTTTTCGCACTTGTGTTAGTGTTGAAAAACCACTTTTCGCACTTGTGTTGGTGCAGGAAACCACTTTTGCACATGTATTAGTGTGGAAAAACCACTTTTCGCACTTGTGTTACTGTTGAAAACCCACTTCTCGCACTTGTGTTAGTGTTGAAAAACCACTTTTCGCACTGGTGTTGGTGAAGGAAACCACTTTTGCACTTGTATTAGAATGGAAAAACCACTTTTCGCACTTGTGTTAGTGTTGAAAAACCACTTTTCGCACTTGTGTTAGTGTTGAAAAACCACTTTTCGCACTTGTGTTAGTGAAGGAAACCACTATTGCACTTGTATTAGTGTGGAAAAAACACTTTTTGCACTTGTGATAGTGTTGAAAAACCACTTTTCGAACTTGTGTTAGTGTTGAAATACCACTTTTCGCACTTGTGTTGGTGCAGGAAACCACTTTTGCACTTGTATTAGTGTGGAAAAAACACTTTTTGCACTTGTGATAGTGTTGAAAAACCACTTTTCGCACTTGTGTTAGTGTTGAAAAACCACTTTTCGCACTTGTGTTAGTGTTGAAAAACCACTTTTCGCACTTATGTTGGTGCAGGGAACCACGTTTCCACTTGTATTAGTGTGGAAAAAACACTTTTTGCACTTGAGATAGTGTTGAAAAACCACTTTTCGCACTTGTGTTGGTGCAGGAAACCACTTTTGCACTTGTATTAGTGTGGAAAAAACACTTTTTGCACTTGTGATAGTGTTGAAAAACCACTTTTCGCACTTGTGTAAGTGTTGAAAAACCACTTTTCGCACTTGTGTTGGTGCAGGAAACCACTTTTGCACTTGTATTAGTGTGGAAAAAACACTTTTCGCACTTGTGTTAGTGTGGAAAAACCACTTTTCGCACTTGTGTTATTGTTGAAAAACCACTTTTTGCACTTGTGTTAGTGTTGAAAAACCACTTTTCTCACTTATGTTGGTGCAGGAAACCACTTTTCCACTTGTATTAGTGTGGCAAAAACACTTTTTGCACTTGTGATAGTGTTGAAAAACCACTTTTCGCACTTGTGTTGGTGCAGGAAACCACTTTTGCACTTGTATTAGTGTGGAAAAAACACTTTTTGCACTTGTGATAGTGTTGAAAAACCACTTTTCGCACTTGTGTTAGTGTTGAAAAACCACTTTTCGCACTTGTGTTGGTGCAGGAAACCACTTTTGCACTTGTATTAGTGTGGGAAAAACACTTTTCGCACTTGTGTTAGTGTGTAAAAACCACTTTTCGCACTTGTGTTAGTGTTGAAAAACCACTTTTCGCACTTGTGTTAGTGTTGAAAAACCACTTTTCGCACTTATGTTGGTGCAGGGAACCACTTTTCCACTTGTATTAGTGTGGAAAAAACACTTTTTGCACTTGTGATAGTTTTGAAAAACCACTTTTCGCACTTGTGTTGGTGCAGGAAACCACTTTTGCACTTGTATTAGTGTGGAAAAAACACTTTTTGCACTTGTGATAGTGTTGAAAAACCACTTTTCGCACTTGTGTTAGCGTTGAAAAACCACTTTTCGCACTTGTGTTGGTGCAGGAAACCACTTTTGCACTTGTATTAGTGTGGAAAAAACACTTTTTGCACTTGTGTTAGTGTGGAAAAACCACTTTTCGCACTTGTGTTAGTGTTGAAAAACCACTTTTCGCACTTGTGTTAGTGTTGAAAAACCACTTTTCGCACTTGTGTTGGTGCAGGAAACCACTTTTGCACATGTATTAGTGTGGAAAAACCACTTTTCGCACTTGTGTTACTGTTGAAAAACCACTTCTCGCACTTGTGTTAGTGTTGAAAAACCACTTTTCGCACTGGTGTTGGTGAAGGAAACCACTTTTGCACTTGTATTAGAATGGAAAAACCACTTTTCGCACTTGTGTTAGTGTTGAAAAACCACTTTTCGCACTTGTGTTAGTGTTGAAAAACCACTTTTCGCACTTGTGTTAGTGAAGGAAACCACTATTGCACTTGTATTAGTGTGGAAAAAACACTTTTTGCACTTGTGATAGTGTTGAAAAACCACTTTTCGAACTTGTGTTAGTGTTGAAATACCACTTTTCGCACTTGTGTTGGTGCAGGAAACCACTTTTGCACTTGTATTAGTGTGGAAAAAACACTTTTTGCACTTGTGATAGTGTTGAAAAACCACTTTTCGCACTTGTGTTAGTGTTGAAAAACAACTTTTCGCACTTGTGTTGGTGCAGGAAACCACTTTAGCACTTGTATTAGTGTGGAAAAACTACTTTTCGCACTTGTGTTAGTGTTGAAAAACCACTTTTCGCAATTGTGTTAGTGTTGAAAAACCACTTTTCGCACTTGTGTTGGTGCAGGAAACCACTTTTGCACTTGTATTAGTGTGGAAAAACCACTTTTCGCACTTGTGTTAGTGTTGAAAAACCACTTTTCGCACTTGTGTTAGTGTTGAAAAACCACTTTTCGCACTTATGTTGGTGCAGGGAACCACGTTTCCACTTGTATTAGTGTGGAAAAAACACTTTTTGCACTTGAGATAGTGTTGAAAAACCACTTTTCGCACTTGTGTTGGTGCAGGAAACCACTTTTGCACTTGTATTAGTGTGGAAAAAACACTTTTTGCACTTGTGATAGTGTTGAAAAACCACTTTTCGCACTTGTGTAAGTGTTGAAAAACCACTTTTCGCACTTGTGTTGGTGCAGGAAACCACTTTTGCACTTGTATTAGTGTGGAAAAAACACTTTTCGCACTTGTGTTAGTGTGGAAAAACCACTTTTCGCACTTGTGTTATTGTTGAAAAACCACTTTTTGCACTTGTGTTAGTGTTGAAAAACCACTTTTCTCACTTATGTTGGTGCAGGAAACCACTTTTCCACTTGTATTAGTGTGGCAAAAACACTTTTTGCACTTGTGATAGTGTTGAAAAACCACTTTTCGCACTTGTGTTGGTGCAGGAAACCACTTTTGCACTTGTATTAGTGTGGAAAAAACACTTTTTGCACTTGTGATAGTGTTGAAAAACCACTTTTCGCACTTGTGTTAGTGTTGAAAAACCACTTTTCGCACTTGTGTTGGTGCAGGAAACCACTTTTGCACTTGTATTAGTGTGGGAAAAACACTTTTCGCACTTGTGTTAGTGTGTAAAAACCACTTTTCGCACTTGTGTTAGTGTTGAAAAACCACTTTTCACACTTGTGTTAGTGTTGAAAAACCACTTTTCGCACTTGTGTTTGTGCAGGAAACCACTTTTGCACTTGTATTAGTGTGGAAAAACCACTTTTCGCACTTGTGTTAGTATTGAAAAACCACTTTTCGCACTTGTGTTAGTGTTGAAAAACCACTTTTCGCACTTGTGTTGGTGCAGGAAACCACTTTAGCACTTGTATTAGTTTGGAAAAACAACTTTTCGCACTTGTGTTAATGTTGAAAAACCACTTTTCGCACTTGTGTTAGTGTTGAAAAACCACTTTTCGCACTTGTGTTGGTGCAGGTAACCACTTTTGCACTTGTATTAGTGTGGAAAAACCACTTTTCGCACTTGAGATAGTGTTGAAAAACCACTTTTCGCACTTGTGTTGGTGCAGGAAACCACTTTTGCACTTGTATTAGTGTGGAAAAAACACTTTTTGCACTTGTGATAGTGTTGAAAAACCACTTTTCGCACTTGTGTTAGCGTTGAAAAACCACTTTTCGCACTTGTGTTGGTGCAGGAAACCACTTTTGCACTTGTATTAGTGTGGAAAAAACACTTTTTGCACTTGTGTTAGTGTGGAAAAACCACTTTTCGCACTTGTGTTAGTGTTGAAAAACCACTTTTCGCACTTGTGTTAGTGTTGAAAAACCACTTTTCGCACTTGTGTTGGTGCAGGAAACCACTTTTGCACATGTATTAGTGTGGAAAAACCACTTTTCGCACTTGTGTTAGTGTTGAAAAACCACTTCTCGCACTTGTGTTAGTGTTGAAAAACCACTTTTCGCACTGGTGTTGGTGAAGGAAACCACTTTTGCACTTGTATTAGAATGGAAAAACCACTTTTCGCACTTGTGTTAGTGTTGAAAAACCACTTTTCGCACTTGTGTTAGTGTTGAAAAACCACTTTTCGCACTTGTGTTAGTGAAGGAAACCACTATTGCACTTGTATTAGTGTGGAAAAAACACTTTTTGCACTTGTGATAGTGTTGAAAAACCACTTTTCGAACTTGTGTTAGTGTTGAAATACCACTTTTCGCACTGTGTTGGTGCAGGAAACCACTTTTGCACTTGTATTAGTGTGGAAAAAACACTTTTTGCACTTGTGATAGTGTTGAAAAACCACTTTTCGCACTTGTGTTAGTGTTGAAAAACCACTTTTCGCACTTGTGTTAGTGTTGAAAAACCACTTTTCGCACTTGTGTTGGTGCAGGAAACCACTTTTGCACATGTATTAGTGTGGAAAAACCACTTTTCGCACTTGTGTTAGTGTTGAAAAACCACTTCGCACTTGTGTTGGTGAAGGAAACCACTTTTGCACTTGTATTAGAATGGAAAAACCACTTTTCGCACTTGTGTTAGTGTTGAAAAACCACTTTTCGCACTTGTGTTAGTGTTGAAAAACCACTTTTCGCACTTATGTTGGTGCAGGGAACCACTTTTCCACTTGTATTAGTGTGGAAAAAACACTTTTTGCACTTGTGATAGTGTTGAAAACCACTTTTCGCACTTGTGTTGGTGCAGGAAACCACTTTTGCACTTGTATTAGTGTGGAAAAAACACTTTTTGCACTTGTGATAGTGTTGAAAAACCACATATCGCACTTGTGGTAGTGTTGAAAAACCACTTTTCGCACTTGTGTTGGTGCAGGAAACCACTTTTCCACTTGTATTAGTGTGGAAAAAACACTTTTTGCACTTGTGATAGTGTTGAAAAACCACTTTTCGCACTTGTGTTGGTGCAGGAAACCACTTTTGCACTTGTATTAGTGTGGAAAAAACACTTTTTGCACTTGTGATAGTGTTGAAAAACCACATATCGCACTTGTGTTAGCATTGAAAAACCACTTTTCGCACTTGTGTTGGTGCAGGAAACCACTTTTGCACTTGTATTAGTGTGGAAAAAACACTTTTCGCACTTGTGTTAGTGTGGAAAAACCACTTTTCGCACTTGTGTTAGTGTTGAAAAAACCACTTTTCGCACTTGTGTTAGTGTTGAAAAACCACTTTTCGCACTTGTGTTGGTGCAGGAAACCACTTTTGCACATGTATTAGTGTGGAAAAAACACTTTTCGCACTTGTGTTAGTGTTGAAAAACCACTTTTCGCACTTGTGTTAGTTTTGAAAAACCACTTGTCGCACTTGTGTTGGTGCAGGAAACCACTTTAGCACTTGTATTAGTTTGGAAAAAACCACTTTTCGCACTTGTGTTAATGTTGAAAAACCACTTTTCGCACTTGTGTTAGTGTTGAAAAACCACTTTTCGCACTTATGTTGGTGCAGGGAACCACTTTTCCACTTGTATTAGTGTGGAAAAAACACTTTTTGCACTTGTGATAGTTTTGAAAAACCACTTTTCGCACTTGTGTTGGTGCAGGAAACCACTTTTGCACTTGTATTAGTGTGGAAAAAACACTTTTTGCACTTGTGATAGTGTTGAAAAACCACTTTTCGCACTTGTGTTAGCGTTGAAAAACCACTTTTCGCACTTGTGTTGGTGCAGGAAACCACTTTTGCACTTGTATTAGTGTGGAAAAAACACTTTTTGCACTTGTGTTAGTGTGGAAAAACCACTTTTCGCACTTGTGTTAGTGTTGAAAAACCACTTTTCGCACTTGTGTTAGTGTTGAAAAACCACTTTTCGCACTTGTGTTGGTGCAGGAAACCACTTTTGCACATGTATTAGTGTGGAAAAACCACTTTTCGCACTTGTGTTACTGTTGAAAAACCACTTCTCGCACTTGTGTTAGTGTTGAAAAACCACTTTTCGCACTGGTGTTGGTGAAGGAAACCACTTTTGCACTTGTATTAGAATGGAAAAACCACTTTTCGCACTTGTGTTAGTGTTGAAAAACCACTTTTCGCACTTGTGTTAGTGTTGAAAAACCACTTTTCGCACTTGTGTTAGTGAAGGAAACCACTATTGCACTTGTATTAGTGTGGAAAAAAAACACTTTTTGCACTTGTGATAGTGTTGAAAAACCACTTTTCGAACTTGTGTTAGTGTTGAAATACCACTTTTCGCACTTGTGTTGGTGCAGGAAACCACTTTTGCACTTGTATTAGTGTGGAAAAAACACTTTTTGCACTTGTGATAGTGTTGAAAAACCACTTTTCGCACTTGTGTTAGTGTTGAAAAACCACTTTTCGCACTTGTGTTAGTGTTGAAAAACCACTTTTCGCACTTATGTTGGTGCAGGGAACCACGTTTCCACTTGTATTAGTGTGGAAAAAAACACTTTTTGCACTTGAGATAGTGTTGAAAAACCACTTTTCGCACTTGTGTTGGTGCAGGAAACCACTTTTGCACTTGTATTAGTGTGGAAAAAACACTTTTTGCACTTGTGATAGTGTTGAAAAACCACTTTTCGCACTTGTGTAAGTGTTGAAAAACCACTTTTCGCACTTGTGTTGGTGCAGGAAACCACTTTTGCACTTGTATTAGTGTGGAAAAAACACTTTTCGCACTTGTGTTAGTGTGGAAAAACCACTTTTCGCACTTGTGTTATTGTTGAAAAACCACTTTTTGCACTTGTGTTAGTGTTGAAAAACCACTTTTCTCACTTATGTTGGTGCAGGAAACCACTTTTCCACTTGTATTAGTGTGGCAAAAACACTTTTTGCACTTGTGATAGTGTTGAAAAACCACTTTTCGCACTTGTGTTGGTGCAGGAAACCACTTTTGCACTTGTATTAGTGTGGAAAAAACACTTTTTGCACTTGTGATAGTGTTGAAAAACCACTTTTCGCACTTGTGTTAGTGTTGAAAAACCACTTTTCGCACTTGTGTTGGTGCAGGAAACCACTTTTGCACTTGTATTAGTGTGGGAAAAACACTTTTCGCACTTGTGTTAGTGTGTAAAAACCACTTTTCGCACTTGTGTTAGTGTTGAAAAACCACTTTTCGCACTTGTGTTAGTGTTGAAAAACCACTTTTCGCACTTATGTTGGTGCAGGGAACCACTTTTCCACTTGTATTAGTGTGGAAAAAACACTTTTTGCACTTGTGATAGTTTTGAAAAACCACTTTTCGCACTTGTGTTGGTGCAGGAAACCACTTTGGCACTTGTATTAGTGTGGAAAAAACACTTTTTGCACTTGTGATAGTGTTGAAAAACCACTTTTCGCACTTGTGTTAGCGTTGAAAAACCACTTTTCGCACTTGTGTTGGTGCAGGAAACCACTTTTGCACTTGTATTAGTGTGGAAAAAACACTTTTTGCACTTGTGTTAGTGTGGAAAAAACCACTTTTCGCACTTGTGTTAGTGTTGAAAAACCACTTTTCGCACTTGTGTTAGTGTTGAAAAACCACTTTTCGCACTTGTGTTGGTGCAGGAAACCACTTTTGCACATGTATTAGTGTGGAAAAACCACTTTTCGCACTTGTGTTACTGTTGAAAAACCACTTCTCGCACTTGTGTTAGTGTTGAAAAACCACTTTTCGCACTGGTGTTGGTGAAGGAAACCACTTTTGCACTTGTATTAGAATGGAAAAACCACTTTTCGCACTTGTGTTAGTGTTGAAAAACCACTTTTCGCACTTGTGTTAGTGTTGAAAAACCACTTTTCGCACTTGTGTTAGTGAAGGAAACCACTATTGCACTTGTATTAGTGTGGAAAAAACACTTTTTGCACTTGTGATAGTGTTGAAAAACCACTTTTCGAACTTGTGTTAGTGTTGAAATACCACTTTTCGCACTTGTGTTGGTGCAGGAAACCACTTTTGCACTTGTATTAGTGTGGAAAAAACACTTTTTGCACTTGTGATAGTGTTGAAAAACCACTTTTCGCACTTGTGTTAGTGTTGAAAAACAACTTTTCGCACTTGTGTTGGTGCAGGAAACCACTTTAGCACTTGTATTAGTGTGGAAAAACTACTTTTCGCACTTGTGTTAGTGTTGAAAAACCACTTTTCGCAATTGTGTTAGTGTTGAAAAACCACTTTTCGCACTTGTGTTGGTGCAGGAAACCACTTTTGCACTTGTATTAGTGTGGAAAAACCACTTTTCGCACTTGTGTTAGTGTTGAAAAACCACTTTTCGCACTTGTGTTAGTGTTGAAAAACCACTTTTCGCACTTATGTTGGTGCAGGGAACCACGTTTCCACTTGTATTAGTGTGGAAAAAAACACTTTTTGCACTTGAGATAGTGTTGAAAAACCACTTTTCGCACTTGTGTTGGTGCAGGAAACCACTTTTGCACTTGTATTAGTGTGGAAAAAACACTTTTTGCACTTGTGATAGTGTTGAAAAACCACTTTTCGCACTTGTGTAAGTGTTGAAAAACCACTTTTCGCACTTGTGTTGGTGCAGGAAACCACTTTTGCACTTGTATTAGTGTGGAAAAAACACTTTTCGCACTTGTGTTAGTGTGGAAAAACCACTTTTCGCACTTGTGTTATTGTTGAAAAACCACTTTTTGCACTTGTGTTAGTGTTGAAAAACCACTTTACTCACTTATGTTGGTGCAGGAAACCACTTTTCCACTTGTATTAGTGTGGCAAAATCACTTTTTGCACTTGTGATAGTGTTGAAAAACCACTTTTCGCACTTGTGTTGGTGCAGGAAACCACTTTTGCACTTGTATTAGTGTGGAAAAAAACACTTTTTGCACTTGTGATAGTGTTGAAAAACCACTTTTCGCACTTGTGTTAGTGTTGAAAAACCACTTTTCGCACTTGTGTTGGTGCAGGAAACCACTTTTGCACTTGTATTAGTGTGGGAAAAAACACTTTTCGCACTTGTGTTAGTGTGTAAAAACCACTTTTCGCACTTGTGTTAGTGTTGAAAAACCACTTTTCACACTTGTGTTAGTGTTGAAAAACCACTTTTCGCACTTGTGTTTGTGCAGGAAACCACTTTTGCACTTGTATTAGTGTGGAAAAACCACTTTTCGCACTTGTGTTAGTATTGAAAAACCACTTTTCGCACTTGTGTTAGTGTTGAAAAACCACTTTTCGCACTTGTGTTGGTGCAGGAAACCACTTTAGCACTTGTATTAGTTTGGAAAAACAACTTTTCGCACTTGTGTTAATGTTGAAAAAACCACTTTTCGCACTTGTGTTAGTGTTGAAAAACCACTTTTCGCACTTGTGTTGGTGCAGGTAACCACTTTTGCACTTGTATTAGTGTGGAAAAACCACTTTTCGCACTTGAGATAGTGTTGAAAAACCACTTTTCGCACTTGTGTTGGTGCAGGAAACCACTTTTGCACTTGTATTAGTGTGGAAAAAAACACTTTTTGCACTTGTGATAGTGTTGAAAAACCACTTTTCGCACTTGTGTTAGCGTTGAAAAACCACTTTTCGCACTTGTGTTGGTGCAGGAAACCACTTTTGCACTTGTATTAGTGTGGAAAAAAACACTTTTTGCACTTGTGTTAGTGTGGAAAAACCACTTTTCGCACTTGTGTTAGTGTTGAAAAACCACTTTTCGCACTTGTGTTAGTGTTGAAAAACCACTTTTCGCACTTGTGTTGGTGCAGGAAACCACTTTTGCACATGTATTAGTGTGGAAAAACCACTTTTCGCACTTGTGTTAGTGTTGAAAAAACCACTTCTCGCACTTGTGTTAGTGTTGAAAAACCACTTTTCGCACTGGTGTTGGTGAAGGAAACCACTTTTGCACTTGTATTAGAATGGAAAAACCACTTTTCGCACTTGTGTTAGTGTTGAAAAACCACTTTTCGCACTTGTGTTAGTGTTGAAAAAACCACTTTTCGCACTTGTGTTAGTGAAGGAAACCACTATTGCACTTGTATTAGTGTGGAAAAAAACACTTTTTGCACTTGTGATAGTGTTGAAAAACCACTTTTCGAACTTGTGTTAGTGTTGAAATACCACTTTTCGCACTTGTGTTGGTGCAGGAAACCACTTTTGCACTTGTATTAGTGTGGAAAAAAAACACTTTTTGCACTTGTGATAGTGTTGAAAAACCACTTTTCGCACTTGTGTTAGTGTTGAAAAACCACTTTTCGCACTTGTGTTAGTGTTGAAAAAACCACTTTTCGCACTTGTGTTGGTGCAGGAAACCACTTTTGCACATGTATTAGTGTGGAAAAACCACTTTTCGCACTTGTGTTAGTGTTGAAAAACCACTTCGCACTTGTGTTGGTGAAGGAAACCACTTTTGCACTTGTATTAGAATGGAAAAACCACTTTTCGCACTTGTGTTAGTGTTGAAAAAACCACTTTTCGCACTTGTGTTAGTGTTGAAAAACCACTTTTCGCACTTATGTTGGTGCAGGGAACCACTTTTCCACTTGTATTAGTGTGGAAAAAACACTTTTTGCACTTGTGATAGTGTTGAAAACCACTTTTCGCACTTGTGTTGGTGCAGGAAACCACTTTTGCACTTGTATTAGTGTGGAAAAAACACTTTTTGCACTTGTGATAGTGTTGAAAAACCACATATCGCACTTGTGGTAGTGTTGAAAAACCACTTTTCGCACTTGTGTTGGTGCAGGAAACCACTTTTCCACTTGTATTAGTGTGGAAAAAAACACTTTTTGCACTTGTGATAGTGTTGAAAAACCACTTTTCGCACTTGTGTTGGTGCAGGAAACCACTTTTGCACTTGTATTAGTGTGGAAAAAACACTTTTTGCACTTGTGATAGTGTTGAAAAACCACATATCGCACTTGTGTTAGCATTGAAAAAACCACTTTTTCGCACTTGTGTTGGTGCAGGAAACCACTTTTGCACTTGTATTAGTGTGGAAAAAAACACTTTTCCGCACTTGTGTTAGTGTGGAAAAAACCACTTTTCGCACTTGTGTTAGTGTTGAAAAACCACTTTTCGCACTTGTGTTAGTGTTGAAAAACCACTTTTCGCACTTGTGTTGGTGCAGGAAACCACTTTTGCACATGTATTAGTGTGGAAAAAACACTTTTCGCACTTGTGTTAGTGTTGAAAAACCACTTTTCGCACTTGTGTTAGTTTTGAAAAACCACTTGTCGCACTTGTGTTGGTGCAGGAAACCACTTTAGCACTTGTATTAGTTTGGAAAAACCACTTTTCGCACTTGTGTTAATGTTGAAAAACCACTTTTCGCACTTGTGTTAGTGTTGAAAAACCACTTTTCGCACTTGTGTTGGTGCAGGAAACCACTTTTGCACTTGTATTAGTGTGGAAAAAAACACTTTTCGCACTTGTGTTAGTGTGGAAAAAACCACTTTTCGCACTTGTGTTATTGTTGAAAAACCACTTTTTGCACTTGTGTTAGTGTTGAAAAACCACTTTTCGCACTTGTGTTGGTGCAGGAAACCACTTTTGCACTTGTATTAGTGTGGAAAAACCACTTTTCGCACTTGTGTTAGTGTTGAAAAACCCACTTTTCGCACTTGTGTTAGTTTTGAAAAACCACTTGTCGCACTTGTGTTGGTGCAGGAAACCACTTTAGCACTTGTATTAGTTTGGAAAAACCACTTTTCGCACTTGTGTTAATGTTGAAAAACCACTTTTCGCACTTGTGTTAGTGTTGAAAAACCACTTTTCGCACTTGTGTTGGTGCAGGAAACCACTTTTGCACTTGTATTAGTGTGGAAAAAACCACTTTTTCGCACTTGTGTTAGTGTTGAAAAACCACTTTTTCGCACTTGTGTTAGTGTTGAAAAACCACTTTTCGCACTTATGTTGGTGCAGGGAACCACTTTTCCACTTGTATTAGTGTGGAAAAAAACACTTTTTGCACTTGTGATAGTGTTGAAAAACCACTTTTCGCACTTGTGTTGGTGCAGGAAACCACTTTTGCACTTGTATTAGTGTGGAAAAAACACTTTTTGCACTTGTGATAGTGTTGAAAAACCACTTATCGCACTTGTGTTAGCGTTGAAAAACCACTTTTCGCACTTGTGTTGGTGCAGGAAACCACTTTTGCACTTGTATTAGTGTGGAAAAAACACTTTTCGCACTTGTGTTAGTGTGGAAAAACCACTTTTCGCACTTGTGTTAGTGTTGAAAAAACCACTTTTTCGCACTTGTGTTAGTGTTGAAAAACCACTTTTTGCACTTGTGTTGGTGCAGGAAACCACTTTTGCACATGTATTAGTGTGGAAAAACCACTTTTCGCACTTGTGTTAGTGTTGAAAAACCACTTCGCACTTGTGTTGGTGTAGGAAACCACTTTAGCACTTGTATTAGTTTGGAAAAACCACTTTTCGCACTTGTGTTAATGTTGAAAAACCACTTTTCGCAATTGTGTTAGTGTTGAAAAACAACTTTTCGCACTTGTGTTGGTGCAGGAAACCACTTTTGCACTTGTATTAGTGTGGAAAAAACACTTTTTGCACTTGTGATAGTGTTGAAAAACCACTTTTCGCACTTGTGTTAGTGTTGAAAAACCACTTTTCGCACTTGTGTTGGTGCAGGAAACCACTTTTGTACTTGTATTAGTGTGGAAAAACTACTTTTCGCACTTGTGTTAGTGTTGAAAAACCACTTTTCGCAATTGTGTTAGTGTTGAAAAACCACTTTTCGCACTTGTGTTGGTGCAGGAAACCACTTTTGCACTTGTATTAGTGTGGAAAACCACTTTTCTTCGCACTTGTGTTAGTGTTGAAAAACCACTTTTCGCACTTGTGTTAGTGTTGAAAAACCACTTTTCTCACTTATGTTGGTGCAGGGAACCACTTTTCCACTTGTATTAGTGTGGGAAAAACACTTTTTGCACTTGTGATAGTGTTGAAAAACCACTTTTCGCACTTGTGTTGGTGCAGGAAAACCACTTTTGCACTTGTATTAGTGTGGAAAAAAAACACTTTTTGCACTGTGATAGTGTTGAAAAACCACTTTTCGCACTTGTGTTAGTGTTGAAAAACCACTTTTCGCACTTGTGTTGGTGCAGGAAACCACTTTTGCACTTGTATTAGTGTGGGAAAAACACTTTTCGCACTTGTGTTAGTGTGTAAAAACCACTTTTCGCACTTGTGTTAGTGTTGAAAAAACCACTTTTCACACTTGTGTTAGTGTTGAAAAACCACTTTTCGCACTTGTGTTGGTGCAGGAAACCACTTTTGCACTTGTATTAGTGTGGAAAAAAACACTTTTTGCACTTGTGATAGTGTTGAAAAACCACTTTTCGCACTTGTGTTAGTGTTGAAAAACCACTTTTCGCACTTGTGTTGGTGCAGGAAACCACTTTTGCACTTGTATTAGTGTGGAAAAACCACTTTTCGCACTTGTGTTAGTGTGGAAAAAACCACTTTTCGCACTTGTGTTAGTGTTGAAAAACCACTTTTCGCACTTGTGTTGGTGCAGGAAACCACTTTAGCACTTGTATTAGTGTGGAAAAACCACTTTTCGCACTTGTGTTAGTGTTGAAAAACCACTTTTTCGCACTTGTGTTAGTGTTGAAAAACCACTTTTCGCACTTGTGTTGGTGCAGGGAACCATTTTCCACTTGTATTAGTGTGGCAAAAACACTTTTTGCACTTGAGATAGTGTTGAAAAACCACTTTTCGCACTTGTGTTGGTGCAGGAAACCACTTTTGCACTTGTATTAGTGTGGAAAAAACACTTTTTGCACTTGTGATAGTGTTGAAAAACCACTTTTCGCACTTGTGTTAGTGTTGAAAAACCACTTTTCGCACTTGTGTTGGTGCAGGAAACCACTTTTGCACTTGTATTAGTGTGGAAAAAACACTTTTCGCACTTGTGTTAGTGTGGAAAAACCACTTTTCGCACTTGTGTTATTGTTGAAAAACCACTTTTTGCACTTGTGTTAGTGTTGAAAAACCACTTTTCGCACTTGTGTTGGTGCAGGAAACCACTTTTGCACTTGTATTAGTGTGGAAAAACCACTTTTCGCACTTGTGTTAGTGTTGAAAAACCACTTTTCGCACTTGTGTTAGTTTTGAAAAACCACTTGTCGCACTTGTGTTGGTGCAGGAAACCACTTTAGCACTTGTATTAGTTTGGAAAAACCACTTTTCGCACTTGTGTTAATGTTGAAAAACCACTTTTCGCACTTGTGTTAGTGTTGAAAAAACCACTTTTCGCACTTGTGTTGGTGCAGGAAACCACTTTTGCACTTGTATTAGTGTGGAAAAAACACTTTTCGCACTTGTGTTAGTGTGGAAAAACCACTTTTTCGCACTGGTGTTGGTGAAGGAAACCACTTTTGCACTTGTATTAGTGTGGAAAAACCACTTTTCGCACGTGTGTTAGTGTTGAAAAACCACTTTTCGCACTGGTGTTGGTGAAGGAAAC